>NC_089494.1:226957778-227677778 GCF_036850765.1 Saccopteryx bilineata
GTGCTTTTTCAGGTTAATCTTTCTGAGGCAATGACCTTGGCCCTGGTGGGACGCAGGCATCCCTCTGTGTGGGTGGGTGGGGTGGGAAAACATGAGAGGGTGTGGAGATTAGAAATCTTACATGTAGAATGCAAAGACAAAGGTACAAGTAATAGTCCCTCCCGATGTTTCAAACAAATTGCATTCTGCTGGTAGACAGCTATTATTCTGAGGAAGGATTTTTCAAATCTCTTAGTTTCCCCCTAAAATACACTGAGGAGTATTTCTTGCTCTCTCAAGTAGGGATGAGTCAGACTGGTTACTAGGCTTGTTGCACTGCCATATCACATGGGTACTAAACGAATACTAGTCCCTTTCAGGCCCTGAGGAGTGATGGGAAGAGAAGTGGGCAGGAGAGAAAAGGAGGGAGGGGAGAGATAAGAAGCTGACAATGTTATATTGTTTTTTCACAATAAAAAATAACAGCTAAAATTGAAAAAATAAATTCAACCCCTCATCGCCACTAGCCACATTTCAGGTGTTTGATAATCATGTATAGCTCATGGCTACCATATTGGATATTTAGACCAACTACATAGTTGTAGAATGTTCCCTTGGGCAGTGTCTGTCCAGTAATACTCAAACTCGGATTTCTCAGCCATTCAGCCCCTTCCAGCCAGTGGAGATTGGGTTGTCTCTCTCTGGGTTGAAACTTCTGAGGGAGGATATATGTTAAAAACAGCCCGAGGAGTTTGGGAGCCTGAGGGCTGGGGCCTTGCCCCTACTTCTCAGGCACAATACTAATCACCTTGGGCCCTCAGTCATTTCAGACTCTGGAAAAACTGTGTGGCTTGCAGACTTAAGATCAGGGATGGCTGATGGAGACTTCTGATGGAGTAGAGTCCTAGTCTCCTGAGGCGCCCAGGCCAGAGTGACAGGTGGTCAGAAGAACCCCGTGGGCCTAGACTGCATAGTAGGTCACAGAAGGTGCTGCAGGGAGCGAAGCTGGCTGTGCCCCTGCCCCCTCAGGCCTGCTTGTGAACTGGGGGAGTGTGTCAGAAGAACAAATAGAGACTCAGCGTCTGCAAAACCCTTGAAGTCAGGAAAGTTGAGGGAGGGATGTTTTATGGGTACTCGAAGACCTGAAGAGCCCCGAGGTCCAGGAAGCCCGAGCTCACTGAAGAACAGCACCAGGCCACAAGCCTCCCGCCTGCCCGAGCCAGGAGGACGGGAAACCACACTCCTTTCTCTGCCCAGCTGGAGCCTCTGCAGACCTCACCCCGATCCCCCAGCCAAGGAGGCACCGGATGGCGGGTAAATCTGCGATGAGGCATTATCAGGGGCATCATCAATGGAGCATTCTACAATGACGCAGACCATCTAAGTACCCAATATGGTACTTATGAGCCATATGTGCCTACTCATCGCCTGAAATGTGGTTAATGATGCAGAGAAACTGAAATTTTATTTTCAATTTCAGCAGGGTTTTTTTTTTTTTACTGTAAAAAAACAAATGTAACAACATTAAAGGAAAATTTAAAACAACAAACACTATCACTCATAATCCTTATACCCTAACAGAGTGATTTTCAACCTTTTTCATCTCATGGCACACATAAACTAATTACTAAAATTCTATGGCACACCAAAAAATACATATTTTTGCCAATCTGACAAAAAATAGGTAAAATTTTGATTTACAAAAAATTAATAATAGCAATTACCTACCCTTTTTGCTCCAAAGTGATTTTTAAAAAAATTAGGTGCCTATACATGTATATAAGGATTTTTGGTATCAAGAATTAACCAATCAGACACAACCTTATTATGCAATGTGACCAATAAGGTGTGACTCTAATATGTGGTCTATATACTTATGGTTCAAGACATGGCATTTACACCAGATGGCTATTGTTGTGTTGGCTATTGTCATTTTTTTGATTTGACAACCTAAGAGAAAAGAAGTTAGTGTCCCTAACTAAAAAGTCAGGTATTGAATGTTTTAAAAATTCTTGCGGCACATCAGTTGAAAATTGCTGCCTTAACATAAAGTTATTTGTGTATTCTCTTTGAGTCTGTATTTTCTTGTGTCTCTATTTTACATTTTTTTAATTCACAGAACACATACAAGATAAAAATAAACTTTTAATTAGTTTACCTCTAAATACGTCTAGAGAGAGACCTAAAATATTTCTAAGTATTGATACAAGACAGTGAAAATAAACTTTTTGTTTTGTAACTTTAAAGAATCAATAGGGAAATCAAATTATGTAGATATGTGGGGTATTGAATTTTAATATTAACTAATTAAAATTTAAAATAAAATAGCCACAAGTAGCTAGTGGCTACCATACTGGACAGTGCCTATTCTATAGGGACTATTTAATGTACTGGATTGAAGTATCTTTTAAAGTAGAGAGGATGTAAAGTTCATGTTTCCCCTCTAACAAGTGGGTATTGTAAGGAATGAGGCAATTACATATCAAATAAGGAAACTAGCTCTTCTTTGTATATCCGATGGTTGTGAGATAAATTTATGATTCCCTTTATATTATTGCTGGTGAATATGAGCTCATTGTTGAAAACTCTGGAAAATACAGATGAGCTGAAAAGAAAAATTAACTAACATCTACATTCCCACTACTTCCCTTTTTATTTTACCAAATATCCACCCAGTTACATGTATGTAGGTGTTGTCCATGTGTATATGATTATTTTTAAGAGTGGAATTATAGTGTCCTATTGTTTTGTCATCTGCTTTTCTTCCTGAATCATATCACAAATAATCCCCAAATGAAAACGTTGGTTGTCTTCAGTGTGCCTGGGTTATGAATGTTGTTTTGATAAACGTCCTAGAAGCTAAATCTTGTCCACAGCCATAGACCTGTTCCTTGGCTGCTGCTCTCCTAGATCCTATGTCCCTCTGACTTCTGTGAAATTTTCTTCCTGGCACACGCAAGTGTCCCCTTTCCTTCAGGCAAACCACGTACCCTGCTTCTCCCTCCCCACACTCCCTGCCCCCAGTGAAGGAATCAGAGGAAGATATTACCTCACTTCAGTTCAGTTGAGTATTTACCAGGATTAAGCTTGGTTGGGAGTGGGGTTCCCTGCTTGTCTCCACATAAGATTTAAGAGGTAAAGAGGCCATACGGTTGTTTCCTGTTTATGGAAACCTCATCTTTCTTCACCTGTCCTTCCTGTTCCCCTCTTCCTGTCGCTGCCTTCATGTGCCCCCATGATTTCCTGCTCTGCGTCCTGCCACAGAGGCGTCTCTGAGCTCATAGAGGGAATGTTTGAGAGGATCCTCCTTGGATAGGATCACTGTAAGTTACACTCACTCAGCTATAAATTAGTTTAAAAAAATATATTTCTAATTTGACTGATTTCCACATTTAGAAGTATATATTTCCCCTGTCTGGCTCCATTCTCTCAGTGACAAACTATTGCTCCACAGTCACTTCTATGAGACAGATCCTTTACATTATTAAACAATGACAAGAGTAAAAGGAATAGGAAAGAGTCATTCATTGCGGATAATTCTCTTCACACTGTATGAATCATCTGTCCCTATTCGTCTGCCACAGTGAATAAGAAGTTACTGTAAAGAATAGTAAAAATAATTTTATTCTGGAAAGGTGATACATGCACAAGGCAAGGAATTAAGAAAGGACAAAAAGGTATAGGGTGAAAAGTAATTCTTGCTTTTACTCCCATCCCCAGAGAGACTGGTTCTTCTTTGCAGAGGCAACTCCCAATTTCCTGTGCAGATAACTACTTGTGATGTCCGGCGAGGTAGCTGCTTGCCACGTGTGCTAGTGTGTGTGTAGCTACATGGAGCTCGTGAAACGTAGTTAGTCCCAACTGAGATGTGCTATCAATGTAAAACATACCTCTTATTTAGTGACTGGTGAAAGAAAGCCTGTGCAATAGCTCATCACACTTTCTGTATTGATTGTCCAATGAAGTGATATTTTGGATATCTTTAAATGCATTTTACATGTTTCTTTTGAGGGTTTTTTTTTGTAGTTACTAAAAAATGTAAAGTTACATATTTGGCTCACATCTGTAGCTTGTGTTATATTTCCACTGGACAGTGTTGGTCTCTACAGAAATGAGTATATCCATCTATATGTTTGTGTGTGGGGTCTGCGCGCACAACCATGTGTGGTGGCAAAAACTTTTTCTGCATCTTTCTTTTTCCAAGTAGCAGGATGTCTTGGAAAATGTTTCACATCACTTGATAAGGAAATTTTTAAAAGTTATTTAGGGTTCTGTTATATAAAACTCCATTTACATAACCAGTCCCTTTTGTTGGATTTCTAGGTTGATTCCATTTTTTCTCAATTTTTACAGATGATGCTTAACAAATGGCCTTGTATATTTCACACATATGCAGTTGGAAAAGCTAGATCAAAGAATAATTATTAACCTTTTTGACAGATTTGCAATTTTGACAAATGTCAAATTTATCTCCTTGGATCATGTAACAATTTATATACTCATAAAAAATGTATGAGCAAGCACATTTCTCTTAACTCCCTCAACCCAAATGTAAAACCATTTTTATCTTTGCCTTTTTGATAATTGGCAGACTATATGGTTTGTCTAGACTACCTAGTCATATATACGGTTTAAAATATATCTGAGATTAATAATGACAAATTTTATGTAGCAAATTACAGTTTCCAAAGCATTTCATGTGTTTCTGCATTTAATTCTTACAATAACTTTGTGATATAAACATTTTACCTAGAAACAAACCAAAACTGAGGTAAGGAGGAGAAACATATGCAGTAAATATTTTATGTATGTAAATTCACTTAATTCTCAACACAATATGGAAGCAGATGTTATAGGTTTTATCATTCCCATTTTCCTGATGAGGACACTGAGGCTCAGCATGGTTACGTGACTCACAGAAGTCCCATAGGTAGCAAATAGAAGGGTAATGGTGTAGCTTTGTCAGACAAGTGTGAACGAACTACTTACCAGCTGTGTGAACTTGAACAAGTATATTAATATGTAAAATGGGAAAAATAAAGGTGCCTACTCCAGAGGAGGTGTCAAAATTAATCAAGATAGTGTATATAAACACTTAGCACAATGCTTGGTACACAGTAAGCCCTCAAATGTGTATGTGTGTGTGTGTGTGTGTGAGTGAGTGTGTATGTGGGTGCCAATATTAAACCCAGGTTCTTAGTTTCCTGAGCTCCCACTTCTTCATTTTCCCCTCCTGGTGACTCAGTCACTTCTGGACAGCAAGACTCCGTTGGTTGGACCAAGTTATCTTTGTGTGAGCTGGGGGAAGGGCAGGAGCAGAGAGGAGGCATTTCCAGGTTTTCATGTGCCTGCCACATCCTCTCCAGCTAGGGAAGGTGTTGACCCTCTGTGACCTAAGCATCTTCGTCATCAAATGGGTCGTGGGGTACTGTTGATAAAGCAGAGACTCTTACAAGCTTTCTTTGACGTCTTGGAGCAAAGTATAAATTGTACGCCACAAATAAATCGTAAATGAAAACAAGGTTGGCACTCATCCTAGACTCATGTAGAAGTGGCCTATGGCTCTGGGACACTATTGATTAGGTTAGGCAAGTCATGGCCTATTGAGACGGACCCCAAGTCAAGTAAATGATTATAACACAACAAACTGCCAATTATGAGTTTGCACAGAATCGCTATGATTTTAGAATGGTCTTTACTCTTTTCCTTTTGGAAAAAAAAAAAAGACAGGAAGTAAGTGATCAGGAAATGCAGGAACAATGGCCGTTTCCTGGAAGAGTGGCTCTGAAGTGATGACTAAACCTTCAGCCACGCAGGGCTTAACTGGCAGAGACTGAGGCCATGGCTACAGCAGAGAGGGGGCCAGAGGCAGCTTATGAGAGCTACCCGGTTAGGCAAAGTGTATTATTTACTACTCCATCTGGTGAGAATAAATGAGCAATGATGGCAACGCCGTATTGGACCTGGAGACCATCAAGCTGTTTGTTAGTCGGCAAACACTGCTGCCTGACTTGAAGGCTTTAAGAGTTCTTAGTATCAGGCAGGAACAGCCAGAAGGACTGCCTTTATTTGCTTCAATAAAGAAAATATCCTAGAGGTTTTTGAATACTTGAAAAATGGTTAACTCTACCAGCAGACAACCAAGGTTTGCTGGTTTGGTGATCTTCAGTCTTTTAAAACACTGATTTTTGTGTTTTGAAAGCCTTTGTATGACTAACAGCATTTATGAAGCCAAGAGTTATTTTATCTTCTTAAACCTAATTAATCATAATTTGTGAAAAATAAAACTACCCTTCTGAATGTCTTATCAGCCGCAGGATACCAAAGTTAGTCATACTGAGTTCACGTAATCTTGGGCAGGAGCAGAAACACAGGTTGCTTTAGCTCTGCTAAGCAGCCTCATTACCAGCAAATGCACAGTTTCTGCTAGGCTTTGTGAAATGTTGGGAAACCCTTCTGGAGGTCTTCTTTTTACCTCCTCAGATCTTTTAGGGCAGTGTTTTTCAACCAGTGTGCTGTGAGACATGGTCAGGTGTGCCATGGGGAAATTAAACATGGGTCCCCAAACTACAGCCCATGAGCCAGATATGGCCCACGGAGGCTATTTATCCGGCCCGCCGCCAGCCGCCTCCATCCGAACATAAACATTCCCCTCACAATCCCTCCAGCTATCAGTGACAAGAAGAGTGGAGGTACAGGGGACGCTCACTGACCAATCACCTTCTAGGATTCATCCCGACCACTAGTGATGAACCAATAGTAGGCCGGCTCTCATCCACACCCAGGAAGGTCCCCGCTCGGGCTGCTGCGCACTTGTCAGTGTGTGGCCCCTGCAAGTAGTTGAAGCTGCTACTCCTCCCCATGGTCCCGATTTCTAATCCTGGTCAGGACGGGAGGTAAATGTTGCCACCACTAGATGAAGCCTCAGCCTCAGCTGGTTATGTCTATCCTGATGGTGTATATAGATATTTGACCTTTTTCTTTTTAAAAGAGGCCCCCGCAGAGGGTGATATGCAATGCATCACAATGTTATCTAACTTTAAAGCTAAAGTTTGCTGATCTTCCTTTGGATAGTTTTTGGTTATCTGTTGCCAAGGAGTTCCCCATTCTGGCCAACAAAGCTATTTTGACATTGCTCCCGTTTTCAACCACGTATCTATGTGAGCTGAGCTTCTCAAGCTTGACTGCGATAAAAACTAAAAACAGAGAGAGACTGAGAACTGTTGAGGAAGAGCTTCGTGTGTGTTTTTCTACCATTCTGGCCAGGATATCCCTTTTGTGTTCATCGAAACAGGCCCAGGTTTCACACTAAGTGAGTATAAATACATTTAGAAACTATATTATTAACTATATGTATAATATGTACTGTGTTAGAGTGTCATTTTGGTAGGTGGTGTGCCCCAGGATTTTGTAAATGTAAAAAATGTGCTGTGGCTCAAAAAAGGTTGAAAATCACTGCTTTAGGGGACCAAACACCACAGCACCTGTTTTGCAGGGGTTTCTAGGAAAGGAGGAGGTCTCTTTCTAATAGAGCATCATATTCAAGTACCAGTAATGTTTTTATTTATTTATTTTTTTTTTATTTATAGAAATATTTTTTTAATTTTAAAGAAGAGTAATAAAAGAAAAATACTTGTAATCTCACCATTTAAATGAATTATATAAGAAGAGTGTTTTCTGTGACCCTTCTCATGTCATGCCCCAGAGATAGAACTGTACACAATTTGGGTATATTCTTCCATTTCTATTCCAAACCATGCAGTTATCTGTATACTTACTTTCTTAAACAATGTAGGATAAAACTGGCTACCTTTTTACTTACATTTTCCGCATCAGAATGTAGAATTCTTCCTTTTAAAAGTGATTATAAAATCATTGACATTTAGCAAAGTTTAGCGTGTGCTCTTTACTCTTTGAAGCACTTTGCGAGTATTTACTCACTTTAATCCTCACAATGATCTATCTGCAAGGCAACCACTTTTATCATTCGCTTTTTTGCCGAAGGCAGAGACTAAGGCCTCAAAAAGTGAGGACTTTACCCAGGATCATAGAACATTAATGCTGCCAGGATTCCGACTCTGATAGTCCAACTCTGTCATCCACACAGTTTGGCTCCGTTGCCACATTTGCAGCCACCATGGTGTGGACGCACCACAATCTAGTCAGCCATTCCAATTATTTCTTCTTTGTTACTTCAGTGCTTGATGAACATCCTTATACATACACCTTTATGCGGTTGTGCTTTTTCTTTCTAAGGGGTTATCTGCTAGAATTGGGATTGCTGGGTCAAAAATAAGTGCATTGAAAATTTCAATTAAATTTCTTGTTTGAGCATCTGCTAGGTACCAGCCATATTTTCTCGTTCACCATCATATTTAATCTTCATGGCAATCTGGTGCCTATGTTTTATTATCATCCTCATATCCCACAGAGGTTAAGAGATTTGTCTTGACTCCCACAGTTAATCAGTACCTGAAATCCCAACCCAGGTTTTCTGATATGCTAGCTTCTAGTGCTGTAATTGCAAAGGCTTTTTTTTTTTTCTCTCTTTTTTTAAAAATTTATCTTGGGAGCCAGAATTTAAGCCTAACCCACCAATCCAATCACTGCCATAAGGTCTCTGTTCTCTCTCAGTTAATAGAGGGATCTGTGCTTTTAGAAAAAACAAATATTTCTTCAGAACTCAATGTTACTAGAATATGTTGGTCTTGAAAAGTGATTTGTATTAATTATTCCTGTTTTAAAATGCCTTCCATGAAAAAATACAGTCTATATACCTTTTTTTAAATCAAGGCTTTGCTTAATAGGTATATTAAAAAGAGAATCATAGTTTTATTAAAAAATATAAACAGTCTGATCGGGGAACCACTGACTGGGCCAGGTTTTTCCTTTCTCTCCATTTTTGAGATGTGTCATTACTCCGCTACTTATTAGTGGGTTAATCTTTGGCAAGTTACTTTATCATGGGAAGCCAACTTTCCTCATTAGGAAACTGTGGATTAACAGAAGCATCCCATTCTGAATTATTGTGAGGGTTGAACCGGGTAGCTCATGCCCGGTGTGTGACACTGCGAAGCACACAGGAGGCCTGAATGATGTTAGCAGGCAGCAGCGACAGGGGCACAAATCGCCACCGAGACCGGGCGGTCAGTCAGCAAGCAGACTGGCTACAACATGCAGTCCAGGTGAACATTTCCAAAAGAGATTGTGGAGAAGGCTTCTAGTGAATTAAACGAGGTTCTCTGGCAGCTGGAGTGAATGCAGGGAGAAGAGCCCAACATGGAATAAAACTGACAACCGAGCCTGACACGGCTGGCCAGCCCCTTCTAAGTCAGCCTCCCCGGTGACCCCTCCGCGTCCCGCCGCTTCTCTGACCGCTCTTCCTCGCTCTCAGCTGGCTCCTCCGCGCCCTCCTGCCTTCAAGGTTCCGTCTTCAACCGTGTCCGTTTCTCATCTACAACCTCTCTGTGGCGATCCGTGTATGCTTAGGTAATTATAGACACTTCCAGAATAATTAAGGGTAGGTGAGAAAGAAGAGGCTTTCTGTGGTGGGGATGGTAGGAGAAAAGGCCGGGAGCTGTGGCTAACTTGGAGATGGGGGTAAGGCAGGAAGGAATTCAGTTTCAAGTGTCAGCTTTTGTACTGATTTTCACCCTTGGCTTTTTGAGTTCTTGGTTAATTGAATCTTTTTTTTTCCTTTTTTTTTAAACCAACAATGATAAAATGCTCCCCTTCTGCATTTTGGATAAGTTGATCTGAATTAATCAGACTCTGTGAAGTGTGCTGAGGAGTGGATGACCTATCTAGGTATGTGTGGGAGAGCAGTTCCACCAGATGTGAAAGTCAAATTAGTGTGCCTTGCTGCTCCCAGCAGCTGGGGTGAAGGTTTATCTGGGGAAGAGGTTGAATCTGTTGGCTAAAACATGACTTTGGATTTTATCCATGGTTTTTCATATTCTCTGTCCTTTAATAATTAAGAGTTGGCTTACTATCAGTAATGTGGGAGCCTCAGAATCTGTATGTGGGAGTATCACTGTAATGCTTAATATTACCTGGAGATGACTATTGGGTCTGTAAGACTAGCCAAGAAATCTCATGAAAATAGTTTCTGTGTTGATATATTGGCTCCTGTTTTATTGTTTTTGGTGCAGTGATCTAATGAAAATAATAATTTTTACTTTTCTGGTTTATCTGTGGGTTGAACCCAGAAGCTAAGGAACACACTATTGAAAAAGGACCAGGAGAAAAATGAAGTAATGAAGCCTCCCCAAAGATCTGAATGAAGAACGCTGTAGTAACTGTCTGTTGTCTGGCCTGCACAGTGCCCTTCACCCACACATAGAGTCCCATCTCTTTCTTTTGGAGAATTCCATCTTCCTGAAGCATCTCTTACCGTTAAATTAGAGAAGGCACTCCTCATTGGCTGTAATGAGGACTCACCTTCAACCATTAAGAACAGCACATCCTTCTGGGCATAATAGTAATTAATTCTACGGTGGGCCCTTGACCAACACCAGATCACACAGGGACAGCCCTGTGCCGCTTGCTCAGATTGTTGGGAGAGAGATTATTTCCTTCTGTTGGATTGCTAGACTGGCCGAGTACATACCTAGAACCGCTGGAGGCCATCTCACTACCACAGAGGGAGAGCCTGCCAGAGAAGGAAGCCAACATAAAGGAAAGCAGAGCCAGGGATGGATAATTCCTGATGACACCATATGAGTATTTGGATCCAGCCATACTTGAAGCCAGAACTACTTGGATGTTTGTTATAGGAACAAATAAAGTCAATTTTTGGTTGTTGTTGTTCAAGTGGGTTTTCGTTTTTAAAATCCCCAATAATTTAAAATCTATGTATTCTACACCCAGAAAAGAAGAATTTATCAATATGTAAATTTTAGCCTAGAGAAATAAAATGTCAGAATATTATGCTCTTTTTCATGATGGTCAAAATAAAAATATCTCAGTTGATGAGGCTGTTTTCTTATTGGCTGGTTTCCAAAATATGTCACAATGAGAAATCGTGTTATTTTTTTACCCCCAAAGTGTCTCTGACAAACCACACGGCGTTCAGACAGCCAACTTCCATGCACAAATCCCGTCCGTCCAATCGTATCGTGCCCAGTGTATCTGTTTTGCAAAGACTAGGTGTCACTCCTTTCTCTTTTGTCTTTGCTCTACACCTTCTATTTCTTATCTGAAGCTCTGTGGAAGCCAAGTTTCTCTTTTCAGATGAGCATCTCCCCACATTAACGCATGAATCACACTGACCTTACAGATTGTCCTTACCCTCCGGGTCTCCAGGAAAAGAGAAGACTTGGAAGGTGTGCGTAGACGTGAGGTGGCAATCCACAGAGAAATGAGACTGCTGAGAGCACAGATGCACGTGGAGGTTGACTTTAGCCTCATGTTCCAGGGATCGTTTTCCCCAGAGAGAAATTAGTTTCACTCGTCTTTTACGAAGAGCCATATCTTGGACCCTTGATATGGGATTGCCTAATAACAAGAGGGCAGCGACACTAGAACTTCTCAGCTCCAAATGTCTAGCTTTACACTGGAGGAAAACCATGCTCAATTGGTAAGAATTTATTTCATACTCTGACCACTTTGCAGTCGTCAGATTAGACCCACAACAGGCCTGGACGTCCCTACATTAGGGATTGAAAAATTAAATGTCCCCTGGGGCCTGGTATCTGGTGGAGTCGGGTGAAGTGGCCTGGGTGGGGCCTGAGCTCCTGCTGTGTGAGCAGCCACTGTTCAGTCCCAGTTTGACGGCACGTGCACGTGCAGCGTGAGCCCTGCGCTGCAGACCTTCCGTGCTTCCCGCGGTGGCTGGAAACCCTGAAGTCAGCTGTTTGCAACCTCTGACTCCATAATAGCATCAGTGATTGTGCCAGGTGGCTGGATTTGGGGTTGAGTTTAAACCAAATTTAGTTCACTTTGAACAGAACCCAAAGTGTCATGGTTTAGAGTCCAGAGGCTGGTGTCAGGCTGACCTGGATTAGTGGCCTGGCTCTACCCTTACTCATGTCATGACCTTGGCCAAAGAACTTAATGTCTTGGAGGTGAAGTTTCCACGTTTGTAAAAATGTGGCTGCCGTTTCCACATCTGACTCGCGTGGGATTGGAAATGGCAGAATTTGAGGTTAAATGACACAATGCTCTTAAAGGTCTTACACAGTGGTTGTGTAAAAGTGTAAGACTTTGATAAATGCCAGGGATTCTGTGACCAGAGCTGACAGAAATCCATGAAAGATACGTTTTTTACATTCCCCAGGCGTGGCCAGAGAGACAGTACTGCACAGTGGTTAACAATGGTGCCAATCTTGCTCTCTTCCTAGCCGTGGGCCGTTAGCCTCAGTGTCCTCATCTGCACGATGAAGATTTAAGGTTGCCCATTCCACAAGGCTGTGAGGAGGGTTATGTGAGTTAACACGTGTAACTGAGCTAACAGTCCTGAAACATTCAGAACAGAGCCTGGCACACAGTACAGACTCTAGAAACGAAAGGTTACAGTACTATTATTGCAATAAAGTTTTAATAGCTCTTAGGACTTGTCACTTGAGTAAGACTGTATACATACCCTGGGGCTTGTGGTTTACATTATGCTACCTTTAATAACACCTAATGCAATTATTTTTTAAGTTAAAAAGTTGGAAACGTTTACTTACTATTATAATGGCCACTTCAAATCTACAGTGCAAGGTATAAAAAAGGAGAATATGAAAAAAACAAATGCAATGAAAAAAAATGAGTGCTGTTATGTCAAGTTCTTTAAAAGCAGGTTTTACCAAACTGACCTAGAAAAAAAGTCAGGTAGATTAGAAAAAAATAACCATTTGTCAAGAGTTTCTTTTATACAATACACATTGCTAGGCCTAGAAACAAAGCTAAAACAATAAATAGGGAAGGTAAGCACCTCTACTTGAAGCCAACGTTCAGGTTCAGGTTCCCACATGCTAGCATATGGTGACGCGGGGGCGTTTCCTGAGGTCTTTTTCTCCTCTCAGAGATTAATGGTAGTGCAAGTGTACAAGGGATACAGATCAGTGTTGAGTTCAGAGGCAATCCAGATGTGGACACCCGGGCTGGTGTGGGGGACACAGCCAGGACCCCTCAAGGTGGAGGCATGGTGGGGAAGGGGCCTGGGCACTCCCAGTGGGTTCTCCTTCCCAAAGGCTCAGGCGTGAGATGTCATCTCTAAAAGATTTCCATCTGAACTTTGAAAGAAGATGAGACTGAGTCTTGCCCCACCTGGAAGCATGTGTGGCCATGCGGTTCAGCTCGGGGATCCCCATCCAGAGCCCAGGGGGGAGGGAGTGAGGGAGCAGCTGGGGCGAGGAGTGAGGAGGAGCCTCCATCCCGGCTGCTGGCTCCCACCTTGGGAGAGGTGTGTCCACTTGGCAGTGATGCTGAGGTCAAATGTGGCTAGGGGTGGGAAGAGGCACCAAACCAGGGCCTCTGGGACAGAGCCAGGCCATGGCAAAGCCTGGCTCAACCTCCACGAGATCACAGCAGCTCACAGCCCTGAAAGTCCATGAAAGCGGACTTCCACTTCTTCATGCACAAACAGGGATTCCCCTCCCTACTTTTGTGTCCAGCTCCACATCCAGGGCCACCCTGGCCTGCCTGCTCCAGGAAGGAGGGAGCTAACTGAAATGGGACGGCTTTATTAACCAGAAAGTGGCAGGAAGTTAGTGAGTCCAGCAGAGAGGTGGTTAAAGGAGGCGCTCCCAGCTGGGCGAGAGGTTGCCCGCAGAGCAGTTGATAGCAGTTATTTGAAAAAAGTAAAAACAATTTATGTAGTAAATGCACCTCCAATGAATTAAGGGTCTTCACTCAATAGTCACACGTGCACGGGGTGTGAAACCTGAAGTCTGCTTCTTCAGCTCAGCCAGGGTGGGAGGTAGTGTCTGAGTTGGGCTCACTTGTGGAGTGATCTCGGGAGAGGATAGTCACTTAACCTCTCTGAAACTATTCTTTTTTTAAACTAATGTGAGGATTACAGTGACACCTCAGCTACCTACCCGAGTTCTATTTTGAGGCAAATGAGGCAATTTCTTTTTTTTTTGTTGTTGTTTTTTAAAGATTTTATTTATTCATTATAGAGAAGGAAGAGAGAGAGAGAGAGAGAGAGAGAGAGAGAGAGAAGGGGGGAGGAGCAGGAAGCATCAACTCCTATATGTGCCTTGACCAGGCAAGCCCAGGGTTTTGAACCGGCAAACCTCAGGGTTTCTAGGTTGACACTTTATCCACTGTGCCACCACAGGTCAGGAGGCAATTTCTTTAATTGAAATTTTTTTGTGATTAAGCATTGTATAAACATTACTTATTATTTAATGAATTTAAGATTCATTGCCCTATGTGCTGTAAAGTATGGAGAGCCGAATATTTAGCTTAATTTGATAATCAGTGTCTGACTGCTATTGTAAGCAGCTGTCTGTATGATTTGATCAGTGTGGACAGCTGGTCTGAATGACATGAACCTCCTACACGATTTTGTCAATGGCTTTGGGGAAGGTTGGAGATACATTACAGACACATCGTCTTCAACTGCTCGCTTCATTTTCTCCATGATTGCCTGTTGACCTTCCTTTTTTTTTTTTTTTTAAACTATGGAAAACATCTGTGTTATAATGAATAATTGGCTTTGTTTCTGTGTGATTTCCTACACCTAATTCATTCTTATTTAGAACTGTAATTAAACATAATTAAATGGTTTAATGTGGAGTTTCATAGTTCAAGCTAAGACTAACTTTATTTGTAGGGGGAATGTAATCTTATTAGATATTTACTTTATTTCAGGTCAGATTATTTTCAGATAGTTGAATAAAGTTAAATAGACTAAAAATGTACATAAACTTAAGAATTCTAAAGAGAGAAAAATCTTTCCCCAAACAACTATATAAATGAATTTGGAGGAGGAAAAAGCCCGAAGTTGTATTTCAAGAAAAAGAAGTATACTTTAACTAGAATAATTTATAATTTAAAGACCCGACCTTGTAGTTTGAGTTCTATATAGTAATCTCATTACAATTAAATCCAAACAACTATTTTCTCCTTTATTGCAAGTCCAATTGCACGTATGGTATATGCATAGTTTTAATAGTGTATCATATAGTGCCTCTTATTACTTTGATTTATTGCCTAAGTATTATTCTAACAAGAAAGACAGTCTTCAGAGTGGTGAGGTTGTGTGGCTCATTCTTGCGCAGTTCTACCCAGTGTCTTTTCCAGAACTGAGCCCAGAGTCATTGCATAATATCCAGATGTTTTTGTTGTACTGTCATTTGTTTCTTTTGGGCCAGATATCATTATACCTAATTTAGCTAAATAGTCCATTGTTAGCTTGTACTTTTTGTAAATTTAAACCTCTGATAAATTACCTTGGTTGGCAACTTCTGTAACAATTTCTAGGGGGTTATCACTTCCCTTCTTTAATCTAAGTATCTCTTAGAGATACTTTCGAATTGCACTCAGAGTGAGAGACTTTGAAGAAATAAAGCTGAGGAAAAATGCCTCGCCATATTGCTCGGCCAGCACACCCACTGTCATTTGCTTTGGGTTTTGGTTTGAGGCTCATAGAAAACCATCCCCTTGAAGAGAGCCATCGTGGATGATACTCAGTCTCTATTTTCAGGGTATGGAAGGGGCGGGATTAAGCATGGTGCTTCTTTCATCACTGATCACTTCTGGTGACATCAAAGGATTAAAGGAACTATTTTGTTTTGGGCTTCTCAATTCTCTTGTCCCTTCCTCTTCACTCTCCATAAAGCTTATCTTGGAAGCCAGGCACCATTTGCCATGTGACAGTAAGGTGTGTGTAATACATGCTCTGATAGGTTTGTGTTTATAACCCCAAAACATGGAGCTGTCACTGAGGCAGGAATTGCTTGCTCTCAGGAGACGCAGCCTGAGCGGGGATTACCACGCTGGCCTTTGGTCAGATCATCTTCCTGACATAGCTCTCTCTCCCGCTTACTATCTATGTATTCACTTAGGAGATTCCCACTTTTTTTTTGTTGTTGTTGCTGCTGTTCATTTTTTTTTTTCTAATCTCCACCCAACTGTGCATAAACTTTTGTTTCATCCTGAGTAAAAAAACAATCCTTCCAATTTCAGGGGGGAGATGGGTGAAAACAAAATGAAACGGAAAGCTGTTCAGATAACCCAGGAGGATTTTAAGACCCCTTTGTTATAACAATCCTTTTATGTTTGAAATATTTATTGGGCCTCTTCCTGGTCACGATCGGAAGGGAAACCTGAATTGGTGCCCTCTAAGCTGCTTGGGGGGGACAGAAGAGTACATGTTTATAGTCAAGATGGTGCTTGATCTTGGAACGACAGGAAATGATTTTGCAAATCCAGATAAACTATTTTATCCTAGAAAGCATACATGCCAAACACAGTTTAAAGTAAACACACAAGAATCCTTGTGTTATGACCCATGGCTGGAGTGGTAGGAGAAGCTAACACTTCCCTGTGTTAAGAACAATTTGGTGCAATAGTTGCCTTTCAGAGACTTGTTTTGCCTGTGTGGCTGTCCTCTTGCAGATATAAGCTTTTAGATTTTGATACGGAACAATGCATAGTAAAATAGTGGAATTTGACTGAATGAATAAATAATTGAATGAATGAATGAATGAATGAATGAAATAACTCTTCACCCATCCAACAGCTTCTGAAGTTTGCATCCTCATGCCAAGAGTTGTAAGTGCCTTCCAATGAATCAGGATAGACTCGGTTGGCACTTTTGGTACTGTAATAGTTTTGTATTAGTTTGGTACTAGTTCTCTTCCCGAGAGGGTAGAGCTGGCATCTTAGTTCCATTCCTCTATCCAAAATTATTTTAAAGTTATATATTTATTTAAAGTTTATATTGCTAAATATTGTGTGACAAGATAATCTTGAAGTTTATATCGAAGAATATTAAGGTACATTGCAAAGAAAATCTTGAAAAAGGTTAGAGAGAAGCACGTGTCCCACGAAATTTTAAAATTTTCTGTAAAGCTAATAATAAAACAATACAATACTTATATATAAATCAGTGGAACACAAGAGTCTGGAGCAGATCCAAGTGTATTTGCTGACTTTATATTGCTAAAAGAAGCATTTTTAATTAAAAGATCATTTAATAATGATGGCAGGATTTTTCAACTAGATCAGTTAACGTCTAGCATTTAGTAAGTATTTACTGTGTGCCAGATACTATTCTAAGAGTTTTTCATGTATTAACTCAATCTTCATAACAACCCTTTGAGATAGAAACTCTTATTATCCCCATTTGAAAAACTATAACTCAGGGAGGGTTGGTAACTGGTCCAAAGTCACAGCTAATAAGTGGTATAGTCAGGATTTGAACCTGGGCAATAAAATTATATCATTACTTGGTTTAAGCTATATATAAACACTTAAATTCCAGATGGATCCTTTTAATTTTATAAAACACAATATTAAGAGCTTTAAATATGGTAAGTATGTTTATATTATATAAGTATAAAAAGTATGACAGATATATACCACATACCACGTTATTAACATAGGCATGCATCATAAACCTCAGTGACTCCAGGGACCAGGCGGACAATCAGTGAAGCAGAGTGGGCATGGAAACATCTGCAGGAGTAAGCATTATTGTTAGTGTTAGGGTCCTAGAAGGTGGGAGAGGATGGGTTCTAAAACACAGAAGAAGAACAATCTTTTTCAGATCAGAAAAAACAAAAATAGCAAGATAGGAACAGATGTAGGTAGGTTAACATGTTAAATAATGGAAGATGAGATATTCTGAATGATGGCTTTTCCTTTTTCCCTGAAGTGGGAGTGAAAGGATTAAGGGAAGTGAAGAAGGCTTGGGGAAGTTTCCCTGGAGAATGAGAAAGAAAAACAGTAAGATTGCTAGGGTCCATTGAAGGTAGTGAGCATAATTCAGAGTGGAAACTATATACCATTTTTAGATTGGTATGAGCATAAGAAACTGTATTAAAAATGAGTAAAAATTTCTGGTAATTAATACTAACAACGCAAAAACTAGTCTCTCATATTTTCTCTATGATAATATTTTCATATCCTCCTCACACAAATAGAATTTTTGTCACTATTTTACAAAAATGGAATCATGTTATACTATTTTCTGCATGTTGCTTGTAGCATTTCCTCCAAATTATCTTTATTTCATTATTGTAAATGTTGCATAATTCTAAATTATGCAGATATTCTATAATTTATTGAGCCTATCGATGAATGTTCATTCTTTGTTTCTGGGTTTAATTTTTTTTTTTTTTGTATTTTCCTGAAGTGAGAAGCGGGGAGGCAGAGAGACAGACTCCCACATGTGCCTGACTGGGATCCACCCAGCAAGTTCACTAGGGAGTGATGCTCTGCCCATCTAGGCCACTGCTCTGTTGCAACCGGAGCCATTCTAGAGCCTGAGGCAGAAGCCATGGAGCCATTCTCTGTGCCCGGGGCCAACTTTGCTCCAATGGAGCCTTGGCTGCGGGAGGGGAAGAGAGAGATAGAGAGAAAGGAGAGGGGGAAGGGCGGAGAAGCAGATGGGCACTTCTCCTGTGTGCCCTGGCCAGGAATCGAACCTGGGACTTCCATATGCTGGGCCGATGCTTTACTGCTGAGCTAGCCGGCTACGGCCCTGGGTTTAGTTTTTAATGGACAATGCTACAATAAATATCCTTGCTACTCAGGTGTGGTCTGTGACCACAGTGTTAGCATCTCCTAGAGCTTTATAGACATGAAGACTCTCAGTTGCCTGGTTGACTAAATTAGAACCTGCATTTTAACAAGACCCCCAGAAGATTCATGTTCACATTGAAGATTGCACACTGACCTAGTACGTATAACCTTTCACACTAGTGCTATCATTTCTTATAGTTAAATTTCAAAGGGTAGGATTCTGAAGAAAACAGGGCATAGATGCTTTAAATTCTAGCAGGTGTTTTAACAGATTGCTTTCTGTGAAGATTGTAGCACATGGCTGTCTATCAGTACTGCTGAAGAGTACCCCCTTCCCCTGTGTTCCCATTAGCAGTGAATATTAATGTTAAGAATTTAAAGGAAATTTGTTATAATAAGAACATTTAGGCTTTATTAGATTTTTTCCTATGCAACTGAGCAAATTGTTAGAATAGTATTATTAGAATAGTACCAATTTAGAATTTTGGATTTCTATGTCAAATGATAGAGATAATAGAAAACAAAAAATACCAAGAATAATGCTGTAACAAACCTAGTAGAAAATTACTCTCTTTTCTAACCTTGCTTGTGTTAACATGAGGGAAAGGGGACCCAGAATGGCCATCACCTGACCAGCGGGGTATTGTCCAGTGCTTAGTTCACACTTACCGACAACATTTTTTACATAGATATTCAACAGAAAATATAAAACAGAGTAAAGGTTTTTTACAAAGCTTGCTCTAGCTCAACATTAAAAAAAGATTTGGAAATAATAAAAAAAATACCATAATTCGCCCATCCGATTGGCAGCTTTTAAAATGTTAACAATACCCAATGTTGGTGAAGATGTGTAAAACCAGACAAACTTATAAATTGTTGATGGGCATAGAAATTGATAATGTCCCTTTAGGGGATGATTTGTCAGTGTATGGAAGACATTTCAATGAACATAACGTTATGACTCAGCAAGATAGGAATCTGCTCCACAGAAATAGTCGCACATGAGAAAAATAAATATTATAAGAGGTCCATTGAAAAGTTTGAGACCACTTACTGTATTTCCCCATGTATGAGATGCACCTTAATTTTGAGGTCTAAAATTTGAAAAAAAATGTATTACATAAAGTTATTGAACTCAAGTTTTATTCATCATAATATTCATATAACTCCTCACCCATGTGAAAAAGCGAGAAATACAAGTAAAAAAAGAAACTACAACCACTGTATAAGACACACCCAGTTTTTAGACCCCAAAAATTTTGAGGAAAAGGTGCGTCTTATATATGGGGAAATATGATAAATGTCCATCAACAAGGATACGAATAAATATATTTTAGTGCATTGATAATGTCTATATATGATATGGAATGCTCTATAAGGCACATTGCTAAGAAAAAAAAATCAAGTCTTAAAACAATATATTATGTACAACCCCCTTTTTGAGGCAGTAACACCAACTATGTGTGTGTTTGTGTGTGTGTGTATGTATGTATATAATAGGTAAAAAACACGCACCAGTCTTCTAGCAGTGGTTACCTCTGGGTGTGTTGTATGAGGCAGGAGAATTGGTAATTGGAACGAAGGTGAAAAAATAACATACGTTCTATTTCCTAAGTTATAACAATCATGATTGTTAACATTTATGGAATGCTTACCATTAGTCTGACACTATGCTATAAACTTTACATGAATGATTTTACTTAATTCTGACAACCACTTTTGCTATTATTTGAATTTTTCCAGTAAATTGACCGAGTCACAAATAGGGGGAGTAATGTGCTTGAGATGATGCAGCCCGAATGTTGTTATGCTGTAATCTGAACCAAGGTAGTCTGACTCTAGAGACCATGCTCAGAACCTCAACTCTATCTTGCTACCAATCTATCCATCCGTTCATCTATCCATTACCCACCTACCCATCATCTCTCTCTTTTTTTCTCTCTCTCTCTATCAATCATCTCTCTCTTTTCTCTCTTCTGCTACACTAAAATTCTTAAGTCACCATGAAGAAAATTAGACCTAGTTTTCCATTTGTGTCATTGACACGTAATATAATTTCTGAAAATAGACCAGGTTTTTCAGAGAGTAGCACAATTGACAGGTGATGTAATTGGTCCTGATTCTTTTTCAGTGTGAGGGAGGTTTGCCACATTCTAGGGCATTCGTGAGACTGCCTGACTGTAGATCTCTGAACAGAGTAGAAAACACAACCAAGAATAATCTACTCCCCTGGCTGGCCACTGGTCCACAGAATCAAACACTTCTTAAGAAGACCCTAGTAATCCTCTTCCTTATTTTGCTAATGAAAAAATAGTCCCTGATTATGTCAGTTGCAGAACTGGTATTAAAATCAGGTTTTCTGATTCTTGGTCCAATTTCTTTTCACTATATTAAGATTTGGGATTATGTCAATTACGACACATAGTTGCTTCCTGTGGGACATAACCAGATAGATGGACACAAGGTGTTGACCCATTCTTATATATGGAGCTCCCCAAATTTGTAGGTCTAGAAAAAATAAAGGACTGAATATCATTGTAAACAGACGTTTCAAGCATCAGTCTTAAAGATTTGGCCATTATACTCTCCTTAAAAATTATAGAGGTCAAACTAGTTTCCTTGGGGTTATGTTTAACTAAGCAAATTAGCTAGTTGGTTTTTGTGGAGACTCACTTCAATTCTACCATTTTTAAAGGTTTCCATTTCCATTAAACAAACAAACAAACAAACAAACAAATGAAACACCCAGTTTGGCTGTATGGTTAAGCAATGGCTTGGTCAGGCAATGGTGGGCAGAAGACATGGGCAGACAGTGGAAGCACAATGATGGGTCCACAACAGAGAGATAGGCAGGAAGTCATTGTCAGCTAAGCTCATGTGCAGGTGACAGAAAAAAAGGTCAAGGGTCAGGAAACATGTGGACCCTGAGAAGAGCAGAGAAAGTACTGAGTCTAAACCACTTTTCCTGACTTTATTCAAGCCAAACGGAAGGCAAAGGGCTGCGTCAACTAACTTTTCCTGAACTGGTGGATCAGCAGAACATGCTGAACCTCTCCTACTTATCTTCAGATCCCAAACACAGAGTTCATGGCCATCTGGCTGTTCTGCTTTGGGCTTCAGCAAGCAAAGGAGAAGAAAGGCCACTTGGACATACAGAACTCCCCAATCTTGCTTAAGGATGGCAGCTGTCATAGAATGTCATCAGCCAATAGAGCATCATATCAACATGTTCTCCACTTTTAGCCTCTCACAGTTTATGATCAGTTCTATGAGCCATGCATTGTTTTGGTTTTAAAATTCAAGCTTCTGAGGTTTTGGACTATTTATTAGTACCTAAAAGTCAAAATATTCATTCATCTGTTGTTAGAGGAAAATTTTTTCTAAGAAGCAATAACCAACATGCTTAAATAATAATAAAAAATCAATGTATAAGGACCATTTTTCATGCTTAATGGTTGACTTTTATAACTTTTTGGCTCATATTCCACCTCACTTTGAGTAGATGTCTTGAGGTCATTTTTGGTAAATCAGTATAGCTGAAAAAAATTTTAAATATTACATATATACATGTATGTATATTAATTAAATTATTTTTAATTATAAATATAATATATTTTTAAAAATCTTCACCAGCACAGAAAATAATACAATAAAAAATAAAAGTCAGCTGCAATCTCATAAATATCAATATTCTTCCAATTTCTCACACTGTCTTCTGAAATTGGTTTGTGCATGAGGTGTATTTATGAGGCACAGAAGTCCTTTTCTTTTCTTTAACTAGAAGCAATCATATAAAACATACATCCGTGGCAGTTTGTTCTTTTCCAATAGCAATATAATTAACTCTTCCCTATGGATAGACATTAAAGTTGTCTCCAGTTTTAAAACCTTTTAAATCATCTGATCCTGCAATGAATATCATTGTTATAGGCACCTTTGTAGAATTGTGCATGTATATCTTCAAATCACTACATTTTGGTGTTTATTACCAACTCTAGTAAAGTTCTGAAAAACTGGAAACAGAGCCTGAAGGCAAAAATGAAGAGTATGACATCTCCCTAGATTTATCCTCTTTGGTCTCTATCCTCAACTGCTATAGACAATTGAAAGCTGTCTATAGGAAAAGAAGAGAAGCAGAAAAGAAATATACCTAGTAAATATGGACAACTATTTTCTTACACGTTATGAAGTTCAACTTTAGGAGAGATGTGACCTGGTAATTTTCATCCTGTATTAACATTTACAAGAAGGTGATTTCATTTGTCATAGAATAAGTTAATTTTTTCTTCTTTAAATCTCACTACTACTGAGGTATTTCTATTAGCCCCGCCCTTGGCTTTACTCCTTCTAAAGAATGCCAGTGATACTATTGCTTGTCCTGTAAACTTGACATGCTACATATTTCACCTTGCTTATTTACTTTCTAACGGACATATTCTGAGCTGTTCATTTCATGAACCTCTTCATGGCAAGCTTTTTACCTCTATGTATTTTACCTCTGCAGCAATATGCAATGCTTTGTAAATGGTAGTGAATGCTTAGTCACTTCATGAGTTGATTTCTCTAGACCTCTAGAGTCCTACCTTAACTTCTACATCAGCAGCAGATGAATAAGAGAAATTTTTTTTTTCATAGCTTCTTCCTAAGGTAGACTAATATTTGGCATCCCATTTGAGTTTCTCAGTCTGTGTTTCCAGGGCCTGCGTGGACCAAAACAAGACATTTTGGTAGACAATGACCATGAGCCTTTGTTTTGTTTCATTTCACAGGTCAGGTGGCCTTAGCTGGCACGTAAGTAGAAACAGATGTCGAGAATGGCAAGGAGGTACGTGGTGCCAATGTCTCAGTTCTGGGAAAAGGAAACACTTCACAGAGAATAGGTGCCACCTGTAGGGGTTGCAGTCTGCCAAGCGAAACCAGTTTGTCTTAAAGATAGAGAAAAATAATTCCCAAGGGTATAGGTAATATTTGTTTACACATGAAATTGAATGAGGGTGTGTGTGTGTGTACGTGTCTGTGTCTGTGTGTGTACCTGGTGCATGCTCCATTCTAGTGAAACCTATTGACCTCTTTATGAATCCTGGTTGCTGAAAGAACTCTTTTTATTTACTATTTGACCTGTTCAGAAGAACAGAGCTGTTAAATCTGTTTTAACAAGCATAGAAGAAAGAATTTTTAATTTCCTTCTGTTTTCAACTATCTTACTGAGATTTATTAAGTTCTCTACAAAGGTCCTGGGGCTTTGAAGAACTATGCAAATTGACACAGAGATTAAATATTATTTGCATTTTCTTCTTAGCAGGATTTAGTTACATTTGTGGTATTGATTTTACCCAAGGCCATTAGATAAAATTCAGGGCAAAAGCTGTTGTCCCTTGGGCAAATTAGTAAACTTCTCTGTGTCTCAGTTTCCTTAGCTGTAAAACGGGTATAATAATTGTACACATCTCATAAGGTTATTGAGAAGAGTAAACGTCCTAAGAAAGTCACAGTATGTAACACATAAGAAGTTATATATTACTACTATTACTTTATACTATTAATAATGCCTTTACTATGTCTACCAAAACCCTGTTCCATCCTTTCATATTTCTCTCTGCACATTTTTCCTCTAACCCATCAAGATCTTCAATAATTTAACTTAATTGTGAAATTCTACTGAAATTTTTAGAATATTTACTAGGTATGGAAATCCATGATTTTTCTTAAAGTTGAAATTTAAGTCATGAGACCTGATGTCCAAGAAAGAGCACTATTATGAGTTGGGATTAGTTGCAGCCCTGTCAGTTACTAACTTAGTGACCCTGGGAAAGTTGTATCATTGTCCTGGGCTTCAGTTTCCTCACTGTAGAAGGGGAGTAGGTAGATGAATGAAATGATTTCTAAGACCCCCTTCTGGGGGAAACTTGGAAGGATTTGGATTATGTTATAAAACCAATACATAGAAAAACATCTTAATTTTTATACTACAGGATGAACTCAACTATTAATTTATCTTATAGAAATAAAGTTAAAAGTAAGTTGAAATAAATAAAACAGCTTAGAATTGAACAAAAAAAATTTAATTAATAAACAGAACTAAAGATAAGGACATCAGACCGTGAAATCTTCAATGGCAGGGACAATGCATTAATATGTATCCTTGTATCTTCGGAAGCTAGCAGAGGCTCTGGTACACAGTGGATGTCCAAACAAGTTTGATGAAATTATTTAAATAGGATTTAGAGTCAATGTAGCATATAAACTGAAGAATACTATATTTGGATTAAACCCAGGGTTTAAATTGTAAAACACTTAAAACCTGAAACTTTATATTAAAACAGAATTTCTCTTGTGGTTCCTGCGTCAACATCATCATTATCAACTGGGACCCTGTTATAAATGCAGATTTTTGGGCATTACCTCAAACCTACTACAAATTATTTTAAAGCATATCCAAGATATTAATATTACTTCACCTGTAAATATATGTGGCCCAGAAAAATAAAAAAGGAAACACATCCCAACCAATTTTATGAGGCTAACGTTACCACGAGAACAAAACCAAAGAAAGGTATTACAAGGCAAGTAAAACATGGACCAATGTTCTTCCTGCACAGAGATTCAGAAATCATTAACAAAATATTATCAACTCAAATATAGCTATATGTAAAGAAGATAGTACATCGTGTTCAAGTGGAGTTTAATCTCTGGAATGAAAATTTGGCTCAACATAGAAGAAGCAAACTATGCAATTTTTCAGGACAGCCATATGATTATCTCAAGAGTGTCAGAAAAATTTAACATCCATTCATAACTTCCAATAAATTAGGAATAAAAGGGAACTTCTTCCTAATAAAAGAAATGTCTGAGACACTTAAAGACTATATGCCTTCTTCTCAATCCTGAACAAGAGACAGGGATGTCCTCTCTCATCACTTCTATTTGACATTATATTGGAGATCTTAACCTATATAATAAGCCAACAAATAAAAACATACAAATTGGAAAGTAAGAAATAAAATCATATTTACAGAAAGATAATTATCTACGTAAAAAATCCCCCCCCAAATCTACCAAAAAGCTACTAGAACTAATATGTGAGTCTAAAAGGACACAGATGATAGGAATAATATAAAAATTAATTGCATTTTTATATAGTAGCACAAAACTGTTGAAAAACAAAACCTAAAAATATAGTACCATCTACAAAGGCATCAAAGAACATGAAATGCTTTGGGATGAATCTACAAAAGTATGGTGAAAATTTGGATGCTGAAATTATAGAACTTTAATGATAGAAATTATAGGTAAATCCATGGTGATTCCTAATGACTGCTCTTTTCTGGTATTCAAGCCCTGGTACTAATGTTCTCCCACAGTGAATTGGTCTGAACTGTGTAACTAGTAGGATATTGTGGACATGACAAGCTGTGACTACTAATTCTAGGACATAAATCACATTGTGGCTTTTACCTTGGTATCCAGGATCACTTGTTCTAGGGAAGGCAACTTCCATGCCATGAGGACACTTCAGTAGTTCTGGGGAGACTCCCAACATTCAGCAGGAATCTGAATGTGAGAGAGAGCCGCACCAGAAATAAACTCCTCAACCTCATCCAAACCTTCACACGACCAAATCCCTAGCCTACATCTTGACAGCTCCATGAGAGACCCAGGTTTAGAACAATCCAGTAAACTGTCCCCAACTCCTCAATCACACTTGTGAACTACAAAAACCCTATGATAATAACTGCTTATTGTTTGAAGCCAATAGGTTTTAGAGTAATTTTTTATGCAGTAATAGAAAACTAACACAGGTTTTGGTACCTGGACGTAAGGTGATTTTTGAACATTTAAAAATGTGGGAGTGGCTTTTGAATGGAGTGGTCAGAAGAGACTGTCAGGACTTTGAGGAGCATGTTAATAAAATGCTAAATAATATTAAAGAGATGATCATATTACTTTTATCCTTCATTCTGGTGTATCATAATAGTTGATTTTCATATGCTAAAACATCCTTGCCTCCAGGGATAAATATCACTAGATCATGGTATTATCTTTTTAATGCTGTTGCATTTGGTTTGCCAGTATTTTGTTAAAGATTTGGGCCTTAATATTCATCAAGAATAATGGACTGTAGTTTTCTTTTCTTGTGGTGTCTTTTGTCAGGTTTTGGTATCACGGTAATACTGGCATCATAAAATGGATTTGGAAGTGTCTTCTCTTTTTCAATGTTTTGGAATAGTTTGGGAAGGATTGGAGTTAATTCTTCTTTAAATGTTTGGTAAAATACATATCAGTTATGCAAAATGAATACTTTTCAGAGATATGCTATACAATATTGTCCTCATAGATAATAGTGTTCTGTTTTACACTTAAACATCTATTAAAAAGTTAGGTCTCATGTTAATTGTTTTAATACAATAAGACAAAAAAATAAAGTAAAATAAAATAGATAAAATTGTGGCTCAGCATGGTTAAAATTGTTAAAATCTCAGCAGAACTGAGATTCTGCTTACACACAGAACTGGGAAAAGGAAAATGTTTTTAGGACAGTTCATATGAAACTAAATACTACAGATTTTAACCTATAGAAATCTGATTTAAAAAGTAGTAATGGCAGCCTATACATGTAAGCTAATGTGAATTCCCAATATATATACACTATTTGAGGATTTTCCCCTTTTTACAGTTATGTGGAATATATGTTGAAGGTTTCCCTCCCCTTTTCAGTCATGGGGATAGTTATTAAAGATCTCATTATGAAGAAAGGCCTTATGCTGCAGAGTTGAACAGGCATCAATTTTTAAAAATGCAGCCTGACTGGTGGTGGATCAGTGGCTAGAGCATTGACCTGGGATACCAAGGTCTCAGGTTGAGCGTAGTCTCACCAGCTTGAATGAGAGGTTGCTAGCTTGAGTGTAGGATCATTGATATGCATGATCCCATGACTGGCTTGAGGCCAAAGGTTGCTGGCTTAAAGCCCAAGGTCGCTGGCTTGAGCAAGGGGTCACTGGTTTGGCTGGAGCCCCCTTACCCCCATCAAAGCATGTATGAAAAACAATCAATAAACAACTGAAGTGCTGCAACTACAAATTTATACTCATCTCTCTCCCTTCTTCCCTCCCTCTCTTTCTCTCTCTCTCTCTCTCTTTGTATTTTTCTGAAGCTGGAAATGGGGAGAGACAGTCAGACAGACTCCCGCATGCGCCCAACCGGGATCCACCTGGCACGCCCACCAGGGGCAACGCTCTGCCCACCAGGGGGCGATGCTCTGCCCCTCCGGGGTGTCGCTCTGTCGCGACCAGAGCCACTCTAGCTCCTGGGGAAGAGGCCAAGGAGCCATTGCCAGCGCCCGGGCCATCTTTGCTCCAATGGAGCCTTGGCTGCGGAAGGGGAAGAGAGAGACAGAGAGGAAGGAGAGGGGGAGGGGTGGAGAAGCAGATGGGTGCTTCTCCTGTGTGCCCTGGCCAGGAATCGAACCCAGGACTTCTGCACGCCAGGCTGACGCTCTACCACTGAGCCAACCGGCCAGGGCCTCTCTCTCTCTCTCTTGATTAAAAATTATTTTTAAATGCAATCAATCAATTGATGTAAAATAAAAAAATATATGGACCAAACCCTGTATATCAAAACTTCTTTTTTTGTATATATGTGTGACAGAGACAGAGAGGACAGAGAGAGAGAGATAGACAGAAGGAAGGGAGAGAGATGAGAAGCATCAATTCTTTGTTGCGGCACCTTAGTTGTTCATTGATTGCTTTCTCATATGTGCCTTGACGGGGGGGGGGGGGAAGGGGGGCTACAGCAGACCGAATGACCCCTTGCTCAAGCCAGCGACCTTGGGTTCAAGCCAGTGAGCCTTGCTCAAACCAGATGAGCCCACACTCAAGCTGGCAACCTTGGGGTTTTGAATTTGGGTCCTCTCTTAATTCCACACTCTATCCACTGCACCACAGCCTGGTCAGGCCAGAACTTCTTCATATAGAATTTTACTAAGCCTTGGCCTGACCTGTGGAGGCACAGTGGATAAAGTGTTGACCTGGTATACTGAGGTTGCTGGTTTGAAACTCTGGGGCTTGCCAGGTTAAGGCACATACAAGAAGCAACTATTACGAGTTGAAGCTTCTAGCTGCTCCTCCATCTCTCTCTCTATCTTCCCTCTAAAATCAGTAAGTAAAATTTTTAAGAAATTTTTAAAAAAGTATTGCTTTAAAAATTTTTTTTAAGCCATTAATATATGTAAATGTAGAAGAAATGATATAAAGGAAAGAATATTGATGAATTTGAGTATAGTTATAAAGGAAAATATTGGATGCTGGAAGCAGAAAGTTTAGCAGAAAGCTCTCAGATATTGTCTCAGAGCTTATTTAGTCAAACACTTGGACTTCTGAGAAACTTCAAGGCTATCGTGCTTCCAGCAATCTCAGCAGAACCCTAAGGTGGAGAAATACGTATCTCAAAAAGATTTGTGGATGTGGGTTTTGACTAATAGAGTGAATATCAAGAAGAATTGTAGAACTACAAAGTTTTTAAGAGAATTATTATTACTATTATTATTATTTTTTTTTTCATTTTTCTGAAGCTGGAAATGGGGAGAGACAGTCAGACAGACTCCCGCATGCGCCCGACCGGGATCCACCCGGCACGCCCACCAGGGGCGACGCTCTGCCCACCAGGGGGCGATGCTCTGCCCATCCTGGGCGTGGCCATGTTGCGACCAGAGCCACTCTAGCGCCTGAGGTAGAGGCCACAGAGCCATCCCCAGCGCCCGGGCCATCTTTGCTCCAATGGAGCCTTGGCTGCGGGAGGGGAAGAGAGAGACAGAGAGGAAAGCGCGGCGGAGGGGTGGAGAAGCAAATGGGCGCTTCTCCTGTGTGCCCTGGCCGGAAATCAAACCCGGGTCCTCCGCACGCTAGGCCGACGCTCTACCGCTGAGCCAACCGGCCAGGGCCAGTTTTTAAGAGAATTATGTCAGCAGAAATATTATCCACTTAGACTGGTATCCACTTATTGTTCAAATTTCCTGATTGCTTCACAATTTTCTTTCCATTTTAGGGCACTGATTTGTGAGGTTAGAAAATGTAGACTTAATCCTGACTCTTTCATTTCTTAGTGATGTGGGCTGTCAAAAATGCTTACATTTTCTGAGCCTCATAGGATTATTTTGAAGAGAAAATGAGATAATATATAAGAGAATGTTTTCTACAGCAAGAGCTTAATACATTTTAACTTTTACCATAAATTATTATTGAGAACTTTTGACTTCTCATAGGTCAAGATCCTGTTTTAGTGCCACCATAAAACGCACGAGGAAGCAGGGAGAATTATAACTACTCCATGCTCTCTAAGCAGGAGAGAGAAGACCAAGCCCAGTTCACTTTTTCTTACTCAACTGGGCAAATGAAAGTGTTGAATATGGCCTTTAATAGCTTTCTAAAAATTCAAAATTTATTAACACATGTTTATTAAAGTTTAAAATATAAGTTATCAATTAAAATACTCAAAAACGTGAATATTGAGTAATAAATGAAATCTCTTCTATCCTCCCATTGTTGATCCTTCAAAGTAATTATTTTTAAGTTTCATGGGTGCCTTTCAAGAATTTGTTTCTGCATATATATATAAAAATTTATGATGCAGAAAATTTAAGTCATCCGTATTTCTCTCAGCAAGGAATGATCACGGTTAAATTCTGATGTGTATGTTTTTAGTTTATTTTCTGTACACAAATAAATATATACAGACATTTACAAACTTTTAGAAATAAAAGCTTATAAAGAATTTTAAGAATGGTTGTAGTTCTGGGATCCTCATTTTGGACTGTGAAGAATTCTTGTAACTAGATGTATGCGCTAGCTTTACATGTTACTTCATTTCGTTGGAATTGGTTTTTGACTTTGGGCGCTAGAAAGGGTGAAAGACAAAATCATGTACTACATTGATTTCAGCAGTGTTTCTAGATCAGAGAAACTGATTTAAATGATTCATCTTTCTTGAAATTCAATTTTGGTGTCTTCCTCCTTCCAAGCCTCCCCCAAGCAGTTCCTTCATCTGAAATGGCACTTAACAAAACGCATAACTCAGAAAAAAATGGGAGAGTTGTTTCAATAAACATAAAAGCTTATCTTCTATTTGAGGCTAAGGCCTGGGAAGCTATAAATCTTTCTATCAAAATGAATTGCTGTTACCAAACTGTTGACTTCAGACTCTTATTGCCTTGACATTTTCTTCAGCAGTAGATAGAAACATTTTATGCTATAAATATGAAATTGTCATTTGAAGTACTAGAGGTTGCTATAAGACCTTTATATTTTGTTAAATTTCTTGGGTGATACTGGTTAATAAAATTATATAGGTTTCAAGTGTACAGCTCCATAATATATCATCTGTATAGGGTAGTGTGTGTTCAGCACCTCGGCTCAAGTTTCCTTCTATCACCATTTACCGCCTCTACCCTCTTCCACTTGCCCCCACCCACTCCCTCTCTGGTTATAAGACCTTTTTACATTGTAGGTGTTCTTTTGAAAGACTCCTCCTGTATCATGTCAAATACATTAAAATGCACTCCTCACATTAAAGATATTTTTTTTGGTTGAAGAATATTTATAACTGTTTTAAAATAATTTTGAGTATGCTAAAAGTAAATTACTTTGTTCTTATGAGTTATACTTTTAAAATTTCTCACATATTTTTCATATTCTTTAGAAAGCTCACAGCGACTATAGTACAGAATGGATAAAATAGTCTTGAAGTTATAATGAGTGTTTTTTATTTCTCTGTTTTGAAAATATCTTTTTATTCTTATGAACAAGAGTTTAACAAGAGTTTAATGTGGTTAGAGTTACATTAAAACACACACACACACACATACACACACACACCTGTTGGTCAGGTTTTCCTCCCAGAGATTCAGATTTAATTGATGTAGGATACTGCCGGGTACCAGTATTTTTTCAAAACTCCCTAGACTCAGGAGATTTTAATGTATATCCAGGAGTGAGTACCACTGGCTTAACACTGATAAATAAATTTTCTAATTAATAAATAAAATAATAAAATAACTTTAAAATAAAAATAAAATAATAAATGCCTAATAAACCCTCTAATAAAAAACAAGAACAGTCCAGTACATCTAGTTCATAGGTAATACCTTTTAAACATCTAAAATTCTTGTGTTTTCATAGATATGTTGTAATTACCTTGTTACTGAAAAGAAAACGAACAATTTGCTGAGTGAATAAGGATTGCTCAGTAGTTTGCCACCTGTACTTAGGGACGAATCTCTGGCATTACAGTAGGTTTCTGAGCACAGAGTGTGGGACAAAACCTCATAGTGTTGACATTTTGGGAGGACTCTGTGGCAGTCACATGCTAGAAAAAATTCTATGTTGCTGTTGGGCAGATAAAATATATTATGCTCACTTTGTTAAAGACTGCGCTGCCCACAAGGAGGCTGCTGCCCAGGTGATATTAATGTGTGTCTCTGTGGGCAGGTAGAATCCTTGTAGCCTGGGGCTTGGTTTTGGGATTAGGCCTTTCCCACCCCATTTTGATGTGGGGCGGTACAATCCAATCATGCCTCAGAGAAGTGTCTTTGTATTAGAGACTTCCCTGTTTTGTATATTGGATTAAAGGTTTGAATTTCTACACTATAAAATGGGGGGCAGAACGAGAGCTTGCACTCTTGGTTCCTGGGATGATTAGCATGAGAGAGCAGAGGGAGCAGAACAGAGAGCAGAAAGAGGTCATGTGGCCAGGAGAAGCAGCCAAGATGGCGGAGTGCTGAGTGAGATACCAGTTTGTGCAGTTTGACGCTGGAGAAGGAAGGAGATGGGGAACAGAGGTGAATAAGGCTGGTGAGCTAGAAACCTTTGATTCTAGGAAACTCGGATAAGTCAGTGGCTTTGTGAGCACTGAATGTGAGTGGGTTTTGGAGCCCAGTGTGTATTTTTACTTGCCCGCCGGGTGCAAGCTAGAATTAAAGAAAATGGCCTATCAGTGTTTGGCTCCATTGTTTCTTTACTGACTGTCCGAATCCAATGCGAACCTGCACTGGCCAGGCTGCTCTGATGGTGGCCCTGGCCCTGGCTTCTGGCTTTACAGTTGCCAAGTGTGGTTGTAGAGAATCTTCTCAATACTTTTTCAAGATGTAAATAATCATGATTTGTCTTTAGTGGCTAATGACTTGTTGACTGAAAACAGGAGACTAGTTTGTATAATCTCTTGAGGGGCCCTACAGTTCTAAGAGTTCATCTCAGAAAAAGCAACATCAAGGAGTCAATGGACACACTGTCCCATAAGAATTATTGTCAGGAACAACTCCGATTATTACCCAACGTTTGTTTCTTATACTTTTGTTCTCTTATGATTATGAGCTGAAAGACATTAAACATTTGATATTGGAGATCAGGTCAGGAAGCAAAATATTGGGGACAGGAGGATAGTTTTGGCTGAAGTTATGAGATTGACTAATTCTCAAATATATGATTCTAGAAGTCTAGCCAAGAGATGGTCAGAACTTGGATGCTGGTTTAATATAAGAACAAAGTAGAAATAACAGATGTTAGTAAAGACTGAGTGATGCTCTGAATGAGAGGGCTGAAGGACAAAAAGTAGTTTTTTAGATTTTTTTTTTTTTTTACCAGGAAGTGTATTTTACAGAGAGATGAATCAACGTAAGAGTCTGCTTTAGAGTATTCGCTCAAATCCTGGCCCCACCCCACGGAAAGCTACATGGCCTGGGGCAAGTTACTTACACTCTAATCCTTAGTTTCCACATCTATCAAATGAGAATAATAATAGTTCATCCTTTATAGGTTGGTGGTGAAGATAAAGGGAGTAAACACATGTAAAATGCTTACAACAGGGCCCGTCACATGGTAACCCAAAAAATGTTAGTTATTGTTATAATGATACCAGTAGATGAAGAGGAAGTATTTCAGAGGAAGAATGAAAAAAAAAAAACTTGCCCTCAGGTAACTGGAAGTTTAGGAAAAATCATTATGAAAACTACACTGAACCTGCTTTCTAACTCACTATATAATGAGAAAGACAGACATGCATGCCCAAATTAATGTAATGGCATCATTCCTGCCTGCTCTATGGTCTGAATGTTTGTGTCTGTCTCCACACCCCTATTCATAAGTTGAAATCAAAAAGTGATGGTCATGGTAGGTAGCGCCTTCGGAAGATGCTTAGGTCATGAGGGTAAAGGCTCATGAATGGGATTAGTGCTTTTATGAAAGAGACCCAACAGAGCTCCCCAGCTTCTTTGGCCATCTGAGAATACAAGGAGAAATCTGCAGAAGAGGGCCCTAACTTGACCACACTGGCACCCTGATCTCAGACTCCCAGGCTCCAGAACTGTGAGAAATACTCTTCTGTTTGTTATCAGTCACCCCGTCTGCAGGGTCTCACTACAGCAGCCAGAACAGACTACGTCACTGCACTCTGGTAATTGATGTCGGAATAAGCAAATGAGATGAAAAATGTTTGCTAAAGACAAAAAGTCTTCTTCATTATTCCTCAAGAGCTTCTGGCAAAGGGTTTCCTCTTGCTTTGGACAGTGTGGTGTCAGGATGGACAGCCATTCATTTTGTACTATGAAGAGAGCCCGAGGGCCAGATTGAGAAGATCACAGAGAGAAATAACAGGATTATACAATGTGGTTCTGACCAAACTAGATGAAGCCAGCCTATAACGTACAGCAGCATGGTCTTATACATTTAAACCAACTCGAGTTGGTTTTTCTGTTGCTTAAGCCCCGAGGAATCCTGATTGTTGTATCAGTGAAGGAGTAATTCAAATGGGTAGAGTGGGAGGGTGAAGAGGGAGGAGATGTCTTAAGGCCTGGTTTCAAAGGAAGGCCAGCTTCTTCTAGGCAGGTATGGGAATAAAGTACATTCTAAAAAAAAAATACATGGAGCCTGAGACAAGAGAGTATAAAGCATTTTCTGTAAGTGGCAGTGGATCCTATACAGCTGGAATATTGAGCATCCATATGGTATACTGGAAGCTAAGCTGGACAATCGGGACATGGGCAAAGAATGAAGCCTTAGGATGAACCTCGTGTTTTAAGGAGATAACTTTGGCAACAGAGTGATAGAGAAATCAAAATATCATTCCAGGACAAAGGCAAAATGGTCATGAATGGAGGCAGACTGAAGAATGAAAATAGGGAGTGGTTACGAGAGATGTAAACAGTGCACACAAGATTGGATTTAGGTGGAAGGTAAAAGGCTGGAGAATAACAGGGCAGGAAGGTGTGGAGGATAAGCATCTAGAAGGACTCTGTGGATGAGAAGGCTAAAGGAGCCAGTGTACAAGTGAAAAAACAGAGTCTCGTTGGAGACACTTTGAACTTAAGAGATTGGTGGAACATACACAGAGTCTCGTTGGAGACACTTTGAACTTAAGAGATTGGTGGAACATACGCATGGAGATGTCCAGGAAGGGTGGCAGATTAGAGTCTGGAGCTATGGTAGGAAGTCAGAACTGAAAAGCACAATTTTGCCAGTTATCCCTACAAAGAAGATGGTTGGAGACACAAAGGAGAATGAGATTCTCAAGAAAATCATGAAAGAAGACAAAGAATGTCTTCTTTCCCTATGTTTAGGGTTGAGTAAAGAATCTTAAGCCACTGAAGGGCACTGGCCAAATAGGTATGTGGTTCAGCGTTATGAGTATTAAGCAGAGATTGAGCTTCAAGAAGGGTGGACAATGGGATGCAAGTTATAGAGACACTGGACAGTCAAGACTGGAAGAAGCTATTGTATTTGAGGAGACAAGGTGAAGGAGGAGGACTTCCCTTTCAAGACATTTTCTGATGAAGGAAAGGTAAAAGTAACAGACAACTAGGTAGATTTAGGGAGAAGCAAGGACAAGGTTTCTTAGACAAGGAAATGTGTTTTTGTATACAGTCCAAAGGCCAATTTTATTGTTTAATATTTTCGATGTGTTGCTTTGTTACTGGACTCATTTTCTCCACATCTGGAACTTCTATTGATATTATGTGGTCAGATGCATGAAATGACTCCCCTCTGGCTTTTCATCTGCCTATATCCAGCCTGACCAATTTTTGGATGATTATCAGTGAGATCTGAAGTTGTAGGTTTCATTTTATTTATAAATTTCTCTGTGTGAGGTGTTCTTTAGTGAATTGTTTTATTTGGTTTTATTATGTGCTCCAATGTAGTGAAGTATTAGAAATAAATGTTTAGAAACACTCCCAGAGAGAAAGGTTTTATTTGTGCCTCAGGGGACTTACTCACCAATGTTTTGGAAACTCTGGAGACTAAATTTATATACAAAATGCATAAAACTTTTCTGCTGTCATTGCCTAGCAATGCTGGTGAAACCCATTACTGGGGAACACTACCTTTATTATGTATAAATGTGAAAAACACTGCAAATGAATACAACTGAGCTAGAAATGTATATATATCTTTCTGTGAGAGATGAGTGACTGGTAACAATTTGCTTGGAAATGAGCATTTTTCTTTTTTCATTATTTGGTTCTTGGGAGAGATGATAAGGTTTTAAGAGGGGAGATAGTATTAATTCATTGGAAAATGCTTACAATCTGTAAAAGGCACAGACCTGAAGGTCAAGTCACACATTTCTTGTATAGCACATGCAAATCTTACAAATGCTCTTTTTCTTCTCCTTTCATTTACTCAAAATCAAAATCAACACTGCTTAGCAAATTAAGGACTCTTTCACTCTATGTCTGTGTTGCTTTTCTATAGTTCTATTTATTTCAACAAATTGCTCTCTGTAAAGACAATTGGGGTGGATACTCAAGAGGCATATGACTCTGGGAAGATGGAGGAGGCGGAGAGGAAGGAAAGAGCAGAAGAAAGGGAAATGACAAAAATTATTTGAAATTCATCAATGTCTTTAGAACTGAGTATCCACAGAGACTGTTAGGCACTGAAAACACAAATAATTTGACCTAATTTTGTCTTTTGAGGGAAAATCATTCATATAAACATATGACTATATTATCATATATCATCTATTATATTGTATAAATGCTATGTGTATATAAAAAAAGAAAAGTCATTTCCTAGCTCTATCAATAACAAAATAACACATATTAATTTTTCTAGGATAAAGTATAAATTCATTACAGTTCTGGATATATTTATTAAATGTGTAACAGTACAACAATGATCTAAATGTCAATTTAAGAATGGTCATGTAAAGTACATGATACATAGCTAGCACAAACATTTTTAACCCCCCAGTCTCTTTGATAATAGCTGTATTTAATTAGACATATCACACTAAGTCTATAGCATACAAAATACATTTTATTAAATAAGCATCATTAGCATGCATTTCACCACTCTTTTTATAACTTAACAACTGTCCTTCTAAACCCAATTACCTACTCAGGTAAGGTTTAAAATATCTGCCTATTTCTTCTGAAAGGGTCTTACTTGAAGAAGACAGCTGATTAAAAAGCTAAAGCAGGCCCTGGCCGGTTGGCTCAGTGGTAGAGCGTCGGCCTAGCGTGCGGAGGACCCGGGTTCGATTCCCAGCCAGGGCACACAGGAGAAGCGCACATTTGCTTCTCCACCCCTCCGCCGCGCCTTCCTCTCTGTCTCTCTCTTCCCCTCCCGCAGCCAAGGCTCCATTGGAGCAGAGATGGCCCGGGCGCTGGGGTATGGCTCTGTGGCCTCTGCCCCAGGCGCTAGAGTGGCTCTGGTCGCAACATGGCGACGCCCAGGGTGGGGCAGAACATCGTCCCCTGGTGGGCAGAGCTTCGCCCCTGGTGGGCGTGCCGGGTGGATCCCGGTCGGGCGCATGCGGGAGTCTGTCTGACTGTCTCTCCCCGTTTCCAGCTTCAGAAAAAGGAAAAAAAAAAAAAAAAAAAAGCTAAAACATATCACTTGGGAAGGGCATTGAGCTGGAGATTGAAAGATGAATTCAAGTTTTTCAGAAAAATAAAGGACAAAAATTAATCCTGGCAGAAAAGAAATCCCCCGAATGCCCAAGTAATTACGTGCAGAGGAGCAATTGCTTTTCTTCAGAGGAAAAGATCAGCACTGTAGGGGTTGGGTGGAAGGTGAAGATCCAGTCGGGTTGGGATTCCCGGGGTGGGGGGAGGGGAGATCTAATGACCTGCCTTTCATTCTTCCTTGGGCATTTGGCCCAGCGTGAGTCTCCTGAGTGACTTGATCTCCCATCCACCTAGGAAAGTGAAAGAGGCTGAGGAAGCTGATGGCGTCAATTCACTCAGCCTCCTCCTCTGAAAGAGACAAGTCTTCAACAAGAAACTGTATGTGCCAGTGGGGTCTGTCTGGAATGTTTTGTACCTTCTTTGCTGATTCCACCACTTACTTTGTAAACCTCATCTCGCCCCAGTCCCCCATGAGAATAATTACTGTATCTTCTTCGAGTCACTGTGAACATTAAAATAAGATAATCCAAAAAAAAAAAGTACCTGGCACATAAAATCTACTTATTATTATTAGTATTATTACTATTTTTAAAAAACAAAGTGTCTTCATTAGGATCATGTCATTAATTAATGGAGAGAAAACTATACATTAACTGTTCAAAAACAGATAAAACAACTTTTTATTTCGCAAGACTTTTAAGAAGGCAAAGGAACGTTCACTTAAATCAAGAAGAGATCATTTCTTTTCCTTACCCTCTTCCTCACTAAGAAGTGCTCACAGTGCTCCCTGCCCTCACGGGATGCTGTAGAATGAGGGAAGGGGTGAAGGGAAGCACTCATGAACAGCACCCCCTCAAAGGACATGCTCAGTGAGTGTTGGCTACTCTCACTTTCTAACATACTTTCCCGGTAGAGGGTGGATTTCTAGTTAATTACTTAAATTCCCTGCATGCTTCCCACATTTAAAACTTGTTCTATTTGTCCTTCTGTGAGACACAACAAGAAACTATATGGGAGAGTGTGTAGGAGAGCACCTGGGCATACATATTTCTAGTAACAGAGATTTCTCCTTTGCAGGTGGAAGTGATGAAGCTCTGTCTCATCTGCTTCAAAAAAAGGACGGAGAGTTTGTTTCATATTTATTAGAACGTAAGACTTTATATATAAAACCAAACACCGATAGACACACCCAAGGCAAGCCCGACTTCGTGGCGATGTAGCCTTCTTTTCCTTGAACATACAGATCCATTTTAAGTTTAAGTTAAAAATATAAATCACACAGAGAGTAAAGCAAACGTGGGCATGTAAGGAATGTGGATGATGAGAAAGAAAGGGTATGCTCATAATCTCTTAACGCATGATAGTCGTGAGTACACACCAGCTACGGAGTTTAGCCCACATCTGGCAAGGTAGTCGTGGGTTCTGGTAAGTTACAGCATAAATAAATATTGAAAACACTAAATGAAGTAAACATGAAAAAAAGAGAAAGTGTCAGGGGATTATGTAATCAACAAACGGCAATATTGGAAAATGTAGCAGCCACTAGAAGACAGAGTTGATCTTGATTTATACGTTTTTGTAAAAGTAACAGTTCTTGTTTTGACAAAATGTTATAAAAATGTATGAAGTCAAAAGTGCCAGTTCTCATCCACCAGCCTCTCTGCTTCAATCATTTCCCAGAGGTGAGGTATTATACTAGACCAGGCATCACTTTAATTAGGGTTTCTGAAAACAAAAAAAAAATTTTATCATGGAAAAGCATGTAAAAGTAGACAGAATAGTAAAAATAAACCCTTATGTACTCATATTTCAACTTCCACAATTATTAACCTTTGCTCACTTTCATATTTACTCTTTAAGATCTGAAGTCCAAAATATTGCTGGCAATGGAACCAGATTACAGAGTGTAATTTGTGCAGTGTGCTCTGGTGAGATGAACAATGCATATTTTGTGTACATAAAGCCCTGAGCAGAGCTATTGTGAAGACTGCTCATTTATGCTCTCATTGCCTTTGTTTTTACCATTGTAACCTCAGTTCTTAATACAGTGCCTAGCACATAGTAGGTGCTCAAAAACTGTTGTGGAATGAAGGAGCCTTATTAGCAGTCTCGGTCATGGCAGCAGGATGGAGACCATGCATTGCAGTGTAACTCTGCAGAATACTTCTTAATGTGTATAGGGTACTTAATGTGCGCTAGGCATCTGTGCTTACCAGATGATAGGTCCAGTCTAAGTGCCTTACGTGCACTAAATCACTTAATTGTTGCAAAAACTCTATTGAAAAGCACTATTTATAATTTTTTGTGTTTTTTTTTATAGATATGCAACCAGTAAGTAATTGGAGACCACATGGATAGTAAGGGGTTAATCTGAGAGTCAAGCCCAGGCAGTGTGGCCCTAGAGTCTGTCAACCCAGCACCACACTGTTCTCACCCCCCCACACCCCAATGTGTCTGAGTACCATCTATGGAGCATTGAACACACTTGTGCACTTTGATAGCTGGTGGTCATATGTGTACTGACAGATTAACTCATAAAATCACTCCTCTGTAGTGGTGTCTGATAAGGAAGGGTGTTGAATATGGAACAGGTTTTTCTGTTTGTTTTGTTTTCTGTTTTTTAAACAGACTTTGTCATTTTTCCTGAACATAAGGCACTTCTGAATGCTGTGTGGGAGGGACTGTGGTAGACTGATTTCATTGAGACCCTGCCAAATTCTGGTCTTGCGGCCATCAAAGACACATCATTTCCTTCCAAGACTTCTAAAGGGGGCTATTACCATGGCCTGCAGGTTCTGGTTTGCATTCGGAGGAGACACTATCTTCTTAAGTGAGACGTGGAAAAGGAAGTGTCATGATTTGTAAATAAGGCAGGGAGAAGAATTGTTCGGAGATAGAGATGGAGAAAAGTTGTCTTCTCCAAATCAGGTTCCATCTTTCTCCCCCTCATCCAAATTTGCCAGAGCCCATCCTGTTTTCTTTGCTAAGTTTACTAGCAGGAAGCGAGGAGTTTCTTTAAGGATACTCCTGCCCCTGACAAATAAATAACTCATAGATTAGATATTAGCACATGTATATAGTGAAAACCATGCCTCTATTAAAAATAACAAGATGGGGGCTGAGGGTTGATGTAGAATGACCCAGAAGTTATATTTTATTTTATTTTAATTTTTGTTTTTTACAGGAACAGAGAGAGAGTCAGAGAGAGGGATAGATAGGGACAGACAGGAACGGAGAGAGATGAGAAGCATCAATCATCAGCTTTTCGTTGTGACACCTTAGTTGTTCATTGATTGCTTTCTCATATGTGCCTTGACCACGGGCCTTCAGCAGACCGAGTAACCCCTTGCTCAAGCCAGAGACCTTGGGTCCAAGGTGATGAGCTTTTTTTTCCCCTCAAGCCAGATGAGCCCGCGCTCAAGCTGGCGACCTCAGGGTCTCGAACCTGGGTTCTTCCGCATCCCAGTCCGATACTCTATCCACTGCGCCACCGCCTGGTCAGACCACAAGTTATATTTTAAAGTGAAAAAAGCCAACACACAAACAGTATTTATACCAAGACTACTCTTTGTGGACAGAGGAGAATGATATAGCTATACTTACACATGCATAGAATTTGCTTAGAAAAAAAAAAAAGGAAAGGTAAAAATGCTTGCTTCTGCCTAAGGAAAGGCTTTTCATTCTAACCCTTTTTATATTAAAAAAAATTTAACGATATACATGCGTTATATTTCAGGGTTAAAGTATTTCGATTGTTAACCTGTCAAAGTAGGAGAGTTATTACAGTAAAATATTTTTTAAAATAGTGAAACAAAAGCAATAGTTTACATTAATTGTGTATTTCAGTAGGAGAGGTTTGGACTAGTTAGAAATAATAATTCTACCTCTTCCTCTCCGGGAAGGACTGTCCTTTTGTCATTCAAAAACACCTGAGAAGTAGGAGACAGTGATCTGGAAGATCCGTATTTAATGAGGTTAGAAGACATCTGATGTCATTCTCCACATGTGGGGAGAAATGGAGAGAAGAAAAGAAGGAACACCTGTGGTTAGAAAGGAATCTTGAGTTTTCTACCTAATAGCGCCACAAGGAGTCTACACATGCGGAGAGGGTTGTGAGGTTTGGCCCACACTGTTCTGGATGCCCAGGGGCTGGGAGCTCCTGCTTCACTGCTTCTCCAGAGAAGCTGGCAGCTGGGCCTCAGTCCCCTCTGCCTAAGGCACTCTTGTCTGGAAGCTGTGCTTTGAAAAGGGGCCTGGCCTAAGACCTAAGAAGTGTCACACTAGTGGCTCCTTGTAGGGTGGCATGGTGCACAAAAGTCCTTTCTCAAGGAAAGCCCCACGGGGCGGGGCGGGTGACCCTCAAGCCCTTTACCTGTCCGCCACAGCCCTGGTACCTCTAGGTTTTCGACGAAAGCAACATAATGGAAGGGGTGTGTGTGTGTGTGTGTGCGTGTGTGTGTGTGTGTGTCAAATTTAAATGCCGGCTAGGCAGGTAACTGTTAGGCAGGTAACTTAAAAACAGTTGAAGCCTCCAGGTAGAAGAGAAATAGCGGGAACGTTGGAGAACCGAGCAAGTACCTGTAGTCGCTAAAGGCATTCAGATTCGGATTTTTACTGTACGACTGTGCTGGCCAACCAAACACCCGCGCTGGCCGCAGTCACGGGCAGACTGCGCCCCTGCGTTCGCTTCGCTCAGCGTCCGCTTCTCCCTAGTGGCTTCAACCTGCTGCGCATCCTCAACCTGTCCCCCAGCCACTCGAGGCTCGCGTGGTGACGAAGACCGTCCCAAACTTGGGCGCGCGTCCCGAAGGCCATGGTGTTGAGCTCAACAAGAGTGTGAGCTCCCAGCACTGCTCCCCAACATCTCGGTGATTCAGCAACCCATTGAACCTCGGAGTAGCTCAGAACCTGTTACGAGCTGCATTTTATTCCTACCAGAAACAGGCTGGTTGCGCCTGAGACGTCTCCCTCCAGCGACTCGGGGCCAGGAGAGGTTCCTGGCCAAGCGGAGGGATAAGATATAATGGGCTTCGGGAGCCTGCGATCCAGGCTGGGCACCGTCGGCGGGGCGGGGCCGGCAGCAGGCGTGGGAGCCCCGCCCCGGCCCCGCCCCGCCCCGCCCCCGGGCTGAAGAGTTGCGGCCGCGCTCCCCCCCTGCACTGAGTCCCGGGACCCCGGGCGAGAGAGGCTTGTATGGTTGCGTCCCCTCTGCCCGCGCGGGCATCACTCGCGCGGTACAAAAAGTCCAGAGCTGTCCCGCAGCCGGGACATCCTCTCCTGCCGGGACCCTCAGACGCCTTCGCAGCCGCGCCGGGAGCCGAGGCGCCCTCGCCCTGCGCGACCCGGAGTCCTGCGCTGCAGCGCGCGTTCCACCTCCACTCCCTCTTTGCGGGGCCGGCCCGGGCAGAAAGAACCCGGGCTCGAGTTCCGGGCACCGTGCCCGGCGTGAGGGGCAGGATGGAGCGCAAGGCGCTGCTGGCCATCGCTCTGTGGCTCTGCGCGGAGACCCGGGCCGCCTCTGTGGGTAAGGAGCCCACCTCCCAGAAGGAAGGCGGAGAGGTCGGGGCCGGGGAGAGATGGGGATGCGGAGAGGACCTGCAGGCGGGATCTAACTCGGAATCGTAGAGCTGCGGGGTTGAAAGTGACCTGACACTGTGTGTTCTTTCATTTGCCAGCGAGGAAACTGAGGCTCAGCTACTAGCCCAAGATTACCTGGCGAGTTGGTAGTCACCTGATCCCTGTTCCCTGTTCACGACTCGGACAGGGGCCTCTGCTGGGCCGTGCCCGGCGGACCCGAGGCACCCTGGGGCTCTCCGGAGGCGGGGGTGGGAAGGCGCCCCAGGCCGGCAGGCGGGAGGGGCCCCCGCGGGCGGGACCGGGCGGTGGAACGCTGTGCCGCTGCTCGCACCATCCTCGCCCGGCGCGGAGAAGGAAGCCTTGCCGGGAGCGCGAGCCAGCTCGCTGGGATCGCAGAGGGCACTCGGTTCTGCCTCAGTAGGAGTCGAGCGGTGACCCGGGTCTGCTCTTCCCTTTTGGCTCGAACTCACATACACCCCCCACCCCCATATGAGCTGGGGTCCGGAGGGAGAAAAACGGTTTTTCCCTTCTTGGTGCAGGATGCGGCTTTCCTTGCAGAAAGAAGGGGGTAATTGGGACGGGACTTGGATCCGGGACTTTGACAGCTTCCCAAAGTGTCTCCAAGTAACAGACACCTTCCTCTGAAAAACAATTTCAACATCTTTCCAAGCCAAGCGCTTTGGTCCTTGCCCTAAGCGCATGGTCAGAAGTTCCCGTTCTGAAAACGAACACTGCGGGACTTGGTACCTAGATTTAGCGCCACCCAGCACTCTCCTTGCCAACAAATATCTATCTCCTTCAAGATTAGGAACACATATGCTCTTGATGCAATCAGTTCTCTTTTCTCTTCTTCTTTCCCCCACCTCTCCTCCCTTTCTGTTTTCTGTAGCCACAGATAGCTGATTTCCAGAGTTGCACCCTTTGGAGGGCGAGAAAGGCGAGAGGGTGGAGACCATGGGAAAAGGGTAAAGTAACTCAGGGAAAAATGCCTTCTATCAATAGAAAAGAATCAGGTCTTTAAAAAAGACACACACATAAAGTAAGAAGATCATCTGTCTATAGTTATTGAATTTTCTTAATGATTTAGTTCATCAGGGCCAGCTCCACCATGGACATTCATTTGTCCCTGACAAGCTCTCTCTCTCTCTCTCTTCCCTGTTATGGGGATAGAATGAAGGTCTGGAACATGTGGTTGTTCTGTATCCCACAAAGAAGTGGGTTGCTTTAAAGCCTGGGGTGTTTCATAGCGCAGCAGTAGTAAACTAATCGGGTTGCACTGAATATAATGATGAGGTTGCCCTTTTGGAGTGTGTGACTTGCTTAATTGGATTGGACTATAATTGGTGCCATCAAATTTTAGAGACAGAGGCACTGTTGTTTTTCCTTCCTGTCTTTGGAAGGGTAACAGTGCACAAATTAATTAATTTTGGTTATGGGATTTGAACATAGAAGGGCTTTTTATTGAGCAGTAGCATATGTACTTCTTATAGTTATTTATTTAGAACTTTCTGAAGAGTAGTAGCACTTGAACTTGCACTGAGAATGAATGAAGCTTAATGGAGCAAAAAAAAATAATAATAAATTGAGCATTGGTGTACAGATATGAACTGAAAGCTACCATTTTTGATAGCCTTGTTATATAGTTTTTTGTTGTTGATATGTCTCTAGAATAGCATGGTGTTGTTTTGGCTTTCCACAAAGAATAACATTTTTTTTTTCTAACATAGGAAAGTACATCTAGAGTGTGAGATAATCTGTTGCAATAATTTATGAAGATATTCAAGAATCTCTTATTTTGTTAGTGGGTGGACAGAGCCACCATTTCTCTTTTCTCGCATAAATGTGCCCAAATAATGGGTTCTTTCTCTTTTGGATCATTGTGTGAAATAGATTGTTATACTGCTTTTGAAATGTTTCTAGTGTTTTTCAGTAGAGTTTGGTATCTATGCTTATCCAAATGACTTGTTTTCATTTTCCTTTTCTTAGACAAAGTGCGATTCCATTATTGAAAGGCTTTTCTTTTGCTTTTAAACATTTTGCTTTATTGTCTACTTTGGGGGTGGTTATTTCCTTCATATTGAAAAGTGCAGTGCTAATTAATCGAATATGACCATCCAAGATCAATAGTTGTCCAAGAGTGGTTCATAGACCATATGATCAAGTCACCTGAAATGCTTGTTAAAATGTAGATTTGTAGGCCCAGGGATATTCTGACACATTCTAAAGTCTAAGAACCTTTGCCTGAAACACAAGTTGGTACAAATGCCAATTATTTTCTGAGATTTGTTGATATAAGTTGATTTCCAGGTTTTAACAGATTTTAAAAACTATTTTTTATTATGTTACTTATCAACAAATCTACAGTTATATCAATCAGTAGCCTATTTTGCACATTTGAGTGAGTGTGTGAGAATGTGTGATGAGTTGCTTATTTTGTCTGCAGCTGTTCACCTTGGCATCCATACATTCAATGCATTGAATATTTGCACTGAACATTTTTTCATACTGTGTTTACTCATACTCTCTCCTATTTGCTAATACCCCCTTATTTGTCCAACAAAGTCTTTGCCAGTTTAGGCCTAGACAGTCATTTGTACTTAGTTGAGGTGAGTTAACAATCATATTAAGTTTGGGTGCTTACCAAGCACTAATCTTGTCTTAAGGTGGTGTTTTGAAGATCTGAATATCAGTTAAGACCATAGCATCATGGACAGTTTTTCTTTCTCTGATACTTTTTCAACATCTGGTCGCTGGTTGTATTTAGTTGATGAAGAACTGTTTTCTTGCTGTGGAATAATCTAACCCATGGTGGAGAGTTTGTCCCAAGGTATTTTTAGGTAAAGTTAGATTTCTTGTGTTCCAAGCTAGTAGGGACTCGGAGCTTTGATTATTATGTTGAGATTCCCCAACTGTAATTCATTAGCATTACACTTCTTCTAATCCCATTCTCTGAGAAAAAGTATATTAACAGGCATATTATATGACATTGGAAAATGTTTTCTTTAACTCAGTTCTCCTCAACTAGTTTTAATGTAGTCTTTCAAACTTGGCCGTTCAGTTACCAGAGGAAGTACACTAGAAAATGGATAAAGGAAAATGAGTCGAGGTCATGGATATTCCTAATCCCTTTAGGGTACATATGAACTATATAGAACTCTTTCTAAGTGGTATTCATTAATCAGCAATTTAGTCAAATGTGTGCATCCTACGTTTTATAAGAAATGTCAGTGGGTCCTTTTCCAAGGGAGTGAGATCATCAGATGAAGGTTCATTTGGTTTCAATGTCCCATATCCTTTTGTAAGACCTTGAAGTTGGCAATGCGGGAAAACAGGAACTCCACCCTAGCTTCATGAATTGCAGAACTGTTGTGCTGGTTTATGACCATCTGCCCATTCTTCCTGTTATGACACAGCTTATGAACTTTTACTGGGAATGGTGAAAAGTAAATTCACAGTTTTATACAATGATTTTCTGAAGAGGTCTTTGAAAGTTATGGAGTGTGCATTGTTTATAGAAGGTGTTTCCTATTGGGTCTGACTCAGTGGCAACTGCATTCATTTACTTAATTTGTTTCTAGGTTTGCCTACTGTTTCCTTTGATCCACCCAGGCTCAGCATACAAAAAGACATCCTTACGATTATGGCTAATACAACTCTTCAGATAACTTGCAGGTAAAGATTGATTTTAGATATATATTTCCTAAGTTAAGTAACTTGTTATTGAGTGAAAAATAATTTCCATACAGCATAATTGTAATAGATTTATAGTAATTGTTTATAAGTAGTGAGGTTTCTCAGAAATGATGTAATAATGAAAAAATGAGAAAGGTGTTCTCCCAAAAATTCTGCCCGATTTTGCTGGTATTTTTTTTTCTACTGCCTTCTGCCAACACACACACATCAATAACCAGTATAGTACTTGGCATATAGTATATAATAGACACTCAATAAATATTGAATGAATAAATGAAACTGAGGATAGGATACACCTTTGGGATAGAGTTGAAGAAGTATGGGGCCATATTTATAATACTCAGAGTGGTTCTTGGGCACCTGTTGAACTTTTTTCAAGAACTTTATTTCATGATAAAATTCTGACTAGATTCACAGTTAAATATTTAGCCCTTCATATTACTGAGCGCCTGTTCTGCACAGGTAATGAACTTCCACACTCTGGCTCGATATTCTGGAATGCCTCTCTTCTCACTTGCTAGCAAGAAGCCACGCAATTATTGATTTTTCCTAACTGGGGAAACAGCCTCTGTGCCAAGAAGAAGAGGCCTTTAAATTTTGCCTTTCAGCCCCTTCCCAGTAGGAAAAGTAGAAGACCCTTGGGTTTAATGTAGTGATTGTGCAGAAGCTTGTCAGGACCAGTGTGTTTTTGGCAGAACGATGGGTGGAGGTAGTGTTGCCCTCTGAGAAGAGTGCTGGAAGGCCACCAAGAGCCTTGGGCAGCTTATTGCCATTGTTTATGATCATTGAGTATCAAGTGTTCAACACAATGACACAGATCTATTTTAGACTGCAGAGTGTAAAGGATACCCTAGTACATTATCACTAATACTCAGCCCTTGGGGGGAAAAAAGCACACTAACAGGTGCTGCTTCTCTAGCTTTGCTATTTCAAGATACATTTCTCAGTAGATTTTCCTCTTACCCTCAACAAAAAAGAATATTTAAAGTCCTCAAAGATTTCATACTCCCTTTTTGAACTCTGAGTAAACATTTTTTTTATGTTCTGAAAAAGCTATGAAGTGTGTTAAAAGTAACTTCGTGACTGTAGCTGCAACTTTGTGGAAATTTCAAGTTCTTTGAAAGAAGGGTCGATGATGTTACTTTCTTTTTAACATTGACTCTCTTCCTTGGGACTTTGTAGAGAAAATGCTGCAATAAAAGCAATCTGTGTTTTAATGCACTCCTTACAAGGTTCTACGAGGCTCTCAAACATTTGCACCCCCTTCCTTCCTAACCTCACTTCTTACGTTCCTGCTTGATCGCTCTTATCTGGCCATTCATGCTTCCTTGTCATTCCACTAATACTTCAGATATGTACCCATCCCAAGGCCGTTACACTTGTGTTCCATCTGCCCAGAATGCTATTCCTTCCAATGTCCATAGGACCGACTTCGTTAAGTCCCTTCCTCCCAGAACTCTTCCCTTTCATTTTTGTATCATCTATATTTTGTCTATAGTACTAATCACTATTGTTTAAAAAAATACAACTTAAGTACTTTTTTAAAATTTTTCTGCTTTATTTACTTTATTTACTTTTTTTATTGCTTGTCTCCTCCAACTAGACTGAGATTCCATAACAGCATTGATTTTTGTCTGGTTTGTTCACTGCTGTGGCTCCAGTTTTTAGTAATGTTGGGCACATAGCACATACCTAATAAGTATTTGTTGAAAGTATGAATTAATTAATTAAAATAAAAAACCACAGGAATCTCTATAAGTGATTGCTGAAGCGAAGTCTATGACATTTTGTCATTTGTTGATATAACCTGTTATTGTTAATAGAAGTCCGTGTGACTCTGTTGAGGAGCCTATAGAAGTTTGAGAACTGGACCTTCTTAGTTTTTTTTTGTTTGTTTTTATAGAAACAGTCTCATAGTATGGCATTTTGTGTTAATATTTTCCTGGAATTAATTTTCAGGGGACAGAGGGACTTGAACTGGCTCTGGCCCAATAATCAGAGTAGCTCTGAGAAAAGAGTGGAGGTGACTGACTGCAGTGACAGCTTCTTCTGTAAGACACTTACAATTACGAAAGTGATAGGAAATGATACGGGAGCCTACAAGTGTTTCTACCAGGACATGGAGGTGGTGGCCTCGGTTGTTTATGTCTACGTTCAAGGTAAGTGGTTAAAAGAGATTCATTTCCCACATTGGTTTACCAGCCATAAAACACAATAGGCACAAATTAAAATCGGAGCACAACAAAAGGCTCACCCTAAAGGCTCTTGGCCAACAGGAATATACAAAACTCTTCTCTCCAAGGCATCGTCTGAGAATACGGCGTGTTGATTTGGTTTGGAGCTTGCGCTCTGCTCCGTCTCTTTTGCCCAGTTGGTTTCATTCTGATCTTTTTTATAGGGACAATCTGTGTTCATAATTGGCTGTGGAGATTTATATAAAACCTTCTGATGGTTGAGAAAAAAAAACCTCAGAAATACTTGAAAAGGAAGATTCAGAGTGAATTATGGAGAGGTTTCTGTGGAGAGATAGGTTATCTAGATCAGTGAGAGATTTTCTCAAGAATGCACAGGGAGACAGCCCCAGAAGCAGGAGTTTTTGTACACAGGGACGTTCCTTTTCCCTCTCAGACTTTGTAATAAACAATTCCCATACTCGGGTGCAGTGAAGGTGCTGCCTGGAAGGGCCTTTGAGGACAGTGTTGTTTTCCATTGTTCGTGTGGTCTGAGATCTCGGATAATAGGCCACATCTTTCTAGAGTTTACAATTTGGGATTGACACTGTGGAGGCCAATCTAACATCCGTGTCAGATAAAATACAATGTTACACGTGTCCAGTATTTATTATATAAATTATCCTTTCTTTTGTTGTTTCAAAAATCTTCAACTACCCGAATTTTCCCTGTGAAATCTTGATTTGACTAATGAGATATCGATGATCATAATCTAGAGGAATGTGTTATATAGTATTTTGCTTGGATGTACTAAATACCTCTTTTTCAGTGAAAATGAGCTTTTTAGACATTTTATTTATAACATTTATATACCTCTTTAAATTCCCAAGGATTTGAGGTAGGCGAAAATGGGTTCGACTATTTTCCCAGAAGCATCTTTTACAGAACAGGAATTTTGTCATCTTTGGGAAACATACTTGCGTATCTCCACTTACAGTGGAAAAGTGGAGACTGTATCAGAATAACAAATGTCACTTCTGGGCTGTAGAATATTCGAGAACTCTTGTTGTCCAGGATCGTCGCAATCCGAGGTAGACCTCTGTGCCCTCCTCCGCCCCTCTGCAGAGCTAGAAAGAGACAGTCTCAGTCAGCTCTTCGACAATTTCTGGCTCCTTTTGATCTGGCAGTGTTGGGAGCCCAGGCTTTCTCAGAAGATTGCGAGGATTTCCTGCTTTCAGCCTGTCTGGAAATAGACTACAAGATGAACCTCTCCCATAATATCTCCTTATTTCCTTCTCCCTGGAGTCAGGAAACCTGGAGACATGTGAAAATTCATTTCATGAGTTTCAGTAAATATTTTATTTTGAGAGGATGGGTGGTTGTTTGGGTTTCTTTTGTTTATTTCCTTTTCATAGGATACTGAAATAGAATTGATTTACTGAATAGTTTTAGTCTTACGTCAAAGGGGTTAATGTAGCTTCCAAAAGTTTCTGTAAAACAAGCAAAAAGGCTTGCTCTGCAAGCAAGCTATTTAACATTTCCTAACATATGGATGAAAAGTAGGTAATATTGAGAAGTAACAAGCCCTAGCACTGTTTATTTATATATTGCTCATCTTTGGTATACCATCAAATTTTGCTTCCTGCCTAAGAGGTAAGCTATTCAAGATTTTGGTCATAAAGCTTAACAATGGGAAAGAAAACACTGAAGTATTCCCTATGGACAGCCCTTTAATAGCCCCTCTGGTCCCTACCTTGCTTCCCTAGCCTTCTGACCCCATTCCCTCCAGCAATGGATGGAGCCAAGAAGTGGGTCCTGGCCTTGCAAGATAATGGCTGTGGCATGTGGCAGGCTGGATTGGCTGCCTTTCTGTGCTTTCCAGCTGGGAAGGAAATCAAACTTCTCTTTCAGAGAATTAGTTGCTTTTGTCCTCTTTGGTTTAATTAACTCTTCCTTCACGTGAACCAACCATCATGAAGAGCATCGAAAATGCTAAGTCAGGTGTGTTGGTCATAGCAGTTTGAACCATTATTTCCCTTGAAGTTTCAAGCATGACTTCACACCACATCAACTCTATCTCTGCAGCATGGAGGAGTTTCCCAGCAGTGTATTAACATTGTATGAACGATGTTCGGATGATATTGAAATCTCTATTGTTTTCTCCTTACTCTTTGCCATGATAGATTTTTTTCAAGTTTTTGTCACTGAAGATATTAATGACTGCTAAATATTAAACTAAATGCAATAACATTAAACATTATTTTATTAAAAACTCACCCCTAGTCTTCACAATTTTAAAATACCCACATAAAACAATTCAAAATTGTTAGTTATTTCTTGTTTATTTTAAAGGTCTTTTTTTGGACCCATTAATATATTTTCATTATTTGCTCCAAGAAAGAAAGCATAAAAAATTTTAACCTCAATAAAACTCAGTAGGTAAAGTATAAAGACTTAACTTTAAATTTACTTGAAAATTTATATATAAAAAATATGTATGTATATGAAAACAGCTAATGAAAAATAAAGAAGTATGCTCCTTCATTTTGAAAAATTATAATGATCAGTCTGCTTAAATGTGGTTCCTATAAAATATACTAGATTGATGATCCTTGTGACAAGAGGCAATCCCATTCTGAGAGCTTTCTTTTATATTTTCATGCACACACACACACACACACACATGCACACCCCCTCTAGGGTATACTTGGAGCCTGATATCTGCCAGCAGACTGACTATGGATTCCTTTGCCAAGTGTGAAGTGTCATTCCCAATCATTTACTTCTCAGGTCAGAGTTTATGAACCTGAAAGATAACCAACATTTTTAGTAAATGTCCTTAACTAAAAGAAATTAATTTTTTTTTTTTTAGATTATAGATCTCCATTTATTGCTTCTGTTAGCGACCAACATGGAGTTGTGTACATCATGGAGAACAAAAACAAAACTGTGGTGATTCCATGCCTTGGGTCCATTTCAAACCTCAACGTGTCACTTTGTGCAGTAAGTTACATCTTCAATCATCTCTTATGTTTCCATCATTTAAGCTAATATTAAGATGGCTAGTGCCTGACCAGGCGGTGGTGCAGTGGATAGAGCATTGAACTGGGATGCAGAGGACCCAGGCTCGAAACCCCGAGGTTGCTAGCTTGAGTGCAGGTTCATCTGGTTTGAGCAAAGCTCACCAGCTTGGATCCAAGGTCACTGGCTTGAGCAAGGGGTCACTCAGTCTGCTGTAGCCCCCCAGTCAAGGCACATATGAGAAGGCAATCAATGAATAACTAAGGAACCACAGCAGAGAATTGATACTTCTCATCTCTCTCGCTTCCTGTCTGTCTGTTCCTATCTTTCCTTCTCTCTGACTCTCTCTCTATCTCGATCAAAAAAAAAAAAAATGAGTAGCTTAACATCAACAATGAGATGTAAAGATCCTTTAGGAAAAATCAAAATGACAATAAATAAAACCAATATGTATTCTTAAAAATGTCCATTTTTTAAAGACATCATTTCACATGATTTCACTTCTGGATAGCACTTGATTAAATATTTAATATTCCTTTTTCTACCTAGAGATATCCAGAGAAGAGGTTTGTTCCTGATGGTAACAGAATTTTCTGGGACAGCAAGAAAGGTTTTACTATTCCCAGCTACATGATCAGCTATGCCGGCATGGTCTTCTGTGAAGCAAAAATTAACGATGAAAGTTACCAGTCTATTATGTACATAGTTGTGGTTGTAGGTAAGAGGACAGTTCCTTCCTACATCATTATTATCAAATAATAAAGATTCTTGTATTAATAGCCTGCAGATTAAGGCTTAGGGTGAAGGACAGGGATTTGAAAAATGTATTAACTCAGGACATGGTGTGGGACAACTCATTATCTCTACTCTTTTTTTTTTTTTTGTATTTTTCTGAAGCTGGAAACAGGGAGAGACAGTCAGATAGACTCTCGCATGCGCCCGACCGGGATCCACCTGGCACGCCCACCAGGGGCGATGCTCTGCCCACCAGGGGGCGATGTTCTGCCCCTCCAGGGGGTGGGGGGGTCGCTCTGCCGCAACCAGGGCCACTCTAGCGCCTGGGGCAGAGGCCAAGGAGCCATCCCCAGCGCCCGGGCCATCTTTGCTCCAATGGAGCCTTGGCTGCGGGAGGGGAAGAGAGAGACAGAGAGGAAGGAGGGGGGGGGGCGTGGAGAAGCAAATGGGTGCTTCTCCTATGTGCCCTGGCCGGGAATCGAACCCGGGTCCCCCGCACACCAGGCCGACGCTCTACCGCTGAGCCAACCGGCCAGGGCCTCTACTCTTTTTTAAAATCAAATAAACCTATGTGCTTACAAGGTTTTCTCTTTTCTTGCCATGACCAAGGATGAAAAGAATACTATTAACTGAAGCATATTTTATGGAATATTGAATGTTCAGAACATTGGTTGGCATTGATTATTTTAATTATACCTATTTTATGGAAATAACAGCAGTTTACTAAAATTGGCCCCATTGGCTATTGTCTACTCAAATTTTATTACTTTTCTCTGCACTGGGCTCCACCATCTTTGAGAGCCCTGCAGGTCTGCTTTGTAAATACCTATAGCCATTTTTCTGGGAGTTCCCAAGTTTGGGAAAACCTTCAGGGAAAGATGATATGACACGTTTTAAAGTTGCATCATTTTGGGAAAAACTTGTGCCAAGTCATAGATTTGGTTTTTCTCTCACTTTCTGTTTTTTCAATTTACTTGAAAAAATCCAGGGTCCAAGATTTATGATGTAGTTCTGAGCCCCCCTCACAGAGTTGAGCTGTCTGTTGGCGAGAAGCTTGTTTTAAATTGTACAGCGAGGACTGAACTGAATGTGGGGATTTACTTCAAGTGGGAATACCCTTCTTTGAAGGTAACACTAACAATTTAAAACCAGATCTGTAAATGCTTTGATGATCAGCCCCAATGGAGTTTGCTTGAGAGAGATAGGGACCTGTCTAGCCAGATAAAATGTAAATGCCTTAATGCGTGCGCGCGCACACACACACACACACACACACTTTAAGAGAACTGTAGAACAGACCGCATTAATGGAAAAGAAGATGCAATGCCAAGAACTGTGTTCACTCTGCTGCAGTCAGGCTGTGAAGACTAGTTTTCTCTGGGGTATTACATCTTCCCAGGGTGCATTATTTCTCTGTTTGGCAAAGTCCTTGATCTATTTTTCTTTTAGGGAAATTTCTCTTCAAGATGTGGCATGAGGCACACTTCTTCTTAAACAGTGGCTCTATTTACCTGTGTTTCTGCAATTCACACCCGTCTCATTCTCACTATGTGAAGTTTAAAAAAAAAAATCCCAATTCACTTATTTCCATTTATTTCTCCTGGAACCAAATATATTTGTTGTCTACATATGTTAAAGGTTTTGATGCCTCTATTATTAGCATTAAATAGTGTTGCCAAAGGGCCAAGACTTGGTGTTCTGGGTATCTAGAAGCTACTGGGTAATGTTATGCTGGACTTTGGACTGTTTTTCAGCATCAGCATAAGAAACCTGTAAACCGGGATCTGAAAACCCAGACTGAGAGTGACACGAAGAAATTTTTAAGCACTTTGACTATAGATGGGGTAACCCGGAGTGACCAAGGGACATACACCTGTGAGGCTTCCAGTGGGCTGATGACCAAGAAGAATAGCACATTTGTCAGGGTCCATGGTAAGCTAACATCTCCTTTGGAATTATGCTGTGCTTTGGAAAGTGAGATAATTTAAATGAACTTGGGTCAGCTAGTGATTTCTATTTTGTTCATTCAGCAGATATATGTGAACTCTTGCTAGAGATGTGTCATGACCTAGAGGTCAAGGGCATATCTTGGGTTCAAATCCCAACCTTAATGATAAAATGAGACAGTAACTATATCACTAATGTTCACTAAATAGTACCTGTAGTTGTTGTTGCTATTATTGCTATAATAAACAGAGGGTTGTTATCTAAGATAGTTTTTAAATTTTTATTTTATTGCAAGGTTGAGAGTTCTACCTGAGTAGGCATGGGCTTTGCAGTTGGAGAAACTTGGACTGAATTACTTTCCGTGAAGCTTTGGGCAAATAACTTAATTTCTCATTTATTTTATTTATTTATTTTTAATGAGAACGACAGAAGGAGGGACAGATAGGGACAGATAGGAAGGGAGAGAGATGAGAATCATCAATTCTTCATTGCAGCACCTTAGTTGTTCATTGATTACTTTCTCATATGTGCCTTGACTGGGGGGTTACAGCTGATCCAGTGACCCCTTGCTCAAGCCAGTGACCTTGGGCTCAAGCCAGTGACCTTGGGCTTTAAGCCAGTGACCTTTGGGTTCATTTCTATGATCCCATGCTCAAGCCAGTGACTCTGTGCTCAAGCTGGTGAACCTGCATTCAAGCCAGATGTGGAATACTTTAGGAAAGTAAGGCCAGAAGTTAGGAGGCTAATTGCAGTAGTCCAGGTTACAGCTGATGGGTGGCTTGGACAAAGTGGTAGAAGTAGAAGTGAGAAAGGACCTGATTTGGATATACTATGGAAGTTAGAGCCAATAGGGTCTGCTTGTTGATTTGCTGGCTCTGGGAGGTAAGAGGAAAATAATGGAGGATGACTTCTGAGTTTTTATCATGAGCAACTGAGTGAATAGTGATTTTACTTACTGAGACAGGGAAGATTGAGAGAGGGGTAAGTAGAAACAGGATTGGGTTTGATCTTTTGGAGAAGTCCATCAACCATCCAAAGGAGGTATTTAGTTTATAACCTGGAACACAGAAAGCCATTCATTTAGGAGCATGTGAATGGAACCTGTGCCTGAGCGTAGAGGACAGGGTAGACTGAGAAGAGGCCCGAGGACTGAGTCCTAGGGACAAGGAGGGTACGTTTGAGGTATCACGGGAGCAGAGGAGAAGGAGCCCCCAACTGTCCTTGGGGAGCACAGAGTGAGCTTCACAAGGGAAAATCTCCTTGAATTGCGACTTGAGCACATGGTAGGCTTACAGAGTGCACTTGGGGAGAGAGAAAAGCCAGCGCAAAGCCTGGAGGTGTGGGAGGGGCTGGAATGTGGCCTTTAGCAAGATAGTGTGGGGAATATGTGAACTTAGACATCCAGGCCTTTGACTCTTCATTTGAAATGAAATAATAAGCTGGATGACCAGGTATAGACATTTATAAAAATTATATTGTTTTTATCTTATTTCAGAAAAACCTTTTGTGGCTTTTGATAGTGGCATGGACTCTTTGGTGGAAGCCACAGTGGGAGGCCGTGTCCGAATCCCTGTGAAGTTCCTTGGTTACCCCACCCCAGAAATAAAATGGTAACTCCTGAAAATCCGTGCAAAACATTGTTCCACATGAAAGAAAATCTTTAGATTGTATAACTTCTGGGTTTTTTTTCCCCCCATAGGTATAAAAATGGAAGACCCATTGAGTCCAATCATACCATTAAAGTGGGGCATGTACTGACTATTATGGAAGTGAGTGAAAAGGACACAGGAAATTATACTGTTGTCCTTACCAATCCCATTTCGAAAGAGAAACAGAGCCACATGATATCTCTGGTTGTGAATGGTGAGTCCACGCATTTTCCCTTCTCCACCCGAAAGTTATTATGAAGGGGATGACTATGTTTTCCTGAAGAGCCAGGCCGCCATTCCATTGCCTCCTGCTGCTTCACTCGCCTCATGAGTAGGCTTCTGTGTATAAGAATGGTCCAGGCCCTGGCCGGTTGGCTCAGCGGTAGAGCGTCGGCCTAGCGTGCAGAGGACCCGGGTTCGATTCCCGGCCAGGGCACACAGGAGAAGCGCCCATTTGCTTCTCCACCGCTCCTCCGCGTTTTCCTCTCTGTCTCTCTCTTCCCCTCCCGCAGCCAAGGCTCCATTGGAGCAAAGATGGCCCGGGCGCTGGGGATGGCTCTGTGGCCTCTGCCTCAGGCGCTGGAGTGGCTCTGGTCGCAATATGGCGACGCCCAGGATGGGCAGAGCATCGCCCCCTGGTGGGCAGAGCGTTGCCCCATGGTGGGCGTGCCGGGTGGATCCCTGTCGGGCGCATGCGGGAGTCTGTCTGACTGTCTCTCCCCGTTTCCAGCTTCAGAAAAATGAAAAAAAAAAAAAAAAAAAAAGAATGATCCAGAGCAGTCAAGGTGAAATGAGGTGTAGGAGAGTGTGCTCTGGACATGCTTGTTTAAGAGGCCATGCAAATGAACTGTTTGGTGGTCAAATGACAGGTTAATGTAGATGGTACCCTCAATGGCTAAATGCTGAGAATGCCCGCGGGGCTGGCTGAGAAACTTAACCTGCACCACGTTGCTCCCATCTCACAGAATTGCGCACCTGGCGTTGCAAATGTGTAAGGCTCCTCTTGCATTTTGTGGGAAGCTTCCAGTTTGACTCTGTGGTTGATGTATTAGTGTTGCCCAGGCTGGTTGGAAGCTTTTCAAATTTTGTTTGTTTTTTATTTTTAAACGGGAGCCTAGGATCTGACTCTGAGGCTGTAAAGAGAAGATATTTGTTTTTTTTTATTTAAGGATGATTTGAACTTTGTTTTCTCAAACTGAAAGATGCAAATAAGTGCTCTGGGTGGAGGAAAAAAGGGGTGTCATGGTCGAGTAAGTGCGGGTGATCTAAGGTGATGTCAAACAGTTGTCTTTATTGCAAGACTTCTCAGGACCTTTAATATGAGAATGTACATTGCCATTCTCCAAGGGAGAGACATAGAGGCTTCAAGGTTTACCAAACTTATTTGACGAAAGCATCCCTCCCCCAGTAAATTCATTAATACCATGCTCCAAACACAGTTTGGGAAATACATCTCTGTTGTAAATTCTTTGTCCTCCTTATTGGTGTGCATATTAAAACTCCAGGATCTTCTCATGTGACAGTAAGGTGTCTCCCCCTGTATCTACCACCTCCCTGTATGTTTGCTGAGGTTGGCTTTATTTCTTTGCTGGGACATCAGCTTGAGGGAGTATTTTAAAGATAACAGTTTCAAGCAATGTTCCTCAGCGGCCACTTGGGAGTAGGGGATTGAGGAGTGGCGAGAAGTTGAGAAGCTGAGAAGTGAGGTGGGGAGAAGGAAATAAACAGGGAAACCTATAAAAAAATGGACGGTGAATAATCCTACCTCATTAATTCATGAAGTCATTGAACATTTTTGACTCGCCCTAGTATCATATTTACCCGGCTGTATAATAAAAAAGCACTCAACTTTTGAAAGTATAATCTAAGGCTTTAAGTTAAAAGTGATGAGGAAAGAGTTTCAAATGAATGAGTTTAGAGCCAAAAAAGAAAGAAAGAAAAAAGAGAGAGAAGGAGGGAGCGAGGGAGGAAGAGAAGGAGGAGAAGGAAAGGGAGGTGAAGTGGGAGGAGAGGTGAGTAACTTTGGGCAAGTCATTCGTGTTTCTGATGTTTCATTTTTCTCGTGTGTAAAATAGAGAAAAACAATAGTGGTTGTGTGGATTAAATGAACCAATCAGTGTAAAACAGCCAGAACAGTGCTTGTTGCATAATACGTACATATATTTATGGTACTATATTATTCACAACCATTTTCTTTCTGTCTGTCTGTCTTGGTTTGTGAGAATGGAAGGATGAAGAGAACTATTCTATAATGTAGATGAGAAAAGCTGAGTAACAAGGGGGTGAGATTTGCACAGTCATTCAGCTTTAATAAGTGGTATTATTAGTAGTGATAGTAATTTTTTAGTAGCAGCAGCAGCAGCAGCAGCAGCAGTGGTAGTACTGTCACTAGAAGTCAGGTCTTCTGTTTCCTAGTCTAGATGTTCTTTGACAAACCAAAAATCATTTGCTTAGAAAAATGTAGGCTTTAGTTGCTGAATACTTCTATTTTCTACTTTTGCAAAGCTGATTGATAACTCACAAGTTATTTTTCCCATCTCTAGTCCCACCCCAGATTGGTGAGAAATCTTTGATCTCTCCTGTGGACTCTTACAAGTATGGCACCACCCACACGTTGACTTGCACCGTCTACGCGGTTCCTCCCCCAAGTTGCATCCTCTGGTATTGGCAGCGGGAGGAAGAGTGCACCTACAGGCCCACGTAAGTAGGGCCATGCCCTCCTTTTTCCTGCCGTTTTGCATTTCTTATCGCCAAGCTCTGCTCTGACTCCATGCGAAGCTAAGAAGGCTGTCTCTGATGAGATAGTTATTCCTCAGGCTGTGTTCGTAACCTCCTTCTACCTTTCCTGGTCTTACATATTAGATGTCTTTCCTTGGGGTACCCTGCTTGGAGATTAGCTTGCTCTCTCTTCATAGGTTAGCCCAGATGTACACCTCTCCAAATGCAGGTTCTTGGCTCACTTTGCTAATTGCCAGTCTTTGGTTTTTCCGGTTATACCAATTAACTGGTGAACACCACATCTCTTCTCCTTATCTGTGAGAAGGTTCATCTCAGGGAAGGCCTGCTGGATTCAGGGGAGCAGTAGACCTCACTGCACCCAGCCCTCAGAGGCTCAGGCCAGCTTATCAGGTTCTAACACAAGTCCAGACATCCTTAGGAAAAAAAAAAACCCACAACAACAAGCCACCTAAGTGAACCACCACCCTAAGCAGTTCACTTCCTGTTGTTGTTTTTGAGATGGCCACTACTAGATTCTTCCTCAGATGCTGACCATTTCCTACACAAAGGCCACAGTCCCACAGAGAGTACTTTAAGGAGCCCAGTGGTTTCTTAGTTTCCTTGCCTTCCTTTGAACTAAATTAACTTGAATTGTCTTGTCGATCCAATTTATGAATGGAGGTTTGTTCCCAGAATAGCTGCTTCCCTCCTGTATCCTGAATGAATCTACCTAGAACCTCTTCCCTAATTGCTGAGGCCTATTTTTAATTGGCACCAAGTCTTGTAACAAGGCGTGCATTGAAAGTCATTTCTAAGAACATGGTAGCCCAAATCTGACTCCTTTTCTTACTACTGATGTAAATTAAAGAAAAATTTAATCATAATATGATCTGTTATCGCTTTCTTATAGTCAAGCTGTCTTAACGACAAATGCATACACCTGTAAAGAATGGAGGAATGTGGAGGACTTCCAGGGGGGAAATAAAATTGAAGTCAACAAAAATCAATTTGCCCTGATTGAAGGGAAAAACAAAGTGAGTTTGAAGTTCTTTCATTTGAAAATCTGTCTCTTTCTCTCTTTCATGGCAGGATGGAAGGATGGCATGGAAGCAGGGTATTAATATTATGTGAGGAATATTGGATATTGATAATCAAATAAATCAAATGATAAAATACTGGCGGCTAAGTCAGTTTGAAAACACCATTGATTTTTAGAAGCACCATTGACTTGTTAGTAGCTTACATTACAGTAAGGTAAAACACACATGCCACTAAATCAATACATCTATTGCGAGGTGATTCTGATTTTATAATTATGAAAATAAGAAAATATATTATATTAAAACACTAGGTTTCCAAAGCCCATTTTCTGTAACGTGATCGAAACCAGCATAATGAAACCTGCATGAACTTGAGAGTGGTCAGTGCAGTGGTATGAATGCAGTAGGCATGTCAGAGCAGTTGTGGGGTGGCTGAATTTAGTCCGAATGCATGCGCGTAAACACAACCTCCATTGTTGATGGCCTGGGATTTGTTTTTTCCACAGACTGTAAGTACCCTTGTTATCCAGGCGGCAAATGTGTCAGCTTTGTACAAATGTGAAGCGGTCAACAAAGCCGGGAGAGGAGAGAGGGTTATCTCCTTTCACGTGACCAGTAAGTGCTGCTGTCCACGGGTGGGCTGGGTCTCTCCAAGCCTGTGCTAAGCTGTCTGATACTCTCTAGCCCTTGCTAGTCCTCTGAGTGCCATGGCGTTTAAGGAGAGGACTTGGGTTGCTGATTGTGCTTTTGTTTATAAATTGAGACTCCTCAGGTAGCGGCTCATGAGAAGTAGGTACATCCAGCTTCACTGGAGAGATAACAGTTTTATACCTTTATTATATCACAATTCCTGCATCATATTTATGTCTTTGTCATCAGAGCCTAGCACAATGCTGGGCTAATGGTTGGTTCCGTGAATTCTGGTGGCTTGCTGCTGACCAGTTGATAAGGCTGGGTTTTCTGGAGGCGGTTGTAATGACACACCAGCAGTGTCATCCAAATGCTGCTGTTTTTGTCTGTTCCGCTTAGTTTTCTGGCTAAGCTTTAGTTGATACTTGATAGATATTTGTAAAAATTTATTTACATTTTCAAATAATATCTTTTGGTGAAATAATATTTTTTGAAACCTAAATTGTCCAGTTTGGTTGTCTCCTTGTATTATTACATTGTCTGGGATTGCTAGAGCTTCACTCTTCTTGGTGCTTTATGTCAGTCTGAAGGCAACAGGAATACAATAGTGTGATGCCCAAGTTGAATCACTGTCTTCTAACCGCGGGTCTTACATTTCAGAGGGTCCTGAAATCACGGTGCAGCCTGGCGGCCAGCCCACCGAGCAGGAGAGCGTGTCTTTGTGGTGCAGTGCAGACAGAACGACCTTTGAGAACCTCACGTGGTACAGACTTGGCCCACAGGCTCTCCCCGCGTCTGTCTGCAAGAACTTGGATGCTCTTTGGAAAATGAACGCCACCATGTTCTCTAATAGCACAAATGACATTTTGATCCTGGAGCTCCAGAATGCATCCTTGCAGGATCAAGGAGACTACGTCTGCTTTGCTCAGGACAGGAGGACTAAGAAGAGACATTGCGTGGTCAGGCAGCTCACAGTCTTAGGTAGGGGAGGCAACTCTGGATCATCCGGAGGCTGTCGGAATGCCTTAAATGTAGTGCTTTCTGGGGCTGAATGAAGATTACTTCCTGCTAGGAGCTTATACAGTCAACTGGTGCATGCTTATCTTATTCACTGGAAGTCCTCGAGGCAGAAAGAAGCTAATAATGGTAAAGTGATGGGTTAAAAGGAGAAAACAGCTTGGTTCTTTCCAAGCCTGATGATAAAATAACTTACTAGTATCTGCAAGGGATTAGCCTGACCCAGGGAAATTTCTGCCTTATTCTTGAGCATTCGTTTATTTGAATAGGCACATATTTGTGAAATGTCTAGTATGCGTTAGGAGGATGACAGAACTTCACAGGGGTGAATAGGTGGACAGGATGAGAATACAGATAACCACTGGGCAGTCTTAGTACAGTGAGGTCTCTGTGTCTGTGAGGACAGGAATTGTTTTCTATTTTACTTCTGGCTATGCTTCGGTCACTGAACGCAGTGACACAGGCTGAGAGATCTGCGGCGTGAACAGTGTGATGGACAGGTTGTTTAGGACCCGTGAGAGCCTATGTGAGGGCCGCTACACTCAATGCCTATACCTTTGCCTCATGCCATGTGGCCCAGAGTAGTTCAAGGCCCCTGAGATGATCATTTTAGTGAGTAGATAGCTTTGTGAATCCCCGTGAAGCCACTGTGTACACCTCATCCAGCCTTGATCTTTGTACAATATCCGTGCAGCCACGGTTCTGTTTCTGGGGAGATCAGGCAAATTTGGTGAGCTTCGCCTTGTGCTAGCTCCCTCCATTTTCTCGTCTCCTTAGTGTCCCTTCCCAGTTTCTAAGATGCATGGTTTAAAAAACTTTTTTTATTGTTAGGAAGTGGAGCTCTCCAGGTTAACTCATCTATATTAAAGTTTTAATACCTCAGAGGCCTTATTTTGGGCATATTTGAAGAGATATCTTTAGACAGACACAGATGGCTTTTGCTAGTGTTAATTAAGACTCAGGTGTCAAAAGAAGAGATATTTTTGGGTGATGTCATCCCAGGGCCCTTCAAAACACACCACATGTCATGGTTTCTATTCACTTTGGTGACTGGCCTGGTTTTAAGCCACTGGAAGAATTCAGAAAAAGATGCGAAGGAGGCTCCCAGCCTTGCCACGCCCAGGAAATATGTGCTCACAATGAGCTGGATTGACTCCCTAGGGATTCCCAAGTTGTCTCCCAAAAATTATACTAAGAAACTGACTAGAGGCCAGGATATTTGCTTAAACCTCAATACAGTTTACTATGGAGGTAATCTCATTTTGCTAACCGTTGAAACAGATTCTTTCAGCAAGATTCCTTTCAATGTTCGATTGGCTTGGAAAAAATATTTCCATAGCACGTTAGTGACTTATAAGAAAAAGGTAGATCTAAAGTTTTGCTGATGGAAATAAACACCCATGGGCTTACTTTTCTTTAAACTTTGACTTTCCTTAGAGTGTTGTTTTGTTCGTGTTTTAGTGGAAACAGCATTGGACTGGACTATTCAGCTCAATATTTTACTTAGTTCTAAAGACTTGGGCAAATTGTTTAGCCCCCTGAATTGCAATTATTTCATCGGTAAAATAAGGCTAATACTCCCGTCCTCTCTGTCATAGGACTGATAATGAACAACAGAAGTAGTATAAATGAGTTTTGTAAAGAGTACTAAGTAAATATACGGCATTCTTTGTTGAACTGCACTAAAGGTTTCTACTTTTTAAGAGAAACATGGTGGAATTCTAGGTTGTCACAGGTTAGAACTTTATGGGAAGAAGCCATGTCTGATTAGAGAAAAAAATCCATAAAGGTGACAACCTTTATTTTGTAATGTGATTTCCACATCACATTCACTAATATGAATGTTCACAGAGATGCCATAACCTGTCTAAACTGTCTGACTTAGTGACTTCATTTCACTACTCAGTGACCCACGGTACTGTTATCAACCTCTGTGTGTTTTCAGCTTAGTAAAACAACAATGTACTGTTTGCTAAGTTTAAACAGTCTAACAGTTTACTGATAGTCAAACCGTTTCAAAAGTTATGCCTAAATATTCTATTTTCTCTCTATGTGTGTAGAGCGCCTGGCACCCGCAATGACGGTAAACCTGGAGAATCAGACGACAAATATCGGTGAAACCATTGAGGTTTCATGCACAGCGTCTGGGAATCCCCCTCCACAGATTTCCTGGTTTAAAGATAATGAGACACTTGTGGAAGACTCAGGTGAATAGAATTTTCCTGGGCACGTTGTCTAAAATCCATGTTATTTCTTGATATAGTTGAGGTAGAAAAAAAATAACAGTCTAAGGGCCCGTGGTTTGGCTCATTTCATAGAATTGGAATCAAGATTATTCAGTGCCTTGTTGAATTCTCATGGAAGCCAGGGGTGATGAGTCAGCAGTTGATTCTATAAAACTCTTTGGAGTTAGATAATAGCCCAAGATAAAGGGCAACGTTTTTATTTAAAATTTTTTTTCCTGAAAAACTTTACCAGACCATATCATAAGTAAAAATTATCATTTTCTTCCTCTCCTAGGCATCGTACTGAAAGATGGGAACCAGAACCTAACTATCCGCAGGGTGAGGAAGGAGGACGAAGGCCTCTACACCTGCCAGGCTTGCAATGTTCTTGGATGCGCAAAAGTGGAAGCATTTTTCATAATAGAAGGTCAGTGGGAGTTTACTGACAAAACTGATGGTTTTAAAAAATTAGTTTGTGTCTTATACATACTCATACACTTTGGGTGGGAAGATTATAGGTGACTTTTAAAATATTTTTTGTACTTTGTAAATTTTCTATAATGAGTAGATATTATTTTAACCAGAGAACATAATTCCTGTTACTTTCTTTTTTTTTTTTACAGAGACAGAGAGAGAGAGAGAGTGAGGGATAGACAGGGACAGACAGACAGGAACAGAGAGATGAGAAGCATCAATCATTAGTTTTTCGTTGTGACACCTTAGTTGTTCATTGATTGCTTTCTCATATGTGCCTTGACTGTGGGCCTTCAGCAGACTGAGTAACCCCTTGCTTGAGCCAGCGACCTTGGGTCCAAGCTGGTGAGCTTTGCTCAAACCAGATGAGCCCTCGCTCAAGCTGGCGACCTCAGGGTCTCGAACCTGGGTCCTCCGCATCCCAGTCCGACTCTATCCACCCCGCCACCGGCTGGTCAGGCATTATTTTCATTTTGTTTGCATCACATTTCTACCCCTACAGTTCTTATTGTGGAAAAATGCTTAGCCAGGCAGACAGGATATCCGCCTTTCCCTGATTCTTTCTTTATTTGAATAGCTCAGTGAACTTGTTATGGAATTATACCTCTATATTTATTTAGAAAATCATTAGTATTTCTGCCTAGTCATGAAAATCGGTGCTATCCACATATTCACAAATGTTCATAGTTTTCATTGAACTAAAGAAAATTAAGATTCATTTGTGAACAATAGACCATTGCTTCTCTGAACTGAAATATTTGGGTTTCTTATCTAAACATGAAAGGAAACTTGTATGTGTGATCAGGAATGATTTGAGATCTGGCATTTTCTCAGATGGGAAAGGTAATTTGTGACAGAATATTTTATCTTCAGGAGTGTATTCCTATGTCTTTTTGTTAATAACCCATCAGGGAGACAACGAAAGTGTATTATGCAGGCGAAGGAGTGGTATGCGAGGGGAAGAAAGAAGGTGGTGACAGATGGAGCACTTGATGGATTTCTATGAACTCATCCTAACTTGTCTCTCAAAGTCTAGATTGTAGTCCCTTTAATCTGTCAAATCTTTGTTGCCACGTATTGCATCTTGATATCTTGACTTGTTTTCAAATCTGTAGACTTATTATCATTTCATAAACTGTGCTTGCAAATAAAGCTTTCAAGTGCATGAAATAAATAAAGATTTCAAGTGACATGGTAGTTTTGTCACTTCCAAAGTGCTTCATGTTTGGGGGCTAATCCTAAACAAGACATTCATTTCTCTCCTCCACTCTGCCTGGCCTCCATTAGCTGTCTGCCGCTGGTTACCAATAGCTAATTAGGTAACATTGGCACAGGGATTAGATTTACCTCTTCCCCAAAGAAAATACTAAGAAAGGAAGAGGTACATGTTTAATTTTCCTGTTAGGTTCCCAAATATTATTACGGGATTATTAATACACAAACCTATACAGACAATTAAATCTTTGAACTTTTTACCGTGTATAAATGGACTTTTAAATCTCTGTGTAAATAGAGAATTACTTCAGTATGACCATCAGAGAAACAAAATCTGCTTCCAAGCATCCTAGATGCTTGTCTCTCAACTATGTATATTAACGCTTATTTTGCTAACTAATTAATTACCTGTCTCTCTGCCTTCGTGAAGCTGCTAGAGGCCACTCACAGCTTGTGGCCGGTTTGATTCACCCAGCCCTCGTCCACTGGAGACCCTAAGTGACAACTGCTTTCTCATCGCCTCCCAGCTATTCACTCTTCGTGGAAAGAGTCCTCTCTGGCCTTAATTTCTCCCACTCAGAGCTGTCCTCACAGCCCTGCGCTTCTGCAGCTTTCCTTGGTGACCTCTAGCTTTTTCTCTTCTCTTTTCTTTCCTGGAAGTTTAAAAAATTATTTTATTTCACAATGACAGTTGACATAGAATATTGTATTAGTTTCTGGTGTACAACATACTGATTAGACATTGATATAATATATGCAGTGATCACCTCAGTAAGTCTAGTATCATCTGACGCCTCACTGAGTTATTACAACATTACCGATTGTGTTCCCTATGCTGTGCTTTATATCCTGTGATTGTTTTTATAACTGGCAGTTTGTAGATCTTTATTCCCTTCACCTTTTTCATCCATTTTTGCCAACCTCCTCCCGTCTGGCAAACATCAAAATATTCTCTATGAGTTTGTATCTATTTTGTTTGGTTGTTGTTGATCTTTCTCAACTACTATACAGAGCAAAACATGACTATCAGAGTAAAACCAGGCATTTATTTTTCCTCATCAGAAATATACTTTTTTTCTCTATATAACCCGATCTGTTTTCTTTTCATCAGTCTTCTCTTCTTTTACTTTCTACGGTTGTCTTTGAAGACTATATTTCTATCCTTAATTACTTTAGAATTTTATTGTTGGAAATTTTCATGAGCAAATTTTGCAAATTTTATTATCCGTTAAGAATATTATAGACTCCATCCACGTCAGAGGTGTGTGATGTTTTATTTAGGATATTTTCCTGTTGGTAAGCTTGAGATCTTGCTTTAGTGTTGAACTTTGTCATCTTGTTTCAAAAGGTATGAGCTTCCAACTGTTGATACTCGTTCGCTTGTGTCTTTCCAGGTGCCCAGGAAAAGACCAACTTGGAAGTCATTATTCTAGTAGGCACTGCAGTGATTGCCATGTTCTTCTGGCTACTTCTCGTCATTGTTCTACGGACTGTTAAGCGGGTAACCAAATAATTACTCTTCCATCCCATGCATGGTGGTTTTCATGATTAATGAAAGCTGATTGGGGCTCTTTGAGTTGTTTCTTCCCATTGTTATTGGCTCAGTGGGCACAGTTTATTTTAATACAATAACATTCTTGCCCACTTTCTTTTGGCTGGACCACTGGGCTTTAATTGATAGAAGCCACAAAAGGGAAAAGGGCTTGGACTGTCTAGTGTAATTAAGATTTAAGAACTTAATTCTGAGCTCATTTGGGAGTTGAGGGGACACTGGAAACAGAATGATAATAGGACTACTCTCAAACTCCATGAGTTTTATTTAAAAATGAGACATCAGGAATGGCCTGCTATCAAAACAATAACAAGCATACCAAACAATAGCCAAACAACAGAGTGTGTGAGACTTAAAGGAGCAATGTTTTCTAGGCCAATGAAGGGGAGCTGAAGACCGGCTACTTGTCCATCGTCATGGACCCAGATGAGCTCCCCTTGGATGAGCACTGTGAACGCCTGCCTTACGATGCCAGCAAGTGGGAGTTCCCCAGAGACCGGCTGAAACTAGGTGTGCTTTTAAGTGACATTAATTTGATACTGGATTTATTAGGATTTATCAGGCCGTATCTTCTTTCTTTAGGATGATGACAAATCTAATCCATGTGAGGGTTGGATTATAGTTCAGAAATATTCATTTCATCTCTTGAATTTGAATGTAGTGTCCCTTATAATCATCCAAAGCAGGACATTTGGGGAGTGAAGTGGGGAGATACTAAACAATGAAGCTAGGACAGAATGTAAACTGAACTATTCATGTTAAACTGGGATGAGTGGTCATCCTACCTAGCTGGAATCTCTGCATATCTCTTTGGTGGTGTAATAATCCAAGTCTGTTTTGTTGCCGCTCTCATTGCTGCTTGTAGGTAAGCCTCTTGGTCGTGGTGCCTTTGGCCAAGTGATTGAAGCAGATGCCTTTGGAATCGACAAGACAGCAACTTGCAAGACAGTGGCCGTCAAAATGTTGAAAGGTAAAAGCAAAATTGTAGGGTGATGGAACAGTCTGTTTCATCTGGTCTTTATACATGATGAAAGGCTCGTATAAGTGGCTCTGTGGTTAGGTGGGCCCACTAGCCAAGCCTGCAGTCAACCTATGTACCTTTGTGCAAATTGGAAAGAGAGCTCCTCTTTTATAGCCTCATGCCAGGGTGCACAGCTAGGCAGGCCAAGCTGGGGGTGGGTCTCAGTTGCCCATTGCATTGAATGGCCTGGCTATAGGGGAGAAAAACCCACCTTGTTATGTAAAAATTCTTTCTTACTAGATTATGGTTCTTTAGTAAGATAATTATAGACCATTTGGAAACATGATAAGAAATTTGATATAATAAGTAAAAATAGTAGAGTATAAAAACAGCATGTTCCCTAGAATTGAAATATATAAAAGATAATATGAAAAATAAGAATGGTTGTGCTAGGGAAAAAGGATGATGGGCGAGATTTAAAAACAATTGAAAGCTTTGTGAACAGTTGTTAATCCTAATAGTAGTGGAATTCTAGTCTTGCCATTTTATTTGGGGAGGTGATGCATACAAAACTTTGCTCCAACTGTGATGTATTTTTATTGATGGAGCGATGCTACCCACCCATTGCTGATAGGTCTTGTGCATGTCAAAACCATCTCACTCCTTTTGCCAGTTGTCTCTCATAGCCATGGGCTTTGTAATTTTGAGGTGGCTCATCAGGACCTGAGGTGTGGACCATGTCTGTGAATCACAGGGAAGTGTACGGGTCAGCACTAGGGCCAAACTCAGTCTTAGCCTCATCATTCTCGTATGCCACTGGCCTTGCCAGCTGACCCTTGTTAAGTTTCCTGCTTAGCACAGACTGGCGGGAACTTCAGCATAGCCCTGAACACGGGAGGATGTTTAATACATGGTATTGCTTCCTTATGCGGAAGCCCTGAAATTACCAGGCCTCAAGAAGCATGGCAAACCTGGTATCGGAAACTCTAGTTTTCTAAAAGAAGAAAGCCTGGGTGTGATTTTATTTGGAGATGTAGTCTCCGCTTTGCAAAAGACTTCACAGTGGATTCCTGTAAATCTCAAACATTCTGAGTGCACTTAGAGGAAAAAAATTGATTTGGAATTAGAAAATATAATTTATACTTAACTTTTAGGAGAATGACCAAGTCTGTAAATTGGGCTGCCGTTGTGCATCAGTCGGATGCATCAATCTTCCTAAGGCGATGCCCATGTTAATGATTTCCCTCTTGGCCCTGTGTTTGTAGAAGGAGCAACACACAGTGAACACCGAGCCCTCATGTCAGAACTCAAGATCCTCATTCACATTGGCCATCATCTCAATGTGGTCAACCTCCTAGGAGCCTGTACCAAGCCAGGGGGTGAGTAGCTGTGGATGGTTCTGGTCGCCAGGTTAGAGCATATGCGTCTCTGCCGGTGTTTGAGGGAAACCATGCAAATCTCATGATTTCCTTCACTCAGGATACTTTGCCAGATTTCCAGATGCATGTAAACGTATTTCATGGAGGTTAAATGGATACTCTGAATTATGCTAGATCCTCCTGTGAGTTAAAATATGTCACATCACTATAATACAGTTTCTACTTGTGCTATAAGTGTTCAAATGAGAAAAATAAACTTCCCCCAAAACTTGAAAACAAAGCACATTAATAGTAGTTCCCCCTAAAATGGACTCATCTTAGGTGATTGTGTCAAAAAGCAAGTGGATGTGTATTCTTTCCAAATTTTTGTCAGTCTTGTAGAAGTGCCTTTTGGAAAAAGCAAAGCTACAATATTAAGGGGATTATGACCAGCTGATTTCTATGATCCGGTCCCCAATGGAAGATTGCAGCCTTTCTATGACATTTTCTGGTTCAAAAATATATTATACACTTAGAAACATGAATGAAAACATATTTTCCTTGCTTGACACACTGCTGTCCACAGGCCCACTCATGGTGATTGTGGAATTCTGCAAGTTTGGAAACCTATCAACTTACTTAAGAAGCAAGAGAAATGAATTTGTCCCCTACAAGGTATGTCATTTCCTAACTCAACTCTGGCTACATTGTAAAATAAAGGAAAAGTCAAAGTGGTACCGGTTAATTTTTTGGTTAAAATTCTGTGAAAAACTTGTGAGGAATCTTCTCACTTCCCCTCTTGGATGTCATAACGTCCTCTTTGACCTTTTGGGGGATGTAGGCTTCTGCTCTTCTATTTTTGTGACTTTTATCTATTGATTCATTATGGATGGAGACTAAGGAGGGGAGAAAGTAGGCGTGGTTAAAGCAAGAAGCGACAGCTCTGCGTTTGTCTCTCCCCGGACACATTTGACCCTGTCAAGTGGAAATCCCTCTGGAAGGAGTACCCTAATGCTGGAAGTGCATCTGAGTGAAACTTGAAACAAGGCATTTATCTCTGTGAGCTGTAGAAGGAGGGAGCTAGGCTTTATGGAAGAAAATCTTTATTATGTAGAATGCTAGTCCAGAATCTTAGCCCAGAGACTGCACAATCCTGACACTGATGTCCTTCTGGTCTGCTTTTTAACAGTTACAATTGTTTCCAAAGCTGACTATATTTTAGAGATCAGTTTTGTAGTCAAGGAGTTTGTTTGTTCGTGTGCTTTTTTACAGACCAAAGGGGCCCGGTTCCGTCAAGGGAAAGAATACGTTGGGGAACTCACCCTGGATCCCAAACGCCGCCTGGACAGCATCACCAGCAGCCAGAGCTCAGCCAGCTCTGGGTTTGTGGAGGAGAAATCCCTCAGTGACGTGGAGGAGGAGGAAGGTACCTGCCGCCGCCTGCTGCACATTCACGCATGCTCTTGTAGGAACAGACAAGGTGACAGGGTGTTACGAGAAATCATGCCACAGGAGAAATCTAATGCTGCCTGATATGCAAGACCTGAATTTCTAGACTGGCTCCCTTTCGTCTCCCCAAAGGTGAAGTGTGGAGGCTCTAAAAAAAGCAGTGGGCGAGGCTATAAGACAAAGCCGGGCGGGCTGGAGAAATCGCGAACCCCAGGACAGCTAAGCCATTGGCTGCTATGAAACCAATGCTTTTAAAATATTGGTTCAGCATTTATTAGCAGGAGAGGCTCAGAGCTATGTTCCAGAAGGGCAAAGAGGGCTCTCTGGTGGCTGATCCGCCCCCCCATTGCCAAAGCAGTTCAGGCCCACATTGCTTACTTCACCTGCACAGCAGAAGTCATTCAGCTCATACCCAACCTTCTCCAAGATGGGGTAGTGGCCATCTGTTGTTTCTACCCAACCCTCAGTGGCTTATCAAGTTTTCCTTCCAACCATACTTCCTCAGAGGAGTCTTGGTAAACACACTTTCCTTTGTCCAGTTATGTGTCCAGTGATATTTTAGGGTTCTTTGTGAGTGGCACTGTGTTCCCAGCCTAACTTCCAGGACTTCTTCCACCTCCAGGATATGCTGTGTGTCTGCTTCCCTCAGAAGGAGCAGAGAGAGCTCCATGGATATAGAGACAGGCTTCTTGATATCTGGCTCCTCTTGGCACATGAGTTTAAAATGATCCGATCATGAAGTAATAGAAGATATTCCCTTCTATATATATCCCTTGACATGAGGCCATAGATAGTACTGAAATCTGACTTCTTTCCCTGAGAAGCCTAATAGGCAGTGTGAGGCTAGACCGTGGTCTGGAAGAGTTTTGGAGGTTGTTTAGACCTCATATAATTGGACCTGCCCCAAATGGAGCCATCTCCTCCCTAGCCTTCTCTCTCACAATGATCCATGAGCTAGAAACCCAGGGGATTGAGGTAGTCAGTTGGAGCAGGAGTGTTGGCCTGGAATTTTGCCTCCATTTCTTCATTTGGAAAATGAAGGGGCTTCCCTCATTATTCACCAAGTGCCCTATAGCCCTAAGCATCAAAGGTCATTGAGAAAACGGTTCAGAGCCTTTCCAATACTTGCAAGTTTATTATAACTGAGTTTTCATTTACTGTGATATTTGTCTCCAGGAAAGAAACCGTGTCTTATCTGACTAAAGTTGATCATGTTGAAACACCCATTAATGCTTGAGTGTTTATTTGTACCAGTTGCACAAAAGTAAATACCACCAATTTAAGTAAATTCAACATTTCTCTTCATGGTCCTGTCAACTCTCATTCATACCCTTGAAGGAACAAAGCATCCTCGCAGGGGAGATTTATTATGTTTATAGCATTTTCTCATCCTGAAAGTGAGAGAAGAAAATGTATTTCTGGTATTTTTAGTTGTCCGTTGTAGATTATAATTTGACCTTTGTCCTTTGTCCCAGGACAAAGCCTGGAGAGAAAAGAGTCAGTGACCCTGAATATTGTTGTTTTATTTTTAGAGTTCTTGATATAAAACTATTGTTTATCCCTCCGGGTACATTTAAAAAAAAAAAAAACCATTTAAAACATAAATTTGAAAGAGTCCTCTTTCACCCTGTTATCTCTGCCAATTTTACCTCCACTCCATCTTGTGGATTTGCTGGTTCAATTGGGCTGACATGGAAAAACTAATATTTTCACTAAGGGGGAATCATGAAGGCTAATCATACTGGTATTCAGCAATTTTACAGAAGATAGGGGCATTTTTTTTTTCCTGCTGTATTTCCTGAAATTTAACTCCCAAGTTATAAAATGAAGACTACTCCAACACACTTACAAACAACACACAATTTCTGGTGGAAATACTGATCTCCGTCCTCCTGCATCTTCCGACAGTTTCTGAAGATCTGTACAAGAACTTCCTAACCCTGGAGCATCTCATCTGTTACAGCTTCCAAGTGGCTAAGGGCATGGAGTTTTTGGCATCTCGGAAGGTAAGACAGCTCAAGGAGGGACAAAGTGTCTCCTCAGATCACAGATCTGGAAATAAGATCTCCAGTACCAGGCATTGCTGCTTGTTTGGAACTGTCGTTCATTCGCCATTCGTGGGACGATTCAAAGAACTCTATCGGGGAGGCCCCCTGTTTCAGCTCGACTGGCTTGGGGGGGGTGTGTGTGATAAGGATTTCTTGAAATTAATTTATGTGATTTTTGAGTCTTTGATTACTGAGCATCTACTAAGCGCCAAGGATACTGTGTGAGCAAACAGGAAAAGCTCTCCAGCATCATGGAGTTTACATTCTAGTGGGTGGAACACACAGTCAACATGAACAAGTCCAATCCATAGTAGGTTAGCCGGAAGTTAGTGCTAGGGGGGAAAAGTAAGCAGGAAAGGCTATGGAGTGTATAGGAGTGGTATGTTTGGCGTGCACATGCTCTTATGTTTGTATATGTCCATTTTAAACAAAGTGGACAAGGAAGGCTTTATAAGAAGGTGACATTTGAGCAATGACCTGGAAGAGGTGAGGGACGGAGCTTGCAGATCTGTTGGTTATAGGTCTATTTTTAATTTATTTTACATTCATCACCATCCCTGAAAAAAAAAAAGTATTTGTTAGTAGTATAATTAGAAACCAGGAAGGACAGGCTTCAGATGAGAGAGATTAAAAGAGCTAAAATTAGAAAAGTAGGCCAAACAAAGGCTGAGATGGGGATGTGACGAGTTACAAATATTCCGCAGGTTGTAAACACCGCCGAGGGAGCCAGGTTGGTTGAAGTCACCCCTCTGGGAAAGGGGTTGACATGAAACAAGAAAAATTCAAATTAAGTTTTCAGAAAACTGTTGATTGATAAAATGTGTTTGCTGAAGCCAACCAACCGGGGGGAAGAAAGACTTGACATTTTGGGTTTGTCTGCTTGTTGTTGCTTTTCCTAAACTAGAGTGAGATCCTTAACCCATTTATATTTCTAAAGTTTAAAGCTCATCACAGCCTTCAGAGCTTCAGGATTCCTGGTGTTTGTGCCAGGAGACCTTGTTGTCTGTCTCTCACCGGCAAGGGAGAGAAGGAGGGTCCTCTAGGATGTTCCCAGAGAGAAAGGCCCTTTGCCCTTCTTAGAGATTCTGATTTTCTTAAATGACTTTTTCCAAGTCCGGAGCCTGCCGTTGAGCCAGGGTTCCTGTCCGTGCTGGGAAGGGAATGGGGAGGAGAGAGAGCCGTAAGCTTCCCATGCATCCACCCAGGGAATTATTGAAAACGACCTGGTCGTCCCGGTTAAAAATAGACGCTCTTAGTTTGGAAAGAAGGTGGGAAAGGCTGTCTGTCTTTTTGGAATCTCCTGCCTTGCTCAACCATGCTAGACAATGTGCTTTTAAATCTGTCTCATTCAGAGCGAAGTGCTACACAGATGTGAGGTGTGGGCTTGTCAGTTACGTGGTCACTTCTACACTGACCTAAGAGTTCTCATCTAAGCCTTCATTCATTTAAAAATGTTCCCTTTAACTCTTACGCTCTCTGAGATCTACCAGGTAGAGCTAAACCTGCTTAGTAGGAGGAAGCTAGATAAAGTTGGAGAATATAGAGAAGAGAGAAATGGGAGCTGGAAATAATAGAAGGAAGGCCAAGGAGAGTTGGTTTTTCTTTTTAGTGCACCAGCGAATGCACCTGACTAGTGAGAAGCTGAAATTGCTTTCATAGACCTTTCTGATAATCCTACACTTTGAAAACAGGATGAGCCCCACTGGGAACTGTTTATCAGAGTTACATAGGCAATGGGGAAACCAACAAAAGGCACCAAACCAGCGAGAGCCCCTCGTTTCTGGTTTCCGGGCATTCATTCAGAATAACCCCATTCTGGGGCGTCCCTTAGAATAACATGTTTCGACTGTGTATGGGGCAGGCAAAAGGGATGTGTGGATGTGACCAGAAACACATTCTTAATTGTGTCCGAGAAAAGTCTATTTATGACTCCTTCATCATACTATAACTTAATTATTTAACTCCAAAGTCTGGGGCCGTTTATGGAATAAGCAGATGTGCGTCTCAACAAAACTCAGATTTTTTTCCCTGAAGTGTTGATAAAAGATATTAAACCGGTGCTTGTTAATCAGTTGGTTTTCTGATGTGGGGTTTTTTTTTTTTTTAAGCATGAGGTCACAACAGATGTAGAAAAGATCAGCTGTGCTGAGACCTAATGTACACATGATTCTTTTTGCAGTGTATCCACAGGGACCTGGCAGCACGGAACATCCTCTTGTCGGAGAAGAACGTGGTTAAAATCTGTGACTTTGGTTTGGCCCGGGATATTTATAAAGACCCAGATTATGTCAGAAAAGGAGATGTAAGTTTCAAAGTTGAATGCAGTGACCTGTTAAGTTACAGAATTCATACTCTTTGTAGCAAACTTCAGGACCTGTGTTCAGGAGTAAAGGAAGTAAGTGTCTCTCTTCAGAAACTTGCTAAATTGATTCTGATTGTCTTCTACCCTCTTAGGCACGCCTCCCTTTGAAATGGATGGCCCCAGAAACTATTTTTGACAGAGTGTATACAATTCAGAGTGATGTGTGGTCTTTTGGTGTCTTGCTCTGGGAAATATTTTCCTTGGGTAAGTCACTTCTCTTGGTACTTCCATCCGGACTCCAAATAGAATGATAAAAGTCAGTGGTCCCCAATACACCTTTCCCTGTCTTGTATTCGACCTTTATTGGATGAAACTTACTTGCAAGCTTTGTATTGGAATACATATATATGAAAAAATATCTAGGTTGATGAGTGTATTAAGAATCAGATTTGTGGCTTTCTGTAAGAGAAAATCAAATCAAATAACCAACGTCCCATTCCTGTTTTATTCCAGGGGCTTCCCCCTATCCTGGAGTGAAGATAGATGAGGAATTTTGTAGGCGACTGAAAGAAGGAACTCGAATGAGGGCCCCTGATTATACCACCCCAGAAATGTAAGACTTTGAAAGTATCTTTTTATTCTCTTGCTTCACTCACAAAGTTCTCCCTGCCTAGACTTGCCATTATATACATCTCATCTCCTTTGTGGCCCAGTTTATGTCCTGTATTTTTCTTTCAGTCCTTCCTTAATCATCTCAAGCACAGATCCATCTCTTCTCAAAATGACAGTGATTTATCTATTCCATCCAATTGGTTTTTTTTTATTAACTGTTGATCTCTACTTCTCTTCTATGTACTCACTTGATGCTCCAAGTGTGGGGAAGCATCACGTGTCTTCTGTATCCCTGTTCAGCATATTGGCTCCTGGCGGATTCTTTGTAAATGTTTACTTATCCAAGTGCTTCTTTTCAGCGTCAGGTCTGAAGGAAGGAGGCAATTAATGACATCAGTGTTTGCTTCTCTAGGTACCAGACCATGCTTGACTGCTGGCACGGGGATCCCAACCAGAGACCCACGTTTTCAGAACTGGTGGAACATTTGGGAAATCTGTTACAAGCTAACGCTCAGCAGGTTTGTGACCTCCATCCATAAAGCTTCTTTAAAGAGTACTTAGGTGTCAGGGACTCCTCTGCTCCTTAGACCTTGTTGGGGTCACCATGTTATACTCTCAGCCACTGAATGAGAAGCTGTATTCTTCCAGATCTGAGCAGTAGTGATTTTCTAAAAGCTGTGATTACCCTTTTAGACAGAACGAGATCTTAACTCATAACCTGGGAGTGGGGGCACTCTTACTCCTACCAGTGTATCTTTCTAAGTCTTCAGATGCTCTTTAAAATAAAAACAACAACAGCAAACTCGTTGCTCCGAAGAAGATCAACAGTCGACGGAATTTCAAGGAATGTTTAATATATTCTGCAGGTAGAAACACACCCGAACCCTGTGGGCTTCAAACTAGAAGGCTTTACTTTATTCCCGGTAAAATTCCAAATTCCCATGACATCCACAGGAAGATTTTAGATTTGTAGCCTTTACTGCAAGAACATTATTTAATCTCTAGTCAACACTTCTTTCGACAGTGAATGGAAGCCAATTTCCTCCTGCTTTTCTTCCGAACAGCTGGGGGACAATGGGTCAAATCTGTTTTTATCATAAACCTTCCAAACACTTAAAGGTATCATCTTGCCCTTTATATCTTCCTTTTGATGAAATAATGTTAAATCGTGTAACCTTTTTTTTTAGAAGACCCATTTCCCTGCACATTTATTGCTTTTCTCTCGACTGTCATCAGTTTTTCCACTGCTTTGATACGTAGAGGCTAACATTGAATGACACATTCTTTTAAGGACCCAGCTTGTGTGGATCCGGGCTTTGCGAGGAACTGGTTTCTCAGCTCGGCAGAGCTGTGTGTGTTCTGCTGCTGCGTCTGTGATCCCAGCCTGCTTGGTCACCGTTCTCTGTGCCCTTTACCCAGCTCCTGATTCATGAACTCCTTTACTGTGCTCTCACAGACACACCTCTTTCAAGTGCCCATTTGTGTTTGACAAGCCATTTTCAATGTGGTCTTAAAGTTTTACAGTTGAGATATGAAGGCAACATACCCCATCACCCAAAAGCCCCCTTGGCTGGTTGGTTTTTTATGAAAAAGCCCTTGAAGGACTGAAGCCATAACAATAGCACTCTGTGTTTATTGTTTCAGGATGGCAAAGACTACATTGTTCTTCCAATCTCAGAGACTTTGAGCATGGAAGAGGATTCTGGACTCTCTCTGCCTACCTCACCTGTTTCCTGTATGGAGGAAGAGGAAGTGTGTGACCCCAAATTCCATTATGACAACACAGCAGGAATCAGGTACTGTATATGGCCAACATCCCTGGGGGTGGGGTGGGGGCGGGGCACTTCAAGGCTATCTTGGAAAGGGGGGTGGTGGAAGAAAGACATTTTATAAAGCGTCTGCACCTCACTTCCACGTTCAACCATAGCTCTGAGATTAATCTAGAGAGAAGTACTCCTTGAAGAGGGCCTGGGTAGGTGTGTTTCCTCCCATCTGTAGCCCACATTGCTGCCGTAGCTCTGCCTTTCAGAATTCTAAGCCCTGCAGCTGCAAATAGCTGGAATGCCACAGTTTGTTAATCTCCAGAAAAAGAGACCAATTTTACAAAGACATCTGTATTTAAATTATCCCCATGTACTCTTTTATTAACGTGAATTAAATGGCTCAGGAAAGAGTCAGGAAGGAAGAGTTCTATGCATATAGGAAAACACACTTATGCCTCTGGGGCTAGGACACAGTCTGCCAGGGGGGTGTGCCTTGCCTTAGACTGGACAGCACGTCTCCTGAAGCCCCTCCCCGGTCTGATTTTCAGGATTGTATTTGCATAATGAGACTTCTGGGCTTATTTAAAACACATGCACTGCAGTCCTTCCTTGATTTGTAAAGAGGTTCTGCAGGCAGCTTTCTTTTTTCTTTCTCCCAGCACCTGTGCAGAAGGAAAAGGTTGATATTAAAATTGCCTTATGCTCAGCCTGGGACTACTTCTCTTTGCTCTGTTTCTTTTCTTACCTGTTCGGGTTTGTTCCTCCTGTGACTGGATCCCCTGACAGCTCGGGCCCAAGCTGCTCTCTTGAGTGTGCTTTGACTACAGGGAGGGGCGTGAGCCTTTAAAAGCTTGGCCAGGTTGTCATGTAGCAGGTGAGGAGGCACCCTGAGCAGCTTGTGCAAACGGACTCACACGGGGCAGCAGGAACTCCGTTATGAGAGAGGAGAAAGCTCAGAGTGGTTGGGAGCCAACAAGCGAACTGCCTGCTCCGTTCTGTCGAACTTTTGGCATTTTGCAAACAGCTTTTCCTTATATCGTCAGGTTTTCCACTCATGATAACTCTCAGAGTTTAAGGCAAGATAGAAAGTATAATCTCTTTTTTTTTTTTTAAAGATTTTTTTTTAAATTTTATTTTATTTATTCATTTTAGAGAGGAGAGAGAAAGGAAGAGAGAGAGGGAGAGAGAGAGGAGAGAGACAGAGAGAGAAGGTGGGGAGGAGCTGGAAGCATCAACTCCCATGTGTGCCTTGACCAGGCAAGCCCAGGGTTTTGAACCGGCGACCTCAGCATTTCCAGGTCGACGCCTTATCCACTGCACCACCACAGGTCAGGCCAGTATAATCTCTTTTGATGGAGATGTCGAATGTGAGGCTCAGAGTGATTTTCGGGGGGGGAATACACTATAGTGATTCGAGATCCAGATTTTGAGTCAGATAGAAGTGGTTTGGACTCCCAGGTCAGCCTCTTAGCAACTGTGTCACCTAGCTCAGGTCATCACTGCGACCCAGGGGGTGGTCACTGGTGTTGTGTGCAAATGATTGTTTTGAGAATTACTGACATGATGTATTTCTAAGGGCCTGACCCTTAGGGAGCACTCAGTAAATGATAGCTCTTACGTGAGCCGTTCAGAGTCCCACCCCCAGGATGAATCCAGTTTCTCTGATGTTGAACTCAGTGCCGTTTCCTCCCACGCTGAGGAGGGGCTCTCGGAGAGAAAGAGTAATGGAACGAAAGCCTATATAGTTCCACTCCTCTGTTTAAAAAAGTCCTCGTTCAAGTCCAGCTGGCCTTCTGGCATGGTAATTATTCCCGCAACACTATTGCCTTCCCGTTTATCGGAAAGCCATTTGATCACGAACTCCACTCCTTGGGATTGCTGCGACCAGGTGGAGCGAGGACCCCAGCGGCAGCGTCTTGGCTCGCTGGGGCACTTTGCATATGGTGCTGAGCACTGATGAAGTCATGTTTGTGTAATGGGAGTGCCAAATGCGATGCTGGATCTAAGACAGGGCTGCTAACATTTATCCCCAGAAGCGTGGACAAATGTGACACCACACCCTGAACACAGGCCTGGCTCCTATTTTCTGCCTAGGGTTTTTGAATTGGTTTTTCCAGTTCAGTTTCTCTTTTATCCAGCCATAATTTAAAAAATAAAATGAAAATTGGAATCTTTTGTCCGTATCCCCTCCCAACCGCCTCTGCCTTTTCTCCTTTTATAAAAAATAAGACTCCACGGTCACATTTTAATCACCTGGGCTAAAAGAAAGGTGGAATCAAGGCGTCTGTGCAGGGCACACCTCATTGTGATGCTCTCTGTGGTTCCGCTCCCCTGGGGGGAGCGAGACGAGGCCGGGGTCCCTCTCGGCAGACTGTGTTCTCCTCTGCCACGTTTGCAGTCTAGTAGAGAAGCCGAGGAAGCTCTCTCCCTTGCTTCCGTCTCCTAATTTTCAATTCCTTTGCATTTTAAATAGAGCTGGACAGAGACATCACTGTGGGAGCCAACCTCGTGTTTGTTGCCTGGTTAAAAAAATATGTGTTCAGCATTTATTTAAAGAGAGGCTGAGAGGTGTGTGGGGGAAGGGCGGGGAGGAAGGACCACCAGTGTCTAGACTTAGTTCTCCCCTGCGGAGCAGCTCTGGCCTCAAGTTTGCATGCTTCCTGCAAGAAAACACATATTAATTGCGCTCATCTCTCTTTGAAGGCAGTTGGGAGGCCATCTGCGGTTGCTCCGTCGTTTCTCTACAGAGCTTCATCTCCCACTCCAACCAGCTTATCAAAGATTTCTTTTCAGTTTTCTGCTAGAGAAAGGTCTTGGCACATAGTGTTTTCTTCATTTTGGTTAATTGTTGGTGATAATTAAATGCTCCTTGTAGATTGATGCTTGGGACAGCCCGTTGGCTAGAGGTTCCTGAATTTGGCTCTGATATTAGACAGCTTGAAATGAAACTGTCTTTTCTCCATCTTTGGTCAGTCTCACACCCCATATAGCTCTTCTCCTCACCACCTTTTATCACACAGGTCACATATGGGAGAGGGCAGTGCTGTGCACATACTAGGTGCTTAATAAAAACTTGAACAAGCATATCTACTATTCTCTTCTTCTTTTTCCTCCCTCATACTTTTCTAAGGGAGTCAGTGTAGGGTAGGGTAAAACAAAACAAACAAGACAAAACAAAACAAAATCCCAACAAAAAGAAGAACAACAGAAAACACACGCATGGGTTTTAGTGTCTAAAACCACAGTTTGAGTCCCAGTTGTAGCCATTTTCTCCCTATGGGATCTGCTTCCTCATCTCCAAATGGGAAATAAAACACACACATACACACAAAACCTATTTTGGGGAGGAGGAGATGCAGCAATATCCATGGACATACCTTTTTAACTGTGAAGGGCCACGTGACGTTTGGAATTATTGGGCTCAGAGGTCAAGGAACTGTCCTTTCTAAGGTAGCTCCACTATTGCCCAAGATTGCCAATTTTAATTGATTCTATATCCTGCAATATTTCTCCACCCTGTCTACTTCTCCAGACCCTGTGAGCATCACCTCTCTTTAGTCAGGCTGCCCTTCTTTCTCCCGGATGGGTGGAGAAAGGCTTCCCCTCACTGGTCTCACTGGCTCTGGTCTTACCCTCCTCAACCCAGAGTCATCTTTCTAAAGGACATATCTGAGCTGGTCAGTTCATACTTAAAATTATTCAGTGGTTTTTCATTATTCTCAAAATGATATTCTAGATATTTCAGTTATGTGATTTTGGACAAATGTCTTAACCTTTCTATGCCTCAGTTTGTCATCTGAAGTTGGGACAATAATACCCTCCCCTAGAGAGGTATCGTTTGTGAAGATGCCACCAGGCAGTGGTTGAGGAGCGTTTAGCACAGTGCCTGGTACAGGGAAGGGATTCCTGAATGAGAAAGTGAAGGAATGATTGACTATGTTGCCATTAGTTTTTTGTGTTTTCTTTTCTTTTCCAAGTAAGAGGAGAGGAGATAGACAGACTCCCACATGTGCCCTAACCAGGATCTACCTGGCAACCACTGTCTGGGGCTGATGCTCTACCCATCTGGGGCTATGCTACAACCAAACTATTTTTGGCACCTGAGCCAGAGGCTCCATGGAGCTATCCTCAGTGCCCTGGGCCAATGTGCTTGAACCAATCAAGTCATGGCTGTGGGAAGGGAAAAGAGAGAGAGAGAGAGAGAGAGAGAAAGGGAGAGAGAGGGGTTGCTTCTCCTGTGTGCCCTGACCGGGAAACAAACCCAGGACTTCCACATGCCAGGCCAACGCTCTACCACTGAGCCAACCAGGAAGCGCCCCAACAGTTTTTATTTATTTTTAATTTTCCCATTGATTTTAAGGGGGGAGAGAGAAAGAGAGAGAAAGAGAAACATCAGTTCATTGTACCACTTAGTTGTTTCATTAGTTGTGTACTCATTGATTGCTTCTCATATGTGCTGTGACTGGGGATTGAACCCATGACCTTGGCACACCGGGGTGACACTCTATGCACTGAGCCCCTTGGATGAAGCACTACCAATAATTTTTAGCAACTGCCACTTTTAGGGGCTGAACTTAGGAAAAGGAGGCTTTTTCTCTCTCTTTGGGTATCATGCCTTGTTTCCTGAGTGAGGATGTCACTGGTGAACTTTATTGGCTCCTCTCTGTGGGAGGAGGAGCCAGCCTCTTGGGGTAGGGAAGGAGACTCAGTTTCCATTCTCTTCTTTTGGCTCAAGTGAGTCCTCACTCCACTCTTTCACAGAAAATACAGGGAGACATAAGTACACTGGGAAAAGAGTGAAGAATGAATTTGCTCTCCCTTCCTTAGAAGAAGATTTTCCTGCTCTCTACTTGAGCAGTCAGTGATTTTAACCAGATCAGTCAGAGTCACCCAAAGTCACAGGGCAAGGGAAGAGCACCCCCTGGACACAGGACTTGTCTGGCAAGTCCTGTTCATTGGATTTCTGAAGTAAACTGGCACTCTTTGAATACAAAGGAGGAAAACAAGCTTTGATTGATAGAACATCATTCTTTTCAAGAACACTTAACCACCTACCATTTATTTATCACCTTATTCATCTTCTTCCTTTATCCTTCTGACTGAGAGAGGGAAAGTTATAGCCAATAAATGTTAAAGATGAGACAACCGAGGCATAGAAATATTTATGACTTCCCCAAGTTTGTGTGGACTTTGAAATAGACAAATACCTCATAGACTTGCACCACTGCCCTTTCATAAGACCAGCAACTCCGTGGGCTGAAAATAGGGAACCCCCCCCCCCCCCCCCCCCCCCCCCCCCCCCCCCCCGCCTATCTACACACTAAGCCTCTATTCCCTGGAGATGGAAGAGACTGTCTTCAGCCTCCTGTAGTGAAATTCAGTGAGACCTGCGGGTGTTCCCTTTACCCATCTTCATTGGATGCTTGCTCAGAGGGCATCATCTAGGAAAACTTGCCTAAGAGATGGCCAGGAAGATGTGAAACAAGCAGGAATATGTCGAGAACTCAACGGGGGAGTTGCCTGTAATTGGGAAGCCAAGCAGAGGCAGTCGATCTCTCGGTTTGCTGTTGTTGTCTTCAATCCAGCCCTGGACCTCAGACGTGTGATTCAAAGGAACAGGGGCTCATCTAGGCCCCTCAGTGATATTATACTTTCAAATGGACTTTCACAGGAAATTAAGCCTCCAAATGTGTGCTAGCAGAGAAGGATTTTTGTTTTGTTTTTCTTTTTCCAAAGGATGTTTTGAAGGTCACCATTAAACTTGTGGTTGAAAGATAATGAACTTAGGTGTCACTTGTGGTATCTGCAGCCAAATATACCACCACTAAAATATAAATATTTGTTCTTTTTGCAGTCAGTATCTGCAGAACAGTAAGCGAAAGAGCCGGCCTGTGAGTGTAAAAACATTTGAAGATATCCCGTTGGAAGAACCAGAAATAAAAGTAATCCCAGATGTAAGTACCACTTTTAAAAATAGTCTTCGAAATGATACAAAGAAGGAAACATTAGCTAGATAAATATTAGCCTAAGCATTAGAGTCTTGGAAGCTCATTATAAGACCTTAAGTGTCTGTGTCATGGGGTTGCTACTGAAATGAAATGTATCAGGCCCCCTTGCTTTTTCCATAAATAAAGCCCCTAGTTCAAGGTTCAGGGTACTCTACCTTCATGCCCAATTCCACTTCAGTGAGGATAGTATTAGTAGGAGAAGAGGGATGGAAATGGGTCTCTCAGCTTCTTCCTAGTTTCCTCTTCTTCCCAAGTCCCTTTCCTCCCTGGCCTGGTGTCTATTTCTAGGCAGCGATTGCTCCCTCTTGCAGCTTGCCCAGTTTCTGGCTAGGACACCTTTACCTCCCTCTGCAGAACATTGGAATGTGTTGTCTGATAGATGAGTTAAGGAATCAGTGTAATTAAGTAGTTGGTCAGTGTACACACTCAATCAACGGTGCCGTCTCATTATCTCTTAAAAAGGACAACCAGACGGACAGTGGTATGGTTCTTGCATCAGAAGAGCTGAAAACCTTGGAAGACAGAACCAAATTAGCTCCATCTTTCAGGTAAGGCTCAGCCAAATAGAAAGACAAATTTCAACAGGAAGTTCTGGAAGGAATTTAGGACTTAAATAGAGATGCAGTGTTTTCGCGCAGTGTCTTTTTTTGTTGCGCAAATTTGCATCAACATAACTAATAAGGAGCTTAAACATTCTAACAATTAAATTAAGTGGCGAGTCTTAAAGAGAAGTTGAAATAAATTAGATCTTTATAAGATCTGTCTAATACTAGCTAAATAACAAAGTGGTCATTGGGTGTGATCCCTAAAGCAATTGAGATGATTAAAATCTTTGTGGACACTGAAGAATTTTCAAACCTGTACATAAATGATGCATCTGCCCTTAAGAAGTATGATATATAAACAAGCCTATATCTATTTGTTTAAGATACTTAGATATTATTGGCCGGGTTATTAGTTACTTAATTGTGGGGGAAATGCTAAGTTTTGTTTTGAATACCATTGTCTCCATGTGATTTTGTAGGAATTTGTAGTTGTTTTGAATAGATGTACTAGCTTTTGACCTAACAAATAAACAAAAATCTGTATTTATAAGAATAATATAATGTAGAGTAGTTATTTATTTGCTAGTGGGTTCACTCTAGGTAAGAGTAGAGAAGATTTTGAACTACTTATAATCTAAGTGTTGTATAAAATAGGGATACCTATGGGTTATTAAGGGATGTCCATGTTGAAAACAAACATTAAAATGCGCCATCATGCCATTTTGTTTGCCTGAGGCCCAAGGTCAGAAATCGTGAGAGCCAATCATGTTTTATTCACTGACTCAAAATATATTTATTTAGTAATCACTGTGTGCCAGTTACCATGCTACTGTCTGAGACACTAAACTTATTTTATTGGGGTTGGATTGAAAGGAAAGTTACATTTCAGGTGATTTGAAGTGATTTTAAAACCATAGATGAGCATAGAGTTAATAAGATCCTTTCTGCAGTTTTTAATATGAATAATTTGGTAAAGCATTAATTAAGGGGGAACCCCCCCATCTTAGAATGGCTTGAGAAATGGAAATCCTGAAGTTTTAGATCAACACAGCCTACAATTCTAAGCTTTGACATGATTACCATCTGTCATGACTCCACACCAGTAATCTAGGTTCTCAGTCCTTCCAAAGTATGTGATTTTGTTGAGTAGAAAAGCAGTTTCTCACATGTCTGGCTTGATTACACATACACACACACACTCCAACTTATTAAAGTTTCCATTGCTTGAGAACTTCATTGACACCATACACAGCCTTGTAATCCCCTCATTGACAGTGTGTGGGGAAAGCACAAGTGGACTTTTAAGACATCTCCATTTCCCTTCATGGCATGAAAGAATCCTTTTGGCTCCTATCATTACATACACACTTGTCACTGCACAAGGCCATAAAAATGCTCTATTGGTTGGAGCCTTTGCATAACTCAGGACAACTGCCTTTCATCTTGTTTCAGGCTTGAAAGACTTGGACTTGAATAAGAGGACTTATCTGAAAGGACAGATTCATACTAGGACCTGAAAATAGACATTGTCTGAGAAAACCTGATATGTTGATTAACAAGTGGGAGAGATACGGGCTGGCGTCTCCAGGGAGATTACAGCCCACATGGGTTTGGGAATGGGGTTAGAATAAGAAGCAAAAGAACAGCCTGCTCTCCATCAACTCATGTGGTTGCCATTTTTTTTCTGCAGTGGACTGATGCCCAGCAAAAGCAAGGAGTCTGTGGCATCTGAAGGCTCCAACCAGACCAGTGGCTACCAGTCTGGATATCACTCCGATGACACGGACACCACTGTGTACTCCAGTGAGGAGGCAGAACTTTTAAAGCTGATGGAGACTGGACCGCAGGCTGGCAGTGCAGCCCAGGTTCTGCAGCCCAATTCTGGGACCTCGTTGAGCTCTCCGCCTTCTTAAAAGGAGCTACCCAAGTCCCTCACTCCTGGAAATCATATGAGAGGTGCTGCTCAGATTTTCAAGTGTTGTTCTTTCCACCACCAGGAAGTAGCCACATTTGATTTTCATTTCAAAAAAATAAAAATAAAAAAGGAAAAGAAAAAAAAAAGAACCTCAGACTATAGGGAGCCAGTCTCCCAGGCATTTCCTGACAAGATGCTTGTGACCCAAGAATGTGTCTGTGTCTTCCCCCCATGATGTCCTTATTGTCTTTTTCATTCATTTAAAAATCATGTATGATGCTCCCTATTGTGGGTCTCCCCACAGGTTATAACAACAGAAGTTCAAGAAATTGCTTCATTCTCCATTAAGTAGCACTACCTGGGGCATTGACACCTCTGTGAAACTAGAAGATAATCCAGGCAATGGAAGTGCTTTTGGTGTGGAAGATGGGAAAGACATTTAGCACTGAGACCATCAAAGAAGCTTTGTTTAAGATGTGGGTCCTGAGCCAAGTCTTATGTGTGGAGTTTGGACTGATAGAAAGGAAGATGGCGGCTTGCTTTGAGAGCATCCTGGAGCCTGCAGATGCATTGTGTTGGCTCTGGTGGAGGTGGGCCTGGGGTCGGTGAGGGAATATAAAGGCTTCAGACAAGGTTATTGGTTTTAGACGGTTGCGTGCTCTTCCTGGTTGGGCTAAATGAGAGTTCCTTGTGCCGTTTCCGACTCCTAATGAGAGTTCCTTCCAGACTCTTACGTGTCTCCTGGCCAAGCCCCAGGAAGGAAATGATGCAGCTCGAGCTCCTTGTCTCCCAGGCTGATCCTTTATTCAGACATCACAAAGAAAGGACGTTCAGACAGAGGCTCCCTGTTGTGTTGAAGAATTCCGACTGGACAAACCAGCTTCTGGTTTCTTCTGGATGAATACCCACATATCTGTCCTGATGTGATATGTCTGAGCCTGAACGCAGGAGTTTCAGCATCAAGCTGTGGTGGCGAGACTTTAGGAAGGAGTTCACTCTTTGTTCCTTCGCTCCTCCCTGTGCCACCCGCCCTTCCTCCCCTCAACTAGTCAGTATTTTAGTGATTTGGCCTCTCTACATCCTAGAAAAAGCTGATTTGGTTTGTTCACTCTGAATAATTATTAGTCAGATTTTGAAATTATTTTATAGCTAAAGTTATAACAACATCTATTGTATTGTGTAGACTTTTAACATGTAAAGCTATTTCTACTGGTTTCTGCCATTGTTCTTTCCTTTTTAAAAGACAAAATGTATTTTTCGTTTGGTACCATAGTGTGAGATGCTGGGAACCATGACTATAAAACATGCTATGGCACATATATTTATAGTCTGTTTTATGTAGAAACAAATGTAATATATTAAAACCTTATATTATATATAATGAACTTTGTACTATTCACATTTTGTATCAGTATACGTAGCATAACAAAGATCATAATGCTCTTTCAGCAACTGATGCCATTTTATTAAAAAAAAACTGGAAAACTTGAAAGAATCCTTTTGCAAGACTGTGCCTCTCATTTCTCTCACTTTTAAAATGAAGGCGGGGAACGAGACATAGTTTCCCTGTGGTGGTTTTTCATTTTGACACGTTCCTATATTCTTCTTATAAAGAATATTTTCATAAAATGTTTATATACTTTATAAACCAATAAATGTATTCTTAGTAAAAAAAAAATACAATGGTATAATATGATCCTAGCTATTTTGAGGGTACCTACTTCTGGCTTGAAGTAGAATTGCTGCTCTCCCTCCTCCTCTTCTTCAGAACACAAATAATTCACCCACATCTGCAATCTCATTATATCCCTGGCATTTTGGGGAGTGTTAAAACATGGGCTGAGAGATATGTGGTAAGTTCTCTAACAGGATTTGTGGCCTTCCAGGAAGCCCCATGCCTGTTAGAATCGCCAACCACGAGAAAGCCTGAGACAGGCGGCCAGAGCCAGGCAGTGCAGGAAAGTGTGGAGCATATTGATAATTTTCCATAATATTTTATTTTATACTTACAGTGTCAGAACAGCAGATCCAGTGATGCCATTTTCAGTGATTACTGTTGCCTGAATTCAGTGAGTAGAATTATCTAACATGTCAGTGACTACCTAACAAATCATTGACACCACTGAGTGGCCCTTCTCTTTGTGATATTTTTTGCACAAGATTTTGCAATGTTTAGATAGTCAAAGATGCCTATCTTTATTCCCCCCTATGGCTTCTAGGTTTTTTAACCTTATTGTGTAAGGTCTTCCCAACTCTAAAATAATCCCAAATTCTAAAATTTCTTATTTTTTCTTTACATTTATATCAACTTAAGATTTCTTTTTGTATATGGAGTGAGATAGGGGTCTAGCTTTGTTTTCTTCAAGCAGTTGTCAATCATGGCAGCACCACTTATTAAATATACCTCTTCCCCCTTTCCTCCTCCATGGTTAAGAAGCTATATACATGGTATCATTTTTCAAACCCTATCATCTCCCTGAGACATTCTGCACAGCTTTATGGTAAAAAGGGTGGCTATGGGTGTGTGTTGTTTCTGGAGACATCACTTACAGATTGGCCATTGTCTGGGATTAGTGGACTGGGGTCTTCTGACCGATGCTGTTAAGCTACAGGTCAGGGCTGGCCTCCCCTGTCTCATTGTTACCGCGCATCCAGCAAATGAACAGGAGAAGAATCTAAGTTACTCAAGATAGAGAAGACCTCGTAGAAACACAGAATTTTCTTCGTTTTAGGAAAAAAGAGATTTTGTTTCTCATGAGCAGCCCCTGACACTGTTTCCAACGCCAGGAATTTGGATTCAGTTAGCACTTCACACTTTATAAAGAAATACTTTCAGCACCTCAGGCAGAATGATTAAGAAGTGAGGCGTGGCCCACCCCTTCCTCTCTTTTCTGTCCTCCATTCCCCTGTTCTTAGCTCCTTTTCTCTTCTCATTTGCCCCTGGATTGAAGAGAACTTTGTGGCTCTAAGTATCAATATTTCCTGGACAGGGTCTTATTTTTAAAGCTTTAATTGGAGGCTTTTGTTGTGCTTTAGATGAAGCCCCGGCTGTCTGCCCTGGGCTCCTGCCCTCTGTCCTTCCTCCCTTCCCCTCCTCTGAAAGTCCCCCGTCCCTTCCCCTTGGGCTTCTCCCTTTGCACTGTTCTCCTCCCCTGCACCCCGCCCCACCGCCAGCAGCCTTTCTGCTCAACCACATCAACAGGGAAGACAACAGTTGTGGGAGGACCAAGTTTTCCTGTTATGTACATTTTTTTTTTGTTCTCCTCAGTGAGGGAAAGTAGAAAAGTAAAAATCTCAAACCCACAACTTTGTAGTTAATGGAACCCAATTTTCCCGTTTCCCCTGGCATATCTTTCTTTTTGCTTCTTACTCAGATAGTTTCACTGAGATGATACAACGTAGGCAAACTCAGAAAGCAAAAAGCCTTTGAGAGCATCGCTTTCCATACAGAGCTTTCCACATTCGCGTGCCCTTTCCCCTCAGTGGCAGTAGTCATGCCATGTTCATGCCTCCCCAGGTAGGTAGTGAGCATGGCTCAAAGGGGGTTCTAATCTGTTCCTACCAAGTTGCATTTGCTACAGGAATGTCTTCCATGTAAGGGCTTAGACATAAGTGAAAATCGGAACAGTCTTTGTAACAACGATTTTAAGTCCATATTTGGAGGGGAAGTGGAGGGGGGGGAGTTACAGAATGATCTTAGGTGGTAAAGAGATTAAAAAGGTAAAATAAATTTACCTATTCTGTTTTGAATGGGAGGAGCAACCCAGAGAGAAATTGAACACCCAAGTTGGCCTGACATTCTAGAGCAAGTCTTAGAACATACCAGCCCCAGCAGGGGTCTCACTCAGAGATAAAGACTCTGAGTTAGAAAAAATGTTTCCCGAGTAAAAGGAAGACTGCTGATAAGGCAAGGGTTACAGTAAACTGTGATTGATATCAGTTGAGTGCTAGTGAGAAGGCCTCTAATTGCACCTTTCTTTATAACACAACATACAAACTTTATGTAACTTCGAGTCACCTGTAAATCAATTCGATTTTTTTTTCTTTGTTTAAAAGTGAAAGAATGAAAATATGGTTTTTTAAAATTTTATTTCAGCCTCACTTGTCATTTATTCCAGGTACTTTAGAACCTATGCTCAGTGTACTTACCAATAACTGGTGACAGTGGACTTTCATACCTTAATTGTTTGATACGCTCAACTCTTAGATACATTGTAATAGAAAAATAGCAGGGAATAAGAGAACTGGACTTTGCACTTGTTTTGATTCATTCTTTATTCTGCTTATGCTCTCCCTTTCTCCCCAATGGCATTTGGGGGAAATAAATTCAGGAAAGTGGGTTCATTCTCTTCTTGCCTATGCAGCTAACAGGATATGGGGCGTGGAATGACTCATCGGGAGTCCTCTCTCAGCTGCTGTTACCAGGAGAAGTTTAATGAGAGCCTGGTGCTATGCTGTGTGGGTGATCCCTTTAAGCTGTAATGATTTATCCTGACAATCGAATTGAAAACATTCCATGCATTGCCACAGAGAGAACATACGTGGAAATGAAAACCCAGATGCAAAATAGAGAATTCAAGCTAAGTATACAGTGACTCAAAATATCCCATATTCCTTCCCCAGGTCAACAAGACATTTAGCAGACAGTGTCCTGCAACACATATTGAGAAAAAGCAAGGCCTCCATAGAATCAAGTACCAAAGATTCAGCCCTTCATAGAAACTTTGAGTAACATTTTATTTGATTGTTGTTTGTTGATATTTAACTGTACTTATAAAATACTTATTATGTACCAGATACTCTTTTTAAAAGTTTACTAATATCAACTCAGTTAATTAATAGGTACCTATTAATTGATGGTTTTCACAAGTGTTCATTAGTCATTTACTATGTGCTAGGTAGCTTAGCAGGCAGTGGTCAAAACTATTTCTTTAGCTGCATGGGTTAAGGGTTAGCAACAGAACCATAGAGAGGAGAAACTCTCTATGTATTATTATGGTCTTACTTTAATGAATTGAGTACAGTTCTTATTATTGACTCATTCTTTATTCAGTCATTCTTTTTCTTTTTTTAAGAGAGAGAGACAGGTAGGAAGGGAGAGGGATGATGAAAAGCATCAACTCACTGTTGCATTACTTTAGCTGATCATTCATTGTTTCTCATACGTGCCTTGACTGGGGGGCTCAAGCCAAACCAGCAACCCCTTGCTCAAGCCAGCAACCTTGGGCTCAAGTCAGCAACCTTAGGCTTCAAGTCAGTGACCTTTGGGTTTAAGCCAGCGACCATAGGATCCTGTCGATGATCTCATACTCAAGCTGGTGACCCTACGCTCAAGCTGGCAAGCCTGCACTCAAGCTAGATGAGCCTGCACTAAAGCCAGCGACCATGGGGTTTCAAACCTGGTATCCCAGGTCGATGCTCTATTTGCTGGGTCACCACCTGTCAGGCATATTCAGTCGTTCTTGAATAATGGCCTGAGGCCAAGAACCCTTCTAGGTTTTATAATACATAGATTCCACCATGGGAGTACTTAACCTAACTTTAGAGTCAGGATGTTCATGGGAACAACCAAGTAAGAAAGATAAGGAAATAAGGCATACTTTTGTCTGGCTTGCCTCATGCTGCAAAATTCACTTTTCACTTGTAAAGCGAGATGAGCCTCTGAGAATGCTCCAGAGAGTTTCACGTTGGCGGGCATTGTATGGCAACACAAAAAGAACCTTTAGTTTTACTGTAAGCAACACAGTGTTGTCCTTTATATTATAATTCTTTTACATTTGAAACTTTTTCCAGTGGCTGCAAACCCAAAGTACAGAAAGTAAATTCCATCCTTGTCATTAGTTTCACTAAGAAATCTTCAGCAGGAATTGGTTTATATAATGACTTCTCCTAGGTCATTTAAAAATATTATCATGTATTGTGCAACATTTCTTCAATACATCAGTTTCACAATTCCAAAGTAATCTTGTGTAAACCACTGTGAGAATCTTTTAAGTAGCCTGCACTTCAAATCAATAGAAATGAATTTTCTTTTAGTTCAATCATCATGGATAAATCATGATATATTGCTGTGCCCCCCCCCCATCCCCTGTCTAATATGGCTGGCAAATTGCCTTGAGGACCTGTCATGAAGAGAGAAAAGGATCCTCATTCTTCCCTTATCACCTTATCAGTGAACTTCAGTGTTCTGGCCAGCTCTCATTCCCCTGGTCCTTTGTTCTGGAGGAGAGCTGATTGCTTCTTTAACTGAGGAGCATGACAGGAGGATGTCATGCCAGAAACCATCCCTGAGTCCGATCTTACAAAACTAGTTCATAATTTTCACTTAAAAACAAAACAAAACAAGTACCAGTGAGTATTAATTTTGGATGGTATATATGAGAGCAGGCTTAATCACAACATAAAAGAGTTTTTTAGTTAAATATATGCTATGACTTTAGCTTTCACTATGTTTCTAAATCTCATGGTGGCGGGCACTGCAGGTAGCTATGTAGTCACTGAGACCTGAGCAGCTCAAAGGCAGAGAACTAATGATCATTTACGACATGCCGCACACTGAACGACGTACTCCTCACATATTAGCTCATTAAATTGGAGATAATATATGGGGACTGCATCGTTCAGTTTGAAACTTACTGCTCTCCCTGGTTCATTAAGTTAAAAGAATTGCGTAGGACTTCTCTTAGCATGACAAACAAAGTGCTAGATGGCATGGGCCTGGGAACTCTGTAGTGTGACAGAGTGGGGATTCAGAAAGAGCTCTTGTGTGCATTGCTGGTGGGATTGTAGCCACTGCAGAAAACACTGTGGAGTTTCTGCATAAAACTAAAAATAAAACTATCATATAACCCAGCAATCCCACTTCTGGGTGTCTATCTGAGGAAAACAAAAACACTAATTTGAAAAGATATATGCACCCCTCTGTTCACTAGAGTATTCACAATAGTCAAGCAACCTGTGTTTATTGATAGATAACTGGATAAAGAATATGTGATACACACACACAATGGACTATTACTCAACCATAGAAAAGAATGAAATCTTGCCACTTGTAACAGTATGGATGGATCTAGAGGGTACTATGGTAAGTAAAGTAAGTCAGACATAAATAAATATTGTATTATTTCACTTATATGTGAAATTTTAAAAAACAAACAAAACGAAACAGGAACAGACTCATAGATACAGAGAATAAACTGATGGTGAGAGGATGGGAGAAAAAGGTAAAGAGGAATAAGAAACACACACTTCCAGTCATAAAATGAGAAAGTGACAGGGATGGAATGTCCAGCACAGGGTATGTAGTCAATAGTATTGTAATAACTTTGTGCAGTGACAGATGGTTACTGGATTTATCAAGTGATCACTTTGCAAGGTACATAAATGTTGAATAACTATGTTGTACACTGGAAAATCATATAATAGTATACATTAACTATACTGTAATACAAAAAAAGGAAAGAGCTCACTAATCAAGACTCAAAGGCTGACTCGAACTTATTTGATTTTTCTGCACAAATTTTGGAATGGGGCACCATGGCTTTAGCAATGGCTTTAAATGAACAATGTCTGTTTGTCAAAATCAGACAATGACCAATTTGCTAAAAATCAGTTTATCAAATGATCAGTTTGCCCAATGATTAATTCATCAAATTCAATTAATCAATAAGCCCAAATCTTTAAGAAGCATTTATAAACATTACAACAATTTGTATTGAAGTTTTCTGTGAAATTGTAACGAACTATTTCTCCATGTATCTTCTAAGCAGAATTTTATGGAATGTTCAATTTTTCAAAAGGCTTAAATCTCTCATGAATATATTTAATCATTTTCAATGATTCATTCAAACTCATCAATTTCAGCATGCGATTAGATTAGATATTTGCCATTAATATGGAAATTATGCAAAGGGATCCAGACTAATCACATCAATATGAAATGGTGAATTTTTCTTACCAATTGCTAGAAATATAAAATTAAGGCTTATCTGCCATTTGGGGCATTGTTGAAATGACAGTCAGAGAAATCAGAACTCAAAAGTGTCTGGAGCAACTCCATTATATGAGGAATGCAAATTCCATCAAGACAGGAATTTTGTATATTTTGTTCACCCTTTCTTTCCAGCGCCTAGTCATACCTGACAATGGTAGGCACTCAATGTCTGGAGACAGTAAAATTGGTCATTTGGCAAATAAAATTTCAGCCAATTGCCTCTCAGCAAATTGATTTTTGTCATTTTAGCCTACTCTCCTATGCACCAGCAAGAACACAAAAAAACTCAGGGGCTTTTGTTGACTGTGTTTTCAGGGTATCCTGGTGTTTCCAAAGAGGTGAGGGAAATTTTAAGCTATATAACTAGATAAATATGTGAAGATCAAGAGAGAGAGATGTCCCACTGTCTTCAAGACTGGTCAGACCCCCTGGAATTCCATCACTCCATTCTTATAACCACATTTAAGAGACAACTTGACAAACTGCAGCATACCCGAAGGGTGACCACATGGTTTTACATAAAGAATGGTGAGGAGACTAGAAATAGACTAGAGAAGATTTAAGACATATGCAAGGGCTCTGTTTTAATAAATAAAGAGGCTTCCATGGAAAGTACTAGGACTTTATTTTGTCTTCCCAAAGAGCAATTTAGGTCAATGGATAGAAACCATGAGCATGGCAGACCCTGGATCATCCGATTCCTAATTACATGCTCTCGCTGTTGTGGCTCATGGGTTCCCCCTTCTGCAGAGTAAGTAGAGATTGTTCTGTAAGGGTTGTTGGAGAGGAGTTGAGACGTTGTAAGGAGTTAAGGAATCAGAGCACCAGTCAGACCAGGTGGTCTCCAAGTTCCCTCTCAGCCCAGCATGTTAGAGGTCAAGAAGCTGGCTCTTGGGTAAGACATACTCATGTCTGAATCCATGTTTGGAGCTGTGTGATCATGTGCAAGTTACCTGACCTCTCTAAACCTCAGCTTCTCCATTCATAAAATGGAGATAATAACAGTACATACCTCATAAGGTTGTTGTAGGCCCTCCTCGAGCCTGCAGACTGAGTAGGAAAGTCGGGGACCATCAGGACCCTGTGCAGGCCCTCCCATACCTGACCTGCCATGCGCAGTGCCTGGGACAGTGCACTCAACAAATGTCTTACCTAGGGGTCCCCAAACTACGGCCTGTGGGCCACATGCGGCCCCCTGAGGCCATTTATCCGGCCCCCGCCCCACTTCCGGAAGGGGCACCTCTTTCATTGGTGGTCAGTGAGAGGAGCATAGTTCCCATTGAAATACTGGTCAGTTTGTTGATTTAAATTTACTTGTTCTTTATTTTAAATATTGTATTTGTTCCCGTTTTGTTTTTTTACTTTAAACTAAGATATGTGCAGTGTGCATAGGGATTTGTTCATAATTTTTTTTTATAGTCCGGCCTTCCAACGGTCTGAGGGACAGTGAACTGGTCCCCTGTGTAAAAAGTTTGGGGACCCCTGATCTTACCTGTTATTATCATGAGTTCATTAAAAGGAATGTACTATGTGTACTCTTCTTTTTTCGAGAGGCGATAGCAAGCTTTCAGGCTCAAATGGTTAAACTAAGCACTTCTAAGAGCTCACCAGGTTATTCTGAGGGCAGGGAAGTTATTTTTTTCTTTTCAAAATTGCTGCTTCCACAGATGACACCCAAGTATATACACAGCACTTCAGTCCTTGCTGTGGACTCCGGACTTCTGCTTTGTTCAGGGGTCTGGGCGGAATGGAGACAGGAAGAGGCACTGAGACACCGCGGCCCGGGAGCTGGAGTCCAGGCTGGGTTAGGCAGGGAAGTTCCTCCGTGAGTCATAGGCTGGAAAGCTCTGGCAGGGCCCCTCTGGCTCTGGGCTCCTCACACTGGGAGACATTTCCTGCTCTTTGCACTCCACGGCCCCTCCTCCCAGGAGTTCCTTAAAACAAGGTCTTTCACTGAATTGTTGCAACCCAAGGGAAGGAATATTTTTAGTGTCTGCCAAAGCTGGGAATCTCACAGGCCTTGAGAAAATTGTGTGTGAGGCAAGCTGGTTCTCCTGTTCGGGCCTACGTTGTCATTTTAGCCAAAGGAAGCCAGTAGCACGGATCTGTTTCCTCGGGGGTTGGAGGGGCATAGCTAAGCGTGTGAGTTAGAAAGGGAAGCGGTACTACCAAAACAGCCCTTTCTCAGGTCCCCTGGAGAGACTTCACTTTGACTTTGGATAAGGAGCCCCAGACGCTGGGATCTGCACGCTCACGCTCCACGATGCGTGGAGGTCAACAAAGGAAGCCCTGGTCACCTGGGAAAGGAGATGACGTGAGTCATCCCTGTCCAGACTCAGCCTCTGACAGGTTTATGGAGGATGGAAGGCAGAGAGAACCACCTCCCCTGGCTTTGGCCTCTGGGTCAGGTCAGGTTGGGGCTCAGTACAGGCCCTCCTAAAGCTTGCAGACTGATTAGACCCCAGACTTTCCTGGGGCCATTTGGACCCATGTGCAGGCCCTCTAACACATGGCCCAGATAAGAATCTCCCTCTCTGAGATAAGGAGCTGTTTAAGGGGATCTGAGGAAGCCCCGAGTTTGTTTCTGTAAAGCTGCACAATGTAAAGTGTAATCCCGGCACACATGTAATTAGCTGTTAAACATATTAAGTCACGAGGAAGGGGTGATCTGCCAGTTCATAAATTACTGTGAATTTGCCCCAGGAGAACTGAAGGCAGGCATCTCTTCCTGCAAGATCATTAGAATGGCCACTGATGATGGATAAAGAGGCTGAGCTTATGGTAGTGTCAGCAACCCTTAGGCTGCAAAGGAAGAAAAACCTTTGGGGAAGCCACAGCCATAAATGACCAAAGGCCCCTTGGTCTTTTGTTTCCTTGATATAAGGAAGGGGCAAGAGGGTAGTCTCTAAGAAAGGCTTTGAAGAAGTCACATCAAGGCCCAATATGGCAACCAGCTCACTTAGTGCTCTCTGCTAACGCAGGGTTCAACACTGTGGTCAGTTGCAGGTGATCTTGGTGAAGGCTGAGTACCCCTTCAAAACCACCAGGTGGGTGCCTGGCAAGGCCAATACAGCTGTCATCTGTCAAAAGGAAGGGGGCTCTCCGTCTCATTTCTGGCCAAGTAACTACTAAATGGCCCTCACTTTATGTGTCAGGGGTGCCTCCATATTCCTTTCATTGATGTAATAGAAATAATAACAACAATAACAATAACAATAAAAATGGATAGCTTATTAAGAGCTTGCTCTGTGCTAGGCAGAGTACTACAGTTTTATATATATACATATATATGTGTATATATATATATTCTTTAATGTATGTCTCATAATGTATGTCTATGAGCTAGGTACTACTATGATCACCAATTCCCAGATGAGAAAACTAAAGTTCAGACAGTTTAATTTATTTTACAAAATTATACAGTTATTAAGTAGTGACTCCATTTTAATTCCAGAAACTGATTTAAGAGTTTAAACTCATAGTAAATTTGGTAGGGCTCATTAGAAATATCTCTTCATAAGCCTTGTGGAGAAATCTGCCGTTCCTGACTCAAGCTGGTATCAAGGTCAAGCAGAAGTAGAACGTACTGGATAAATATGTCGGTAGAGCCTATAATGATATATCTTTTTATATCTTCTCTCATTGCCTGCCTGGTAGAGCCCAAGCTTCAGAAACTCATTTGGGTTTTTCTGTCACTGCTGACTTGATGTCGTTTGGGAATTTCTTGAGATGGTGAAAGAATAAAGCAATCGGTGAACAGCATTTGTGGTCATGCCTTTGAGCATCTTCAGATTTATTTATTTTATTTTATTTTTTGTGACAGAGACAGAGAGAGACAGAGAAAGGGACAGATAGGGACAGACAGACAGGAAGGGAGAGAGAGATGAGAAGCATTAATTCTTCATTGTGGCTCTTTACTTATTCAGTGATTGCTTTCTCATATGTGCCTTGACTGGGGGGGGGGGCTACAGCAGACTGAGTGACACCCTCTTGCTCTATCCAGCAACCTTGGGGTCCAGCTGGTGAGCCTTGCTCAAACCTGATGAGCCAGCACTGAAGCTGGCGACCTCGTGGTTTCAAATCTGGGTCCTCTGCGTCCCAGTCCGACGCTCTATCCACAGCATCACTGCCTGGTCAGGCTTCAAATTTTTTGGATTCAGGGTTTTCCAGGCAAATAACCAATAGTTGGAGTGGGATGCCGGGGCAACCACTGCAAATTAAAATTTGAGGATTTTTTTTTTGTGTGTGTGTGTGGGGGAGAAGAGAACCTTAGCTGTTTTTTTCTATTTTAATTTTTAATTAGAGTTGAAACTCATTATTTTATATTAGTTTCAGATGAACCCTTATGCTTAGACATTTATTTAATTTATGAAGTGCTCTCCCGATAAGTCCAGTACCCACCTGGCACCGTACATAGTTTTTACAATTTTATTAACTATATTTCCTATGCTGTACTTTAAATCTCTGGAATTATTTTGTAATTACCAATTTGTATTTCTTAATCCCTCCCCCTTTCTAACCTAGCCTCCCTCCCACCTAGCAACCATCAGTTCTCTTTATGAGTCTGTTTCTGTTTTGTTTGTTCATTTATAAGTTCCACGTGTAAGTGAAATCATATGGTATTTGTCTGTCTCTGACTTATTTCATTTAGCATAATACTCTCTCAGGGATCCCCAAACTCTTTACACAGGGGCCAGTTCACTGTCCCTCAGACCGTTGGAGGGCCGCCACATACAGTGCTCCTCTCACTGACCACCAATGAAAGAGGTGCCCCTTCCGGAAGTGCGGCGGAGGGAGGGCGGGCGGATCAATGGCCTCAGGGGGCCACATGCGGCCCGTGGGGCCGTAGTTTGAGGACACCTGCTAGGTCCATTTATGTTGTCATAAATGGCAACAGTTTATAATTTCTCATCATTGAATAATATTCCCTTATATATACCGATATATGTACTGCATCTTCTTTATCCAATTGTCTATTGAAAGGTACTTAGGTTAATTTCACATTTTGGCTATTGGAAATAATGTTGCAATGAACATATAAAGAACTTATACACCTTAACACTAAACCCCTTCCCAAACAATACAATAAAAAAATGGGCCGAAAACCCAAATGTTCTAAGAGGACATGCAGAAGGCAATAGACATGAAAAGATGCTCAACGTCACTAATTATTAGAGAAATGCAATTTAAAACCACAAGGAGATGTCACCTCACATCTGTCAGAATGGCTACCTACCATCAATAAATCAACAAACAACAGGTGTTGGTGAGGATGTGGAGAAAAGAGGACCCTTGTGCAATGTTGGTGGGAATGAGATTGGTGCTGTAACTATGGAAAACAGCACAGAGGCTTCTAAAAATAATTAAAAATAGAACTATGTTATGATCCAGCAGTTCTACTTCTGGGTATTTATCTGAGACATACAAAACACTAATTTGAAAAGATATATGTACCCCTGTGTCCAAATTTGAGGTTTTCAAACAAAATCTGGAGAATGTCTCTTCTTTGAATTGGCCAGCAAGCACTGCAATGATCAGGCTTTAAGAGTTTGTGTGTCCAGGCAGGACAAGAGGCTTGTGTGTGGGGTGGCACGCGGCTTTTGTGGGAATTGACATTTTCTTTCTTTTTCTGGTCTTGTATGCATCTCCCAATCAGAAATACTTGAACACGGGAAACGTCTGATCTGAGATTCCAATTGACATTCACTGCAGAGGCAAATTGTAATGTGACTGCCAAGCGATGTAACTGCTCTTCTTCAGATGTCAGTTGGATCCTTGATCCACTGACTTGTGATGGGAAACTTCTAGAGACTGAATCACTCTAAGTGGAAGCTTTAATGATTTCTCTTAAATAACAAGAGATTCTCCCACCAGGCACTGAGTTGAAAGTTAGTCTCGGGCTACTACTGAACTTGGCAACCTGCTGGGTTTTTAGTCCACCGTCTTCGTGGGGCCCTGCACTGTAAAGTGTTGAAGGGAACAGTATGAATGTCATGAGCATTTAGTGCACCAGATGACAGAGTTTGTGCAATGGACTTAGGATGGCAAGAAAGTAAGTGGCTTTGTGGCCAGTAAGGACCAGGTGGAACTGAAGTAAAAAGTGACCAGGTCAGCAAGGCTATGCTGAGACAAAAACACAGCTTACTCCATATCTTATCAATTGCCATTCTGTGTGATTTAAGACAGCCCAGTATTACTTTTTTTCTTTTTTAAAGTGCATGTGGGTGGAGTGGAGTGGGCATGGATGGAAATCTAAATGCCACAGAACTCATTTTCAGAGTCTCCGGGAGATAACATGCCTCCCACAGCAGTGTGAGGGCACTTAGGGTAGACTTGCCCTGAGGCACAATAATAATGACAAGGCGATCTTTACGTTTGCTGATAAAGCTCTCCCTCTCACTTGCAGGCAGTTGATGAGCATCACGTTTGAGTTAAGGGCTAAAAGCCGTGAGAGTGAGCATTGAGATAAACCACTGCATTTATTAAACCTACTTGCTGTTTAATGACATGCAAACCATCAGTAGTGTGGTGGGCCTGAGTGGTTCCCACAGTGACCCTGCCATCTTGTGGGCCTGGCTTATTATGTTATGGGCAGACAACAGCTTGGGGTAATCGTCCAGCCACCTCCATGAAAGGTGTAGAGTTGTGTCTCCTCAGACCAGTTTGCTTTCTAGCACCTGGTTAGACGGAGTAGTGGCTCAGTTAGAAAGTTGCCACTTTTTTTTTTTTTTTTTTTTTTTTGTATTTTTCTGAAGCTGGAAACGGGGAGAGACAGTCAGACAGACTCCCGCATGTGCCCGACCGGATCCACCCGGCACGCCCACCAGGGGCTACGCTCGACCAGAGCCACTCTAGCACCTGGGGCAGAGGCCAAGGAGCCATCCCCAGCGCCCGGGCCATCTTTGCTCCAATGGAGCCTTGGCTGCGGGAGGGGAAGAGAGAGACAGAGAGGAAGGAGGGGGCAGGGGTGGAGAAGCAAATGGGCACTTCTCCTATGTGCCCTGGCCGGGAATCGAACCCGGGTCCTCCGCACGCCAGGCCGACGCTCTACCGCTGAGCCAACCAGCCAGGGCCGAAAGTTGCCACTATTATTGTGGCTCTGATGTTTTTCACCATCTATCCCCTTAGATTCCTGCACACACACCCCTTTTCTCATTGTAACCACCAGCCTCAGACATGGTGCTTTAGAAGTCTGTATGAAGGACTGATGCTGGAGCAGATTCCATTTCTAAGAGCTTGTTGAACTCTTTTAAGCAGTTACTATTTATAATGGTCTCCTGGCTAAGAGTGATTTTACAAATATACTTACTTACACGAACAAAACTTTTTGAAGCTAGTTGGTAATTTACAAAAATGGAATGGATGAAGATTTCAGAGTCCTGTACCTTCTACAATTTAGCAACCAAATGCCTATGATAGACAAATACAGTATTGTATTCACTTGGTAGTCAGTCATACCTAAAGTCAACATTTATTAAAATACAGTGAAACTGTCATGATAAAGGTAACTTTCCACAAAATGCTCTTTGAAAGCATAAAATAAACACTTTTATCCAGTTATTGAGAGAATTCATTCATATTACTGATCCTTACATATTCTGAATATGCAAAGTCACACGGAACAGGCTTTGGGTGGGTTTTGTTTGGTTCGCAAGAAACAGATATCAGTAATAATGAACTTCAGTTGCAAAAAACCTCAATCTCAGGAAGAATCGATGCAGGAAAACCCCAAAGCAAATGTCTGCTTTGAAGGCTTAAGGAAAACAACAATCAGAACGGCCCTGAACCGGTCTGTATCAGTCAAAATACTTTCATGTGTACCTAACAGAAAACCCTGGGTCAGATGAGTTTGTTCCTGAAGACTCTGACTTTACCTTAAAATAACCTGCAGATGGATCAGTTTTAAAAATCTCCTTAGAAATTCTGGTAGACCGTGGAAAGTTAAGAACCACTGGTTTAAACAGTAAAAACATTTACTGCCTCACATCACAGAAGTGTAGAGATAGAGTGGGCTTCAGCAGCTCTGTGATGCCCTGAGGAGCCAAGTTACTTCCAGGTCTCTGCTGTTCCATCCTCAGGACACTTTCAGTGTTAAGCAGGAAGCAAGATGGCTGCCGTTAGTGTCCACTTGATCATGTAAGAAGAGAAAAAAAAGGCAAAACCTCCCAGAAGCAAGCAAATTATCCCTGGAAACCCACACCCACACCCCAGACTTCACCTGATGGCTCCGTGCTCAGAGTTGGCCCAGTTCTGCATCCATCACTGGCCAGGAGAATGGGATAACCCTGGGGTCAATCAGGAAGCCTCTTGGAAAGGGAGTAGGATAGTCCAAGCCCAGGGCTCTGCCACGAAGCACAGGGCCGTGTTCCGGAAGAAACTGAGGCTTGTGATGAAAGAAAATGAAGTGTGGATGAGGAAGGCAATTCAAGTGCCCACCAGAGTGTCATCCGCTGTGAGTGATGAAGTGAACTGGAGTGATGTGTTCGGTTTTATTTTCCTTTTCACTGCTTTTATTTTCAGGTCAAGAAGTCATATATGTTCTTTATGCAAAACTTTTAAAATTCAGGAAATTAAAATCACATTACTTTCTTAATAATAATATCACTATTTGGCTTTAACCATATGTAAATTCTAAGTATAGAATATATATATATATATAATGTTCACAAAAATTAGGGGATATTTCAAAATGAATATGTAGAGATAGAATATCCCCTAATTAAGAGCAGTGTGTGTGTGTGTGTGTGTATTTAAGCAGGTACTTTAAAAAAAAAGATTTTATAGAAAGAGCAGAGAGGAGAGAGGGGTGGAGCAAGAAGTATGTTAGTTGTTCATTGACTGCTTGTCATATGTGCCTTGACTGGTCAAGCCCAGGGCTTTGAACTGGTGTCCTCAGCGTTCCAGTTTGACAGTTTATCCACTGCACCACCACAGGTCAGGCAAGCAGGTACCTATTGCTAACAGTAATATCATGAATATACTTGCATGAAAAAAATTTATTCTATATATTTAGAATGCATATGTGGTTAAAACCAAACAGCCATGTTATCAGGTAAAAAGTAAGAAGTGAGTATATAGTCTAAATACATATGTATATAGTATATATTTGTTTAAAACCAAATTTTAATAATGTTATCAGGTAGAAGTAATAAGTGATTTAAATTTCCTATATATACACATACATATATATTTAGAATATATGCATATACTGTATATATACATATATTTAGGGTATATTTATGGTTAGCAGCCCAATATTTATGACACATACATATATATTATTTGTATATGTACATATATTTTATATGTATAAATATATGTATATATATTTTATATATATGCATGTATACATATATATATATATACTTTTAATCACTGTCTCTTGATGGGTGTTTGGGTTGCATCTGTATCTTGGCTATTAGAAATAACACTGCAATGAACAGAGGGGTGCATATATTTTTTTGAATTAGTGTTTTGCGTTCCATAGGATATATATCCACAAGTGGAATTGATGGGTTGGTGATAGGGCAGTTCCATTTTTAATTTTTTGAGGAACCTCCATACTGTTATTTTTTTCCACAATGGCTGCACCAATTTGCATTCCCACCAACAGTGCAAAATGGTTTCCTTTTCTCCATATCCTTTCCAACACTTGCAACACAGGAATTTAAAAAGCATTTGCTTTGAACTGTTCCTGTCTCTATCTTCCATGTTAATTAGAATTAAAATTCTCCAAAATAAGTATTATTTTTTTAAAAATAAATTATGATTAGAGCGTCGGCCTAGCGTGCAGAGGACCCGGGTTCGATTCCCGGCCAGGGCACACAGGAGAAGCGCCCATTTGCTTCTCCACCCCTCCGCTGCGCTTTCCTCTCTGTCTCTCTCTTCCCCTCCCGCAGCTAAGGCTCCATTGGAGCAAAGATGGACCGGGCGCTGGGGATGGTTCTGTGGCCTCTGCCTCAGGCGCTAGAGTGGCTCTCGTCGCAACATGGCGACGCCCCGGAGGGGCAGAGCATCGCCCCATGGTGGGCGTGCTGGGTGGATCCCGGTCGGGTGCATGCGGGAGTCTGTCTGACTGTCTCTCCCACACCAGCTTCAGAAAAATGAAAAAATAAAAAAAAATAAAAAAAATTATGATTTAGATTTAATGATACATTTACCACTTTTTGGTTCACTATAATTTTTACATTCATTTCTTCTAGTTTTAGTTTTGTCTTGCATACATTCCTTTCTATGAGGATTTATGCATTAAAATCGTCCTCAACCCTTGTCAGTCTAAAGATGCCTTTATTTCACCTTCATTCTTGAGTGATAGTTTAGCCAGTTATAAAACATTTCTTTCTTAACAATTGTTTTACAACTATGAACATATCATTCCATTATCTTTTGGTACTTGATGAGAAGTTTGTTGTCTAATTGCTACTTCTTTGGAGATAATTGCTTTTTCTCCTTTGCAGCTTAAAGATTTTTCTTTTTGAATTTAATGTTTATAGTTTTATTACAGTGAGCCTAGATGTAGATTTATTTTTATTTATACTGCTCAGGACCTAGTGCACTCCTTCAACAAGAGGTGTCATTTATTTCTTCATTTCCAGAGAATTTTCAACTATAATCTCTTTACATATTGCCTCTCTTCTCTCTGGAAAATCTGTTAGATGGATTGGAGATTAGATATTTCATTCTGTCTTTTAGGTTTCCTTGATTTTTCTTTCCTATCTCTCATCTTTTGGCTTTTTGTATTGCATCTAGGTAATTAACATTTCTGTCCCTTAGTCTCTTCATCTGTGACTGTGGTCCAAGCAGTTCTCCCTTATCATGGGTTTGTGCAAGGGTTTGTGTTAGGTAGCTTCAGAAATGGTCCCTAATGATCTTTAAGGAGGAAGGAAGAAAAAGAAGATGAAGGGGAAAAAAGAGAAGAAGAAGAAAGAGAAAATGAAGTTATCTTCAATATATTTTTAAAAAGTATATTCCTGTAAGTCAAAAGTGCCACAATAATTTTCAAGACAGCATGTGGCCATAAGAATTCATGCTATTTGGATATTTACCCAGAAATAAGATGAGATCTTCAGTCCATTTATTCCAATATATGGAGAAAATTTCATAAAGGTAAAAATATATAAAATAGCTCAAAATTAATGTGGTAAAGCATTACTTGAGTAAGAACTATTTATATTATGTTGAGAGATGAATGCAAGTGATAAAAAGATACCTATGGTTAGAATTATGATATTTGGAATCTATGTATATGAAGTTCAAAAATAGGCAAACCATACACACACACACACACACACACACACACACACAAATATATATAGTAAAGAACAACCAGACATTTTTTTTATCACTAAAGATTGAATAGTGGTTACCTATGATGAAGAAACAGAAATATATGTGATTGGAGAGTGTAATGTGAGAGATTCTGGGATGCTTGTTATATTTAATTTCTTGAATTGGGTCATTGTTCTCAGAAGTATATCTCTTTTGTGATTTGGGTATTAAGATGAGTATTGACTTTGTAATGATTATTTAACTATATATATTCAGGTCTATATATTAATAGGTGTTAATTTCTAAACAAGGGACCAGCTGGATAAGGTAGGATTGTTTTCTTATGAAAAGATTGGGTATTTCTTGATTCTCTGCAGAATGAGCTTCTTTCTAAGGTCTATGGTTCCTACATGGGTACTACTCTTGTGCTTGTTTATGGATGGTCATGACAGGGTTAGGAACACTTACACATGTCCAGTGTTCAAACACACCTGCAATGGGGAGAAAAACAGAGCTCTATGTCTCCATAAAGGACATGGAGAAACTATAAACTGCGGGAGCAATCCTTTCCCAAGAACAGATATTAAGAACAAAAAAACCCCACTACCAATAAACTATGCTGGGGCAACTATTTCTATGAGAGGTAGGTGGGGTTTTCTGATTTGGACAGGCTTGTATTTTCTGGAGGGTGAGGAAAAGAGAGGCCAAAGGCCAGAAAGGATGTGCTTCCTTCCTCCTTTTAATTATTTAGTCAGCTACTCCACACACACACACACACACACACACACACACACACACACACACACAACCTGGTCTACACAGTAGGTGTTTACCAAGAGTAAATTCTCCATATATGCACATAGGGAAAAGCAACCAAACTAGATACTAGCCTTTCTAAATTTGTTTTTGTGTTGCATTGAACAGAATACTTTTACCTTCTACTGTGCTATATAGTGCAGTTTATAAGTTCTGGAGTCAAGCAGCTTATATTTTAATGCTTTGGGTCTTATTAGCAATATATCTTTTGGTAAATCTTAGCTAAGCACTGTTTTTCTCATCTCATTCTTACCATTCAGGATTATTGTAAAGATTGGCAACAAGGTTAAGATGCTTAACATCATCCCTGGTTTTATAATACTTGCTCAATAAATGGTTGTAGCAGTAGTGATTATTGTTTTGGTTGTTCTCTTACTGGGAAAACATATTATTCATTTAGATCAGGTGACCAACTTTTTTACAATAAAAAGGAGGACAAAAATGAATTGAAAAAAATAATATCGTAAATAAAAGAAACATTTTATTCATTGCAACACTATAATATGATAAATGCATAATAAAAACATTTATAATATTTTATATTATAATTATGCTTATATGCCTATTAATTTTTAATAATTCATTAAATGAATATTTTTGTCAGTGTATCATCTTGTAACAATATATTGAAAATATCTGAACAAGAAATATCCTTCATATTGAATTTTACGGCAAGTGCTGCAGCTGGAGTATCAATATTCAATCTCTATTTCTCTCTTGTCCAATAATTATTAGCAATTGAAAAAACTTTTTCAACTGCTGCATTAATTCCAGGGCAGCACAAAGTGAATTGAACGAGAATAAATAAATTTTCACATGGAATATGTTTATTTTTGAAATGGCTGAATATTTTCACCCATCTTTTATCAATTTTGATGTGTTAATACATTTTCCCATTGTATTAATTTTTCAGAATTTAAATATACATTCAGTCTTCTCATTTCTTCAAAGAGACAATTGTCATCTATTTTGATGTCTGGCATTTCTTTAGATAAAAACTCAAGACAAGATTCAATATCTGTCCAATATACTTGTGATGAAGTAAAAAAATACCATTGAAAACTGTTATTTCCTGTGATGTTTGTTTCAGACCATTCTTCAATATATTGAAAACATGTCTGGTAAAAATTCTTCACTTCTTTGATAAACTTTTATGTTATGCCCAGATTTGATTCCTTTAAGACTGACAATTTTCTTTTTTACAATTAAAGGAAGAAATTTTTCTTCAAAACAAGATTTATATTGAAAGATAAAGTCATTCAAAATAAGACTAACTTCCATAGCTGAAATGTGTTCACCTTCAATCTTTCGAATCATTTTGTGAAAAATAGATGCTTGATTATGTGCAAAACACATTAATATCTCAGATATTTTATTATTGAAAAACAATTCCAAGATTTTATGACATTTGTCTAAACTTAAAAAATATGAGGCCCTGGCTGGTTGGCTCAGTGGTAGAGCGTTGGCCTGGCGTGCAGGAGTCCCGGTTCGATTCCCAGCCAGGGCACACAGGAGAAGCGCCCATCTGCTTATCCACCCCTCCCCCTTTCCTTCCTCTCTGTCTCTCTCTTCCCCTCCTGCAGCCGAGGCTCCATTGGAGCAAAGTTGGCCCAGGCGCTGAGGATGGCTCCATGGCCTCTGCCTCAGGCACTAGAATGGCTCTGGTTGCAACAGAGCAATGCCCCAGATGGGCAGAGCATAGCCCCCTGGTGGGCATGCTGGGTGGATCCTGGTCAGGGGCACATGCAGGAGTCTGTCTGACTGCCTCCTTGTTTCTGACTTCAGAAAAATACAAAAAAAAAAAAAAAAAAAAAGAAAAAAAAATGAATGGAGAGGCTCAAATAATTGTAGAACATGCTCTATAGCAGGTGTTAGAGCAAGCCATCTAACTTTTGAATATCCTAAAAGGTTTTTGTATTCAACATTTGCTTCTTCACAAAATTGTTTTAAAGTAGCAACGCAAACAGAAAAATGACTAAAAGGCAAATAAATTACAGTTATTATTACTTCTCCATCAATTGGCATGGCACATGATGCTGTGTTGATTGCATTTGACAAATTATATGCATTACAACCTATTCCTAGTATTTTCCTTTGGAGTAACTCTTGTAATTTTACATACACATTATTCACCCCTTTGCAGCTTTGCCCACCAAAATTCATATTTGTATTATCAGCCGTTAGTGCAATAACTTTGGATTTCAAATTGTTTTCATTTATTACTCTGTATAGATGGTTTGACAAAATTTCAGAATTTTCACCCTCAATGAATTCTAAATATAAAATTTTTACTTGAATACCCTTGGTAACATTAAAATATCTTACTATTATTGGATACAATTTAATTTTATTATGATTTGACGCATCAGATAAAATTGTTACAAATGCTGCAGTTTCCAAGTCCTCTGTAAGTATTTTGTCACAGTAATTTTTAAATACTGATTTTGAAATAGCCTCCATTTTTTCCTGGCACATGAAAAATTTTTATTGTGAAACTTTTTCAATAATTTAGTTGTACAATCCATACTATGAAAACTTTGTGAATTATGGTATGAAATACAAATGTTCCTTCCATTGCAGCCAACTGTTTTTCATCTTCAGAATAATTTGAAGTTTTAAAAAAACTTGTTACTTTACAACTGGATGCTGATGCACCTAATGATTGCTTATGTTTGTTGGTGGTCAAGTGTTTCGTTATTGCTGCTCTGCCCCCAACTGCAATACAAAGTTCTCTGCTGCAAATATTGCAGGAAACAATGGTATTTTTCTTTGATATGAGGAACAGAAATTCCTTTTTCAATTTATTGTTGAAGTGGCATTTTCTGTTTTTTTATTTTTCCATCCCTTAAATGAAATTTAAAATTAAAAATAAAATATAGAACTACACGAGCAATGCAAGCACATTAGGAACTGAAAACGTTACATCATGGTAGGCGAATTTTCCAGAAGCTAAATTAACAAAACTAAATATCAAACAAAACCACTAATTTGGAGTGATATTCGGGTATATTTATCATTTTCTAATTTTAAAAGTCTGTTTTATATTACTAATCAAAATGTGTTTATTAATAGATATGGTGTGAGGTTAGATTTTCACTTTAAAACTCGAATTTCAGGGCCTGACCTGTGGTGGTGCAGTGGATAAAGCGTCGACCTGGAAATGCTGAGGTCGCCGGTTCGAAATCCTGGGCTTGCCTGGTCAAGGCTCATATGGGAGTTGATGCTTCCAGCTCCTCCCCCTGTCTCTCTCTCTCCTCTCTCTCTCTCTCTCTCTCTCTCTCTCTCTCTCCCCCTCCCTCTCTCTCTCCTCTCTAAAATGAATAAATAAAAAAAATTTTTAAAAATTTAAAAAGAAGAAAAAAAACTCGAATTTCGGGAAAATACTTGTAAATAAAATTATACGTATTTGGAAACTATTAAATAGGTAATGAATTAATAAAATGTGAACTGTGCTGTCTATGATTGAATATTCACTGAGAAAGAAATAATCGTGAGTCTACAATATCGTATGTGCCATGTCGTGTTTCAGTAAGAAGTATACAAAGCCATCTGCGTGCTTGGTATATCGCACACTCTCTCAAGGTCTCCTGTGTGGAGCACATGCGTCTCATAATCGTGTCTTGCCGCACTGTACTGATCCTTGACGAATCGTCATGTCAAATACAAATACGTCACATCACACGCAATGAATCGACTCTGCATCAATCAGATACAGACATTTACAGATTAGTCTTCCAATATCAAAAAGAAGGACATGTAGGAAGACACTTTTTGAGGGAGGACAGAATTTACAAAAGAAGGACTGTCCTCCCTAAAGGAGGATGATGGCTCACCTTAATAAAGGTATAAAACTGTATGCTTAATCAAGATCTTGCTGGTAAGCTGTTTCTACTGGCACCGAGTAGAGAGGGCAGTTGAAATGAAATGTGTGGATCATTTATTTTAAAACTTGTCCCAAGATTTCCGGTAGGAGGGATTCTAAACCATCCATTTATTTGTTCACCAAATATTTAACAGGGCTTTATTTTGTGCTAGACACTGTACTAAATGCTGGAACTGAAATGTAAGCAAGACAGATATGTTCCTATGTCCATGGGGCTTATAGTACAGGGCAATTTTTCCCTTGTGTCCTTTTTAGAGCCATTAGGAAACATTCTCTGGGTTATATTAGAATAACAAGATCCTTTGAAATGTCCGTTTATAGACCTTATTTTCTCAATAGATTTCTCAGTCTGAGTGTTTTTGGAAGCAAATACTAGCCGCATTTGGGATTCTCTAGCTCAATCCCAAACGGGGCACCAGCCACGAATAGGTCCTGGCAAATCCAGGCAAGGAAATCTCCTACGACTCCTACAACTTCAGGAACCTGGACATTTCCGACCTATTCTGGAAAGATTTGAAAACCACTTAATATAGATATCCTGTAAAATTCCATTCTACTGGGATCTCTGTGTAGTCCGTTTTTATAGAAGCATTTTCTTCTACCTGTAAAGCAAGAATCACAGCAAAGAAGCAGGAGCAACTTCCTAACTACTCACACCTTTCTCCTTTTCTAAATAGTTTTTTTTGACTTTTTAAGACAATTTCTAGCATGTTACTAGAAAAATTTTAAGCAACAGCATATTGAGAGAATTTGACAGTGAGCACCTGTACACCCTCCAACTAGTCTTCTATTTACATTTAACTATATTTGTTTATTATGTATCTACTCATCGATTGATCCCTCTCTCCATCCATTAATTCATCTTTTTTTTATTGCATTGCAAAGTAAGTTGCAGACATCAGTATGCTTCTCTGTATATATTTCAGCTTGCATAGCATTAAGTAGAAGAGTTCAGTATCTGTTTGCATTTTTTCTTTTGATATGAAATATACAAACAGAAAATAAATCTTAATAAATCTGAAGTATGTATTTGCTGATTTTGACAATTTGTGAAACTGTGTAGCTTAAACCTCTATCAGGATTTTAGATAGCACTTCCCAATCAATCTCTGCTAACCCCACTCCTACCAATGTCAACCATAGTTCTGATTTTTTCCCACCATAGTTTTTCCTGTTCTAGAATTTGTATAAATGGAGTCATATACTATATACTCTTTGTGTAAGGCTTTTTCTACTCAGCATAATATTTTTTAAGACTCAGTCATATTGTTTTCTTATTGGTGAATACCTGGACCATGTCCAGTTTCTGGTTATTATAAATAAAGCCACTGTGAATATTCTGTACAAGTCCTTAGTGAACTTATATTTTTATTTTGGGGAAAGGGGCAGTAAATACCTACAAATGAAATTGCTGAGACAAAGATAGGTATATTTTTAATTCTATAAGATATTTTCAAACTGTTTTCCAAAATGGATGTATCATTTTATGCTTCTTCAATAAATGCATGAGAGTTGTTTTGCATTGTGGGTTGGTAAGCTTTTTCTGTTAAGAGCCAGAGAGTAAATATTTTAGGCTTTGCGAGTTATATGATCTCTCTTAAAACTATACAAGTCTGCTATTGTAATGGGAAAGCCATAGACAATTTATAAACATAAAAGTGTGGTTGTGTTCCAATAAAACTTTATTTAAAAAAATTGACAGGTAGCTGGTTTTGGCCTGTAGGTCGTAGTTTGCCAATACACTTGTCTTTGCCAGTGTTCGGTGTCAATCTTTTTAATTTTAGCCATTCTAGTTAGTGTGAAATAGTATCTCATTGTGGTTTTAATTTGCATTTCTCTGATGACTAATGCGTATTTTATGAAGTGTCTGTTCAGCCTTTTGCCTCTCCCCCCCCCCTTTTTTGGAAGTCTAGGCTATTCTACCAGAGACTGAGGCCACATGAATTGTGGGTAGAATCAGACATGAATGGGAAGAGGTCAACATGGAGTCCTTTGTAGTCTAATCTTCAGATGACTTCAGACTATCCCAGCCATTATTCAATTACAATCACATGAGGGACTTCAGAAAGAACTACCATGTTGTTGATAAGCCCAGTAGCCCAGTCGATTCACAGACTGTGAGAGATAAATTATTTTAAGCCACTAAGTTTTGGATTAGTATGCTACTACATACCAGGTAACTAGAACCCATATTTACTAATATACTCTCAAGTGTTCTAAAACAGAAGACTTCAAAATAATTAAACTGTCACAAATCATCATTAAAACTTTTTTTTAAAATTTAGTGAGAGGAGGTGAGGCAGAGACAGACTCCCACCTGTGCCCTGATGGGGATCCACTCGGCAAGCCCACTAAGGGGCAATGCTCTGCCCATCTGTTGTTGCTCAGCAACCGAGCTCTTTTAAGCACCTGAGGCAGAGGTCAAGGAGACATCCTCAGTGCCTGGGGCCAATTCACTTCAACTGAGCCATGACTGCAAGAGGGGAAGAGAAAGAGAGAGAAAGAGAGAGAGAGAAAGAGAGAGAGAGAGAGAAGCAAGAAAGGGAGGGGTTGAGAAGCAGATGAGTACTTCTCCTGTGTGCCTTGACTGGGAATTGATCTGAGGATATCCACATACTGGGCCAATGCTCTAGTACTGAGCCAACCAGCAAGGGCCAAACTTTTCCATGTCTTTTTTTTTTTTATCATTTTGTTATAAACAGTATTTTAGAGCAGTTTTAGGTTTATATCATAATTGAGAGGTAGATACAGAGATTTCCCATATACACTCTGCCCCTACCCACAAATGAGACATTCATTTCCAAGAAGGGCAACCCTACATGGACACATCATAATCCCTTAAAGTCCATTCTTCGCTTTAGGGTTCACTCTTGGTCTTGTACATTCTATGGATTTGAATAAATGTATAATGACATATATCCACTAATATGATATTATACAGAGTATTTTAACAGCCCTTAAAATCCACTGTGCTTCCCCTATTCATCCCCTACCCCCTTGGGCAACCAATGGTTTTTTTACTATCCCTATAAGTTTGCCATTTCCAGAATGTAATATAGTTGGAATCATAAAGTACGTAGTATTTTAAGATTGCCTTCTTTCACTTAATAATATGCATTAAGGTTCCTCCATGTCTTTTCATGGCTGATAGTTCATTTCTTTTTATTGCTGAAAATATTTCATTGTTAGGATATTCCACAGTTTATTTATTCATCATCCTGCTAAAGAACATCTTGCTTTCTTCTAAGTTTTAGTATTATGAATTAAGTTGCTATAAATATCTGTGTGAAAGTTTCTGTAGGGGCATAAATTTTTAACTACTTTGGGTAAATACCGAAGAGTGTGATTGCTGGATTGTATGGCAACAGTATGTTTTATTTTGTAAGAAACTGTAAAACCATTTTCAAAGGTAACTGTACCTTTTTGAATTTCTACCAGCAATGTAGGTGAGTTTCTGTGACTCCGCAGCCTAGCCTAGATTGATGTTGACAGTGTTCTGAATTTTGGCCATTCTAGTAGGTGTGAGTGGTACATCATTGATATTTTAATTTACATTTACCTGATACCATACGACGTGGAGCATCTTTCCATATGCTTTTTTGCCATCTTATATATCTTCTTTGGTAAGATGTCTGTTAAAGTCTGTGACCCACTTTAAAATCACATTTGTTTTTTTTATTATTGAGTTTTAAGAGTTTTTCATATATTTTGGCTAGAAGTTCTTTATCAGATGTCTTTTGCAAATATTTCCTTCCAGTTTGTGACTTGTCTTCTCATTCTCTTCACATTATTTTTCACAAAGCAGAAGTTTTTGATTTTAATGAAGTCCAGCTTATCAATTCTTTTCATGAATTTTGCCTTTGGTTTTGTATCTAAATGTCACTGCCATTTGTTAGGCCATCTAGATTTTTTCCTATGTCACATAAGAGTACTACAGTTTTGTGGTTTACACTTAGGTGTATGATCCGTTTTGAGTTAATTTTTGTGAAGCATGTGAGGTCTGTGTCTAGTTTAATATTTTTGCATGTGGCTGTCCTATTTTTTTCCTGCACCAGTTGTTGAAGGGATTACCTTTGCTCCATTATATTGCTTTGCTCCTTTGTTAAAGATCAGTTGACTGTATTTGTTGGGGCCTATTTCTGAGGTGTCTGTTTTGTTCCATTGCTCTATTTGTTTAGTCTTTTGTCAGTACCATACTGTCTTGATTGCTGTTGCTTTATAGTAAGTCTTAAAGTGTTAAAGCGTAGCACCAGTCCTTCAACTTTGTTCTTCTCCTTTAATATTGTGTTGGCTCTTCTTGGGCTTCTGGCTCTCCATGTAAACCTTAAAATTAGTTTGTCAATATCTACAAAATAGCTTGCTGGGGTTTTGATTGGGATTTTATTGAATCTATAGATTGAGTTGGGAAGAACTCATATCTTAACAACACTGAGTCTTCCTATCCATGAACATGGCATATTTATTTAGTTAATTTAGTTTTCCTTTGATTTTGTTCATCAAAATTTTAGTTTTTCTTGAACACATTTTGCTAGATTTATAAGTGTTTCATTTGGGGGGTGATAATGTAAATAAATGATTTCAAGGAAATAGGCAAAACTTAAAATTTTTTTCTACTGATTTGAGAGAAAGAGAGAAGAAGGGAGTAAGGGAAAAGAGAGAAAAGATAGGGGAAGAGAGAGAGAGAAGCATCAACTCATTGTTTCACTTAGTTGTTCCATTTAGTTGTGTACTCATTGATTGTTTCTTGTATATACCGTGACAGGGGGTGGAACCCATAACCTCTGGTGCACTGGCTCAGTGCTTTATCCATTGAGCCACCCAGTCAGGGCCAAGAAAATAGGCAAAACTTTGAAAATAATTTTCTGAGGTTGTCTTGGTCATCTGATGGAAGCAACATAGCAGCTGGCTCAGATAACAGGTTTGTGAGGTTGTGAAGGATACCTCAAGCAGGAAAATTTTGTATAAGCTGCCTGGCTACACTGATTTCATCAATAAAGTGGCTTTCGACCCCAGTGAGCCCATCCTTCTCTCATCATCCAGTGACAAGACGCTGTATATGAAGGAGATTCAGGGAAGATATGGAATGGGCAGCTCTAAGGCTACTTGACCTTGAAGCCTTAGACTGCGTAAGTGGCACTGAGCATGCCCAGGTTAGCATCTTTCTTTCAGACGAAGATCATTACTAGCAAGAATCAAGGAGGGGGCCGTATTCTAACAACCACATACATCTCGTTTCACCAGAATGGTTGAGGCGGGCTTCCAGTGGCCTCTGAAAACCACTTACCATAGTTTAAAAACTGTCTCCCCCCGCTCTTTAAAAAAAATAAATAAGATTTCTTCACAAGCACAGACATATATTGGTTGATTTGTAGTTTCCCATTTTCTAATCCAGGCTAAAGATAGGGAATGTGAATAAAATTTGTTTTTTGGGGTATTTTTTTTTCAATAAAGAGCAATGAAAACCATCAGTTATAGCCACAAAAACGATATAATAAAGGTCCATGGAAGTGAAAATTATGCATGTTTGAATTTTTATTCCCCTTTAATCTTCATTAATCTTATAGTTTGTTATGAAAGAAAGAAGAAATTTATGTTCTCCTACTAAGGTTGGCCACTTTCAGCTGAATCCAATTTTTTTTTTTTTTTTTGGCAAGCTCCTCCAATCAGAAGGCAGCACCTTGCTGCTACTTTTTTCCAAGACAACTCAAGCTCTGTGGGTACATTCCCTGTAGGAAAATTATTTTCGTTAGGCACCCTCTGTACTGGTAGAGCCTGGGAAACACTCAAGGAAAAGAAAACAATCAAGTTTATAATGCCAAGGATGTAACAATGACTCAGACTTTTCTCAGGTTGGTAGCACCCACTCAAAGCATCCAGCCTTAAGAAAAACAGAGGCTGTATGAGGAAGGTGAATTTGGAATATGAAAGCACAGGTTTTCTGATATTTACAAACATTTCAAATTTTCTTTCAGTGGTTTACATGAAAATTCAAAACAGCAATGTTCTTTTGAGAGCTATTTCCAGATTCCACACATCTTGTTGACATTTGGATACAGGCTTCAGCAGGGGTGTGCAGGTAAGCTGGTTCCCTGAATGGGAGGGGATCCTTATTTGTGGCACCTGCTGTGTTCCATGATGTAAACACTGCCACCGTGGTGGATTATAAATGACCAACATGACATCACTGAGCGTGGAATTGGAAAAGCCGTGTCTAATCAGCGAGCTCCTCAGTCGGTGTGCGCTGGCTCTGACACAACACATAGCTTCAGGCTCATGTTTAGGGATAATTGCTATTGGCAAATTCACCACTTGTTGACAATAGACATCATCGAGTTCTAGAATTCACTGCCTCTTGCTCCACAGTCTGCATTTTGGTCATTGTTTCTCCAGCTTTTTGAAGCAGCTCAGTAAATCTCACTGCTGTGGACCTCCGACCCTTTGACTTAATGAAGATTGATGTCTTCATTAGATTTTGAAAAAGAATGCCGGGACATTTTATTACCTGGGTGCTGGTGCCTAGTACTCTCTGTTCCATGGGCCATCTCCCCCACCTCCTGTGACACATTCTTGAAAGGGCTCCAGGAAAGAAAAAACTGTTACAGCCTTGGCAGAGCAGCATTTTCTGATTGTGCAATGTCCTTCCTGAGAAACCCATTCTCCAAAGGCACTCATCTGAAATAGGAGCAAGAAATGGAGGTATAGGCCAGCCACCCGGCGGGCATTCGAAGGCCAGATGGTGGTGCGCCGGGAGAGAATGAACCTGCGGGAAATGGCATCCATGTGTCTCTCACCAGTTTTATGGGTTTAGAAAAACTTGTTAAAATGTTCATCGGAAGGGAGATAGGGATGAAAGGGTGGTTACTCTGCCAAATACTCTACTTTCATTTAAATGAATTTTTGACCTTTACAAAGCACACTTCACAAACATTATCTCATTTGCTCCTCATAGCAGGCTGATGAGACATAATATGTATAATAATAACAAATAACAATATTGTTAATATAATAATATGTTACACTGGTATAATATGTAGTATAATATACTTCTCACAAAAATTAGGGAATATTTTATGGCTTCATGTTCATTTAAAAATATCCCCCAATTTTTATGAGCATAATATGAGAAATATGATTATTTTCCCGTTAGAGATGAAGGCACCGAGATTCAGAGAAGATAAATGACTAGCTTAGGGCTACACAGATGTTAAGGACAGTGGAGTAGCTGGAATGCCATATGTCTGATGCCAGGCTAGAGCTCCCTCTATATCAGACTGTGTGTATGCGTGATAGGATCGGAAGTGTCAGGATGTTTAAACAAGTCTGAAGTGATGCTACTGTCCGAGAAGTTCCAACAGGTTGTTGCAGTCAGATGTTCTTCAAGGTGTAGTTCGGCAACAGCTCGCTTATCCAGGGCTGGCAGGGAAGGGGATGTTCTGCACAAAATCAAATGATGTCCTTGTTCACATACTTTAAGCAAGCTTTCAAAGTTTGAATGACATCTTTTAAAATTATGTTGCATATCAGCTTGTGTTCTTAAATATAGAATTATAAACATAGCTTATTAGACCTTTTTTTTTTTTGGTAAATCTCCATTTTTCTAGACTTTTCTTTATTTAATTTACTGCCCTCTAGGGCTCCATACTATAAGGTTCCAGATGGCGCTGCCTCTTGGAGTTCCTGCTTCTTCTTTGCTTCTCTTGGTGTGCATAACTTTAAGAGTCTTGCTTTCTCTTATCTGTTAAACAATGAGAAACCAGTCCAGATAATCATGTTGATTGGACTTGTTGATCAAACAGGAGTAGATAGGTTTTAAATAAAGTCTTGGATAATCCATCTAGGAGTAAACACTTTCTATCATCCTCATTGTTAGGGGTGTGCTAGGGGCTTTTGCTGCGCTGCTCAGATCCTTTTACTAGATCGGTTACCTCCTCACTCAGCTGCTATGCGAGTTGGTGACCAAGAGTCTTCTTGGTCCACAGGAGCTGCTCCATCCAGGAATGCCTGGGAGGTTGTCCCCCTCCTTCTGGATGTGGTTTGCAACCGGATACTAATATAGGTGTATGAAAGCCTAGCCCTTTGTCTCAAGGTGAGACCATTCTGTGAGTTTATCCTGCCTCGGAACTTCCTGTGGGATGGAGCTAAGACCCGCCTGCACCCTATGCCCAGATCCTCGCTTTGCTTCTCCCATGGCCTGTCTTGCTTCCCTTACTCCTTTACACGGCCTCCCTGTGAGCCCTTTCATAGGACTCCCCATCCCAGCCTTTGAATCCAGGGACTCTAATTTAAGATAGCCCCCCTCCTTTTCATATCCCAGCTATATTCTCGAGAGGGAAGCTAACAAAAGACCCCTGTTCTCTTCATTCCTCCTGTCCCCAACCCAGCATTAAGAGAGAAAGGCAACTAATCATGAATGAGAAAAAGTCATTTTCACAAAAAAAAAATACATAAGAAATTAATTCATTTGTCAAGCTTTGACTTACAGCCCACTGTAGGACACACTGTACTAAAGTCTCAAAATACAGATATAAAAGACACAATCTTCCTTCACCTTACCCCTTTGAGAAGCTCAGTCTGATGAGAAAACCAACAAGTAAGTAGGACAATTACCATACATCATAATAAGTGCTGTAATTAAAGTCAGAACTTCACTCATTAAGAAATATTTCTTAAGCATCCACTATGTGCTATAACCTTTTGTGGTCTAAACATCTCAGAACAAAAGATTGTCGAGTCCAAAGGCTGGAAAGTTTTTACTTTGGAAATCACACCAGGGCTGGTTTGGGTAGAATGAGCAGGTGTTTACCAAGTGAACGAGGTTAGGGAAGGTTATTTGGATCAAAGGACCATGTCCTAAAAGGGTGTGGTGTTTGCAGGAACTGGAGACAAGTTTATTTTGATAGCAGATGAGGAACAGAAGACAGCTGTATCTGCCAGGCTAAGAAGTTTGGGTTTTATCCTGTAGATAATTTGAAGCCAAGAGAGCCTTATGAATCTAAGACTGTAGCTAAGCACATTTCAGTAAGAACATGACTGTCATCCGTAGGGTGGATTAGGGAGAGGGGCAGGAGCTGGGAGCTCACAGCTTGACAAGTTAATGCTTACATGAGGCATTTGTGTGCAGTGCTCAGACTACCCAATGGTATATGTATGGCAACCCTAATGACTTGTGACATCATGGCTTAGCTGTGGCATCTGTAGCTAAATCCATGTCTGTCAGAAAGAAAAATAAGAAATTTCTTAAACTCTTAGTCTTGAAAATTTGATTGTAAAGGAACTTGAAATTCTGCTGCTGAGTACTCCTTGTGTTAGAAGTCATTAGCTATATATATATATATATATATATATATATATAACTTGATAGGATCAAGAAACATTCAAGAGAATCTCTGTCCCCAGACCCCAACTCTGTCATCATTGCCTGAAAGGCCACCTTTGCAGATCCATTGCTCATGACCGACAGGGCTATCTGGGGGAGGTGGGTGGGGTGGGAGGACTAGTCAGAGAAGAGAGAGTGTGACCCGCTGTGGCACAGTGGGGGTGTGAGATGTAGGGCTGGGTGGGTTCAAATAATTAACAACTGGTTCTCTGCCCTAATGACCGTTTTAAGTATAAAAAAGGATATACTGAAAAGGTAGTTTATTATTTTGTGCATTTAATACTTAAATGAGAACAATAAAAGAGGTACACAAAACTAGATTATGTTATAAGAAAAAATCTTAAAATACTAATGAAAAATATGAAATAACACTCATAATATCTTGAGGGAATTTTGGGTGTAACACAAAGCTGAAACAAATGACAGCTTGTCACCCCCCAGTTGTTCGGCACTTTTTCTCTTTATGTTATATGTTTGTTTACTGAAGTAACAAATGCAAGGGAATTAAAATGTAGTATTCCATCAAAGGTATAATGAGTTTTATGAAATGAATGAATAAATAAATATTACAAACATAGTTCCGTCAATTTTTTTTCACCTATGGACAGAATGAACATTATTACTACGTACAGGCTCTTAGAATACACAATTGCACAGATGAATGTTAAAAAAGAGTCAGGAATATAAATTTGTGATTTCCACATTGGGTGGCTGCTCAGGTACCCACCTTAGAGAGAACCCTGATTACAAGTGCCATTTTAACAACTTGGTCACCGAACTCAACAAAAAATTAGGTATCAGTTCTGCCGAACCAGTGCAAACCGGCTGAACCCCAGCCCTAGTACTGGAGGAAGTCTATTGAAAGAAAGGGAAGAGGCAAGAAATTCCAGCTTGATAGAAATAATGAAGACGCAATTTTCTTCCTTCATAATGTGACAGAGGGCAGGTTTTTTCTGCTCAATTCATATAAATAACATGTATTATCAAGTATTTTGATTATCTTAAGTACAGATTAAGTAATTTTCAGTACAAAGCAAGCACAGACAAATTCTGCCTTTGTTCATGTTTTTCTTACTAAGAATGACAACAATAAGAATACACAGTGAAGACTTACTATATTCCTAACATTGTGCTAAGAGTTTGCTTATATTTATCTCATTTAATTCTCCCCAAATATATGATGGAGGTATTATTAGTACTCACTCATTACATAAGAGGAAAGTAAAGCTTAGAGAGGTTACTTAACTTCTCAGAATCACACAGCTGTGACTCCAAAGTCATTTAAATTAATTACTTAAATGACTGTGCTAGATGGCTTTCCCAGCAATAGCTATTTGCTCCTTCCTCTACCTTCCCGATGCTTTTGTCCTTTAAGGCCCATTTCAAGTTTCCTTTGTTCACTTAATGGAGATCACTGAGCACCTTCCCTCTGTATTGTGTCCTCCTCCTGCATGAAGATTTCCCACACTGATTTCTACCTTCTTCAAACACCTTGAAGCCTAGGAAGTGAGTCTTATTATGAATAGATCTGCATTATTCTCTAAATATTTTCAGTGAATGTATTTTGTTTCTTCTGCCCCCCAAAGTTGAAAGCAATTACAGGGTCAGGATCAAGTCATCAAGGTTCCTGTCTTCTTGACAGCACCCAACACAGTGTTGGGCCATGTGGCAGGAAACCCCACAACTCTTAGCCCATCCAGTGGTTGTGTTTTAAGGAAGGAGAAATGCATGTGTGGATCTGATAAGGGTTGAGTGATATCTGGAGAAGATGCCCCATGATTGAGAATTAGCTATGTTTACCACTTAACTCCACAGCCACAAGCCAAGATAACTGTCATGGTCTGTAGACAGAAGTTCACGAAGCTCCCTGCTTGACAGGTCAGGGTAAAGGTCTCTTTCTTTCAAAATCTGTGAAGGGGCAGGAAACATGTGCGCCAGGTGTTTTGTGTTCATGGCTGCCTGGGAAAGATAATTCTGCCGGCTTGATAAGAACATTGTGCTCTTCACATCAGGTTGTTTTTTCCAGCAGCTATTTTCTGCCTATAAAAACGAGCATCGCTGGCTCTCAGCTTCTTTCTGCAAATCCCCTGGGCTACAAACAATAACAAAAGGTATCTTATATTTATACAAAGCTGTCCTTGGAAAAGCTCAAGGACCTGAATGAGAGTTCTTATATAATCCCCCAGAGGGAAAGGAGCAGAGGGTGACAACTGAGTTAGGAATGTTGTCATTCCCAGCTAAGAAAATAAAAAAGTGAGGCTCTATGGCAGTGTGACCAGGACAGGAAGTGTGTCTTCCCCACTTCCTCTTCAGGGTTCTGCACACTGGGCCACATTACCTTGCCAGAAATCTGAAAACCCGGAGATGAGATGACGACTGGAGGGGAAAGACTGGAGAGAAAGCCCAGCCACACCAGCAGGGCGGCTGCGCCTCGCCACCTTCAGTGGCTGTCTTCCTCTGGTCAGGATTCTGCCGCTCCTAGAGAAGCGTCCCTCTCGTCTGATAGTGACGTTGATCTGGGGGAGAATTTGCATCACTCCCATGAGGAGTTATAGGTGTATCACAGTAATTTCAGAGATCGGGATGGTTTGGGGAAGAAAAGCCATCTGAGCAAAGGGGAATTCTGTAAATATTTATTGCATGCTTGGATACAAAGATGAGTAAGGCGTGTAGCCGGGAGTTCACACACAGGATAAAAGGGTTTATGAGGGCTGGATAAATGCAATAAGGGAAAGGCGGTTGCTTTCACTACTGTGAGTCGAGTGAGGACTTCATGAGGCTGGGGAGGGGGCATTTGGGCTGGGGCTTGAAGGACAAGCAGGAGTGGTTTTAAGGGACACCTTCTACACTGCACTGAGGTAGCAGCTCTGCACTAAAACCACCTGGAGAGCTTTTAGAAAACACCCTAACCTTAAATAATCAGGTTAAATCCATCTGAGGATAGCTGAGTATCAGTACTGTTGAAGAGGTCTCAGGTGATTTGATGGAGCAACCAGGCTGGACCACCTTAGAGAAGGGTGGCTTTTCCCTTAGACAACGTGGCGCTGTGCCTTGTGACCCAGAACAAGACCCACTGGATGCGGTGCGAGTCCCCCACCACCTCGCTGTGTCCTGCCCCTCCTACCCACACCCCTGAAGAGACTGCCCTGGGAGAGTCTCTCCTCTTTGATAAACTTCCCTTGACTGCAAAAGCCTGGGCTGGAATCAGGAAATCTGGATTCCGTCCTAGCTCTGCCCCAGAGGTGCCATGTGGTGTGCTGGCTCACATAAAACAAAGACATTTAGGATGACTATTTCCAAGACACTGTGCTAAGGACTCCGTGTATCTCAGGGCCTCAATTTCCCCATCTGTTGAGGTTTCTAGATCAGTATTGCAGGTCAGAAAGTCTACTTAATAGACTATGATTAAAATTAATTCTAAAAAACAGATACAAAACAAAGTAGAAAAATGGAGTGTATTGCATAGAATGAGGCAAGTATTATGAAGTAAAATTTTGTTTCAGTTATTCCTGTTTACTGGGACATGATGTAAAATACATTGCATGCTGTGGGTTGTGAGTTACAAAATGTGAGAGTTGTCTCTTGCACAGTACTTACACTGGCATTTGAATGATACATGCAAACACATAAAAATACATATTGTTTACATTTCTATATATTTTATTTTTAAAACATTATGTGTTTTTTTACCACAAGTAAAAAAAAATTGTCTGAGAAACATGGGATGCTTTCTATGGCCCCCTTCCTTCTACTCTATAGCCCGTGACTACTCTAGGCCACCGTGAACTCACCTTTCTTGACTACTCTAGGCCACCGTGAACTCACCTTTCTTGACTACTCTAGGCCACCGTGAACTCACCTTCTTGACCTCCTTTTAGTTAGTATCATGTAACTCTGGCCTATCATTTATTTTTTAAAAAAGGGAAGCAAGGTGGTTCAGTGGTGAAAAGCACCCTATTGAGTTAGCTAAGTCTGTGTTTGAATTTAATTTCTTTACTTATTAGTTCAATGACCTAGACAATGCACCCAACGGCTCTCAGCCTTGGTTTTCTCATGCAGATGGTTACACCCAGGACACATGATGGTTATAAGATTGACTAGGAGGCTGTAGGTGAAACTCTGAGCACAAAGCATCTTGTTCATAGAAAGTACACAGTCTATGACAGCAATTATAATTTGACTTCCCGTCACACCCAGATTTTGAGGCCCAGTCTGTAATTTAATGCCTTGCACATACAAAATGATAAATATCTATGTTTATCTGATGGGAAAAATAGGGATTCTAGCCTCAAGAGGCCCTTCAGCTGGGGAGCTGCCACTCCCTTTGGCTCCCCCTGTAGCACACAGGTCTTGGGAGGAGAGGCAGGGCTCTCTGCATGTCCTCTACCCGTACGCCTCTTTTGGCCTTTTCCTTGGCGTGGTCAGGTAGGCCTGGCAAGGCAAGGCAGAAGGAAGCCGATGAAGGCCACAGTTTGCTTCCAGGATCACAAAGACCATGACATTTCAGTGCTATGAAAATCCACAGACAGATGGGAACTCGGGGTCAGCTGTGTCACAAGTTGGGCATCTCCCTAAAAGAGCTTCAGAAAGAAGCACAGAACAAAGGAATGAGAAGAGGCTGGTGCCCAGAACACTGAGAAAAACTGGGGATAAGATTCAGACATTATACCAGAAATAAACAGCCACCATCAAACAGTCAACAAACGAGCAAACTCACTAGGTTAGAACCAAGGCAGTGTTTTGTAACTGATTCATTCCAGGAAATACCCACTAATCAATTAGCAGGGCTTCTGTGTAATAGTTTTCCCAGATTTATAGGTAGTAATCATGTGGATTGGATCATTGATTCTAGAATGAGATAAGTAGCAATACTGGTAACTTAATCTACTTAGTCCAAGTAGCTGCAAAGAAATTAGCTGCCCTCAGTGGAAACCAGCCTATTACTGAAGAGTGAAAAGAAACCCGTTTATCATGGCAGAGCCTCACACCAGCCCAGTCTCCCTGCAGCATTCGGCTATGCTGAGATGTTAATGGGGAAGAGGATAATGATCCATAAATAGATAGATGGAAAGGGGGGTGATGGGAGGGTGAGGCAAGCCTCGTGACATTACACCGGGAAAAATGGCCTTAAATTACTAGAAAATGCTAGGAGTATAGTTTATAGGACTATGCAGATTGTATTACAAAGAGCAGGACCGTTGAAAGTAGCACTCGATGCTAACGTTTTTGTTTTTGTGTTTGTTTTCTGGAAGAAAACATAGTCTGAAATGGTATGGTAAAAAAAGAAAAGAAAATGTATGTGAATATTGTAACCCCACCTAAAAATATGTTGCAAACACAATGGTTTTTCAGGAAAGAAAAGGCAAGGATGCCTGGAAATAGCTGCATCTAATCAGCCCCCATCCCAAGCAATCAACTGAAGTCCAGGAAATTCCATATGTAACCAGAAGAATAGACATCCTGGAGCATTTTGCCACAGTTGAGATTAGCGGAAACAGACCCCCCATCAGTGCTAATAACAAAGAAGAACTAAAGGTGGAGAAACTGCTGTGGGTCCCTCTGCCTCCCTTCTGGGAAGGTGGTGGCCATGGGGGTGAGAAGGATGGGAATGAGGACACAGGCAGTGGCCAGGCTGTGCAGACAGCCCTTTGTTCTGATTCCACCTCTTCAACAGCAGCACAGAGCAGTGGATTTCTCCAAGAAAAATAATGAAAACAATAGTGCCTCAGCTTATTTTTCTGACTTATCCTAACAATCTTTAAGATCACTTTGTCTTTGGGTCTTGTTTAAGAAATCTTTCCTTACCCAAAAGTCATAAGGATATTTTGTATCTTCTTCTGAAAATATAAAGTTTTCCCCTTTTACAGTGAATTATTCCTTCTCTATGGGATTGAAAGACGCAAAAAGCACAAGCCGAAAAGGAAATAAAATTCACTTCATTAAAATTTATAACTTCTGCTTACTGAAAACATCGTAAAGATAGTAAAAATATCATCTACAAACTGGGAGAAAATCTTGACATCACATATGTCACAGGACTAAGATCCAGAGTATGTAAAGATTACCTACAACCTGTTAAAAAAAATGTGCAAAAAGCATGATAAGTTAATTCACAAAAAGAAATATGATGATGACTAGTTAAGGTATTAAAAGATTCTCAACTTTGTTAGCAATCAGAGAAATGCAAATTAAAATTATAATGAGACAACATTTTACATCCACTAAACGGACAAAGATTTATATAGTCTGACAATGACAAATGTTGGTAAGAATGTGGATAAACAATCATATATTACTGTTGGGACTGTAAAATAGACAAATTTCTTTGGAAAAGAACTTGGCAGTACCTAACACAAGTAAAAATTACATCTCTGTGACACAGCAATTCTACTTCTAGTTGTGTACCCTAGATAAATTCTTGCACATGTGTACAAGGTAAAATAAGATAGTTAATAAAAGCACTCTAAATATCAGCACAAACACAATCAATACTAAGCAAATATTGTTTGGGATACCTACATTGTAGTCAACTATTTTTAGAAAGCAAGAATATGATAAAGATAACATTCAGTAAAATGCTTATGTTTGAGAGAAAAGCAGTAGAGTGGGAATTGAGGAGGACACAGCTAGTTTCAGTTATATTGTTAATATTGGTTGGGACTCTGTTGTTGGCCAGTGGATTTATATATGGTGCGTATATTCCATTGTAGGCACAGAACATTACACACTAAATTGCCTTTAAATTGTTAAAAAAAAAAAAAAAGGGAATGCAAAACAAAAATCTCTTAAGTTCTTTCTTCCAGTTCACTAATTCTCTCTTTCAGTGTATCGAATGCCATATCCATCCTCTGAGTCTCTAAGTCTCATTTATTATGTGTTTCTTTTCATCTGGAAGTTCTATTTTTTTTCAAATCCACCTGATCAGATTTCATAGTTTCTTGTACCTTATTATACTTCAGATATTCTATTTTATTAAGTGTATCAAACCTACTTATTTTCTATTTTATAATTGATAATTCCAAAAGCAACCATTTTTGTAGCTATACTCCTTTTAGTTGTTATTTCTACTTATTCTCTTTCAAATTACTTGTTTCTTCTCCCATTTTATAATTTTTATGTTTTAGTGAATTTATAATTACTTGAGGAAACTATTTGAGTCCTTGGTTTAATGTATATTTATCCAGGAAGGCATTACTAATCATGAATCACTTTAAATTAAATTCTAAATGTAGGTATTTTGAAACCATATAGGAGGTATGATTTTTATATTCTGGCTCTAAACCCTCATGAGGACCACTTATGAATAAGAATTTTCAAGGTAGACTCCACCTAGAGCTAAGATGGAGATAAGAAAGTTTCTTTACTATTTTCCTTTGTGAGATAAATTTTCTTCTTTTAGTTTATCCTTATATTAAAGATATCAACTCCTGGGTCTTGGCCTATTTAAGGATCTATTTCTGTCTTCACTTTATTCAGGTCCTAGGCATTGTATCCTGACCCCCCTGCTTGATTCCATTAAAATGATGACTGTAGACCACCAGGGGTAAACTAATGCCTGCAGGGACCTATTGTTTCAGGGAGGTTACCTCTGGATGTTTGTGCTTTACTGTAATTTTCAGATTCTTATGATTTTCTTTATTTTTCTGATGGCTCAAATAAACATTTTAACATCTTTTATTATGCATTTTTAGGTTTTGTGAGCTGGGGAAGTTCCTCATGGCATTTTTTTTCTTTAATATTGTGGGAAGTGGAACTTTGGAGACTATTCTTAAATACTCTATTATACAAGGATTTCTATTGTAAGGTAAACTGAATTGAAAAACTGATATACCCCTTCCCTCTCTATCTCCCCTAGAAAAAATTCTCTGAACACATCAGACTCAAACAACTGAGCTATCAAGACAAAGTTACCATTTCACCATATTATAGCCTGGCTGCTGTCCCAGTACAATTCTGGCCCACGTCTTCCAGTAGACGACAGACTGAACTTAGAGAGAGTGAGAAGGAACAGTGTCCGGTTCATGGAGACGCACCCAGCGTAAAGTTCTTATTTTGAGATTCACAAAAACCCAATGAAATGGATAGCATTGTTTTCATTTTATAATAAGAAAACGGAACTTAACGATGTTAAGGAATTCATCTGAAGAACACAGAAGGAGCTGGAATGTTCTGAGGACTCATCCAGATGAATCTTCCGGGAGTATCTCCAGAGGACCTGTGGGCCAACCATTTATTCATTCATCCATTCATTGTGAGTTGATTCAAGCACCTTTCTTAAAACTTGCCATATACTAGACACTGACATAGAAAAATGAATAAGACAAAAAGGTTAAATTCTCATCTGTGAAGATACATAAACCATTATAATATACTGCAGTAAGTTAAATGATGGGAGAACTGAGAATACTGGGAAGAGCATCACTACTGAAACCAGATCATGCAAAGCTTTGAGAAAAAAAAAAAGAAAGGGAATGTGGCTGATGACCAAAACGGATGGTGAGAGGAAGGTAGAAATATCAATAATAAGTGAAGATGGAGCCATCTTTCTTCTTGAAATTTACCTTCCAGGAGATAACCATTCTTTTTTTCTAAAAAAGAGGGGGAAAGTAGCTTAAAACAACTGTCTAGAAAAAGGATTTATTCTTTCCAATTACTAGGAGCACAAGCTACTACAATGCAGCCCAGGCTCAGCTCACTCACTGGATGGAACAGACCAGTGATGGTTTGGTTATCCAACGTGTGATCTTTTTTGTAATTGAAACATTGCACAGGGGAAAGACCTTGTCTAGTACAATTTCTTTCTTTCTTTTTTTTTTTTTTTTTTTTTGTGGGCCATCATCTTTAATCCTAGTTTGCACCCGGCGGGCAAGTAAAAACACACACTGCGCTCCAAAACCCATTCATTCAGTGCTCACAAAGCTACTGACTTATCCGAGTTTCCTAGAATCAAAGGTTTCTAGCTCACCAGCCTTATTCACCTCTGTTTCCCATCTCCTTCCTTCTCTCTGCACAAATGGGCTTCTCCCTCAACACTCCGCCATCTTGGCTGCTTAACCTGGCCTTCTCCACGTGGCCTCTCTCTTCTCTGCTCTCTGTTTTCTCCTCTAATGCTAATCTCAGGAACTGAGAGAGCAAGCTCCCAGTCTGCCCCACTTTATAGTGCAGAAATCCAAACCTTAAATCCAATATACAAAATAGGGAAGTCTCTAATACAAAGTCACTTTCTGAGGCATGATGGGATTGAACCACCCCACATCAAAAAGGGTGGGAAAGGCTTAGTCCTAAAACCAAGCCCCAGGCTACAAGGATCCTGCCTGCTCACAGCCCACCCCCAACACACATTAATATAATCACGCCCATCCCAAGCAATCACCTGGGCAATGGGCTTCCATGTGGGCAGTGCCATCTTTAATAAAGTGAGCATAATATATTTCATCTGCCCAACAATCCACCTCTATGCTCACTTTAGTATCCACAATCTATACCACCGGCATCCCTGTGCAAGGAAATTGGGCACATTACATAAATTACAAATTAGGCACATTACACATTACAAATACATGACAAATCATACAATTTCAACAATTACAAAGGTACATTTCACCAGTCTCTGAGCACTTTGCCAAAAGTGCAAAATGTCCTCGGCCTTCTTTCTAGCCGTTTGAAAACCTTCCCAGGGCAGGGGAAGGGCCTCCAGCAAAGCTGCCCCCCCACCCCCATCAGGGTATTTCACATTGTCCAAAATCCGTAAGTCCATCCAACAAAGGAGCCAGTGCCCACTCCTGTCATAGTCCAGGAAATCAGTCCACGCACATGGGGCATCAGCCACCTCCCTCATTCCTGCTGTCCTGGCAGGTCTTACACTGTCCCAAAGAGGAACACATGGCAATGGCAGTCAGCATTTCCATCTCTGCTCTGGAGAGCATGATGGCGTCCACCTCTATGTCCCAAAAATCGCAGACTTATCAGGAATAGTAAGTATTCCTTGCTGCTGGGCTCTCACCTTCTGGAGACTGCGGATTGCCATTCCAGCCCAATTCTCCTCATCCTCCAAAGAGGAACTGGAAACATCAGCTCCTGCTGCTGGCCTTGCAGCCCCGGGCCTGGCCTCAACTCTGGCCTCAGCCTCAGCTCCGGCCTCCCGCTGCTGCTGGCCTTGCAGCCCTGGGCCTGGCCTCAACTCTGGCCTCAGCTTCAGCCCCGGCCTCCCGCTGCTGCTGGCTCTTCACAACGTCCAGGGCAATCTCCAACTCATGAACCTGTGATTTCTTCTTCAGCATCTGCTCCACTTCCAAATGAATCTCACAAACTTGGTCAGCCTTCTCTGGTGCTTGCTTCAGCTCCAGGGTCGGCATCTCTTTCTCCCACATTTGCTCCAGCTCCTTCCACTGCTCGGTTTGCAGGTCCTGGGCAGCCTCTTCCACAGAGCTCTTGGTTTCCTCACACATGGCTGTGAAAGTCAGCCAGCCTATGGTCCCCAAAAGGACAGCCATGGGGAACCATAACAGCAGCCAGTCCTCTACCCCATTGCTCAGAGGTGGTGGTTGCTCCTTTCCGATCTGTATCAAATCCTGCCACAGTCTACGCCAAATGTATCTAGTACAGTTTCTTATAATTGTACTTTCCTCTCACATTGCTCAAGTCCTTATATTAGGAGCTTTAATCCTATTTTCTCAGACCCCTTCTCCCTACTGGCCAACAAATTTTTCATGCTGGGTCTTGTGAAATTAAGCTATAAGCTTTACTTCTACCAAAGGTTTGAATCTAAGTACAGATGTTAGAGTTAATCAAGTTGGTTACCTGAGGCACTCTTAAACTGCTAGAAGGTTAGATTTGTCTTGCTGTCTTTTTAATGGTATAGAATTTTCCTCTACTCTCAGCAACTTTCTTCACTTTGTTGGTTATTCCTAATTAGGTTTACCTTTATCTGAACCAACATGATGGGCAGACCTTTTGGCAAGTGGACTGTGTTTATTTCTTGTGTTTAAATTGTAGCTCATAGACACTGAGTCTAAATATCCACTGGGAATCCTTATCCCACTCTAAGTGTTTTTTCTGAAAACAAAACGGTTATCAATGACCCTGGAAAACAGAACCTGGAGCTTTAAGGATGTTGTAACAGTTACATGATATTAGAGCTGAACTGAGTGTGCTCAGTGGTGTTAATTGGGGTCAACTTCCAACCTGTTATTGAGGTCTGTGATTGCTACCACTACTACCTAAGTCTCTTAAAGGCTGCGTACTTATCAGTAGTCCAACCCAATCTCTGATCTCTTAGCTAAGTCACTTTCCATCATAGTGGAACATATTATTTGAGATTAGGGGGTCTTTCCTAACTAAACTTTTGCTAAGTGATCTCTAGTGAGTCTCTTATACCCATACCCACGATTCCTGGCAGTACAGTTTGGACAGGACAGAAAGACTTGTTTCAAATCCTGACTATACCACTATTTAAAAATATGACCTTGAGCAAGTTACTCAAACTCCAGTAGTTTCTTCATTTGCAAAATGGGGCAATAATGTTCCCAACAGTGTTCATCTCAAAGGTTTGTTGTGAGGACTAAGTGAAATAACATGTGTAAAACAACTCACATGGGAGGTGGCTTAGTACATGCTCAATAAACAGTAACTACTGTTTATTTCCTGATTGCCTTACTGACGAAAGTATCATGGCCTCAGATCTACCAAGAATGGCTTGCTGACTTATTGCCAAGAACAGAGACTATAAAATTAGGTTCAAAATCATAGGAAGAACAAGTCAGACTGGAGATTGTAGACTGATTTCCTACACTCATCTTTGACCAAAATTTAACAATATTGTTGGAAATGTGAAACCAAGGGAGGACTGGAAGAAGATAAGACATTGGAAATTATGCAGTTGTTTTGCAGGCAGGGTGCTCTCTGGGGCCACAGCCTGAGTACATCATTCCCTGTTGTGTACCAGCCCTCTCCTGTTTACCGCTCCTCTTTGCTTTCCACAGTGTGATTCATGAGATCACTTTGTCCTGTGTGTCAGAAGTTGGGTCCTTAAGCACCGAGGGGAGCTGTGTCGGGCGTGGTGGTGAAGAAGACATGTAAAAAAGTGACCACAAGAAGAGCCTAGTTACATTAGTGTGCCGGGTTCTGTGAAAGGAGCCTGGGCAACACTGGCCATGAGACGGCATCTCTGTCCTCAGATTGCTCACCGTGATCTAGTGGGTGAGACAGACAAGCACATGGGCAATGCTAGTGCAGAACAGTGAGCGTCACGTGGGTCTCAGCATAGGGTTCTAAAAGCCACAACTGAGCCTCCAGAGAGGTCAAAGAGAGGGACGCCAATGCTGAGAAATAAAGGTGTAAACAAGGAGTTGGCCAAAAGAGCAGAGGCGTGCTTGCAAGTGTCCATGTCCCTGTGTGCTTCATGGGATGTAGGGTGATGGTGGGAATGCTAGGGAGAAACAGGAGAAGGAGAATTTTGCAAAGTGCTCTTGGTGTGATGATATCCTTTGTGCTGTTCTTGGAGGTGAGAAGAGCAGAGGATATTCGAGGAACTGTTTGTCCAGCTGCTATTGGTGCCTCTCCGGTGTCTTGTAAAGGGCTTTGTCATCTAAAGACGATTGCTCAGTGACCCTGCACAGAGATGCAGAGAATTCTTCTACTCTGAAGACCTCACTGTGAGAGCCAAATCCTTTCCTCTCATCTCCCTTTCTCTTCCATCACTTCCCTAAATGTTTCTTCTGCATCCCCTTTACTTTGTCAGTGAGTTTTGCTTCAGTGTGGGGCTCAGGGAACAAACTCACAAAGATAGTATCTGGGATGCAATTCATGACCTTCTTCACGAGGTACACCTAGCCATCAGGCACAAACGCTTGCTGTCTGGGCTTCATGTAGTCTCCAGCCCCCATCTGGCCCTGGACCCCAGGCCCTGAGGGCCTCTTTACTGGTCTTCCTCTAAGAGAAAAGTTTTCTTCCAGCCCCTGTATTCAGAAAAGAAACCATAGCACTTCCTTCCTGCAGCCCAGATCTTTTAACCCCTGACAACCTGTTTTACAGTCACCTGAATCCTGATTAGAAAAAAATGTCCACCTTGAAGAGCTTTAATAGAAAAGTTCATGAAATATAATTTGTTGCAATTAAATTTTTTCTCTCATGTCGTCTAATAAAAAAAAAGAAAAAAATGTCCATAATCCACTATTCACAGAAATATCTAAAACAAGAGTCAGTCTCCCTCCTGCTTTTCCTCTGTCTCTGTCTCTCCATCCACCCCACTATCATTCTGTTTCCTCTCTTTCTCTCTCTCTCTCTCCATTTCTCTCTTCCCCCTCTCCTCTTCTCCCTAATCACCACATGCAAAAAAAAAAAATCTCTTTATTGTCCCTCTCTTCAAGTTTCAGGACTTTTATAATGATTGTTTCCCAGTTTTTCAGTCTCTCAGCCTTTTCTGTGCTATCCCAAATTTGTATCCCTTTCTCAAAATGTAATACTGATTGAGAACCAAATATATACTAGAAATAATGCTTTGCATATACATGAGCTCATTTAATCCTAAAAATTATGTGAAATAAATATGATCATATCTGTTTATTTTTTAGTGAGAAAATTGAGGGTCAGATGTATAAAGTTATTTGGCCAAGATTACCAGCTAGTGTGTAGCAGAGAATACAAATCAGGTGTGATGCAGTGGGTAGAGCACCAACCTGGAATGCTGAGGAACCAGGTTTGAAACCCCGAAGTCGCCGGCTTGAGCCCAGGCTCACCAGCTGGAGCATAGGGTTGCCAGCTTAAGCTTGAACCCATGGTCACTGGCTTGAGCCCAAGGTTTCTGGCTTGAGCAAGGGGTCACTAATGTGGCTGGAGACTCCTGGTCAAGGCACATATGAGAAAGCAATCAGTGAACAGCTAAGGTGCTGCAACTATGAGTTGATGCTTTTCATCTCTCTCCCTTCTTGTTTGTCCCTGCCTGTCCCTCTGTCCCTCTCTCTCTCTCTCTCTCTTGCTCTCTCACTCACTAAAAAAAAAAAAAAAAAAAAAAAAATCAGGTGTGACCCAGAGCCCATGATTTTCCTCTTGTGTTTTATAAATTTTTTCTAATTATGAAAGTTTATGTAGTTTTAAATATATATTTATAAAATTGGCAAACATATTTGCATATATATCTTTCCAGATTAATTGAGATATAACTATCCTATAATATCGTGTAAGCTTAAGGTGTACAACATGATGATTTGATATACATATATATTGCTAAATAAATGATTACCATGATAAGGTTAGTTAACACCTTTACCACCTCAAAAAATTACCTTTTTTGTGATGAAAATATTTAAGTTCTACTCTCTTAGCAAATTTCAAGTATAGAACACGGTATTGTTAAATATAGTCACTATGCTTCACACCCAATCTCTAGAAGTTACTCATTTTATAACCGGAAGTTTATATTCTTTGACTAACATCTCCCATCTCCACATACCCACTCCCCATGTACCTAATAACCACCACTCTACTCTCTGTTTCTATGAGTTTGGCTTTTTAAATCCCACATATAAGTTATATCATACAGTATTTGTCTTTCTCTGACCTATTTCACTTAACATAATATGCATGTATGTATTTTATATATATAATTTTCTACAAGAAATTAATTTCAAGCTAAATTATATTCAAGCTATTTACATTTTTATCAGAAATATAAAATCATCCCATTGAACCTCTTCTACCACTAAATCCTTAAAAATATTTGTCAGTTTGTTAATAAATAATCACATCACTGTTTAGATTTGTAATTCTTGGATTCCTACCAAATTGAATATTTTTCAAATGTTTATTAATCAGTTATATTCCCTAATTCTTTTTTCCTTTAAAGCAGGAGTTGGCAAGCTATATAGCCCATGGGTCAAATCTGGTCCACAGTCTGATTTTGTAAATAGAATCTTATTGGGGCACTGCTGCTCCCTTTTTTTGTTTATGTATTGTCTATGGCTGCTTTTGTGCCCGTGCAGATTTTGGTAGTTATGGCAGAAGCAGTATGGTCTGGAAAGCCTTCAATATTTACCATCTGGACCTTTACAAAACAGTGTGCCCACCCTTGCTCTTGAAAACAGATTCCTGTGTTGTCAATAACCTATCCCTTTCACCTTGGATTTTCAATACTTTTCCCGTATGTCTTGAGTTGATTTTTTTATGCTACTTATCCTCAGTATGAGAGCTATAGCTAGACATTATGTTTACCAATAAGCAGGATGTAGGAATTTCCCTCGACTATTTTTGCTGGTCACTAGCCTTCTGGTTGAGTCCCTTTGGGTCTATAGAAATATGATTGCACATTTTCCTGCTTAATTTCCAATGTCTAGCTGGTACTCATGCAACCTGGTTCTGGGGTTCCAAGAAAAGAATTTCTATTTCTACCCACAGATTGTTTCTCTGGTAGAGGTCACTGATATTTCTATTATTTTTGAAAGATAATACAGTTTAATTTTCTAAAACATGAATTCTGGAACTAGATCATCTGGTTAAAATAGCAATTTTACCACTTACTAACAGTGTGAATTTGGATAAATTATTTCTCTTTGTACCAGCTTCTTATTATCTGTAAAAAATCATGGGGATTATGCAATTGCCTTCCTCATGAGCGTGTGAAAGAGACAGTGCTCACTGGGATATACACGAGCTCCTCGACCTTTCCCAGCCTTCCTTGCTGTGACTGAAGCCAGGTGACTAGTTCTGGCCCATGGACTGGGAGAGGAAGGCTAAGGCAGTTAAAAGCTGGCTTGCCTTCTTCGTCCCCGTCTTCTACCACAATGCCTTAGGTTTGTATCATAAGATGGGGGAGCCTGAATCCCTGAGTTACTAGATGGAGGACAGTCTCTGCTTACTTAAATAACACTTTGCATGAGCAAGAAATAAATTTGTGTTAACTATGAAAACTTTGGAGTTATTTTATCTTTACCAAAATATAGCTTATGTTCGAACTCATAAATTAATTAGTTCTAGAAACGAATTAATGCATAAAGAGCACTTGAATCCTTGACTAGCATATAAAGTGCTATAAAAATGTTTTCCTTACTCTTTTTCTTCTTATTAAAAGGACCATAATTCTTAGCTTGCACTCACACCTTTATCACCCCATTTATTACCCTATTTATGAAGAACTGGCCTCATAAGAATGCATTTACTACACACACACACACACGCATACACACACACATGCATACATACACACACACATGCATACACACACACACACACATACACATACCACCACCACCACCACCACCACCATGGTGTTCTAAGAAGGTTAATAGTCTAAAAATAGATTAGAAACTTGAGAGTGGGGTGAGATAAGGAACAGTTCTCTCTCCATCTCAACAGACAGCCACCCACATAGTAAACCCTGCTTAGATTCTGCGTCTCTGAGAGGGGAAGGGATCTCTGCACAGTGCCACCTTCTCTCAGGTGGCTGGGGCTGCTCTGTGTCATGAGAAAAACACAGGCACTTTTCAATATGCTGCCACTCACCTTACAGTTAGTAGAAATGACTCCCAAACTCTGTGGTAGGCTGTTTTTATTTTTCAGTGTCAATCATTTTCATCTTTGCTCAGTCTCCATTGATCCTTTATCAAACTGTCAGTGCTGTTTCAGACATCCACTGACATTCATTCAGTCATGCCCCTTACATGGGTTACATTCTGTCTGTCCATCCCCAATAGTTATTCTCATCATGAAGATGTTGGCTTTGATCACTCTTTGATGAGCTGAAACATGGAACCCAAGAGAACAAATATGATTAAGAGAGTTGCCAAAGTTCTGTATTCTCCATCCCCAAATTGTTGCTCCTTTGAAATAGCAAGCCATATTTTATTTCTTCTTTGATATATCATGTATGCATGACCTACCATTCTTATTCTGGGGAGGCATTAACTCTCTTATTCCATGTCTACATCCCTAGTCCCAGTGTATATCATCTCTCCATGTTGTTTTGGAGTCAGTCGATTTAACGAAGTGTAAATGAACAAATTCACTGGAAAAATAAGTAGGAGGAGAATCATGAAGGGTCTTAAATGCCAAATTTAAGAGTTTGCATTGTAACAATGTTGTAACTTGATGCAATATGCATACTGCACCCTGAAGAAGCCGCAGATAGGGCAAAGTCCTCATACCTCTTTAAAGCAGTGCTCCCCAACCTTTTTTGGGCCATGGACCGGTTTAATGTCAGAAAATATTTTCATGGATCGGCCTTTAGAGTGGGACAGATAAATGCACAAAATAAAATTATATGACCGGCATAAAAACTGTGGTATTTTTTTTTTTTTTTTTGTATTTTTCTGAAGTTGGAAACGGGGAGGCAGTCAGACTCCCGCATGCGCCCGACTGGGATCCACCCAGCATGCCCATCAGGGGGTGACGCTCCACCCATCTGGGGCGTTGCTCTGTTGCAACCAGAGCCACTTCAGCACCTAAGGCAGAGGCCATAGAGCCATCCCCAGCGCCAGGGCCAACTTTGCTCCAATGGAGCCTTGGCTGCGGAAGAGGAAGAGAGAGACAGAGAGGAAGGAGAAGGGGAGGGGTGGAGAAGCAGATGGGCGCCTCCCCTGTGTGCCCTGGCCAGGAATCAAACCCGGGACTCCTGCATGCCAGGCCAATGCTCCACCACTGAGCAAACCGGCCAGGGCCAAAACTGTGGTATTTTTAAATATAATTGTCGAACTTACAAGACAAGTGTCAAGAGTGAGTCTTAGACGGATGTAACAGAGGGAATCTGTTCATTTTTTAAAAATAAAACATCGTTCAGACTTAAATATAAATAAAACAGAAATAATGTAAGTTATTTATTCTTTCTCTGTGGACCGGTACCAGTCCGTGGCCCAGGGGCTGGGGACCACTGCTTTAAAGCATTACCTTGGACTGTTTCCTCTTTAATCTACAGAGACCATTGTCCCAAATGGAGGTAGCATGTTATGGAAATAGAAAGAAATCTAGAAACTTTTCATTCTAAATCTAAATTCTAGATAGAAACTTATTAGCTAGGTAAAATTGATAAAACTACTTTGCTTCTCAGACCCTCAGTTTCCCGCCCCCTTTTTTAACCTCACCTGTCACTGAGAGGATTAAATAAGGTATTATAAAACCATTTGACACAGTTTGCTCTCCTTCTTTCTTTAATTGATTCCTACTTTTATTCTTTCATGTCAGAATGTCACCCAGAGACACTTTCTCCCACCAAAGAACACCTTTGTGCCACCTTCTGGCGAAGGTTTCAGTCCCCTTCGTTGAGGTCCACTGCCTTTTGGTATGCATATGATGGGCTTCTGATGGAGTTCCAGAAAACCATTCTTCAACAAAATGGATGGTTTCCCTCCTCCTTTATATATGGCCTTTGGAAATTGCAGTTAAATCTTCTGATAGTTCAATCTTGTCTGACACAACTTTGTTTTTCTGAGCACCGTGGATGGAGATCACTGTTGCTTCTATTTCTCTTTCTGCCCAGGAAGCTCTCATCTCGCTCATTCATCTCTCTGAGGTCTGTGATCTCAAATTCCTATTTTATTTACCCGCTGTGGTCATTAATCCTCTCCTATCCCATCAGTAGTCCTTGGCCTGGATAATCATGTAAATTCCTTTAATCTTTTGTAAATGATATAGTCTTTTTTATTGGAGTATTTGAACATCTGATAAAAATAAGGCTCTGTTCATCAAAAAATTTTGTGTTTATAGCTTGGTGATTGCTTCAATGGTTAAAGTAGTCTTTCAAACTTTCTGAGATGAGTTTTAGTGGTTTCTTATAATTTGCCAGCCAGCTTATACAAGCCCGATTCTTAAACTGGGTAGATCTTTCCCTTTATCATTGTTGGCCTGGGACCAAAGGCATTGAGCACATTTTGGAAAGCTGACCTATAATCCATGACCTGGGACTACAAAAACACCTTAAAGGTAAATATATGTATTGGCATATTTCCAAAACAACATGAAAAGACCATTGGCCAACTCTGTTGATTTTTCAGTGAAATGAAACATTATGATAACCTTTCTCGTATCTTTATGCCCCTTTCAAGAGTTAAATACCCAGGGCTTTCTATCCCAAAGTGGCCCATATCCAACTACAGGTACTTTGCTTCATCTCAACAACCTTCAGAAAAATGATCCAAGGAGCTTCCCTCCTAGGCATCTTACCGTATTAGTTCTATTGTTCTAAATACTTTAATATTAGTAAATAACAAAAGATTATTTTATGACTTTTGTGACTAGCATCTTAGCTTACTGAAAGGCTTTTTTTTAACATAATCATGGCTTCTTTTATTTTTAGCTTTATTTTTATTTTTTTAATCTTTAGAGTTGTCCTTTTGTTTTTTGAAGTTACTTTGAGGGTCACCTTTCAGGAATAAAAACAACCTGGTATATAAACCACTTCTGAGCCTGTTTATTTAGAGTGGAGGCTGTGGACACTTTTAGGCATGAAAAAAACAATTAATCTCATGGGTGTTAAGCTGTAGTTCCAGGATTCACTCTCCAGCACCAAGTGTCTCCGGCTGCAGCTGAACGGGAGAGTGTTGAAGCTAGGGCCTCTGGGAAGACCAGAGGCTGCCCTGAAAATTGCTGAATTTGTTTTTTGAATAAATATTTAGAAACATTCATCCTTTATTTTTCATCTCTTCACCTGCACACCTGATTAAACATTTATAAAAGTAATTGCAAAGTCAAATAATCACAATGAGGACCAGCTACCATTGTACCTCCTGGAGATGGGGGTGCAGCAAGGTGAGGGGTGTGGGGGGGGGCAGACCAGGGCAGGGAAGACGAGTGGGGCAGCCAGTGATGGGTCTCAGGGGAAGACTGGGGACATCACTCTGGAATCTCCCAGGGCTCTGGGCTAGGCCAGGCAGGTTCAGGCTGAGCCAAGAACTCATAAATACCTCTGGTAAGTGAGTTAATCATTTAATGAATACGGAAACTATGCATGAGCTTCAAGGTTAAAGGTTAATGGGCAGGTTTTCAAAAACAATTTCATTAGGTAGTCAGTAACAGTCTACTACTAGTGTCATGTGTTCCCACATTAAAACAAGAATCTACTTCAAATGAATTAATGCATCCTGGACTCAAAATTTCTGAAAAGATATTACTGGGAGACTGAAATATTAAGATATAAATAAAAGAACCATACAGCACATAGCTGATTTGAGAAAGTCATTGTGCATATGTTGATCCTTTATAGATAGTGGTCCTAAGAAGAAACTTGTCTTCATCTTTTTGTTCTTCACACTGGGTCAATTCAATAAATGGGAGTTGAATTCCATTCATCTCAATGTAACATTTGTATTGTGATTGTATGTTGTCCATGCAGGAAAAAAAAAAAAAAATCAATGAAATGGTTTATAATACCACAAATTTCCTATAATGAATTTCATTCACCTGAACCTTCAAATTGAGGGGGGAAAATGATAAACTCATTAATTAATAAAATTAAGGTATACATTTTAAGAAACTGGAAAGAAATCCAGCTTTTAAGCTTTACCCCAAAAATCAAGTGAACTAAAATTGATTGCTAACCACCACCACCACGACAATAATAGCAAGCAGAGTAGAAAGTCTTCCAAGTATTTTAGTATTTTTAATGTTAATGCATTTAATCTTCATAATAAGATAAGATTATTGTCCTCATTTTACAGAGAAGAAAACTGAGACATGGAGAGCTTGCATTACTCACTGAAGGTCATACCAACAGAGGCAGAATCCGGATCTGAATCAATGTGTTTAGGCTTTGGAATCTGTAGTTTCCTACTTAACGACTTCACTAAGGTATTGTGAAACAAGCTGGAAAAATTGTTCAAAAAATACTATAAAATTCTGTTGTACACCTGAAACTAATAAAATATTATATGACAATTATACCTCAATTAAAAAAAAGAATGAATTCTTTATATATTTTTTACATTTGTGTACTAATTTTTTTTTTTTTTGTATTTTTCTGAAGCTAGAAACGGGGAGTCAGTCAGACAGACTCCTGCATGCGCCGGACCGGGATCCACCGGCATGCCCACCAGGGGGCAATGCTCTGCCCATCCGGGGCATTGCTCTGTTGTGACCAGAGCCACTCTAGCCTGGGGCAGAGGCCAAGGAGCCATCCCCAGCACCCAGGCCATCTTTTGCTCCAATGGAGCCTTGGCTGCGGGAGGGGAAGAGAGAGACAGAGAGGAAGGAGAGGGGGAGGGGTGGAGAAGCAAATGGGCGCTTATCCTGTGTGCCCTGGCCGGGAATCGAACTTGGGACTTCCACACGCCAGGCCGACGCTCTACCACTGAGCCAACTGGCCAGGGCCTAATTTTCTTGACAATGACACTTTTAATTATCTTAGTAAGAATACTATGTAAGAATCTTTCTTCAACAGACCTTAACTGACATAAGTAAAGAAATGAAATAAAATATTAAAAAGAATATATGAATTTTAGATAGTGACCAAAAAAAAAAAATAATAATAATAATAAAAAAGGCAGGACAACAAGAACAGGAAGGGTGTTGACTTTCGTACAGGATTCTAGGGAAGACCTCTCTAGGAAGGTGACTTTTGAGTAAAGACTGAAAGGAGTTGAAGAGGGAACCAGTGACTATTTGGAGGAAGAGCTTCCCAGTAGAAGGAAAGAGTAAGCGCAAAGGCCCTGAGGGGGAAGCATGCCTGGGCTGGCTGAGGAAGGAGGTCCTGTGCCTGGAGCATAGGGGGAAAGGGTATGATTAATAGGAGATAAAGTGAGTGAAGTGAGTGAGAGGCAGATTACGTGGCCCACATAGATCATAATAAAGACAGCTTTTACTCTGAGGCCCCTGTGGTTTTGGAGTGGAGTGACATGATCTGACTAACGTCTTAATTGGGTTGCTGTGGTTAGGCAATGGTAGAAGCAGCTATAGGTGTCAGAAGTAGGGTGGGAGCAGTGGAGATGGTATTCAATTTTGAACATATTTTTATTTTTTTATTTTTTTTATTTTTTATTTTTTTTTCATTTTTCTGAAGTTGGAAACAGGGAGAGACAGTCAGACAGACTCCCGCATGCGCCCGACCGGGATCCACCCGGCACGCGGTGCTCTGCCCCCCAGGGGGCGATGCTCTGCCCATCCTGGGCGTCGCCATATTGCGACCAGAGCCACTCTAGCGCCTGAGGCAGAGGCCACAGAGCCATCCCCAGCGCCCGGGCCATCTTTTGCTCCAATGGAGCCTTGGCTGCGGGAGGGGAAGAGAGAGACAGAGAGGAAAGCGCGGCGGAGGGGTGGAGAAGCAAATGGGCGCTTCTCCTATGTGCCCTGGCCGGGAATCGAACCCGGGTCCTCTGCACGCTAGGCCAACGCTCTACCGCTGAGCCAACCGGCCAGGGCCCTGAACATATTTTTAACAAAGAGCATAAGAATTTTCTGATGGACAAAATGTAAAGTATAAGAGAGAGGAGTCAGAAACAGCATGATGGATTTTTGCTGAAATGACTGGATTACTGGAAGAACTGTTTTCTTTTTGGTAGTAGCAGGAGAGCTATCGGATTTGATTTCAGAAGGCATAGGTTGGCGATGTCTATTAGATAGTCAAGTAGAAATATAAGATCTGGGGCCCAGCAGTGCTACATACACACAGGTTTTAGTCATAGCACAGGGATAGTTTTAAAGTCATACACTGGATGAGATCACCTGGGGAGATAGCACAGATAAAAGACAAGAGGGTCGCCAGGAATCAAACCTGGGACTCCTGCACGCCAGGCCAACGATCTACCACTGAGCCAACCGGCCAGGGCCTAGGAATGCCCTTATTGATCAAACTACCCAAAAGAAAATTATTTGGAGCAACCATGACAGATCAAGCATTTCAGTCTCATACTATTCATCACCAGAACGCTGCAGCCCTGTGTAAACAGTTTCAACTTTCTCGGGAAGCAGCACAGCAGATTGGGAAATCCTGTCCAAGGGGTCCTATACTACAATCTGCCCCTTCATTTGGAGTTAACCCTCAAGGACCCCTACCAGGACAACTTTGGCAAATGGATGTTACTTATATACCTTCATTTGGCAAACAGTCCTATGTCCACGTTACAGTGGATACATATTCTGGATTTATAGTAACCTCTGTCAGAACAGGAGAGGCTGCTAAGCATGTTATAGCTCATTGTCTGTATGCACTGTTCTATTATTGGATTTCCTAAACTGATTACACTGACAATGCTCCTGCATATGGAGCAAAAGCATTTACTGTATTTTGTCATTCTTACAATCTTTAAAGTCAAGGTATTATTAAAGTGTACCCAGCAAATATTTTAAGGTCAATTTAAAAAAATTTAAAAGGGGGGAGTCATATCCTGGAAATCTTATGGGTCTACCATATCATACTTTTTACTTAAAAAATTATAAATTTCTTTTGAATGCTGATGAACAGGAGACGCCAGATCTTTTTCTCCTGCAAACTACTGCCTTCTTTATTTGATCCAGCTAATAACACTGTTTTGTCTTTTTCCAAATAGCTCCAGATATATGGAAAAGGTTTATATAGGTGGATGGGGATCCTCAAACCCCTCAGCAAGATCTTCTGAGCATGGCCTTTAAGATACCAAGAGGCATAAAAAGCCCAATAGAGATCAGGGGAACTACCAGCTTTTAGGATACACCCTTAAAGGCTCCAACGCCCCAAAGGGGTCTCATAGGATGCCATCTGGGTCCTGCTTCAATAGTGGAAAGGAAGGTCATTGAGCTAAAGCCTGCCAGACTTACATGCCTCTGCTGTGAGGAAACAGGGACACTGGAAGGTAGGCTTCTCCCTCACTCCTCTAAGGGAGGGTTCAGTCTCTTCCAGCCCTGCTCCAGCCACCTGTGACCTAACCTTGCCCAGAATGCTGGGGTTTGCCACTGAAGGCGCCCAGGGCCGTTGGCCCCATCTACAACACTGTGGACGAGCCTAGGGTATTTCTTCCAAGAAGCAGGTAAATTGATCTCATTTGCACAAAAGCCACTTAACTATGTCTTGCCTGAATAGTCAGGTTTTTTATTCTTCCCTTGAAGATCTCTGTTGTGGGTGTTGATAGTCCTATTTTCTGCTGCTTTGTTTAATATATAGTGTTTCCTTTATTCCTCCTACTTCAATGCCCCACTCATATTTCAGGCTGGGACCTACTCCTAATTTAGAGCTCTCTTTCCCCCTTTTGCCAACTTCTATTATGAATCTACCTTTGCCACCCAGCTTAGTGTATCCCAAGGTTCTCTTTACCAAGCCACAGTCACAGAGCTCCAGGGAAAAGCAACCTGGTCTCATCTCTCCAGGCAAAGAAGAACAGAAGCTCCATATCCACACATGCTGCAGATGGCTTTTCCAGTCTACCTGAATCATTACCAGCTAGAAGCAGCGGTCATTGGGACTTGGACATGAGCTGCAAAGTATAGAATGGTGACAACAATTCCAGTGCCATGCGGACTTTTCCTGGATGTGGACTTTTCCTGGACTCCTATTCCTTGTGACAGCTCATAACAGACTGAACTGGGGTTGGGTTGCATTTTTCAGGGATTTGGCATGGTGTTGGGGCCAACTTGGACTTGGTGAACATGTTAAGGACACTATTCTTTTATGGATTCTTGCTGTATTGGCCAAGAGTTTGCTTAAAGGCTTTAATCACTGCAAAAAATAAAATAAAACAGAAGACTGTATAAAGAAGATGTGGCACATATACACCATGGTATACTTTCCAGCCATAAGAAAAGATGACATTGGATCACTTACAACAAAATGGTGGGATCTTGATAACATTATACAGAGTGAAATAAGTAAATCAGAAAAAAACAAGAACTGCAGGATTCCATACAATGGTGGGACATAAAAACGAGACTAAGAGACATGGACAAGAGTGTGGTGGTTACGGAGGGTGGGGGGAGGGAAGGAGGGAGAGGAGGAGGGGGTGGGGAACAAAGAAAACTAGATAGAAAGTGACAGAGGACAATCTGACTTTGGGTGACGGGTATGCAACAGAATTGAATGACAAGATAACCTGGACATGTTTTCTTTGAATATATGTACCCTGATTTATTGATGTCACCTCATTAAAATAAAAATTTATTTATTAAAAAAAAGAAAGACAAGGGTCAAGTACTGACCACTGAACATCCAGAGATTGCAGAGAGTAGGAGAACCAGGGAAAAGAATCCAAGAAGAAAGGGCCAGTGGGGCAGGAGGAAAGCAAAGTAAGTGGGATGTCCTAGAAGCCAAGGGAAGAAAGGGTTTCAAGGAGAAGACAGTGATTAACTGAGTCAAATGCTACGAATAGGGCGAGTCAGATGAGGTCTGAGATATGAGCCCAGGTTGTAGCAACATAGAGGACATTGTTGAGAAGAGCAGCGAAGGTCAGAAGGAGAGAGCATGGCTGGGTGGGTTTGAGAGGCTGAGCAGTCATTATTTTAACAATGTCATTCTCTTGGCTTGGCATCTTTTTGGCGGTTTCCTGGTGGGGAAATGGTTCCTTTCTATTTTATTTAATTAATTAACTTATTTTTTTTACCTTTTTTAAAAAAATAATTTTAATTTATTGTGTTTACGTAGATTTAAGTGTCCCACCAAATATACCCCCACCCCGTGTTCCCCTCAACATCCTCCTTCCTTATTAAAAAGTGTTTCCATCTTGCCTGACCTGTGGTGGCGCAGTGGATAAAGTGTCAACTTGGAATGCTGAGGTCACAGGTTCAAAACCCTGGGCTTGCTCAGTGAAGGCACATATGAGAAGCAAGTTAATGCTCCTCCCCCCAAAATCCTTTCTTTCTCTCTCTCTCCTCTCTAAAATCAATAAATAAAATTTTTTAAAAAAGAAAAACAATTAAATGAAAAGTGTTCCCATGAAGCTCTACATTTGCATGGCTTTGTCATGTGTCCATTTGTGGATTTAAGTGTTTTCTTGCCAGTAAACTCATATTGATTGACACCTCCTTTAGGCAAAAGCATGAGAATGCAGAGAAATGGGCAACATCATCCCAGTGTCACTAGAGTGTCCATCACACATCTCTTTCTTTCACTTCTGGAAACAGGGTTCACTGTGGTATGAAAATAGCTGAGGTTGTCTCACCCACACCAGGAATGGGCAAGTGACCTAGACCCAGCCAACCAGAATGCTACCCAGAATGCTCCGCCACAGTGATTGGTTCAAGGTCAACAGACAGCATCACACCACAAGTCCCGCCCTCTAGGATCTGCATCCCATAGTGTGCCTGGCTTGGGGAAGATTGCTGGGTGGTGGTGGGGAGCAGCGGGAATAGGGAGAGGCCTTCAGCTCCCCCTAGAGGCTCCAAACTGTCAACCTACATTGTCAACCTGTGTGCCTTCCAGAGGGGCAAATGGCCGGCTCTCTCCACAAGTGGGCAGTTGTTGCCGCAGGGATATCGCTGGCAGAAGGGCAGGTCACACAGGGAACTTCCCTTTCCGACTTGGCCCCCAGCAGCTGACTCGGTACTTCACTGGAGCGACCTCAAGAGTGGCCTGGCTGTTTTGCATTATCAGCATCCATTACAAAGCCCCGTGATAAATGATGACCTGTTTCCTCACTTCTGTTGTTGAGGGCACCACAAAAGGACATCACACTCAACAGGCATGAGGGGCCAGAATTCCCCCTGCCCCCCACCCCCCGCCATGAGCAAAGTTTCTCCAGTGCATGATTGATCACAGGAATGGCAGGACTCCAGATGAAGCTGGGGAGAGGAAGGATGGGCAGTGGGATTAAAGTGGATGGAAAAGTTAAAAGAGTGAGAATTTTTATTTCTGCAATGTGTCCCTCTGCTAACCATTATTTCAAAGCTTCCTGAGTGGAAACAAATCAGGAAACATCAGTGGGACTAATAAAATCTTACTGGGGAACAGCTGGAGATAGTATTGGTGATTATTAATAATACTACTTTTGTCTGGAATCTTTAGTCATACATAGAGTTGGCTAAAACCCTGTTTTCTCTTGATATCACCGAGTTTATTTTGGACAATAAAAGTGTGATTCAGAAAGTTAAGTGACTTTTGTTCACGGTCACCCGCGGTGGATCAAGACAGCCCAATGTTGAAATCGTGTTGCCATAATTCAGTTTCTTTCCTCCTCCAAGCGGGATGTGCTTGTTTTCCTAGCGTTGCCCTGTGTTAGCACCTCCCTCTTCCTGGGGGGATTTAGATCATTTTCAGTCTCAGCTAATGGCTGACAACCTTACCTTCCACAGCGAAGCTAGAAGGTGAACAATGCTCCACAACAAATCCCCATTTGTTAAAGAATTCATTGTCTTTGATTATCTTCTCCTTCTTTTTGTGGTAGGAACTTTTGATAACCTGGTCCTCAATTTAAAAAAAAAAAAAATTTCCATTGACTTTAGCTTTTCCCTGTTCGACGCTCATTCATTCATCACTGAAATGAATTTATAAAAGCAGTATTATTTATTGAGTGCTTACTTTGTGCCCGGTGCCATGCTAGGTTCTGGAAGGACAGTGACATAATCTAGTTTAAGTTTAAGGGGTAGGAAATCCTTCCCTGGGCAAGGACTGACTGGGCTGGGACTTGAAGGGTCAGCGGGCTTCAGCTGGGTGAAGAGGAGCTGGGAGAATCTTCCGGGATAGCAGGTACATCCACCTGGAGGCGGGAGAAGGAGAAAGCCCGGTCCCGCAGAGAAATGCCCAGGTGTTCAGTTAACAGGGAGGAGGACTCCGGATATACAACTACAGAGGTACGACACCTATGACGGGTGCTGACTTTCTCCAGAGAACAATGGGCAGCTAGGAGGGTTTGAAACACACGTGCTTCCAGCTTCACCTCTCTCTCTCATCCTGGAACCCGAACGCTTCTGAGAGGGAATCAAATGCTTTTTGATTCAGACCTGCGTTCCCAGGCCTTGGCCATTGCTATGCCTCTTTAACCATGGGTGTGAGCCCCCCCCCCCCAGGTTCTTAGATCACAGTGAATTAAACTGACTTATTGGAAAGAAGAGGGAGGCAGTCCTGAGAGGTATTGATTAGCCCTTGACTCAATCTAATTTCAAGAGTGGCTCTTAACTGAAAGTAGCCAAAAGAATTCTAGTGACCAAGGCAAGGCAGCAAAGGGGATTGGGAGGGAACAGCATGGCCAGGAAGGAACAATTCAGTCCTAAAATTCTGTGATCTCAGGCCAAATTCCACGAGCGCTTCAGAAGGCACTGAGCCATACTCATAACTGTGCGGGGAATGCAAACACGGGACGCGCTCGGCTCCGTGTCTTCTGCTTATTTGTTTTGGGTGTGCCCTTTAGATTCCAGCCTTACTCTCCACTCAGGGAGCGGAGTCTTGGAATGTGCTCTTTCTTCCTTTCTCTCCTCCTTTCTTTCTCTTTCTCTCTTTCTCTCTTTCTCTCTTTCTTTTTCTTTCTTTCTTTCTTTCTTTCTTTCTTTCTTTCTTTCTTTCTTTCTTTCTTTCTTTCTTTCTTTCTTTCTTTCTTTTAACCTTTTACCTCTCCTTTTCACCCAGCCCACCCCAGTTCCAAAGAGTTGCCTCTGTTGAAGCCATCTTCATCATTGCTCCTGCTGCCTTAAAGCCACCCTCTCTGCTGCTCAGGAGAGTAACTGGCTTGTCTGAAGCCTCTCCGACAGAGAAAGGGAGGGAAGCCAAGTCTTATGAGACTAATCATAACCATCCTGCCCCAGAACCTTAGCTCGCGCTGCTGTGCCAGCCTGGATGCTTTCTTGAGATACCTGTCTAGCTGCTTGCCTCACATCAAGTCTTTGCTTACATATTACTTTCTTACTAAGGTCCACTTTATTTTGCTTAATACCACCCATCTGCCCAATCTTCCTTGCCTTACTTTCTGTTTTTCTATTCACTTACCTTATAATACACTATGGAATTTATTTATTTACTATGCTTATTGCTTATTGTCTTTAATCAAACAAGAATATAAGCTGACCAGTGCATAGCATGGTGCCTGGCATGGGGTAGGTGCTCATTATGTATTCACTGAGTGGATGAAGGCTCTGTCAGCAGGATGATGCATTGTTTTCCTCATTATTGTTGTCATGCTATGTTGGCAGTGGATGCTGATAGCATTAAGGTTACATGGTACTATGCACAGGTACCATATCTGTTCCAGGGTATTCTCAATATTCAGTAAGTTCTCCTTAGACAGACAGAAATAAAGCAAAAGATAAGGAATCAATCTCTGATAGGCACTGAGATCAAGGAGAACATGTTCGTGATTCCAACAGGCAGATGCATAAACAAATGCTTTTAGATATCAGGGAGGGATGTCTAAGTCCTGAGAATTGTCCCTTGATATGAACTCTCATGGAGTCAGGAGGTGGCAGGCCAGCAAACATTGACCACGTTCCAATCAACAAGGTCAGCGAAGAATTTACACGCAGGAAGTCATCTATTTTTAATATTGCAATTGTTTTCCTGTTTTCCTTTATTCGGTATGAAGCCACAGGAGCCCAATTCCAAGAGTTTTTTTTGAATTCTTTCCTCTCCTGTTTTTCTTTCTTTTTTAAATTTGGATGCAGCCTTGTATTTCCAGAGAGCAAATGTTTTCCCATTATTTAAAGAAAATGAGGAGAAGGTTGGGTCATCTGACAGGCTGAGCAATCTTGGACCGTAGAGTGGGAGGGTCACAAAGGTGGGGACTCTACATGGTCATGACGAAGGTGAGCTCTCTCCTGGGGAACAATGAGCAGGGTTTGTGGCAATGGGACAGGTTGGACGTGCACTGGGAGAGCCAACCCAGGGAAGCCAGAGGCTTCCTGCCAAGCTGGCAGGGCTCGAAGTGAGTCCCCAGCAGTCCAGCCCCCACCCCAGTCCTACCTCGCCACACCCCCATGGAGCTGAAAGGAGACATTCCTTTCATACTCAAATCCAACCAAGCCCCTCCTGGATTTATTTTTCAGGCCAATTATCTGTTATTCAGCTGAGGTTTTGCAAACCTTGTATTTTCCAAGCACCAAAATTGTCAAGTTTCACAACTGTTTGATTGTAAGTCAGCAATCAACCCTGTTGCTTTATCCTTTGATTAGCCCTTCACAGCGACATGCCTGGCAAAGCCTGGGCTGGAACAGAAGCCAGGGCAGTCTGGAGATCTCCACGACAACAGATTCTTTATTGTTATGCAATTAATTTGGAGCTCCACCTTGGCTGGGCTAAGCAGTTCACTGGGTCCCAAAGCCCCAAGCTTGTCTGCTCCTCCATGTGGCTGAAGGACTTGGGGTTGAGTTGATGGACTCTTGGTCCTTCTTGGAGTCTACTCCCTGGCCTTCAATCCACCTCCCTGGCCCTGGGTTATGTAGCATCTCAGTGCTGTCACAGTAGTCCCAAAAGGCTCCTCCTCCTCTTTCTCTGAGAAGCAGCCCTGCACTTCCTGCCTTGACCTTGCAAGTGTTTCTGCAATCTCTCCTGGAAATCCTGATGGTCCCTTGAAAGTCCTAGACTCTTGTCTCCAACTTCTTCCTGCAGCCTTTGTTCGGTGTTTCTGAGTCACATTAGATGTCCAGGTTGGATTCCTTTTTGCTGGTAGCAGGCTCACCTGTCGTTTTTCTGCTGATATCAGTAGACAACTAAGGAACATGGTTTCATAGATCAAGATGACTTTATGCACACTTGTCTTTCATAAAGACAAGAATCAGCATTGCAACTAAGATAAGAATGACCCAGGGTGTTTTATATTCAAAATTATTTCAAACGTGAACCCATTCATCCAAATAGAGTTCAGCAGTGAACAATACTAATCTCATATTAGTATCTGGGAACCTGTCGAGGTTCATAATTTATTGCTAGTCAAAAGCTCAGCAAAGAACTGTCACCCTCAGATCCATCTCCAGAGCAGAAATTGTGCCTTAGGAAAACAAAGCTTTCCATCTTATAAGAGCCAAGCAACTAGCCCCTTATTCTAGACACTTGCACTATTGTCTCAAGTATCCACACTTGAAAAAAATTGTATTATAAGCCAGAATTAGCTTATTAATATCCCATATCTTGTTCAATAAGCAATATCAGAATGCATTTATAATGTATAAATTTAAAGTTGAAAACCAACGCCAGAGAAATGTAAACTAGAATAAACACCAAATGAAGATATGCAAACAAAGAAAATCTTGCACAATTATATAAAATTGAGCAATATATTTTCTTCAGAGCTCCCTGGCAGCCAAAGCAAAAAAAAAAAAAAAAGAAATATGATCACCTACACAGGTGTTATTGTCCACCCAAGGGAAAATTATCCTCTCCTCGGGAAGCAAAGCATTTTGCTTTTCATTCTGAAGGAGATGTTTTGTGGAAGGCTTCATTCAGCAAATGAAGATACATTTTCATGAAGTTATCTGCTTTCTGGCTAACGCAGCTATCTGTGAAGTGAAACCTTGGGCAGGTTGCAAAACTTCTCTGAGCAGAAGTTTTCCGTCATGCCCATCTGTTTTAGGGGATCTGTCACCCAAGTACCAACAGAGCCGAGGTTGGTTCAGTTCAATAAATGAATCTAAAGAATCCGTGTGCGAAGCCCTGTGCTAGGTGCTCTGGGAACATATATGTAGTTTTTGTTCCCTGGTTCGTAACTCAGTGAGGGCTACTAATAAACACAAACAACCCTCCCACAAAAGTAGCACACTGTTGTATTCAGTTTGGACTGCTATAACAGAACACCACAGACTCGATGGCTAAACAAACAGATATTTATTTCTCACAGTTCTGAAGGCTGAGAAGTTCAAGGTCAAGACACCAACAGCTCCAGTGTCTGGGGAGGGCCTTCTTTCTGGTTTGCAGATAGCCATCTTCTCTTTGTATCTTCACATGGTGGAGGAGAGAGAGAGAGTGGGAGAAAGAGAGAGAGAGACACAGAGAGACAGAGACCGAGAGAGAGTGAGCAAACTCTCCTGGCTCCTGTCACTCTGGTAGCCTCGACAGAGACCAGGGTGGTGTGACTATCCAACGAAAGGCATGTGTTTCTGTTATAAAAATACAGGCTCCTGGTAAGCTCAAAACCACAAATGTCCACTGCCTACTGGTTTTCCCTTCTTCAAATGTGTCCCCTATTTGCTAGCCTGGGTAATACGGTTTCTTCTGATGCCCCTGCAGCCCAGACTCAGTCGTTTTTTCTAACCGAATTTGGGGGAGACACAACAGGCATACATCATTCGGTTTTATTATTATTGGAAGAAAAGCTGTTAACAGTAAGGAAGCAACTGTCTGCTTCCTTTTCTGACCTAAGCAGCTTCATTTATTAAATGTTCCGCATCACCTCACTGCTGTAACCAGGGGAGTTTGGTGGAAACCCCCCGTAAGTCCTGCGCTCCTGTTAGTCACCACAGCCTGCTGGGATCACCCGACCTGAGGCTGAAAAACAAACACACACACCGAGATGCTCACAGTAAAACACTAACCAGCTCTTGGTATGAATTATGGTGTAAGACTGAGGAACACTTTAACACATATCCTGTGGGGGGGGGCCTCCTTAAGGACATGGAGTGCACCCAGGGAGGATTTGGGGGCTGCATCTTTGACACACAGTCTCTTTCTTCCCTCAGCCTGATTGGATATTCACTTTTACTGAGTTTCGCACAGCACGTGAAGGACTGTCAGCTGACGCAACTCATCAGAGGAGATACGCCTTTCTACTCAGACCACGTGGTACTGTCCAGGATGTTTAGACCAGTCCGGGGAATGTCTGAACAGGGGCACAGAAAGAGTGAAATTAAAGATAATATTCAAACATCATTTTTTCCCCCAACACCAGTTTTCCACACTGTGTGAGTAATGTCATCAGTGGCTGCCTGAGATATGTCAGCCATTGCACATTTATGCAGAACAGACTTACCTACCTCATCCTGCTAGGCTAGAAGTGATGTCTCCCCTATATCCAACAGCTGATTGAAAAACTTCGCCTAAGATGTACCTTTTGAACTTCAAGCTTAGCATGTCTATAAGACTTTCATAGAACCAGAACCTCAGAATCATCTTTTTAAATCTCCGTGTTCTTTTCTCTAGCTAATTACATATCAGTCTGCTTATCAACCTATCTTCACATCAATAAATAAAACATTTACTGAGCTCCTTCCATGCAAGGCCTTGAGTACCTGATGGGGAGGAAGAGTAGACACAGTCCCTGCCTCAGTCAGGCATCTGCCATAGAGGAGACAAATATTACTCCAATAATCATAGACACAAATAGGAAATCATGACCAGGACAAGAGCTGAAAGGAGGAATAAACTCAGCTGAGACTTCTTTCCTAATTTCTCCTGAGTAGATTCTTTCTTTTCTTTCAGCATGGCCACCCAGCTTGGCTAGGATCACCATCTCATGTCTAGATCTTTGCACTAGGCTTCCTGTTCTAGTCCTTTTCTTAGCACGATGAGGACTCATCATCGCCAAGGCACCTTAGACTTTTCTCTGGGTGCCCCGTTCTTTGAATTTTCTTTCTTATTTGACCCACTCACCATTGCTATCACTCCAAAGTCTTTAAGACGCAGCAGAAGTGCAATCCCTTCTTTGAATCTGTCCTGTCATCTCCAGCCAGAGCTGGTCTCCTCCCTTTGCCTATGAGAAGCACCCTCTGTCCACATCATTTTGGTGGCTCTCTCACAGACCGTGGCCATTCGTGTGCCTCTGCTCTCCTGTTAGTTTGGAAGTGCCTGATGGCAAGGATGCAATGTAGTGTTCATGTGTCATTCAAAGTTCATTTTGGATGTACCAGGATTTAAAGTCCCTTTCTGTATTGTGAAAATTGAGTTTTTCTTGAAGACCCAGCCATCTTCCTACTGGAAGGTGGTAGAAATTTCCAGACACTCCCATTCCCAGCTTTCCTTGTAGTTAGTTAGCATGGGCACATGTGACTTACAGTCTTTCAAACAGATGCCCCAAATGAGGCCCCAAATGGAGAACTAATGATGTAAAGTAGCATAAACATCAATGATGCTCTCTGTTGGAGGTGGCAGTCCAGCAGGACCAAGTCTCTAAGGTAGCAGTGGTGGCGGGGCTGATGGCATCTTTCAGCGCCTAGGACAGTGGAGGCAGTGGAGACGATTTCCTCATAAGACTGGGTCTGTGATGTGACCTTAGGCTTTGTCCCCGGTGGCATGGCCACGTTTCCCCAGGATTCTGTGAGTTGGTCAATATCTTTTTATGAATCTATTTCTGTTTAACTCAACCGGAGTCTATATTAGCCTGCAAAGATATTAACACAGGGTTCAATTATTGCAGGAACTTTGAAAAAATTTGTTGAGTGAATAAATGAGTGACTCTATCATTGCTAGCTCTAATAGCCTGTTTTTCCTCATCTATATATGAGCTACTAATTCTTACCCCGAAGGGGCGTTGTAAAGATTTAATGAGATAACGTAAGCACAGCAATTAGCTTATAGTAAGTAAGCAGTAAAGAGTAGTTATTATGGGTAGAAGTATGGATCTGATGATGGTGATAATAAATCAATGACTACCCCTTGCTCATGCAGGAGGAGAGAACGTGAGTAGGTTCTCCCTGTCAGGGACATGTGTCCTAGACTTCTAAACTTGCTTCATTTAATCCATGTTTAGACATTAGTTGCCTTTGTGTTTGCATAAAATCTGCAGGTTGTAAGCCTATGTTTGTCACCTGGCTGGACCATTGAGTGCAACTCTGAGTGAACAAATCACCTAAGAGGGGACATTGAAGCAGGCGCTTCTTTCGACAACACCCTGTCACCGTAGGAGCCTTAGAGAAAGCTTGTGTTTGTTGGAGGAGTTCAAGGTCAGGAAAACCAAGGTGAAAGAACTGTTGGCACCAAACTGTCAAGTGAAACAAGAGGTTATCCAAAGAACCAGAGCGCCCCTTGCAGGACAGCAGAGAAACCTGAGGCATGAAGGAATGGTCAGAAAGGCACCTGTGTAGCTTTAGGAAGAGAAAGCAAGAACGTTGGAGCAAACAGCAGGCGGAGACCAGGGTGCAGCTGCCCAGACAGGGAGGAAGCAGAAGGATGAACACTCAGATCTAAAAACAGTTACTGAAAACAAAGGACAGTCGTAAACGGTGGTTCAAACGTCTGTCTTTCATAGCTCTATCAAACAGATGATTATAATCTCACGTTTGCATAACCAGAGCCAGAATTATTATTATTTCTTAAAATCACAGTTCACATACAATATTATATGAATGGCCAGCATTTTTTTATATTTTGTTTATCATGGATTTCTTTGCATTAAGTTTGACTTTTAAAAATATTACATTAAAATATATAGTATATATCTTTGTTGCTGAGGTTGGGGGAGGCTTAAATTTTGCTCCTTATTTGTCTCTCCATGGTCTTGGTCATGCTCATCCCGAACTGCCCGGCAGGTCCTCCTACGTAGGATCACGTTCACCCCTCAGAACAGCCCGAGAGGTCGGCATCACTATCTCCATTGTACAGTGAGACAAACCGAGCCGCAGGAAAATCAAGGGTCTGGCCGAAAGTTCGTGCAGCTAATTAAAAATTGTAACCTGTTCAAGTTGAATTTGAATACAGTCTGCATTCTTTCCACCACAACATAATTGCGGTCCAGGGCAAGACTACAAAGAACAGCGTAGGGAGTCAGGTGAAAATGGATGGAAATGCATGAATAAAATTCATTCTAAGAAGTTATTATAATTGAAACCGAGATCACAGGATTGCTGAAGTAGGATAACTGTAGGGGTCCAAGCAATTTGCTTGCCAAGGGGTATGTGACATCCACCTCTCAGAAAGTAATACTGAATCCAATGTTCCCATGGCATCCTCTGCTCCACAGAAACATCTTTCTCAACGAGTTCTCTAAGCCATCGGCTGGATTTGACACGCAAGCCAGTTCCACGTCTCAAAACCCTGCTTGTGCTCTCCTGGTCCATCATAGCAACCTGCGTTAAGTATTCATTTCTTTCTTAGTTAAAACCAGGAATTGGTTTCCCTTGGATACACACCATCAAAGCCATTTTTAATTAAATTTCTGAGAAACTTGGCAGAATGAAGGAAAAACATTTGACTAGCCAGGCAGTCTTCATGAGAACGATAGTCATAAGTTCTGCAGAAAAAAATTTTTTTCATTATTTTATAATTAGAGCTCATTCTCACATGCTTATTTACAGAGAGATTTCTGAAGAACAGAGGCAACAACCACCTGAGAAAACTCAAGCCAGCTGGGCCGCGGCCAGAGCTGTAAGCGCCGCTCAGGAGCGCTGGCGGCCCGGACTTCAGGCTGGGGCTGGTCGCGAAAGATGAGCTCCCTGTCAAATGCTTACCTCATAGTTTTTAAAATGCACGTATCATTAAGGAGGCTGGTGGATAACTATGCTGTGGAAGACCCCAGAGAAAGAAGGACTCTTCTTCCATTCTCTCATGCGTGTGCTTCCAGTCAGGGTTTTAGTGATGCCAAGAGAACTTAGGACTAAATGCGGATTCTACTCCTGTCGTCCAATTCTTAGGGCAGAGACAAAAGCCATTTAAGTTAAGTGACTGTGTGAGAAAATATTTTTTCAAGCGAAATGGTTGTGATCATGGCATTCTTGTTAGATACTTCTGGGGAATTCACTTTTATTAAATGCTCTTTAAAAACATAGTTAAATGTCCCCAAGGGGAAAGGCTTGTATAAATGAAATGTCCTTGGTGAACTGTTCATTATTTATTTATTAAACCAATTTTGATGGTTCAGGGTTCAGGCAATGTTCCAGGAGCTGGGATACAGGAGGGACCAGGGCTGGCAAATCCCTGCCCCCTTGAAGCTTACATTCGAAGGAAGAGACAGGCTATAAGAAAACAAGCAATTGACTGGCATGATTTCAGGTTCTAATAAAAAGCAATGAATCAGGGTTTGAGGATGAGGAGCGGTGGGTGGTGAGGGCAAACTGTGTAGATAGGATATTCAGGAAAGACCTTTTCAAGGAGGTGATATTTACAAAAATACCTAAATGACATGAATGAGGGAGCCACGTGAGAATCTAGGGAAAGAGTCTTCTAGACAGTAGACCCTTTTAGAGTGTGAACTCTGTGAGAGTAGAAACTTTGTTCTCTTTGCTGTATCCCCAGATGCAATGCCTGACACACCCCAGGCATTTTTTAAAAGATTTTATTTATCCATTTTCATTGGAGAGAGAGAGAAAGAGAGAGAGAGAGAAGATAGAGAGAGAGAGACAGAGACAGAGAGGAGAGAGATAGAGAGAGAAGGGGGGGAGGAGCAGGAAGCATCAACTCCCATATGTGCCTTAACCAGGCAAGCCCAGGGTTTTGAACTGGCGACCTCAACATCCAGGTCGACACTTTATCCACTGAGCCACCACAGGTCAGTGCCACACCCCAGGTATTTAATACATCCTTGTTGAATCTTTGCTAGTGCAGAGGCCTTGATTGGGAACAGGTTAAAAAGAACAACATGGCCAATGTAGCTGGAGCTCTGGGAGCAGGAGAAGGGTTAGGATGCAACACTGTCATCTGACATCCTTAGTCATAGAGCCTCCTTTCAGTCTCAAGTACCTAGTTTGGGTAGGTCACTTTCCGAATAGCCTATGGTAAGGAGTTTGTAGTAAGTTGTGGTGGCAAAGCAGTGGAAGACTTTGCATAAGAGAGCAGGGGTATTTCCTTTGTTAGAAAAGAGCTTGTCCTGGCTGGACGGCTCGCTTGGCTGGAGCATTGTCCTGCAATGCAGAGGTGGCTGGTTCAGCGCATCAGGCCATGCACCAGGCCGGGGCACATACAGAAACAGATCGATGCTTCTGTCTCCCCCTTACCCCCCTTCCTCTCTCTGGATTCAATAAAAATGAAAAATTAAAAAAATAGAAAAAAATAAAGACAAGAAAAAAGGCAACAGAGAACACTAAAAAAAAAAAAAAAAATCTTTTCATGACATATCTATTAAATGGCCAAAATCTGGAATACTGACGACACCAAATGCTGTGGAGGATGTTGGGGCAGCAGGAACTTTCATTCATTGCCGGTGGAACGCAAAGATGGTACAGCTATGGGGGGCATGGCCTTCGGAAGGCAGTTAGGGGGTTTCTTACAGAACGAAATAGACTCTTACTAAATCATCCAGTAAGCTCTCTCTTTGATATTTACACAAAGGAGTTGCAAACTAATGTCCACACAAAAACCTGCATGCGGATGTTTATATAACTGTTCTTCATAATTACTGAAACTTGAAAGTAGCCCAAATGTCCTTCAATAGATGAATAGATAAATAAACTAGTATATCAAGACAATGGAACATTATTTAGCACTAAAAAGAAATGAGCTGTTAAGTCATTAAAAAACATGAAGGAATCAATCTTAAATGCATATTACTAAGTGAGAGAAGGCTGCATACTGTATGGTTCTAACTTTATGACATTCTGGAAAAGGCAAAACTATGAAGACAGAAAATAAATCAGTGGTTGCCTGGGGTGGGGCTGTGGGAGGGATGCATATGTTGAGCACAGTGGATTTTTAGGACAATGAAAATATTCCGTAGGTACTAATGATGGATACATATCATTGTAGAATATACAGCATGAGAGGTGAACAGCAATGTAAACTGTGGGTTTGGAGTGATAATGATGTGTCAATCTAGGCTCATCGATTGTAACGAATGTTGATAATGAGAGAGGCTCTGCATGTCTGGAAGAAATGAATATATGAAAACTGCATTTTCTTCTCACTTTTGCTGTGAATCTAAAACTGCTCTAAAAAAATAAAGTCTTAAAAAATATTAGTGAGAGCCTGACCTGTGGTGGCGCAGTGGATAAAGTGTTGACCTGGAAATGCTGAGGTCGCCGGTTCGAAACCCTGGGCTTGCCTGGTCAAGGCACATATGGGAATTGATGCTTCCAGCTCCTCCCCCCTTCTCTCTCCTCTCTCTCTCTCTCTCCTCTCTAAAATGAATAAATAAAATAAAATAAAATAATTAAAAAAATATTAGTGAGACCAATTTAACTATCAATCATCATCACCATCATCATTTTGACAATGATAATGCATCATTAAGAAAGTTTTACCTCCAAAAAGCAAGGATGATTTAACATCAGAAAATGAAAGTATCTAACCACATAAATGACTAAATGAGAAAAACTATATTATTATTATACTAGAGACAGATAAAGGACTTGATAAAGTTTAATAACTATTTATAATTAAAAATAAAAATGCTTAGAAAGTCAGATCTGGGAGGATATTCATTTTATAAAGGCCATATGCCAAATGCCTACAGCAAACATTATGGAATTCTAGAAGAATTCCATCTAAGATTAGGAACGAGACAGATTCTCACTATCACTGCCATAGTTTAACTTAATAGTGGAGATCCTGAACTGTAAGAAAAAAAATAAAATAAGAGGCAAAAGATTTAAATGGAAAAGAAGTCATTGTCATTTGCTATGGACAAGATCGTCTATAGAGAAACAAAAGAATAATCAACCAACTACTAGAACAAATAAGAATTCAACAAGGTTGCCAGATACAAGTTATAAAAATCTGTAGCATTTCTTTACACCAGTAACAATTACTTACTAAATGTATTTTAAAAAAATAGAAGACTCTTCACAACAAAAACTATGAAGTAACTAGGGACTGATTATAAAAAAAATTAATAATCTCTTTGGTGTACTGCGTAGGTAATATTCATTCAATGAATATTCACAAAACTGCAAAAATAAAATATAATGCATTTTTCTGGATGGGGGTTATATATACGGAAGTAAGCTTTCTTTCCTTTTTTTTTAAGTACCGCTAGGAACAAGAGAAAAAATATGATAATAAGGGGAACTGGACTTACAGAAATTTAGAAGTTTTATAAAGCAAAATAATTGGAATAATTTGATTTGGAAATGACTACTTAATAACTCAGGAGAGAAAATCTGAAGCTCTATTAAGGGGTATAAATAAGAGATGAGTGAAAGAAGATGGGGCGACAGTATAATAAAAGCCATCAATTCTTTGCAGAGGAATCTATAGATTCAGCGTGGTCCCAACTCCAGTTCGATTTTCTTTTTAGAAACTTAACAATTTTATGTAAATCTGATAAGAGAGTTTAATGATCCATGAGTAACCAAATCAACTTGAAAAAGAAGAGCAATGGGTGGGGTGGGGGTGGGGGACTTGCTCCACCAGCAGGTCATAGTCATACAAACAGCACAGTTCTGGTGACACAGCAGACAGGACAATGAAGCACACTGGCGGCCCAGAGAGAAAACTATTCCCAACCAACACCACACCCACGAGCGGGCTCTGGCTGGAGTAAGACCTAAAAGAGGGGGGGGGGGTGGTAAAGGCATAAAGTTGATAGACAATGTTTAGGAAAATATTTGTGGGAGTCAAAGATGGAGATGAATTTCTTAAACAAAACTCCCAAAGTACAAACCACAAGGCAAAAATTGAGGGATTTGACAACATCAAAAAGCAGCTTTTCTATTCAATGAAAATAACCATGAATAAAAGTAACAGAATGGATGGGGGCAGGAGGGGGGAGAAGCGGGCATCCCAACAGAAATATATATAATCAAAGGAAAGTACCTTTCTGAAGATGAGGAAACATAAAGTGATATCAAGCCTATGATGAGATGCTCAAACTCACTGAGGTTTGCAAAAAATGCAAATTGTAACAAAAGTGATCCCACACTTCAGACTGACACAAATTGTAAAACTAGAGCTGACTGCTGAGTGTGGTGCAGGGGTAGGATGTGAATACCCCGTGTCCTGCTGGAGGGACAGTGGACTGGCGCAGCCGTGCTGGATAGCTACGGCCCCTCTTTGGTCAAATTAAAAACATGCATATCCTGTGACTCAGCCGTCTTGCTGGGGAATGCAGACATTTGTTGTGGACAGGATATCTGGGTGCCCATCTCAGAGAAAGTCTGACAAAGGTTCATACGGAGACATCTACCACTGAGTCAAACTGTCAGGGCCTAATATTTGATTTAAAAGAACTATGAAATATATATATACATACATACCTGAAAGGAACCTCGTGTTGATCAATGGAAATGGGGCATGATGAACCGGGAATCTTGATTTGAGATCTGACATTGAATTTACTAAAGAAAAGAGGGAGGGACGAAGGCAGGAAGGCATCAGAGTGACGGCGACTCTTACCCAGGCCCTCCTGCCCGATCAGTCAGAATCTGCTGAGGCTGTCTTCAGGGTGGTCCTCAGAGAGGGTCCGCCATAGAAGGCTGGCCTCTAGCAAGTTGCCTGTTCAAGAAATAATGGAGAGGGAAGTGTTTGGGGGCAGATCTATTCATGGAAGACTCCAGCCAGAAGTGTAGAGACCAGGACGGAGGTAGATGCGCCAAGTTTGGGAATCCTGTTGACCTGGTCGGGTGCCGGAAGCAGGGTGGCTCCTGCACAGTTGGGAACAGAGACGGGCACAGAGTTGTCCCATGGGAGCTGGCAAGGGGGTGGAGGGATACAGGAGAGACACCACCGGACCACACCTGGATGCTGTGCAGCAGTGCGGGCACTCTATCCATGGCTGCTGCCAGCCCCAATGGTTCCGTGGAACCCAAATGGGCCAAGTGGGTGGGAGGGTATGCTGTAGAACCACTAATGCAAAGTGAATTTAAAATGTAAAGGGAGGCATAGAGGTGCACCGTTAGGAGTACCGTCGCAGTAAAAGAATTAATAAGGTTGTCCGTATGCTGAAACACTTCCCTAAAGGACGTGCCAGTCTGGTCAAGTAAGGCATTGGCACAATTCTCTGATGTGTGAATACTTACAGCCCATCTCTGTCTGTTTTGATTTTTCTATAAACACACCCACACCTGGATATTCCCTTCACGCCTTTTCTCTGTCTCTTTATCTATGTTTGTTCCAGAGCAGAAGCTTTAACATTTTTTTTTCTTAACTCAAATCCTTAAATTCTAGGTTAAGCAGTCATGCAATAATTTATTTTAATTATTCATGTTTTTGGTCTTTAAGGACCAGTAAGTGCTCAGCAGGTCACCATGGAAACTAGCGCAGGTTCTGTCAAGTTTTATTAATCTTCTCTTTCCCAAATCCTCCTATTGATTTGACTATTAAACACTGGAGGCTGAGACGGTAGCTGGGATGAGCTCCAAATATAACCCAATGAGCCCAAGAGTTTCACATGTCACACTGGGAAGCAAGGCAACCACTGGCCATCCCCCTCAGGGACACCTGCACACGTCAGAAAGGGGCTAACCACAGGCCCCTAAGAGACTTTTCCTTCTTTCCTGGCGGGGTGAGAAATAGCTCGTCCGTGCCTAACCCTTCCTACTCTACTGTTCAGGACAGATACGGGTACTCATTACGGGGACCTCCGGGTCTCTGTCTGTAGAGGGATTCCTATTACGCCCTACGCTATACAGAGAGCCGGGCAACTATCAGAAGGGAGATGGATATATGTTTTTAAAGTAATTTAATAGTAACAGGCATTCACTGAACTTTTACAGGAAGGAAACACACTGTTCATCCCAAGCTGGTTTTTAAGAAATGTAGGGCTAAGTTTTTTATAAGGTGTTAAAAAAATATTCCATATGCAACGACAAGACTAACATACCATCACCCTCAATATGCTCCTGCCCTTTGGCAACAGACCTCCAGCCTTTTCAACCACCTTCTCCACGCGGCTAGACGGCACCCAGGGCGTCCTAGGTGGGAGCAGCCACGTCAGCCTAGTGCAGGGCTCACACCCACAGCCCAGGACAGCGCCTGCCCCATGGGAGGGGCTCGACAAGTGTTGTGGAGTAATGAAGTGAATAACACCTGGCTGGCTACTTCCCTCTGAAATTGGCTGTTGATACAGTTCTCAGACTTCTAGATCTCTAGAACCAGGCACATTTCAAAAATTTTGTTTCTCACAACATGGTGTCAACTTCGAGTTAGGACTCACAAAGAAACAGGACAAAAGAGACAAGCAGCTCTATGATGAGCACTTCACAGAAGAAAGGTTCTTTGGGTTTTTTTTAATTTCAGAAAGGTAGGAAAGATCTAATCTAAGAACAAAAATAAATTCTGAAATTCAACATATTTTGCCTTTTGAAAAATGTTTCCCTTGCCCAGCCCAGAACGATGAGGACCTTGTCACGGCTCAGGTTTGGATCTTAGATATAACTGATCTGCTTGCCTAAAATATTATCAGGAGTAAATTATTTTCTCCTTTCCGATTCTCTGCCTAGTGTCTCACAGCAGTTGGCTTCCAGTTTGTAACATTAAAACAATTTCTCGTGTTTCTACATACAATAAATGAGATCGACATTCCTCTTCCCTGCCCTATAATTTACCTAAAATACTTCTCATTGTCATTATTTTTCTTCTTCTTCTTTTCTTTGTGCTATCAAATTCTGGCTATTTTATGAGAATGGCTTTATAAGGTCAGGTCTCCCCTTATCTTTTGTCATCTTTGAGACTTACTGCTAACATCTGGTATTCTCATAATCCCTTTAATTCAAGGAGCTTAACGTGCTCTGCATGGTATCCGCTAACCCTCTGATATGGCCTTTTCTACTTAGTGGAGGGGGAGGTAGGCGTTCTGTGGTAAGACCTAACCTTGGTGGTTTGGGTGATGAAGTTTTTCTAACAACTTTTGCAAACTTCCTCTCGGAGACTATGAAGTTGAGTGATGGGTCCTGTTTGCTTAGAGACCCGAATCATTCAGAGGAACTGCTTGCTACCTGTACAAAGTATATAGTTTGGCTGAAAGGGCCCATGAGAGTCTGTGCCTCTAAGGTACAACTATCTATAAGGAAATATTTTCTGTTTAAAGAGATAAATTCATTGTTTATGGCAGGGAAAGATACCATGAAATATATCATTCCTTCCTGTAAAAGCGCTTCCTTGGTAGCTGTATTCAGTGTTTTGTTCTGTTTTGCTTTTCCTGGAGAGTGAACTTTCACTAGCTGGCTGGTTCCAAAAGAGGCCAAAGATAGCAAACCATGCTAAGATCGCCACCTAGCGTTTGACTTTGGAGTTACTGTGATACTAGAAGAGATCACAGATTTCAGGCTTTCCTCATCTGCCGCTAGGAGAGTATCTTTTGTTGTGTATTCTGCTGTGTTGATTGTTCATTTTGACCTTTGCTTTGATATCGAGTTTGCCTATGATCTGAATTTTTGGTTACCAGGGTGTTGTATATGCTTTTATTGTTCAGGTGAGTGCCCAAGCACAGAGTTGGTTTTTATTGGTTTTAAATAAAGATTTATTTGAAAATGTGAGTTTAATGCCCTTAAAGCTTGATCCTTCACTTCAAGTCTCAAATTTCACCACTTCCAAGAAGGCTTCTATGATCTTTCCTCCTTCCTATTCTCTGCTGGATGGTCACCCCTTCTTTGCATTTGAAGATGGAGTACGTATCATAGTTCTTGTCACTGTGGATTGTAACTGGCTACTCACCTGTCTCTCGTTCAATAGGGTGCGTGCTCCTCAGGGGCACCATTGGGTCTCATGGCTTGAACCTAGCACATGGAGGGGCTTGATCAAGATTTGAATAAAATGAATGAATGAATGAATGAATGAAAAGGTTTTCTAAATAAGATTAAAAGGTGTAGCTAATTTTTCCCCTTGTTACTATCAGTTTTCTTCTATGCTCAGTAAAATATTCTGTTTTGAAATAGCTGAATTTAACAACACTAACAAGTCTGTATAAGATCTTGGCAGGATAATCAAAATCCTGATTATAGAGCAACACCCTCAATCCAAAGGTGAATGGAGCTCTGATGATTGTTAAGATAGATGTTCCTTTCAAAACCAGATTCCCTGCGCTGCCTAGTAACTTCACAGGGCAGAGCACAACTGGGCTTTCTGTTCTGTTTCGTTTTCATCTTAACAGAGTCCTGGTCAGCTTCAACTGTTGAAAATGTCCATTTTTAAGTTTTTTTAATTTATTTTAAGTTTATTGGTAGCAGGGACTGGAGCACCAAGTTAGGAGAGGAACAGCAACAGGGGGCCTGGCAGAGGGCGGCGCTCCTGCGAGGCCCGTTCCCGTCTCCCTCCTATCCCCACTGCTGCTCCGAGATGCGCCCCTAAATCACTTTCCTAAATTAAAAAATTTAATCCTCTTGCTTCTTAGAAGAGATGCTCCTTATCTAAGCTTAATTTAATTAGTCCCATGTGTGATGTTGGGTAAAATTACCTGATCCTAACTAATTAGCAGGAGTCTGGGGTATTCAAAATGTGATTTGGGCTATAAAATTGAGAAGGATCCCACATACCCCCACACGCAGGAACTCATAAACATTAGACGGTGCCTCCAATGGTTCCTCTGGAGGAGAAGGAGTTGAGAACATTAAATTTGAAGTCATATTCACCAGGGCTCAGCACCTGGCTCTGTGGTTTATATGCTATACAATTGTGATAAAATTAATTAAATTGCTAAGCCTGTTTCTCATCTATAAAACAGGGCGCGTACGCACCGCACCATTGGTAGAGTAGTTGTCAGGATAGAATGAAGTTTGCTGTGTGTAGCGTGTGTAGTGGACTGTTTGACATATAGATACATGCTTAACACAAGTAGGAAAAGCAATACAGATTTACTATATGGGCAGTTCTGTTCCCAAACCCTCCACTGTTTTAGCCAACCCACCTACGTCCTGGACACAAAACATGGGTTGTCCTTTGGGACTTATTGATAGGCGGTGCCCAATGCCATCTCTTCCAGAAGCCTGCGTGCTGAGATTGCGCTCTGCCAGATGCCACCACTGCTGAGGGTGCAGTGAGCTCTCACCTCTCCAGCCTTTGTCTAGCTCTTCTGTGCGCCTCTACCAAGCCTCCCCCTGCCTCCACCTTCAGCTTCTTATCCATCAAGACCCCAACTCATATATTACTTCCTTCCTGTAGACACACCTGGGCACCCAAGAGTAACAGAAAAGCCCCTCAACACACAGCACACTGTATCTGAGCATGCCCAGTTCTCTGTCTCCCTGACAGCCTGGAAGGCATGAGTCAGGTCTTCTTCATCTTTATCTCCCAATACTTATTTTATGCTTGGTGCTTAGTAGGCTATCAGCAAATGTCTGTAAGAATGAAAGGCTCAGGCCTGACCAGGTGGTGGTGCAGTGGATAGAGCATCGGATTGGGATGCGGAGGACCCAGGTTCGAAACCCGAGGTCTCCAGCTTGAGCGTGGGCTCATCTGGTTTGAGCAAGGCTCACCAGCTTGGACCCAAGGTCGCTGGCTTAAGCAAGGGGTCACTCGGTCTGCTGTAGCCACCCCCCCCCCCCCCCGTCAAGGCACATATGAGAAAGCAATCAAAGAACAACTAAGGTGCTGCAACGAAGAATTGATGCTTCTCATCTCTCTCCCTTCCTGTCTGTCTGTCCCTATCTGTCCCTCTCTCTGTCTCTCTCTTTCACACAAAACAAAACAACATCAATAAAAATAACCAAAAAGAACATAAAACTCAGGGTTGTGAATATTAACATGCCCTGTGCAATTTAAGAGCCACTCTACCTCTCGGCCTCTGTCACTTCATTCTAGTTAGATCCCTGGAAAGGGCAACACAAAGGGATAGAAGAAGGGTGGGAGTAATGACCTTTCAATGCAGTCTAAGCACATAAGTGAGCAGCAGGGAGATGTTAGCTGTTAAGTCATCAATACAAGTGGCCCTTGAGCAGAGACAGAGGGGCGTCCTCTGGGGACACTGCAGACAGTCGATGTGCAGCTGTGGTTTGGGATGGACTGAGGCAAGTACTTCGTCTTTCGAGGCAGACATCGCTCCCTCCAAGAGTGGTCCATGGGTGGCAACCTGCCCCTCCTCTGGGTTTTAGATGGACGGAGCTTTGAAACAACCCCTGGTGGTTTCTGCATCCCAAATCCCCTGCCACTACTGTGTTAAGAGAGTAAAGAATACATGAAGTTCAAAGGAATGTCAGAAGGGGACAAATCTATAGCATTCATATTGCATCTCAAAGAATATGTCAATCATATGGAGGCGTCAGCTGTCTCTCACTTAAGAATGTATTTATGTGTGTGTGACTAGGGGTCTGGTGGGAAGTCCTAACTGAGATCTTGTTCTGCCCTGAGAGGTATACACCATGGAGATGCTCTCCTGATTGGAGAAGCCTCTGCCTTTTCTAGAGCCAAGTAAGTGCAAGTCAAAGTTAATTTTTAGTGTGAGACTGAAGTTCCAGGGGTGAGGGGTGCTGGCTGGGCTTGGGTCCTATACGGTCAGGCACTGTAAGGCCAAGGTCAGGGCCAAACTTACACCGGGGAATGCTGTAAAGAGAAACCATTTCCTCACTGCTGTCTCCCTCTGTGGGGGATGGGGGGAACACATGAACAGTTCCCATCCCTAAACCAGAGAAGGCAACCCCCCAATTATGTATAGAACCATGGGTTCTGTAAGCCGGGGTGACACTCTTTGCCCTGGTTAGCTTCCTGACCAACCTTTTCTTACCTGAGCAGGGCACAGCCTGGCAGAGAAGATGGGGCAAAGGCCACTCTCTCAAGTGCTGGTTCCTGAGAGGCCCATGCAGTGTGCTGAGCCTGTGCCCTTGATGGCAGGTAGTATGCAAGCTTGTACGTGTCTGGTCATACTCTGCCTTTTTCTAAAAAGTATTTAAGGCAACTTTCTTTCTTTATTTCTTCTTCTTTTTTTCCAAGTGAGAGGAGGGAAGATAGAGAAACAGATGCCCACATGCACCCCGATCATGATCCACCCAACCACCCCTGCCTGGAGCCAATGCTCTGTCCATCTGGGGCCATGCTTACAACTGAGCTATTTTTAGTGCCTGAGGCAGAGGCTCCACTGAGCCATCCTCAGTGCCCAGGGCCAATGCATTGGAACCACTTGAGCCATGGCTGCAGTAGAAGAGAGAAAGAGAGAAAGAAGGAGGAGGGGGAGGGGTGGGGAAGCAGATGGTAGCTTCTCCTGTGTGCCCTGACCAGGAATCGAATCCAGAACTTCCACATGCTGGGCTGATACTCTACCACTGAGCCAACTGGCCAGGGCCTAAGGCAACTTTAAAAGATGAGTGTCTATGTAAGGTCAGTTTGTTTATAGGTAAACCCTGAATATCTGTGAGCAGTGCCATGACTGCCCTTAAGAACATCAGAGCATGAACTTTATCCATTAAACTTGAACATCACCCAACTCATTGCCTTCGCTAAAGGGTGCATAATTGAGGAGAATAACATAAGAGTTTATCATTTTCTTTGTAAGTAGGCTGCTGTTAATGAATTCTTATTTCTCACCAGTAAGGAGACGTCCACAGACGTCTTTCCCAGACTTGGTCTTTCTGACACTCTCCTGGATGTGTTGTGCGGGTCTTGAAAGGGGGTCTTCTCTTGGTGATGCCTCACTAAATGGGCAGTCAGATGGCAGACCTGCCGAGCTGCCAGCTGAAGCAAATGAAAGGAGCCGCTCTAGACAAGATAACTTACACATTTTTAAACTTTGAAATAAATTTAGACTTACAGAAGAGAAAATAATACCGAGGGTTCCCACACACCCTTCACCCAGCTTCTGCTGATGTTAACAGCTAACATCTATGGTGCATTGGTTAAAAATAAAGTGTTTGCATTGGTGCAGTCCCATTGACTAAATAAAAGACATTATTCAGTGAAAGGGGTTCCCAAACCCAGATCCAACTGGTGTGTGTGTGTGTGTGTGTGTGTGTGTGTGTGTGTGTGTAGGGCTTCCCCACACCAGCAGGGTATCCAAGGATTCAGCTCAACCCTGATGCTGTCTACCTGGAGAGAAGTCCCACATACCCACGCTCCCACTCGGAAGCTAGTCGCAAGCCCAGGTTGTTACCTGTACTTCTGACCTACAATCACGGGTTCCCACGACCTCCTCCTTGGGTTTCCTTAATTTGCTAAGAATGGGTCACAGAATGCAGGAGAACCAATCTACTCCCTAGATTACTTTTTTATTACAAAGGATATTAAAGGATGTGAATCAACAGCCAGATAAAGAGATGTTTAAGACGAGGTCCGGAACGAAGGAGCTTCTGTCCTTGTGGAGCTTAAGGACTGGCATGGTGGCACGTGGAGTGTCCCGGTTCCCCACTGGGGAAGCTCTCCGAGAAAGGACTGTCCTGTGGGATTCTCTGCAGGCTTCATTACACTGGCAGAACTGACTAGGTCATTGGCCACTGGCGATTAATTCAACCTCAAGCCCGTCTCTGCTCCCTGGAAACCAGGGTGTGGATCTGGAAGTTCCTCCTCTGACACGTGGTTGGCTCCTACTAGGCAACCAGCCCCCAGCCCTGGGCTGCGCCCAAAAGTCACCTCAGCAACGTACAAGAGACACCTTTGGTGCTCTAATCACTTAGGAAGTTTCAAGGGCTTTGGGAGCTGTACACCAGGAACTGTGGATGGAGACCAGCTATATCTGACAAATTTATTTCAGTTATCTGAATGACCAAATCTACATGTGTGTGTGTGTGTGTGTGTGTGTGTGTGTGTATATATATATATATATATTATATAAAACACATATATATTTCCTGTAAATCACAGTATCACAACCAGTTTTTCCACTAATGCCTTTTCCTGTTCCATGATTCAATCCTGGCTACCACGTTGCCTTCTGTCGTCTTGTTTTCAGCATCTGGGAGATGATAACGTCTAAGATGAGGAGTGTGCTCGTGAAATGAAGTCCGGCTCCCTGGCCTCTGGACTGGGTGCCGGGAGCCCAGCGCGGAGGCCGAGACCGTGCGCGCAGGCCCCTTCACCCCCACCCCACCCCCACCCCACCGTCCGAAGGTCGTGAGTCAGCCTGCAGATTCCCAGAACCACCTCCCTGCATTGCCTGCACCCTTCTCCATCTTGTGAAGCCACCAGGGACAATGGACTGTGGTTGCCACCACTTTCTGGCTAGAGTCACAGTGTCAGGACCCTTCCTCCGCTGCACTCTGAAGACCCTGCGGCACCGACACAAAAGGCCTACAGCCGGGTGTTGTGACGGACGTTTCTCTCCCTCCCGCTCTCTCCCCTCCTTCCCACTCCCAGCTCCCACTTCTCTAGCAGGGCATTTGCCTCTCTGCTCTCAGATCTATTCCTTTCGCTTCTCCTGCTCTGCTCTGTACGCAAGGAGCCAGTCCTGTGAGCTATGGGCCTAGTCCCCTTAGCCGACTCTCAGGGTTGGCCACGGGGAGGCTGGTAGGGGTAGGAAAGCAGAAGGCAGGGCGTCCCCTCCTTCCTCTCGGCTGTGGCTGTGGGGCAGCTCTGGGCGTGGCCGGGAGCCCCACACGGCCCCGCTCCTGCTGGTGGCCCTGCTCTGCCGTCGCCCCCTCTGCCCTTCCTTGTTCCAGCAGCCGAGGCTCTAGCTACTCCCTACTGTTGCTAATCTCTGTGTTGCTTCAGTGTCCAGTTTGTGCATAGGTTTTGATGATAAGTTCCCTCTATGGCACTACATGGAATGGGTTTTGTTTTTCAGACCTGCCTGTAATTGGCACCTACAACCCAATCATCGGCTGCCCCTCCCAGGGGCTAGCACAGGAGGGAGGAGGGCCCAGGTCTCACTGAACCTGTTCAAGGGGGTTGTCATTGCAGGTGGGAAGGGACTCCTGGGCTCAGGGGTACGAATATGGGCAGAACACTGTCTTTTTCCTCGGTCGTAGGCTCTTGTCAATAACCCTTAATATGACCAGGTGACAGGCATTGGTTTATATTAGATTAAACCAGAGGTCTCAAACTCGCGGCCCGCGGGCCGCATGCAGCCCGCCCACCAATTTTGTGCGGCCCGCAGACTGGCCCGCAGATTAATCCACGAAGTTTGATTAGTCTGCGGGCCCGCACAAAATTGGTGGGCGGGCCGCATGGCAACGAGTTTGAGATCCCTGGATTAAACCAAGAAATTGCTGCGTTCAAGTATTTTTGACCTACAGAAATGGCTATCTCACATGATTCCACTTAATAAGAAAAGAAAGCAGGTAGGAAAAAGATAAGTAAATTTTTCATGATGATTAACTTCAGTAATAAAGCTAACATTTACTGTATGTTTACCATGTGCAAGGCACTTACGGGACTTGAAGCAGTAGTGCCATGGGAAACTCATGCATGACATTTGTTCTAAGTATTTTCTGTATATTGAATCATTTAATCTTCAAAACAGCGTTCCAAGATCAGTATGGTTTTATCCCATTTTATGGGTCAGGCACAGAGAGGTTAAGTTCCTTGCCTGAAGCCACACAGTAAGTAGCAAGGTTCGGATTTGAAGCCAGGCAGCTTAGCTCCAAAGCACGTGCACTGCACTTTACAATGTCTTGAGGTAGATGTTGTTATATCCATTTTACAGATGAGGAAGCTGAGAAACAGAGAGCTTGAATAACTTGCCCTAAATCACATAACTGCCAAGCTCATATGTTTCCCCTCTTCCCTGCCCCTCTCTCCCAGTTTTGTCCTGTAAGGTCTCTAACACTGCACTCCACTGGATTCTCTTGTCTTTGCCTGCAAAGGATAATAAATAATGTGCAGATTTCAACACATTCCACCTGCACATCCATCTTTTGCTGCATTTATTGAGTTCTCTTCTCTGTGATGCGCTGGGGTCTTACCTGTGTGTGTGTGACCAATTCAGAAGGAAATTACTGTGGTTTGTGTTAAGACAGCTGCCAGGTAAGAGATGTAAGAATTTCTTTTGACTGATATGCTAGCCACACTCAGATCTATTCTCAAGTCCTCCACTTCCTCCTTTAAAAAAATAGGCATTTAATAATAACCTTGTTTACACAGTTTATAAGTGTTTTTATATATGTACAGTGCCAAGAATTACGGGCATTATTTGTGTGGAAAGTAGACTTCTTGTCTGCCCTAGAGCAGAATCCCTAAGGTATCTTTCTTAACCTAGGTAGGATGGTTATATCATCAATGAATGGCCAGGGGGTGTAGTATTTAAATTGGCCACAAGAGGGTACTATTTCTTTGTCGCACACGTTCATTGAAATAATAGCTTTTGGGGCCACAGATGTGAGATGCTATTCTGGACACAGTAATTAAACCACATTTAGTGCAATTTACCAAAAATAAGCAAAATAGTCTGTTTGGTGGAAAAATAAATTCTATCATTTCTTTAAATTCCAAATACAGAGAGGGAAGCTTTTTAATAAAATGAATTTGTTTTCCAGCAGGCTTTTACCGAATTTCTTCCATTCGTTCTTATTTGGATGGTGGCATTTGAGAAATAGTACTTCCCTATTAAAAATTTTTAAAAATGTCTCCCCCTCATTTTTTTTTTTTTTTTTGGCAATTATGTGTCCTAGAAATCTTTCTGAAAAAAATATGTTGGGGACTGAAATTTCAAAAAAGCTTGAGAGTCTTTCCAAGGCTGGGTGTGTCCCCCAGGAACAGAAAATTACACTTGATATTTCAGCATAGAGAATTTAATAGGGAGAGGAGATCACACAGGTGGAAGAGGGCTAAAAGAACAGAAAGGACCTTTGAAGTAACCAGTGTCATTACTTCTGGAAGTGGCAACTGCTCACAGGGCTGAGGAAGCAAAGGTAAAGGGGTGGGATTATCAAAACCTGCATGCCGCTTCTGGCAGTGGGGGAAGTGGTCGGACCCTGTCAACGCTGGGGCGCAGGGTCCTGGAGAAGGCGAGGCGCGCTCGTAGGAGCAGTAGCCATCTCTAGTTTTCCGATATCACTCTAGTGCCCCCTATTGGCAGAACATAACTGGAGCCAACTGTCAAAAGAGACAGCCCCTGCATCACTGAGTACAGAAAGGTAGTTTCTGAGCACAGTTCACTCCCCCGGCTACTCAGCTACTAGATACACTTTCTCAACATCTTTGAAGTCTCGCACAAAAATAATAACTTTTCGCCTTGACTATAGATGCTATAATTTCCATTCCCTTTTCCTGTTGGACACAGATGTACTAAGAAATTCTCTGGAAAACCTCTTGAGTTTCGGATAGAATTCTTATGTAGTAGAAATCTGAAGTCGCTTATTAATCAGGATCAGCTAGGATGGTAACACTTCTCCATCTGCTCGTTCCATGGGGCAAGGAGCCCCGAATGGCTAATTGGCAGTCTCAACTTCCAAGCCCACGGGGCAGTTTTTGTGTCCCTTGGTGGAAACATTTCTCCATCATGCAATCGAATCTTCGAACCAAAAGAGGCCAAAGTTGCAGGGACAGAAAGAAAACCTTCTGCGAGTGGATTTTAGGTGTGATAGTGAGAGAAGCCACTCTGACTTCCACCCTTAATTCCTGGACCTTTATGTTCGGGCTGTGGGGGAAACTGGACCACATGATGGTAACTGGCTCACAGCATATGCGACATCCTGGAAACTGGGACCTTAAACTCCAGGTTATTCTCTCAAATTGTAGTGTCATCGAGTCTTTGCTGGGCCATTCCTCCCACTTTCTACCAGGCCCCTTGCTCCTGGGTAATGGTACATGTGGTGAAACCAGTGAACTCCATACCATGAGCCCTCCGTCACAATGCCTTTCCCTGTGAATTGAGTTCCTAGGTCAGAAGCATGCTATGTGGAAGTCTATGCACGTGAATAAGGCATTATGCTAATTTGATGATGGAAAGGTTTGGTAAGCATGGTTTTTGTGATGGCCAGCACATATTTTGGCAGAGAAAATCCACTGGGCGACAATGTCCTAAAAATCAAGCGAGATCTGCCCTCTGTCCTGGCCTTCTCCCTCCCTAGGCTTTCTTCTCTGTTTCAAGCTGGGGTTTTCTGTTTGTTTGAGGACAGATATTGTATGGGCCAGGAGCCTTACTGATGGTGAGGTTTTCACCAGGCTCACATTTCAACATGTGTCTCTGCCAAACACAAAACAGCGGAGGACATTGAAGAGGAGATCACACATGCATTTGAAGGCAAATGTTTGCCTTGAGCCCATTTGACTTCAACCCCAGTACTTACTTTCCTGAGCATTATGATTTTATGAAAAAAAGAAATGCTTATTATAATGGAGAAGTATGTAAGTGCATTGCTTTCACTCAAAAGCAATTTTTCTCTATTGTTTAGTATTGTTATGGTAACACTTTTTACATTTAATGCTACTTTTCAAGGTGGTAGCACCCTCAATATTTAGTACCACTGCCAGACAATGCTAACTCTGCCTTGTATTTTTATAGCCACTTAAGAGTTGTAAACTCACTCCATCACTGAACATTTTAGGACTGAGATTATAAGGACCAAATCAGAAGGGAGGGTATACCTAGAAGACACACTCCCCAGCACCACTCTAATTCTAGATGGCCACTTGGTTTCCCAGAGAACAGAGACTCCCCTCCTCTCCCTCCACTTTGGTTGACTGACTTTTTCACATCTCAGTAGCTTGTTTTGAGGTCAAATTTTCATCACCCTTGTGACTGTAGGAAGAAGAAAGTCGAACTGTTCTTTAAAGGTACATATACTTGAGGGTTTTTCTCAACAAATATTAATGAGGGCCTGGTTTATGCCAAGAATTGGGTGGGCAACACGTGTATCTCTGTTACGATGCTGTCCCAGGCCAGGCCAGCCATAGTGGCTCAACAGGATCACGAGAACTGCAACAGAAAGGTAATTTCATGGTTTCTCTTGAAACTGTCATCTGAATCCCTCTTGTGGTTTGGGGTGTTCAGTGGGGCACATCAATCAGGAGTCTTTTTCTACCTCTCCTCCCTCGCACGGCTGGAAATGCACCCTTTGTGACTTCACTCTCGGGGTATATGTTAGTTACACACTGGTGAGCACAAGATTCGAGAGTCGTAACCAGAAAACCTGTGTCTGTTGTCAGATTCACAGGGAGGACGATGCCAGAAGCAGGAAACCACAGAAATGAGGTAGGAGACGTGTGAAGTGAAGAGCGGGCGTCCAAGCTCTCGCCCTATTGGACTACCGCCCAGGATTCCTCAAGCTGTGCGTGGCCCACTCCTGGGTGTGCGGTCCTAGATCACAGCACCATCGGCACCCCTGGGAGGCACACGGGGCCCAACCCGCACAGCCGTGTAAACCCTGCTCGGCGGCCTGCTCATTGTTGTTGCTTTGTTGTCTTGGGCACTGGTGCCATGAACACGAGGGGCATGACTTGCAGGATGGGGCAGCCGCACCAGCTTCTTCATCTCTCCGTTGTCTCCATCAGAACCTCTCCACGTCCACAGGCTTACCCCACCTCAGCACTACCCTTGAGCTTGAACCCTTGGCTTTACAGAGAATCTAGTATAGTATTTTTCTCAGATGGCTTTAGAAGTTGCTTTTCTGCCCCCAGAAGAAGGCAGCCTGTCTTTTCTATTATGGAGCGATCAGCTGTCCTCAATACCGGTTCCGGCCTGCAGTTTACTACAGCCTGGCCCTCTAAACTTTCCCTTTCCTGAGTGAGTGCTGTTCTCTGCTGCTCAGCTGAAACATTCAGGTTAACTCCCGTCCGCGGGGCCTTCACAACTTCCCTCAGCATCAGCACTCAGCTTCTACTTAATGTACCTCGTCCATGAGGATATCTAACTCTACACGCAAGCAGGTTCCCTGGCCCTGGGCCCAGGCCCCACAGCGGTCATGGGGTTTGCTCACGTGGCAGAATCGCACTTGCCCACCCTCTTAAAACTTCCATGTGGCATGTGACTCCTTTGGTCAATGAAATGTGAGTAGATATAACACTGTTTGGCAGAGACTTAAGAAGCCAGGGCCTGATCTGTGATGCCCTTTCCCCTGATGAGGCAACTATGAGGGCACATGTCACCAGGAAGCCTGTGTCATCTCAGTCCCTGAATGATATGATGTGTGCAGCCCGCCTGCCGACCCATGTTGGACATGTAACATAAGCGAGAGCCCTACTGGGGCTGTGTTAAGAAACTGAAATTTTGAGGTTGTTTATTATTGTAGCATAACCTTCCTTATCCTGACTGACATAAGATCCCCAAATGCCTGGAATTACAATGAAAACATGCCACTCTGGCCATTGGTCTGAACTGGACTAAATCGAGGCTGGAGCCGATGTTACGGCAGCAGTGATCACTATCTCCCAAAGTCGGTGCTGAGACCCACTGTGATGCCGGTGGCCGAGGCCAGGCAGGTCCACGTCGGATTCGGCAGACGCTAGGAAAACTGCAGAGCCGGAAAGGGTTGAGCCGTTCGTTTAATAGAGTCTCACAATGGCGGACAAGCACACAGGCAGGGGAAACCGCCTCTCAGGCAAACAAACAGCAAAAATGGCCCCTCACAGCGGCGGGCAGGCAACTCGCGAATCTGCAATCCCCCATCTCTCATTTCTCTTGAGAGCACGCACCCATAGCCTTACATAAACTATGTACACGTGGCACTGCCCCGTGCTCACGTACCAATCAGGCAAAGGGCTTGCAGCTGATAACCCTGCGAGCAAGCCTAACACAGCTGCCCCACATCCACCATCATGACTTCCACCGTCTTGAAAGAGACGGGAACCCACAGTGGCCCCGGATGTGACGGCACTGGGAGAGGGAGCAGGTGTGTGGAACAGCCCACCGCGGTGCTGGCTGTTTCAAGAGCAGCTAACCCCTCACCCATGGGTGTCAGCGGTTTGTCCGAGCCGGGATTGTAGGGCCTGGCCCCTTCCCTGGAATGACAAGAGCAAACGTTGTTCCTGAGGGACATAATGACAGTACCCAAAGCTGTTTGTCACTGGTCGCCATTGCTGCCAGCCTCCCCTCTCTGGTGGTCTCCAGAGGCAGTGTAAGATGACCAGATGACCTCAGCCAGTTAAGGGATTTTGAGATTTATGACCAAAACCAATGGGTTCTGCTTGGTTAAAATTAAGTTGGCAAATTTGATTTTAGAGCCCTAACCTCCTCACTTCTCAGCCCCTGAATAACCCCCCCCCCAACACTGTACTGAGGCTCGTTCTGAGGTTACCTAGCGAACAACCACTCTTGAACTGTTGTTAGTTGATAAGTACTTGAACAAACAACAGTGCACCCTGTCTGTGCGTGCGCCTCACATGAGACACACTGGCATCGAGAGGTTGCAACAAACACCCCTGACTCACAGCCTAGTGCTGGGTTGGCAAATTCCAGTCCATCGCCACGTCGAGGCGGCTGCAGGTTTTGTAAATCAAGTTTCCTGGAACTCAGCCGTGCCCGTTCATTTACTGTCTGGGGCTGCCTCAGGGCTGTATCTGCAGAGGTGAACAGTGGCAATGGAGAGCCTGGGTCCACAGAGCCAAAAATATCTATGCTCTGGCCCTTCTCAGAAAAACGCTGACCTTGTCTAGTGGCTTATTAGCCTTTTGGGGAGTTTGCATTTTGGTAGCATTTTCTTAAAGGCAAATTTTGTGGAATTCAAGGAAATTACGGAGGAAATTCAGGCAATAAGGAGATATTCTGAGGAGGAAGCCATGTCTGCCTGCTGTCACATCACCCCCTCTAGACAGCTGCCTCTCTGTCAGCCCAGGAAAGTGGACAGTTGGTTTTGAATCCCTGCACAGAGCTGCGAGCTTGGGGAAAGAGAGAGAGGCGGCTCTCACCATGGGCTGGTCCTCAGCCTGAGTTGGTGACAACATGCTCTCCGTGTGACTCCAGGAGGGCCCTAATATTCAGGTAGCCAGCCCGGCTCAGTGCATGGACAGGGGCTGGCTTTGCCTTCTTTGCGCCCCTGGGTTTTCGGATGACATCAGCATGAACTTCATGTAAGCCCCAAAGTCAGTCTTCCCTGCTCTCCCCCCCCCCAGGGCACAGACAGAGGGGACAGAACAGGGAGAGCCCTGAGGTTCCGTTGACTTTTCAGCTAGTGGGAACCTGGGAAAAGACAAGAGTCAGACTCGGGGCAGGAAGCCTTTGCCACACCGTATCCACTCTGTGTGCAGGAGAATGCCGGCCCCACCGGAGCACCCAGCCGCTCCCTGGTGGGAAACGACTCTGCCCACAAGAACAGCCAAGCAAGAGTCTTCTAAGAAACTCGAGGACTTGGCCCGCACTCCTCAAATGGAAGCTGGGCTGAAATCTCCTCCACCCACTGAATACGGGTGACCCGGCTGGAATCTGGGGCCACACTTCACAGGGAGCCAGCCAGCTAAGCCCAGGGGGTGCCTCCCGCCAAAGCCACAATGACACCTCGGGCTGAGGCGGAACCTTTCTCAGTGATGTTCACCTCAGTGAAGGAGAAAGAAAATCACACTGAGCCTCAGAGCCCTTCTTCCTCCTTGGATGTCATCCTGGAAATTGAGTCATCTCAGTAAACATGCATAAGTGCCTGAGGTGCAAGGTGGTGTCCCCACAGGAGATGCAAAGATGCCTAGGACGCGGTCACATGGCCCTGAGAACCAGGAAGCAGAGACAGAAAAGTAAACTCCAAAACAAAATGGATAGTGACAAGTCTATAAAAGAAATTAAAGTCTGTAAAAGAAATTAAATCCCGGACTTGGCAGAAAGACATGTCTAGGTTTCAATCTCAATTCCACCACTTACTGACTCTGTGACTCGACTTATCTTCATTAATTCATCCAGTAAACATTAATCAAAGGTCGACTAGGTTCCAGGGACCTGATAAAGGCCAATGAGAGGGGAGGCCCAACTTAGAGGCGGTGACCTTCCTCACCTCAGAGGGTTTACACAATCTATTGGCGGAGACAGCCACCACACAAAAAAAACAAAGAAATAAAAACATAATTCCTGAGAGTGATGAGGCTATGAGGAAAATAGAGTGATGTACAAAAGTGACTCACAACAGTGGATTCTTAAGAACCAGTGGTCAAGGGAGGCTTCTTGGAGGAGGTGACATCTGAACTGAGATCAAAGGTAAGAGGCAGCCTAGTGACAATCTGGGGAAGAGAATTCCAAGAAGCAAGTATTGGTGCAGCGGTCTGCTCGTATGAGTGTCTGAGTTCCATTGGACTATAAAATGAAGGTAATTTACTTAACGGAATTGTGGTAAAGGTTCAATGTGCACTGCATTGAAAGTATTCAGATCAAAGCCTAGCACTAGGTAAGTATTCTTTAATATAACCAAGTACATCAACACAAAGAAGCAGTTCATTCTGAAGGGAGTGAGTGCTGATTTGACTCAGGCCTTGCAGAATGGGAAAGGTTCGGGTAAACAGACAACGGGTTACATCTCCCTGTTGTTGGTTCCTATATCTCTCAGTAGTTTCTGTTTCAGAAGAAATTACTAGTCCTGCTTCACTAGAATAACATGAAGAGTGTTCTCCTCTCTAATCTGTAAATGATATATTAAGGCAGAGACTTCCTTTTCTTCCACCATTCTACTCCAACGCTTAGATGAGATCATGCATGCCAAGCATGAATAAATGAATGGGACAGCTTTGAGGCATTCAGTACAGCATGAAGTTGAGTCTGTTTAGGAACTGGTAATATACCAGTAAAGTAAGAACCTAGAACTCAGAAAGACTGACTCTCCCCCAAGTGAGAGAGAATTCTTCTGGCCTGACTACGTTTGAACTAGGATATCGGCCTTTTTCCTGCGTTCAGGCTCCTGCTGAAACATCAGCTCTTCCCGAAGCCTCGAGCCTGTCAGTCTTCACATGGACCCACCCCAGCAGCTCCCCTGAGTCTCCAACTTACTGACCTTGCAGATCTTGGGACTTTTCAGCCTCCATAACCATGTGAGCCAATTCCTAATAATAATAACAATAATAATAAGAATAATAATAATAAGTATCCTATCTCCTACTGGTTCTGTTTCCCTGTATTAACCTGACAAGGGCATATCCTAAGGAACTCATTTTAATTCAATCACCTACTTAAATGAACTACCTTCTAATACAACCACATTTTAAGGTATAAGGGATTAGGGTTTCAGCCTATGATTTTTTTGTGTGGGGGGGAGGATGAAACAAAATTCAACCCATAACAGTAAACAAGTAATCTTTCATTTGTTTCAGCCATTGTCACTTGCAGCTGAGATTCAAGGTGTAGATTCACAGACCGAGTTTGATGATCCAGGATAAGGTGTCTTGCTGCATTTCCTTGGTAGCATGTTACAATGTCTTCCAACTTTGAAAGGTCATTTAATGCTTAGAATGTGGGCTTGGGAGAAAGCAGGTGTCGAAGGGTATCAGTCTGATGATTGACTTGTGGGGCAACTCCCAACCATGCTTCCTTTTGTCCATTTCCAGCTAACATTAAAATAAACACCATGAGCCCTTGATGAGAAAGTCATTCCAAACACGGAGTCATCACCTGAGCTTTGGGGTGAGAGAAGGGAGGTTCAGCAGCCACAGAGAAGCAGTCCTCTTTAGACAAACTTCTTATAACAATCTGATGCGTGCCTGTCAGCCAATGTCAGCTGCTAATCTGTGTGAATTAATGCAATAATAATTGGGCCATATTTGGCAAGCACTAATTTCTTTCACTATATCAAATCAAGCCTTATGATTGTTGGAAATAAACATGCTACCCTCAGAATGTTGAATCCCCACACCAGCAGCTGGGTCCTGCAGGCATCTGGAAAGCTCCGGAGAGGAGGCTGGGTCACCCAGTGGCGGCACTCCCTCCTGAGTGGGGAAGCCCAGAGCACTGTGTGAGTCCTGATTGAGCCCAGCCACGCCGGGAAGGGTGAGAGGAAGCTGAGCCTTCATTCTGGCCCGTCTCCAAGGAGAGTTCACTCGGGGAGCACCCTGCAGTGCTCCTGCCTTCTTCTGGAGCCCCCACCTTGACAGCAGAGGGAGAGAACAGCCCGGCAGCTGCGATCTCCTGATGAGCTGAGGCTACCCATGCCCTCCCTGCTAAGGGGCCCTGTGGTGTCACTGCAGTAAGAGACCATGACAGAGACCATTTCAAAGATTCCCAGATCAGACTGCAAGGAAACCTCAGAGGAAATGCCTAACAGACTTACAAGCGAGAAAACAGGAAAACCAAAGAGAGAGAGGCTTCGAGGGTTTTCTCTGCCTGCAGGAGGGAAAGAGGAAGAAAGAACAAGGTCTAGAACGAAGACGAAGGGAGTTGGGAAAGGATGGAAGATTGCCTCTAGAAAGGGGTGGGGGGGCCCAAATAAGATATTGATTGAGCAAGTCAGTGGGAACTTTACTAGACATTCCACTCTAGTCGCTGGACAATGCTTTTTCTAAGAGCGTGGAGGTCAGTATTACAGCCTCGCGTGTCTTCTCTCTCACCGGGCACTCTGGTATTCATGAGCAGCTGGGCCAGGCCCTCCGCTCTCACTGGGGGGGCAAAGCAGACAGAGCCCCTGCCCTCCCTCTCTGCTCCTGTCCTTGCTCTTTTCTCTCTTCCTCCCCCTCCTCTCTTTCCCTCTCTCCTCCTCCCTCTCTTCTCTATACCTAGGTTCTAAATAACTGTGAAGTTAATACTCTGTTCAGTGGAACCATTTTTTTGCTAGCAACTTACTAATTTAATTTTCCCAGTAAGCCATTCAGGACTGAATCCCACATCTTTCCCCACATTGGCCGTTGTGTGTAGACATAAGGGTCCCTCAGCCCCACCCCGCCCTGGGTGCCTCTCTCAATCTCTCTCCCCACGTTTGCTGCCTCGCACCCCACTCCGCACAGACTGCTTATCTATCCACAAGCTTAGAGTGTCAGCACCTACAAAGCTTCCTTCAATTTCTTTCCTCTTCCCTTCTGTCCTTATCCTGTCAGTCAGGATGAAAGAAATTAAGTTGTGTAAGTCTGTACATTATCTGTGATCCCGGCTACCAGGACCCGGAGCTGCCTGGAAGCTGCCCCCTCACCTGGGTGTGGATTCAGACATGACAAGCTGCAGGAGTTCTGGGAAATAGGGGCCCTTGGGTTCCCAAAGTGACAAGTTTCTAGACCACAGCTTGGAAAGCAGAAAGGAAGCTGCGAATCAAAGCTCCAAGGAAACCGCTTACCTGGTGACGAGGAACCAGAACCCAATACAAGATGAGACTCCTGGGCCGTCTTCACTTTTAGAAGCAGCGGTGCTGCATGCGGTGAGCGGGTCCTGCGCTCACCAGGAGCTGGCGGAGGGGGCTGCGTCCGTCCGTCTGCCCTCCAAGACGCCCAGCCCTGTGCTCTTGCGCGGAGCTGCGCCTGCCCTGTGGAAGGCGGTCTTTTGATCGTGTACTTGCCGTACTCTTGACTCTGGGGCTCAGGCTGCACCTGCTAGGCAGGGGCATCGTTTTCAAATTCTCACAAAGGCATTGTACATGCCAGTGATGATTAGGTATGTATGACCCTGGCGTGATAACAAAGGGATTGACCTTTTAAAGTAAGTATTTTACAAAACAAATTTTTAGGGTGTGTTTTAGAATTATTATAAATGCAGTGCCATCTCTTATTCTTTTTATATATGAAAGGTACATAATAATATGTATAATTATTAACATCTATAATATATACTATCTAACATACAATTATTAAAATGTAATAATAGTAAAATACTATGAAGATATAATAAGTATAATCACTTGTATTCATGTGACCCTGCTAGGAGTCCGCTCCTGTACTGGGTGCCATACACTTGGTTTGCAGTTCCTCCTCCCTGACTGCCCTTGTGCTTCACTGTGGGGGGAGTATTCTTCCTGTTCCCTTGGCTTTGGCCTTGGCCATGCGATGGTCTGGCCAACTGAACATGAGCAGAAGTAACAATGTATAAATCACAGTAAACAGAACCATGAATGTGAAGTAAATGTTTGTTGTTTTAAGTCACAGAAAATTGGGGATTGGCTGTTACGTGGCATTATCACGGTAATAGTGGATGCCTACAGTGCCTGACTTATTTTTTAACAAGTCTCACAACCACTCTTTAAGGTATGTGTTCATTTTACATAAAGAAAAGTCAAGGCTTTGAGAGGTTAAATGAGTTAATAACTATTGCAGCCAGTATTAACGTCCCGGTCTGCTCAATTCCAAAGCCTTTTCCCTTTCCCACTTCACCTCCCCTGTATTGCTTCCAGAATGCTGACACTGGGTTGCCCTAGAGCAGGGGTCCCCAAACTTTTACACAGGGGGCCAGTTCACTGTCCCTCAGACCATTGGAGGGCCGATTATAAAAAAAAAAAAATATGAACAAATCCCTATGCACACTGCACATATCTTATTTTAAAGTAAAAAAAAAAAAAAAAAAAACGGGAACAAATACAATATTTAAAATAAAGAACAAGTAAATTTAAATCAACAAAATGACCAGTATTTCAATGGGAACTATGCTCCTCTCACTGACCACCAATGAAAGAGGTGCCCCTTCTGGAAGTGCGGCGGGGGCTGGATAAATAAAATAAAAAGGGGGCCGCATGCTGCCCGCGGGCCGTAGTTTGGGGACCCCTGCCCTAGAGATCCTTAACTAGCAGTAACAGCACTATGATGGTCAGTACATTTGTGTCCTACTTACAAAGACAGGGAAAGAAGCCAGTGGACTCTCGCTTTGCAAGGCTGCGTCCAGAGTACCTCTCTGCTCAGCTGACAGCTCCACACAACATTCTTTAACACAGAACCCATCCTCTTCTCTTTCTTTTACCCACTCCAAACTTCCAAACTGTTACGTAAAGTTTGAAGGTTTAAATATGATTCCTATTTCTCCAGCCTGAGATGACCCGAGGCTGAGATGAAGTTGAACTTGGTACCTTGTTTGTTTCAGTACAATAAGCCAGAACCACATACAGATCACTGAACTGAAGAATTACTTCTCTTTTCAGATAACACTTTGGACAGTAAAAAAAAGAAAACAGACAAAACAAAAGCCTTTGTCTGATGTATTGCTAAGGGGAAAAAGCAAAGCATAGAAGAATGTGTATTGTACCTTGTTTGTATATTTAAGAAGTATATACACATATAACTGTTTATATCTCCGTAGGATGTCTCTGAACGTCTAGGAACTGGAAGTTATAATTACCTTTTGTAAGGGAACTTGGTGGCTGGTAGGGGGCAGGAATGCAAGGGAATTATTTCTTACTGAATACCTTTTTAAAGCTTTATTTCATTTTCTTTTCTTTCTTTTTTTTTTTTTTTAGAGAGAGACAGGCAGAGAACAGATAAAGACAGACAAACAGGAAAGGAGAGAGATGGAAGCAGCAACTCATGGTGTGGCACCTTATTTGTTCACGGATTGCTTTCTCATATGTTCCTTGATGGGGGTGGGGGTGGGGAGGAGGGATTCGGCTGAGCCAGTGACCCATTGTTCAAGCCAGCAACCTTGGGCTCATACCAACGACCATGGGCCTGATCCCACGTTCAAGCCAGTGACCCCGTGCTCAAGCTGGTGAGACCACGCTCAAGCCGGAAACCTTGGGGTATTGAATCTGGGTCCTCAGAGTCCCAGGCTGACACTCTATCCACTGCATCACCGTCTGGTCAGGTTAAAGCTTTCTAACTTGATGTACATTTTCAGATTACTATTCAAAATACCAAACACATTTTTTAAAGGAAGGAAGTGCACCTTCTCTTACCTACACCTCTTTTCACTGCAGTCAGGTTATATCTCATAGGTCTGATTCTCTGACTTTTTAAGGAGACGTGGAAGGAGGAGCTGGCCCCAGGAGGACACGTGTTTTCTTCCTCTCAATAGTTGAGCTGCCACATGCACATCTTCAAAGTCGCCGCAGACAACGGGTTCTCTATGAGGAAACAGAAGCTGGAACCCATTGGTTTCTACAAGGGAAAGTGATCAGCTGTTTTTGTCAAAACAAGACCAAAATAATAATAATAATAATGTTCTCTGAGTTACATGACAGAACATTCCAAGAGTCCAAGTCCTTAGATTTCCACCTGCAAGCCAAGGATGTTTTTCTGTTAAATTCGAATAGTATCATTAGCGTTTATTAATTGTTTCAACAAACAGACATCCATGTCCATTCATTCAAAACAAAACAAAAAGTCAGGGTAAATAAATCAACTCTCAAATCATGTCCTCCTGCAAACAGCAGCTGCGCCGGAAAAGGAAGGCAGCTTGTTAGCAGGCGCTCGCTCAGGGCAGGGCGGCCCGCACACAGGCCCGGAGCCTGTTAATGTGTCCTACAGCCCACAGGAAAGAGCCTCAGCGGAAAGCAAGAAGGCAGAACAATTGTGTGAACTTACCTCCCCTTCTTACTCTCCAAACATCTGGCTTCTGCATGTGTCATTTCTTTGATTCAAACCTGCGCTGGGGTTGTTGATAGGGAGAGCCTGCACCTGGGTGAGGAGGGGGGGCGTGGACGGACTACCTCTTCATTAAACAACAGTTAGCACAGACTCACTTTTCATAGCGCACTAAAGGAGCAGGTTGGTTGTAAGTGGTGTTTCTGAAATTGCCCGGCTAGGTCTCTGCCAACTCTTTGCGAGGAGATTAAAACAAAAGCTGGAAGCCAAGAGACAGTAGGGAAAGCCCTTACGCTCAGGGCTAAAGACAAAAGGAAAACAGGCATGACACCATGTTCATATTGGCTAACCGTGGAGAAAAATCTCTGCTGTTTCACATAATGCGTTTATAAACACAGATGTCAGGGACGACAGGTTTATTTTTGCAGTTCTGCATCTTACGTTTCCCAGGTTGGTTCTCTTTCTTATCTTCTACGTCAGAACAGTCAAACAGGATTCAAGTGTTGCATTTAGATGGCTTGCTTCCCTGAATTGTGTTTCCATGCATTAATAGGACAGCTTAATTCCATCTTAAGATGGCAGTTTTATGTTGTCAGAACTGCCACCATTTCATTTTACTGGGATATTTTCAATAACAACCTGGGCTTATTTTGATGGCAATTAAAAATCAGTTTGGTAGTCATGTTGCCTGGCAATCAGCTATTAAGTTTATATGCTTGTCATATTTTAACTATATGCCTAATTTAAAAGTAAATAGTGCCACTTGAATTTTGTTGAGCTCCAAAGTGAAGATGCTGTCAGATCTTGGATGCAGACTGCAGGCTCAGTTTACAGAGGTCTCTGTCCCCTTCTCTTTCCCGCGCCTGCGCCCAGGGATGGCTGGGTGGGTGGGGAGCGCGGAAAGTGAAGGGAAATGAAAGTGCTTCTGGGCCAACGCCACCAAAGGAAATTCAAAAGGGTTAAATGCAGTCCTGCATTTAGTCTGGGAAAAAAAGCAACCCATTTGCACAGTTTTAGATTGAGGTAGACTGAATCGGCAGCCCCATACATGAAAGAGATTTGAGAGTTTAGTTAACTGCAAGCTTAACTTTTTAAATTAAAAGTTATGTAAGACTTACAATGTAATAGCAAGCACTGTTCTAAATACGTTATAAATGTTAACTCTTTTCATTCTCATGGCAACTTAATGAGGTAAGTACTATCATTAAGCCCAATTGTCAGATGGGAAATTGAGACATAAAGAGAATAAATAACTTGCAAATAGTTAAATAGCTAGAAAATGCCAGAACTATAATTTAAATTCAGACATGCTCTTAATATACTTTGGTATATTAGCTAGTAGTGGGGCGTAGCTGCTAAGAGCAGATAAGTCTGGAGTTGGTGCCATTTAATGTTGGCAATGGTTGAAACATTACAGTGAATGTCATGAAGATCAAAGTCTCAGTGAAAAGAAAAATAGATGTTCAAAGTCTATGTTAATTGTTTCAAACACAGTATTTGTAGAGTCCTAAACATAGTTATTGTTATCCTTATAAATTTGATATGATGATGTTACATCTGTACTTTTGTGGTAGTTTTGATGAGAACAATATCAACCAGGAATATAAGGGTTTTTCAAGTAAAATTAACCTTCTGGATCTTCAACTTCATCTGTCCAATGTGTACAAAGAGATCAATAATTTCCTAAACCCTTCACATTTTAAGATTGTAATACTCCCCCAAACAATCTTTAAGGCCAGTCATGAGTTCATTTATTCAGTCAAGGAACTGGCGTTTCTCTGAATGTTTCCTTTTTCACAAGACACTTGGCTGGCATCGTGGAGCACAGTGTGATGAGAAGATGCGACACAGGCTCAGACAAGTCTAATGCAAGCCTGTGCCACGCAAATGCTGTAGGGTTCTTAAGCAGCTTAGTGTTCTTAGTTGCAGACAACATCATCACTCAACTTGCTTTATATAAGGAGGGATTTGATAGGGGGTTATTACCCACAGAATCTTTGAAAGAGTTGAGGAATAATTTCTGAACTTCCTGAACCTGCGCTCTTGGAACGATGCCTAACGCCGACACAGAGAACTGGCCTGATAAGTGTGATGCCTCACACTGACTAGAACCAACCAGATGGCTCCCACTTTCTCTGCAGCAGCGAGATGGATGTCCTGGGCCACTCTCGTGTCCATAACTCATGTCCAAATTAAATTCCCTTGTGGGGCATAGGATTGAAAGAAACTAAATTGTGGTATGGGGGGGGGGGGAATGGGTTGTGTGGGACAAAGAAAAGTGTTTGGATTCTATTTGGGGTAGTCAGGGTCAATAGTTTGTGGAACTATCAAAATGTATAAAGAGCATTCAAGAGGTTTTCGGGAGCCACAAATAACAAATGTCTGCTACAGATATTTCTCTCAATGCAGCACAGGGGAGGCTCTTAATTAAGAAGAGTATTGAATTATGTTTGTTTGAGATATCCATGACTAAAATGTAATCCCTGTGAAGATAGTAGTGGTGGTGGTGATGAGGAAGGAAAGATTTTTATGTTTTAGCCACTGTGGTGGGGGTTTTACATATTGTAATGAACATATATATTTATGTTTGGGTGGAATAGATTCCTCCCTAGCTCCAGGATTGACCATGACCTAGGCTCAAACCAATTAACCTATCCCATACCCTGGCCAAGTAATAAGTTCAAGGGTGAGCACTGGACCATCTTCAGATCAATGAGTATCAAGGTGTGGACTTTCACTTGGATGTTGGACTGGGACATACGGATAGGGTCTGTGCTTCTTGGCAGCCATCTTGCCACCATGTAGAGACTTGAACAAAGCCAAAAAAAGCGAGAGTCAAGTTAGACATAAAAAAGATCAAGTTCTAGTGACAGCATTTAAGCCCTTGGATCACGCTTCTTCTATAGTCAGCATGCCCTTCAGGGGTTTTCAATCATATAAATCAACAAACTCGCCTTTTCTCCTTAAACCACATTGTCATGCTTTCTGTGATTCCTTTCTAACATTGTCTTAATTTCTACACATACATTTACTCTATTAGTCTTCAAAACTACCTCATAATATTATTACATTTCCTAAATGAGAACACTAATGCTTATAAATATTAATAACTTGCCCAAGGTCACCTAATTTTTCCATAGAACTTCAAAGCACAGATTCTTAAATGCCTATGTTATGGGGGGGCACTGGGGCATGTTGAGGGATCAATAGCCCTGTGATTTCAAGTTTGAAAAGCAGACCTCACTGACTGATAGTGAGCGGCTTCTGGATAGCAGAACAAACACTTCACACTTCTTCTATATTCCTTACAATGGCGAACCCCATTCTGTGCACAACTAGCTTTCAATATATACTACTTGCCTACTGAGTGATGTGGCAAAGGAGGGAAGTGAATGCCTCTAGTCTGGGGAGACAAAAGAGCCATATTAGCAATTTCCACCTATATGAAAAGATACCCTATGAATGGCAAGGGTCTATATGATTCTTGGATTAAATATGAAATATAAGAGAAAGAGAATAATTAAGAATGACACCAAGAACCCTGGCCGGTTGGCTCAGCAATAGAGCATCGGCCCTGCATGTGAAGTCCTGGGTTCGATTCCCAGCCAGAGCACACAGGAGAAGCACCCATCTGCTTCTCCACCCTTCCCCCTCTCTTTTCTCTCTATCTCTCCCCCTCCTGCAGCCAAGGCTCCATTGGAGCAAAGTTGGCCCAGGTGCTGAGGATGGCTCCATGGCCTCTGCCTCAGGTGCTAGAATGGCTCTGGCCACAACAGAACAACGCCCCAGATGGGCAGAGCATCGCCCCCTGGTGGGCATGCTGGGTGGATCCCAGTCGGGTGCATGCGGGAGTCTGTCTGACTGCTTCTAACTTTGGAAAAATACAAAAAAAAAAAACAAACCCAGAATAAATGACACCAAGGTTTTTGTTGGAATAATGGAATTACTATTATTTCATGTGAAGGCTGAGGAGAAAGAGATTTAGCAGCTAAAAATAGGAATCTGCTTTCCAACATGTTAAGGTAGACATCCAAGTAAAAATGTTGAGTAGGTAGGCAGATCTATTAGCCTGCAATTCAGAAGAAACTCCAGGGAAGGAGATATAAATTTGGGAGATGTCAACATAGAGATAGTATTTAAAATCATGAGATTTGATGAGACCACTAGAATAATGAGTGTGGATAGAAAAGAGAAGAGGTCCAAGAATGGAGCCATGGGATACTACAGCATTACAAGGTCTTGGTCATGGGAACAAGGAGGAAGAAGCAGAGGAGGCTGAGAAAGAGTAGCCAATAAGATAGAATAAAAACCAAGAGAATGTGGCATACAGGAAGGCAGGAGAAGGTAGTGTTTCAAGGAGAGGGAAGTAGTCACCTTAGCCTTGGTTAATTTTGCTGATAGAGCACCTATAAGGAGGGCTGAGAGTTGACAACCAGACTTAGCAAAGTAAAGGTTATTGGGGATCTTAATAGGGGCAGCAAATACCTTATCAGGTGGGTTCAAGAGAATAAGGAGAAAGATGGTTGGAGACAGTAAGCACAGACAAATTCTTCAGGGAGTTATATGTGAAAGGGAGAAGAGAAACGGGGTGGGCTGGAGGGGAATTTGGGATCAGGGGATGTTTGTAAGAGAGCAATGACATTTACACGCTGGTGGATAAAACTAGCCGAGATGAGGAAAGAAGGGGAAACCTCACTAAAATGAAATCAGAAGGCCAGGAGGAACTCCCACTTCCTACTTATCATCAATTACCCCAAACCTGAAGAGCGTAGGAAGCTGCCCTTGGATGCCATCTGTCAAGGGGTGGGGGATGGGGGCCAGGTTGGAAGGCAGAGAGAACAGCCATAAACAGTTCTTGGAGAAATTCCTGGAGGAGCAGAACTGCTGAGAGCAGTAGAACAGGACCAGTTTCGCATCTTGCTAGCCTAGACCTAGCTAGGGCCTTGTTTCTTGCTTCTTTTGTTTGTAAAATGATAAAAAAGAAATGATTTTTGAACACCTCTCAACACCCCACTGCCACTCCCAAAGAATAGTGAAATTAGCGATAAAGTTTTCAGAAATTGATAACTTTAAAAAATATTCTCCTTTTGCCTCGGCCAGGTAGCTCATTTGGTTAGTGTCATCCTGTTGCACCAAAGTTGCAGGTTCAATCCCTGGTCAGGGCGCATGCAAAAATCAACCAATGAATGCATCAATAAGTGGCATGACAAATTGATGTTTCTCTCTCTCTCCCTTCCTCTCTCTCAAATCACTAAATAAAAAATTTTAAAATCCATAAAACTACTCTCATTTTAAACATAGTTAAAATAATACATGTTTATTGCAGAAAACTTAAAACTTAAAAATAAATATAAAGAAGAAAATGAAAGTTAAACATTATCCCTCTATCTAGAAATAACCACTCTCAATAGTTATGTGTGCATACTTCTATACATGCATTGTACAAAAGTGGCATCTTACTAGACATGCAGTATTATAACTTCTTTTTAAGTCAATAATATGCACAGGTAGTTTTCTTCCTAATTAATATTCTTATACAAAAACTTAATAACTACATAGAATTTTATTTCATAAATGTACTAATTATTCATCTCATTTCTGTTAAAGAAAATTTAAATTGTGTCTATTTTTTTGCTATTAGAAATGACAATAAGATGAATACCATTTTGGCTATATCTTTGTGCAAAATCACGATTGTTTATTTCCTATAAATAAGATCCTATAATTGGGTCAATTATACCTGAGATGGATCAAAGCGAATGCAAAATTTTAAGGTTTTGAGACACACTGCCAAGCTATCCTCCAGAAATATTTCACCAGATTACCTTGCTCTCAGAAGGATTGAATAATGCCCACAACCCCACACCATCTCCCTTACTGTTATCATTAAAAAGTCTTTACCTTGGCTGATTTCTGCAGGTTTTTTCTGACTCATTATTTGTGTTTCTATGGTGAGAATTAGACTGTTTTTCATTTGGTCTTTTCTCTTACTTAAGTGGATTAACTTCTGACAAGAGGGTTTGGGCTGCCATGTTTAAGTTACCAGAAGGCGTGGACTCATCACAGCATGTGGAGGCCAAAGTGGTTTTAAGTCAAAAAGTACTAGACTGGGGCCATTTATCTTGTCCTTGGATGTTACTGATATCCCTGGGCTTATGGCACCCCCTCTGTCTTCCTTCCATCTCTTGGTTCTATGATCCTTTGTCTTCCTGTTTCAGGGAACATTCTTTTTTTTTTTTTTTTTTTTGTATTTTTCTGAAGCTAGAAACGGGGAAGCAGTCAGACAGACTCCCTCATGCACCTGACCGGGATCCACCAGGCATGCCCACCAGGGGGCGATGCTCTGCCCCTCCAGGGCGTCGCTCTGCCTCGACCAGAGCCACTCTAGCGCCTGGGGCAGAGGCCAAGGAGCCATCCCCAGCGCCCGGGCCATCTTTGCTCCAATGGCGCTTTGGCTGCGGGAGGGGAAGAGAGAGACAGAGAGGAAGGAGAGGGGGAGGGGTGGAGAAGCAGATGGGCGCCTCTCCTGTGTGCCCTGGCCGGGAATCGAACCCGGGACTTCCACACACCAGGCTGACACTCTACCACTGAGCCAACCAGCCAGGGCCCAGGGGACATTCTTGACAGCACACTTGCAGTATCTGTGGACAGGAAGGTAAACCCAAAGTCAATTGTATTTGGACAGAATACCTGCCTTATGATCCTTTTCTTGCAAATGTAAATCTTTAACAGAAATATGAGTTCTATCTTTGCCTTTGTTCAAGTTTATAGAGATCTTTCAATTCAATCAGAATAATATTTCTTGAGCAACTCCACGTTCGTGGTGCCGCAGCGGGCATGATAGATAGAAGCCCACGTCTCTTCTTCCTAGGAAGGCTTTTTCCTTTCTTTCTCTAAAGTAACCTCTGGGTCACCACCGATGTTTCCTTCTTGGTCTCCTCTCTAGAGGATTAAAATATCATGATTGTCGTCATCTTCCTGCCTGCACATGATTCACGGGCTGGTTCTAAGGCTGACTATTTGACTGTGAGATCTCAGTAAACAAGAACCCCTGATAACATGGGTGAGAGAGGTTCTTTCTTTGACAGCCCCTGTTATATAAGATGCATTGTTTTGACCATGAGCTCACCTTGAAAACAATGGCTTGTGGTGAAAAAATAAAAAGATTAGGAAGAATGGGGTAACACCTGAATAAATGAGACAATGTTTGGGAACTTTCTGGTTTATACAACAGTTGAGTTATGTTTTCTCTTCTGCTCACAAGCTCCGGTGAGACTCTTGTGAACAGGACTACAATCAGTTTAGCTGGAGAGGGAAAAATGTTTTGGCTTTGAGAAGATTTTCGGCCCTTTGGTGGGGCCTGGAGAACAAAAGTCTGAGTCCTTCTAATGGAAACAGAGTCTGCTGCTTCGAGCGGTATTAAGATTACAGTTTGTGGGGAAATCGCCTGTATTTTTATGTGCTGTTTATCCATTCAGATGTGTGTATGTGAGCACGCTGACACGTGTACAGATACATGTTCAAATAATGCCACAGTACTTGTAAGAGAAGCATATGGAGATATAAATATACATATTTATGCTTGTTTGTTTTTTAAATGTGAATTGCATCTGCAAAATTGCATAATCTTGTCCTAGAGAGAGGAGTGTGGAGGTTTTTAGAATAAGTCTCTCCTCTGCTTATTTGAAGCACAACCCCATGACTGTCATTAGCACTGAGCAAAGGAGCCTGGGCCGAAGGGTGACAGACTAGAAAAGTAGTCCCCAGTGTTAGCTGCTGGGTGTGATTCCAGGGAGATGCATGCCCTCTGTGCCTCCCGGCCCTTCTCTCAGTTCTGGGAAGTGGAATCCAATGATAAATGTCAATACATTTATGTTGCCACATGGACTGAGTTGTAGCTGTCTGGATCACAAACAGAAGTGGCAGATCTCAAGATGTGGGTGCCAGATGGCACTTAGAAGCCAGGCACATGGGACGGCTGCTGAGTGAGGTTTTATTAGCTGAGTCTAGTGGCCTGGCACTACTGGGTGCCACCTCGCTCCCTCTGGGGGTTCCCTCTAGAGCACATTATCCAATTTGCTTTTACATTAGCTACCCATTAGCACACAACCTCCCCTCTGTCTTTAATGGACTTGTTGGGATGTGTTTGGCTAAGGGGTACCACCAAAATCTGTAGAAGGGAGGGGAATGGTGGAGGAGGGAAGCTTGTCCTAGAGAAACTGTCCCACCAACAGGTGAAAGAGTTGGGGTTTTTTTTCCATGCATGATATATATATTATATTTATGACAGAGATAGAGAGAGACAGAGAGAGGGACGAATAGGGACAGACAGGAAGGGAGAGAGATGAGAAGCATCAATTCTTTATTGTAGTACCTTAGTTGTTCATTGATTGCTTTCTCATATGTGCCTTGACTGGGGGGCTCCAGCAAACCAAGTGACCCCTTGCTCAAGCCAACGACCTTGGGCTCAAGCTGGTGAGCTTTGCTCAAACCAGATGAGCCTGTGCTCAAGCCAGCGACCTCGGGGTCTCGAACCTGGGTCCTCCGCATCCCAGTCTGACGCCCTTCCCACTGCACCACCCACTGTGCCACCCATTGGTCAGGCATGCACGATGCTATTTCTTTCACAGTGTAATGGGGCTTGAGTTGCAAATGAGATGCCACCCGCACCAACTTCCCACTTTATTGAAAGCAGGTATTTGGGAAAGTGTTTGGCATTTCCACAGCCAAACAGTTTCGTTTTCCTTTCTCTCAGGGTAGGGGGGTACCTTTCAACATGAAAACCTTATTTTTGCATTTTTTAGCTTTAAGTGTATTAGGCACTTTCATGTTTACTGATTTCTTTTCTCAACTGAACCTCTGTTAGCTCCATTTCATTGATCAGAAACAGGCCTGACCCTTCCCAGCAACTGCCACTCATTAATGTTGCTGTCTTAGTCCATTCAGGCTGCTACAACAAAGTGTTGCAGACCGAGGGTGTATAAACAACAGAAATTTATTTCTCTCAGTTCTGGAAGCCGGGAGTCTGAGATCAGGGCCAGTAAGAGCCCTCTTAGGGGCTGCAGACTTCTCATTTGTAGCCTCACGTGGTGGAAGGGGCCAGGGATCTCTGTGGGGCCTCTTTTATAAGACCACTAACTCATTCAGGAAGGCTCCACCCTCATGACCTAATACCCTCCCAAAGGCTTCACCCCCCACTACCACTGCACTGGGGATTAGGGTTTCAACATCTGAATTGTTGACACAAGCATTTAGACAACAGCAACTACCATGTTACATGTGCTTCATGCATGTTATTTTGACCTTCACAACAAGTCTGTAGAGTAGGCATTACTGTTGTCAAATACAGGTGACAAAATTGAGACTTAGAGAAGCCAAATTCCTGGCTTGGTGTCATATAGTTGTTATGTGGCTAAGCTAAGATTTGAACCTAGATCAGCCTTGATTTCAAAACCTGCACCTTCCTTGGCTGGTTGGCTCAGCCATAGAACGTCAGCTCGGGGCGTGGAAGTCCCAGGTTTGATTCCTGGTCAGGGCACACAGGAGAAGCCACCATCTGCTTCTCCACCCTTCTCTCTCCCTCTTTTTTTTTCTCTCTCTCCTCCCCTCCTGCAGCCATGGCTGGAATGGTTCAAGCAATTTGGCCCCGGGTGCTGAGAATGGCTCCATGACCTCGCCTCAGGCACTGAAATAGCTCGGTTGCCAAGCAATGGAAGAGCAGCCCCAGATGGGCAGAGCATCGCCCTGTAGGAGACTTGTGAGGTGGATCCCAATTGGGCGCATGCGGGAGTCTGTCTTTCTGCCTCCCCGCCTCTCACTTAATGATAAAATATATATATATATATTAAAAAAAACCCTACACCTTTCCACTCTAATAATTAGCAATAACTAACAATTAATGAGCAGTTCCTTTTCCCAGACTCTGCTCTGTTCTAAGTGCTTTATCTGTATGTAGTCATTTAATTTTTATAACAAGACTATGAGGTAGGTATTGCTAACATCCCCACTTTACAGATAGAGAAAGTGTGGCATAGAAAAGTTAAGTGACTTACTGAATACTTCACAGCTGGAGATGGCCAGTACCAGGCTTTGTATCCAAGCAGTCTAACCCAGGGCTTACATTTGTAAATCACCACAAAGTATCACTCCAGCACGAGACCGGCCTGCACACTTCAGGGCAGTTGGTGTGACTTAAAAAGGCTTTAAGTAAACCTAGTTCTTCATGACTTTTGGAGCCATCTCACACTGTGTCTAGAGTAAATCTGAGCTCCCACATCAATTCCAGAACCACCTCAACCCTCCGGGGTCGACTTGGGATCAGAAATGACTAGGGTCTTGCTACTGAAAATGTCACTGCTGGAATGTCATCTACTTGGGAGCTTCTGAGAAATGCGGAATCTCGGTGCCAGAGCTACTGAGCCTGAGACGGCACTATTGGCAAATTCCCCAGCTGACTCAGATGCACATGCAAGTCTTAGAAGCAATGGTCCGAAAGGGAACGAGAGACTTGAAGGGCAGAATTCTAAATTGCAACCACATGTTGAGATCCCAGGAAGCTTTAAAAAGTACTGGTGCACAGACACCCCCCCCACCCCCGGGGGATTCTGATTTATTTGCAACCTGGACATCGAGAATTTTAAATGCTCTCCAGATGACTCTAAAGGGCAGCCAAGGTTGAGGGCTACTGCTCTGGGGAGGCCCTGCAGTCCTCGGCAAGTCCTCAGGGTTTACCCAGACCGCTGAAGCGGCCTCTGGGTGTGGGGGATTAGAGGAATGGTCAAGAGATTTCTTCTTATGTAAGTAATCATTTGATTACTTTGTTACCCGGAGATCACAGTGGTTATTTTCAGCAGCAGAGTCATACCTATAATAGAACTAGCATTGTTTAGCTAGTATTGGCCTGGAAGGCTCTCCCTGGTCCCACCCTAATGGCTGCCTTCTTGCCACACATAAAATAAGCCCCACTCACCCTGGGAGAAGAGGAGGCTTTGGATGCAACGTTGATTACTCTGACCCTCCATGTTTGAAAGAGCTGGCACCTAACCGCAAGGCTCAAGTGTTACCCCAGCTGCCCAGACAGGCAGGGCCTGTGTGGCACAGGCTGTGACAGGGAAGAAGAGCTGAGGTTTGAAGTAGACGCCCATCGTGTCCTCAAGGCAGCTGTGGCCAGTTGCCGTGCAATAACCTCTGACGGCCTTGAGCCTGACCTTTGCAGTAGAGCCATGGAGTGTAATTAATATGTAAAAACTGGTTGTCTAGGGCAGGGAATTTATTTATGGTTTTATTTCCACACAAGAAAGGAAGTTCTAAGAGGGCAGGGCATTTGTTATACTCTGTGGCATCTTTGGTGCCTAGTACCCAACACACGGTAGGTGTTTTGTAAGCATTTGTTAAAAAAAACAAATGCTGCCCTGGCCGGTTGGCTCAGCGGTAGAGCGTCGGCCTGGCGAGCGGGGGACCCGGGTTCGATTCCCGGCCAGGGCACATAGGAGAAGCACCCATTTGCTTCTCCACACCCCCCCCCTTCCTCTCTGTCTCTCTCTTCCCCTCCCGCAGCCAAGGCTCCATTGGAGCAAAGATGGTCCGGGCCCTGGGGATGGCTCCTTGGCCTCTGCCTCAGGCGCTAGAGTGGCTCTGGTCATGGCAGAGTGATGCCCTGAAGGGGCAGAGCATCGCCCCCTGGTGGGCATGCTGGGTGGATCCTCGTTGGGCGCATGCGGGAGTCTGTCTGACTGTCTCTCCACGTTTCCAGCTTCAGAAAAATACCAAAAAAACAACAAAAAACAACAACAACAAAAAAAACAAATGCTGTATGACCATCGTCCATACCATTTACTGAATGCTCTCTGGGTTCCAGAAACTTTCTAAACATTATCGTGTTTAGTCCTAGGACAATCTTAAGGAAGAGATTGCTTTTTGTTTGCTTGTTTGTAATTGTTCAGTGAACTTAAATAATTCCTCCACTGGTCGTTACTTTCTAAGATCAAACCTGGATTCATTCATTCATTCAACATGTATTTATTGAGCGCCAGACACTATCATAGCTATTTGGGGTACATCAGTGACTAAAACAAAAAATATCCCTTGCCTTTGTTCATTTGAGAACACATACAATAAATAAGTAAATTTTATAATATATTAGAAGTGTTTAGTGCTATGGCAAAGTAAATAAATAAAAATCAAGAGTGTCAAGGAGAGATAGGGCGGGGTTGATAGTCTTAATGGTTAGTTTATGTGTTCACCTTAGTTAGCCTATAGTCTTCAGTTACTTAATCAAACAGTATGAAGGTATTTTGTAGATGTGGTTAATACTTACAAGCGGTTGACTTAAGTAAAGGTGATTACCTATGCCGGTGTGGGTGGGCCTCACCTAATCAGTTGCAGGCCTTATGAGCAAAACCTGAGGTTTCCAGAGGAGGGAAACATCTATCTCAAGACTGCAGCCTGAGTTAATTTTGGACACAAAACAGGATGGCAACATCAACTCCTGCTTGAGTTTCCAGCTTGCTAACCTGCCCTGTGGATTTTAAATGTGCCAGCCCTCCAATTCCTTAAAAGAAATCTCCGAAGACCCTGATTGCCACAAGTTTTGGTACTGAAAGTGGGTGATACTGGACTAAATGACTAAAAAATGTGGAAATGGCTTGGGGATTGGGTGATGGTAGAGGCTCGCAGAATTCTAAGGTCTATGATAGAAATGGCTTTGCAGAGATTGTTGATAGAAGTATAGACATTAAAGATAATTTTGGTGATGGCTCAGAAAGAAGTGAGAAGGATTTCGGAGAAGGCTTCTACTGTTTTAGATAATACATATATTGTCATGAGCAGCACGATGCTACAGATGTGAATGTTAAAGGTGCTTCCAGTGAGGTTGCAGATGGAAATAAGGAGCATGTTATTGGACATTGGAGGGAAAGTGTTCCTTGTTACAAAGTGGCAGAAAATTTCGCTCAATTACAGAGGCCCCCAGGGGACCTTAGGCCAGCATATTATTTTAATGTAAAATAGTATTGCCTGCAAGCCCAGGACTGTGGGTCCTATGTAACTGATGCTTTTGTCCACATAATAATTCATGAACAAAATAGAAAAAGAAGGTAGAGTAGTGATCAAATGTTGTGACAGTTGATTTTGTGTCAACTTGACTAGGCCACTAGGGTGCTCAAATATTTGGACCAACATTATTCTGGTTATTTCTGTGAGAGAGTTTTTGGATGAGATTAACATTTAAATCAGTAGACTGAGTAAAGCAGACTGTTCTCCTCAATGCGGTCGGCTCCATCTGCTCAGTTGAAGGCCTGAATAGAGCAAAAAAGCTAACACTCCTATGAGTAAAAGAAAATTCTTTCTGCCTGGCTACCTTTTAACTGGGACCCCAGCTTTCTTCCTTGCCTTTGAACTTCAAGTGAAACAGTAGCTCTTCCTGGTTTTCAAGCCTGCTGGCTTTTGGATGGCAACTCCGCCATTGGCTGTCCTGCGTCTCGGGCCTTTGGCTCAGACTGGAACTATACCATTGGCTCTCCTGGGTCTGAGGCTTGTTGACTTACCCTGAAGACCCTGGACCTTGCCTACCTCCATAATTACATAAGTCAATTTCTTATAATAAATCTCCTTACATATATACATACATACACACACACACACATACCCTATTGGATCTGTTTTCTTAAGAACTCTTGGCCCTGGCCGGTTGGCTCAGTGGTGGAGCATTGGCCTGGTGTGCAGAAGTCCCGGGTTTGATTCCCAGCCAGGGCACACAGGAGAAGCGCCCATCTTCTTCTCCACCCCTCCCCCTCTCCTTCCTCTCTGTCTCTCTCTTCCCCTCCCGCAGCCAAGGCTCCATTGGAGCAAAGATGGCCCGGGAGCTGAGGATGGCTCCTTGGCCTCTGCCCCAGGCGCTAGAGTGGCTCTGGTCGCAACAGAGCGATGCCCCGGAGGGGCAGAACATCGCCCTCTGGTGGGCAGAGCGTCACCCCCTGGTGGGCGTGCCGGGTGGATCCCGGTTGGGCGCATGCGGGAGTCTGTCTGACTGTCTCTCCCCATTTCCAGCTTCAGAAAAATACAAAAAAAAAAAAAAAGAACTCTAATATAAGCATGTTTACTTTGTGGTTAAACTTGAGTTCAAACCTCAAACTTCACCACTCAATCAAGGAGCCTTAGGCTGTGTTAACCTCTTTAAACTTTAGTTTTCACAACCGAAGAATAAAGGCAATGACAAGAATGTGAAGTGACTACAAGATAATCCCTGTAAAACATTACACCTGGCCTAAATCAAGTTCTGAATAAATATTTAACATTTTCATTAAGGTTAGTAAGGTATGTCAGGAATAGTTTTAGATATGGAAGTTTCAATCCTGGATCTTTCGTTAAACAGCGGTGTCACCTTGGGTACATTGTTTGTCTGGGCTTCTGTTTCCTCAGCTGCAAGATGGCAACAAGCTAGAGCAGAGCGACTCAGAGTATAGTCCACATATGGAAGCAGCGCAAGTGCCCATCAGTGGACAAGTGGGTAAAAAGTGGTGGGACATATATATATGGGAATGTTACTTGGTTTTAAAAAAAAATTTTAATCTTAGTATTTGCAACAGCATGGATGGACCTAGAGAGCATTACGCTAAATGAAATAAGTCAGACCGAGAAAGAGAAATACTACACGATTTCTCTTATACGTAGAAGCTAAAGAACAAAAATAAATGAAAACACAAAATCGAAACAGATTCATAGATACAGAGAACAGACAGACGGTTGCCAGGGGGAAGAGGGGTGAAGGGACTGGCTGGAAAAGGCGCAGGGATTTAGAGGCACAGATTGGTGGTTACAGAATAGTCACAGGGAGATAAAGTACAGCATCGGGAATAGTCAATAGTATTGCGATGACTGTGTACGGGGACAAGTGGGTCCTGGAAATGCCGGGGCAGACACTTTTTAAATTGATGATGATTGTAAAATGATGGTTGTCGAACCACTATGCTGTACCCATAAAACCAATACAAAATAATATTGAAAGTAAACAAACAAACGTGATAAAGAGAAGCATAATGCTAAAAACAAACAAAAAAAGTATGATCCACAGTCTGCTGCCCATCCACGAACTCTTACTGGCCAATGATGGCAAATCCAGAGAAATAAACAGAATGCATTTGGAGACTTCCATAGCAATTCAACAGAGTAATTTCATGCTTTTTGAATCTAATAATAAAACTGGGTTTGTATTTTGTATGTCTCTTTTTTTATCTCTTTATTCTGATAACTTGTTTTTATTATATTTTCAGAAGTATCAGTCCACAACAGATTAAAGGGGAGAAAACCCACAACTGGCCCTCAGCACAGCTGGATGGAGAACTCCCTTAGATCAGTGCTTCTCTAATTTCAGTGTAAAGAGAACCGGGAACCCTGTGATATGTGCAGATTCTCAGCCAGCAGGTCTGGGGTGTGGACAGAGATTCTGCATTGCTGACAAGCTCCTGAGTGATACTGATGTTGCTGGTTCATAGGTCGCTCTGAGTGGCAAGCCCCTCGATAACTTCTATTAACACAGATTGATTCATTACCTTTGTACAAAATGGAATTACTGGAGCATGAGAAAATTAAGGTGACCTATGAAGTCGTCTAAGCCTATCATTTCTTTAAGGCTTCTACATACTCTGTTCAATTTTTTAAAGAGCTTTGTTATGGCAATCCAGGGATGGGAAGCATTCTGTTTTCCATTTTTATCTAGAAACCTCAAGGCTAGACAACTGTAGCTGGATCATGAAGTCTTCTACATTGGGATTATAGGAATGCATTATTCCATTGTTTAATTTAAGCCAATGATTTTATTAGAGAGACACATTATCCAGATGAACCATCACTCCAGTTAGGCAGCTGTTCTTTGGAAGCCATGGGCCTCATTTAACCATCACAGGGGCCTCATGCTAGACTCATCACGGCTAACAGACTTGACCTTAAAGAGGAGAATATAGGAACCTAGAGTTAGTGTAGATAAAAGGTACTAGTGAAATACCTTAGAGTACATATATGTATGTGGTGGCAAGAGTAGAGGGGGTTGTCACTCTCTCCTGCCTTATTAAGCAAATGGTAATAAGCTAGCCTTTCTGATATGAAGAAACAGGAGGTGTGGATGGTGATCCTGGAGCTTGAGCAGTGGGTGGGAGGAGCCTAACAGCAGTTCTATCCACAGCACCTGGCCACTGCCCGAATCAGAGCAGGCTGGGTGAGGGGGAGATGGTGACTCAATACCCCGGCCTCTCATCTACCGACAGTCTCCACACTAGTGGCTTCTATTGGCCAAATCAACTGACAGTCTGATGGCACATGATTTCATGTTCTGCCATCTGTGAATGTCAGCATCTTGAGGCACAAAACAAGGCAGGGAATGGTAGAGAAGAAGGTCAGAGAAGCATGCAGAGAATAGCCAACATAGATGCCCACATTCTATCACCTGACCCCCTCGGTCTCAGGCTTCTCATAAAATTTCATGCACGCCTGTGCATGGAAACCACTGCTGGACATTCACACGGCACGGTAAGTTGGGGCCACATCATACAGGATGTGCTGTGCAACAGAGGATCTGATCAAGTTGGGTTGACTCAATCCAAGATACATTTCTGGAGGGACTGGCCATGAGACAGACTTATCAGAAAATGAGAGACGTGAGTTGAAGGAAAGGAGAGAGAAAGGTACTGAGGCAGAGATAATTGTATAAGTAGCTTTGTAGGTATGAGCAGGGACACCTGAAAATGAACACCAAACAAGCCAATTGGGAGAGAGCATCAGGTTCTTTTTGAATGGTATAAAGGGAGGAATGACTTGAATATAGTGAAGTGACATAATGGAGAGAGATATTATTATAATAATAATAATAGCTATGCATTGCATAAATTAGGGATAAACTCATCTTCCATAGTAATTTTTTACATACATCATATCATTTATGCCTCACAGCAATCTGATGGGGATTGTAATATAATTATAGTCATTATTTTACAGAGGGAAAAACTGAGGGCCAGAGAGAAACTGCTTTGCCAAATGTGGAGGCTGTGGTGATGTTCAAAAACATTTCCTGTCTCTCCTGGTGGGATTCTCTTTATCAACGCATTCCTGCCAAACAGCTTTCTGATTATACTTGTCTCACTGAAATGAAGCTTAGTTTTGTTACTTTCTTTAGCCAGTGAAATATGAGTGAAAGTGAAGTGACATCTGCCACTTAGAAGCAAAGTTTTAAGACCTGTTGTCCTTTTCCCTGTCGATAGAGGCTATGCTGCAGCCCGGGTCTTGGTGTGAAGAAGACTTGAACAGATCTATATAGCCAATAACCCAGTGGACATATAATGAGAGCAAGAACTATTTGCTCTTATATTGTAAGCCACTGCAATGTTGTGGGAGTTATTTGTTAATGCAACAAAACCTAACCTATCCTGACCAATTAACCAGGGATACCAGTTTCCTCCTGATTGGAGTATTCAGAATATTTTTTCATAGTTTTCATTGTGCTTGATTTCCCTGTTGTATTTATACTTGACCAATCCCTACTTCATGAGATATCTTCCTTTGTGGCCATTCCTGGCTTTCCTCCTATTCTGTGTCTGTTACTCTTTGACCTCTTGGGGTTCTTCTGCCTCAGCTCCCTCTTTCAATGTTGATGTTCACCAAAGTCTTGGATCATCTTACCTAACCCATATTCCCTGGGCGATGGCATTCACGCCTCTGGCTTCATCAGTAAGTAGGTGAGTTCTATAGCAATTGGGACAGGAAGTGGGAGCATCTTCTACTTACTGCTTTGATTTCAGAGCCATAGGGAAATATCAGATTTTGTGTAAGAGAAAGAGTGAGGGGAAGATTAAGGGCATTTTAATGGGTCATCAGACAAAGGAACTCAAGATGAGTAGAGCTGAGCTGCAGAACCAGGTGAGAATGGAGAGTTGAATGGTAAGAGTGGGAGTGAGCCTGCCCTTTATATGTCGCCTTAGTCTGTCAGGATGTGTGCTGAACCACAGCCCTTCTAAGTCCTGCATGATTTCTAAGCTATTGGTAGTGCCAGGAGGTAGGAAATGTGAAGAAGGAAGTAGTAAGAAGGAAAACTGTAATTAATTCCTCTGAAAAAAATGTGTTTGGATTGGACGAGCTGAATTCTCCAGCGGCTTGGCAGGTGGATCTTTCGTGGTCTTTGAGGACAGCACGGGTGTCTCTACAGTTAGAAGTTGACATCTCCACTTGCATATGTCCTGCAAGTATTGGCGCGGGTGAGGGGGGTGCACAGGTGGATGCAGACAGGGAAGGCTTTTATTCATACCTCCAACTGAGTATGCCACAAACTGGTCTTGTTTCTCTTCCTTAATTTTAAGCTTATTTTTCCTTCGTATTCTGACTCTCAAAGGGTATTTGGAAATATGGGAGTCACTTTCTGGATGTCACAATGAATAGGAAATGCTACTGGAATTTAGTGGATTGGGGCCAAAGAAGCCAAACATTTACAAATGCGCAAGAGAGTTCCCACACACCAAGAATTGTCCTGTGCAAAGTATCCCTAACACCCCTATTAGGAAACACTGTATGAATGTCATCCTTGGATGCCCACTTGCCAAGAGCCTCCAAGCCTTCCTCTTGTCTCTAAATTAGGCTGCATGCTCTAGCTGGCATGCCCCGACTGCCAAATGTGTGTGAGGCACACAGGAAATGCCACTAAATATTTATTGAATGAATGAATTTTAACTCTCTACTGCTTTCTCTTCTTCAGTCAGAGTGAGCATTCTAAAATGTGTGTCTGATTGGGCTGCTCCTGGTTGCAAGCCCTTCATTTGTTTCCCGTCATCTTCAAGGAAAAGAAATCAAACACCTGATTATGGAACAGAGGCCCCTTGCCTCACCTTCCAGCATCATCTCCTACCATTTCTCTGTAAGAACCTCTGCTCCAGATTTTTCAAATTATTCTCTATACCAGAAGTACACTTCTCTCCCTTCTCTGAATGACTAATTCATAATTCAGACCTCACCAAAGTATGATTTCTTTCAGAAAGTCTTCCTCTCTGCCCCTCCCACCAACACCTGGACCTGGACCTCTTCTTCACCTCTACGGCCTCTCTATTCTCCTGGGCAGATACTGCTTAGCTCCATGCCTTTTATGGTGGTATTCTAACTGCTCACAATGCATTTCATTTCTCCATATTCTGTCTTGAACTGTCCTTGACCCACAGTCACCCAAGCAGTGTTTCTTGAGCACATGAAACAACTGACTGAGGCCACACAGTTAGTAAGTGGCCAAGCTGATCTCCTTCAGACCTTCAGCCCCCAGTGCACCCCACTGTCTCTCATGCGACTCAGAAACTAGAAAGTCATTTACTGCGTTGATGCCCTAATTCTGAAATAATGGAATATTAATGAAACTGGAAAGCTATGAGTAGAGTTCATTCAGTTTTCAAAAATATCTATTGACTACTTACTATGCCCAGGAACAAAGAAAAAAATGTATTTTGATCTAAGGGATGGATTTTGTGTGGTGTGACAGATGAAGACGTATCAATAGGGGAACTCCAGAGTCATACGGGGTACGGTCCCAAGACCAGGTTCTCAGAGGGGAGGTGGCCTGGCCTCAGGAATGGAGTAAGCTGGGTTTGCTTAAGTGTGCTGGCGATCACTAAAAATAGCCCCAGGGACTCCTGCACATCCTGCTTTTCATTGTCCTTCTCCTGTCACTCCATGGGAATGGTGATGAGCTACCAAAAGGAAAACTTCTAGAAGGTGTAGCCAGGTTTCCTCCCACCTTGGTCATCAGCCAGAAAAAAGGGGGCGGGAGTTCCAGGAGGAAATCTTGTATCAGATTTGTTGTTCATCAACAGCGCCACCTGGCACACCTTCAGTTGCTGGTTTCTGTTAAAAGTGGGAAAGGGAGCTAAATTAATAGCAGCGTGTCACTTCAAACACCTGGATGGCAGGGGAGAGCAGGGGAAGTCAGCAAGCCAGGGGGCCAGAGGTCATCAAAAATCTAAGACCTGGAGTCTTGGTAGCGTCTGAGCTGTGGAACTGCATCCTCCAGTCGTGGGTCCGCCGGGACTCCTTCAAGGGCGAGCAGGCAGGAAGCCGGAGCACAGGAGCCAAGAATCAGAGGATACTCTGACCTGCAAACATCACGGGGCCTTCCTGCCTTCGGCCCTGGATCACCAAAAGCGACCTTAGTGGCTTAAAACACCACCTCAGGGTTTTGACAGGTGCTGGGAAATAACAGAAGGCTGACCGACCCGTGGGAGCGGGAAGCCCAGACCTGGTTGTGAATGGGACTTAGGAAAAAGGGAGGATGCTATTGCAGGCAGGGACTGACTCTGGCTCACGGAAGCTTGTAGAAACGTACAAATCAAGAGTCTGTGGAAGCCAGCCAGATCGGCAAAATGTCACATCCCTATTTTAACATGCATTTTGATTTCCTCACTCAAGTTTTACTAGGACAATGGGACACACCATAAAGTGAATTTCAGTGGAGACAATAAACTTCATTTGTTACTAAATATGTTGCTTTTGGAAAGTTTGTTGTTTATATGATTTTTTTTTTCTTCTAAAAGTTTAATGATCTCAGATCAGTGAGGTTACTCAAGTCTGGACATATAAAATAATATGTTAATTTTTTGTGCAAGAAAAAGCTTAGGGAAACCAGCTCTCTTAGTGAACTTTAAAATCATCAACATAAAACATAGTTTAAAATTAATTTCTGCTTTGTCACTTGTTCCGTGAGTTCCAGAAACTGGAACTCACGTGTGATGCCTGGATGGGGTCAGCCCCTTTAGAGGCCATGCCTATGGGCTTTCAACCTGTGCCGCCTTCTTACCGTGGGTTACACTCCTCAGAGGGTCAAAACTAAGTCCTGAGCAAATCACTGTAAAGCCTTTTGCTAGGGTCTTTACAGAAAGAAAACATTCTTAATAGAAAATCATAAGAGGGAGGATATTTACTCATTACGTGAGCATTGAGTTGGGTCCACGAAAGTCAGAAAAAAAAACACATGAGGTCCTCGGCCTGTTTGATGCCCGAGTTTCACTGCATTGTTAGTAGCAAGCAAATGGAGTCTTCAGTATTCTCCAGCGGAAGCTCAATTAAAAAGACAAACCTTGGAACCGGCTTTGTGGAAGGCCAAGAGATTTCGATTCTGCCAGTCCAGGAAGGAAGGGATTCCAAAGATAAAGGGCATCCATCGAAAACATCTTGTTTTCAACTGCTGGGAGCTCTCCACCAGGAAATAAACAGGACTGTGCTGCCTCACGGACAGAGAGAGAGGATGTCTCTAAGCTCACCATTAGCACAGCCCCTAGAATCCAGACGCTTTGCTTTCCAACGCCTCCAGAGAAAGTCTATGTCCCTCAAGTGCTAAATATAGATACAATTTAAAGGGTTGAGAAGCTGCTATTTCCACTGCACTCATCTCCTTCCATTTTTTATTTAAAACTAAACTTATTTTTATTTTTTTTGGTTTGGACTCTGCCACAGATGACTGTTCCTGGTATATAGGCAAAGAAATTGAATTGCTAAGGAAATGCAAATTCTTAAGTTAAGAGCCAAGTGCTATGGAGTTGCTGATTTGTGGCACACGATTCTATCTGAGCAGGTTTGATGATGTGTTCTGAGGAATGGCTGGCAGTGAGCATAACTGAGTCCTGGCTATTTTACATGACCTGCATCCTGGTGTTAGAAGGGGTCACAGGCTTACTCATGTGTCTGGACTCAAAAGCAAACACATGTAGCACCCAGGATGTGAATGTTGGGATATTTGAATGCTTGAAACTGCTTATTCAGGAGCCACATGATGAAGCAGCAGAAGAAATAGTGGCGAAGAGCCTTCATTCAAAGCCAAAAACAAGGGAATTATGTCTGAAACAAAGTAGAGCAGGAACGCAGCTTGAAGTCTCTCCTATACAGCCTGTTGGATACAGTACCTGTTCTGGAGTTCACCTGTTGGGTTTGAATCCCATATGTTAGTTGTGTGGCTGTGACAATTACATAGCCTCTTTTGTTTTGGTTCTTATTAACTGCAAAATGAAAAGAAATAACAATACCTTCCTCATAGGGTCAATTGAGAATTAACTGAGAGAACGCATTTAATTGGGCATCACTGCCTGGTCAGTGGTGATGCAGTGAATGGAGCATCCATCCGGGGTGCTGAGGTTCCAGGTTTGAAACCCCGAGGTCGCTGGCTTGGATGCAGGCTCACCAGCTTGAACGCAGGCCCCAAGGTTGCTGGCTTGAACCCAAAGGTTGCTGGCTTGAACAAGGGGTCACTGGCTCAGCTAAAGCCCCACCCCGATCCAGGCATGTATGAGAGGCAATCATGAACAACTAAAAAGTGCCACAACCATGAGTTGATTCTTCTCATCTCTTTCCCTTCCTATCTGTCTATCTGTCTCTCTCTCTCTCTTTCCACCCCTGCTAAAAAAAAAAAAAAAAAAAAAAGTGGGCATCATTCACACTGAGGATGAAGGTCATCTGCAGCTAGACTGAGCTTCACCATGAATAACCTAACAGGATACTTCCTTCAAGCTACCTCAGCACACCCTCTCCTAATGTAATTGTTTTGCCACTTTCTAGTTGTGTGACCTCAGGCAAGTTGCTTGACCTTTCTGTACCTAAGTTTGTTCTTCTGTAAATTTTATAGGAATTTCATGAGAATTAAATTAGTTTCTATTTGTTAAATGTTTAGAACAGCATCAGGCACATAATAAGGACTATATGAGTGTTTATTAAATAAACAAGACTGTGCCTAGAACATGTAAGAGTTTAATGCATATTAGCTAGGATTATAAACATGGTCACCTTCAAGGAGAACTTGTTCCATTCTGCACTCTTGACTAGAATAAGCACTTGTGAAGTCAGCCGGGGAACAGTGGTAAGAGAAAGTGCCTGCGTGTGTGCTGGAGGGGGTGGGGAGAATGCAGCAATGTCTCTTTGAAGATTACCCATTATTATGCATAATAATCCCTTTCCCAGTGTGGTGGAAGAATGAAATGTAGGCCCAAGGCAATATTAATTAACATTACTTATAGCCATGTCTTCATCATGATTAAACAATTAATTTTTCTTACACCACTATAAAGGATCGAGGACTCAACAATGTAGAACCATTGGACCTTTGAATATGATGGTGGCGTTTCTGTAATGTTTCATCTGCTTTGATCCCTAAAATGTTTCCTTTTTTATTTGATTTTAATGGAGCTCCTGCTGCTGATCAGGAAGCATTTAATGTAAAGTTGCCTTAGATAAAACTGCGTCACTGAAGCATATCTTTGGAAATACAGTTTTGTTTTGTTTTTTTAATGATGAAGAAACCATTGGCCTACCCCAAAAGGTAGAACGGCAGTAAAAATGGCATCTCTTTTCTTTGATTTCTGTCCAAGTGTGAGTCAGGGAAATGAGCCTAGATGGGGAGACAGGGCTGGTGGTAGGATTCTTCCCCTATCTATAGGTAGCTGACTTCTCTATTTCCTGGTTTCTGTTATTGGGTTTGGCCCTTCCACTTTATAATTCTCTAGAAGTGTCTCAGATACAATTTTCCTGCTCCTGGTATGGTCAAATAGGTCCTTGCCATGGGTTTTTAGGTAGCCTTCCCCATCCACAGCACTGTCCCAGGAGGGTGCTGAAGCCTCCTCTGGGCTCTGTTGAGCTGGGGGGGGGGGGGCTACAATCTATTAGCAGAGCTTTTCACAGGTAGAGGTGATGGTTTGCATGTTTTATTTTAACTTTACTGTACCAGTTCCTCTGTTGAACTGAGAGGCAGGATTGCAAAAATGTTCCAGCTGTCAGTTTTCAGGGTATACTTCTCAAAGTTTCTAAGCTTCAATCCTCATCTTTAAGATGGAGAAAATAATAGGAACAATATTAACAATAACAAGAATAATACATGTCAGATCTGTTCCTAAGAGCTTTACATATATTAAGTCATTTAATCCTCACAATTTATGGAATAAGGCTATTGTTACCCTTTTCTACAAATGAAAATGAGGCTCAGAATAATAGTCTCAGCTAAGAAGTGGTTCATCTTTCCTCTTTTAGGAATATGACCTCTTCCATGTGCACAGGAAAACACACAGTCCATGTCACCCCTTTAGCTTGTACTTCTGGGTTATAGAAGTTTCTGGAAAGCACAGGACTCTGTAAAGGAAACAAACAGGAAATGGGTTAGTGGATTCCTCTACAGTCTTCAGATGTCTTATTGTTTGATTCTCGAGTTACTTTGAAAAAGGATATCAAAATTTAGATGACGTCCACGGACAAATCTCTTCAAGCCATATTTCCTGTCTACATAACTTCAGACAGTTTGCAAACACTTACATGTCATTATCACTGTCAATCCTCACAACTGTGTGACACAAGCAGGGACCTTAGTTTTTAGGAGAACCTTTGTTTTATTAGGGGCTTCATTTTTTATTAGAAGATAGCATAGCCATGAGGATTCTTTCTATCATCCTACACACATGGTTTCCCAAGCTCAGGGGTTCTCAAAGAGTAGTCTCTGAATCACAGCATCAGTGATACTTGGGAACTTGTTAGACAGGACAACTCTCTGACCGACTGATTCAAAGACTCTGGGGATGGGACCCAGGAACCTCTGTTGTAACAAGCTACCAGGTGGTTCCACTGCACACTCATGTTTGAGGACCACGCACTATTTGAACCTCTCACAAGAGGGAAAATTGAGATAACTAACTAGAGAAATACAGGATGTTTGCCATGAGATGTTTGAAAGATATGTATGTAACAGATGAAGCAGGTGTGTCCAGTACAGCTTTAAAAGGGTGTCAATAAACTTAAGAGAGAGCATTCTAAGAAAGAGCCCTTCTAATTTGAATGCTTTTGGAGACAATTCTTTTTCTCTTTTTTAATTTATTTTATTTGATTGATTGATTTTTCAGAGAGAGAGGTGAGACAGAAAGAGAATGGTGGAGGCGAGGAGTGGGAAGCATCAACTCATGGTAATTGCTTTTCTTATGTGCCTTGGCTGGGCAAGCCCAGAGTTTCGAACCGGCGACCTCAGTGTTCCAGGTTGACGCTTTATCCACTGCGCCACCACAGGTCAGGCTGGAGACATTTCTGATCACTAGAAAGAGTCAAGCAGTGAGGCCTAAGACCCATCCATGCCCAGAGTGGGGCAGGAGAAATTCTTATATTGAGCATATTAAGTTAGATATTCAGGGGGCCACTAAATAATTTTTTTCCTGAGAAATATGAAAAAGGGTTTAGATAAAGGAAGATCCAATTTTATTATTAGTAAAGACTGAGGTGGAGAATATGTGTGTTCCAGTTTTTGTTTGTTTGTTTGTTTGTTTGTTTGCTATATAACAAACTATTCCAAAACAGCGACTTAAAATCATACCAGTCATTCATTTGCTCACCATGTGGAAATTGGTTGATCTCATGTAGGTAAGTTTCACTCGGGTCTCTCATGTGGCTGCAGTCAAATGGCTGGGAGTGGGGACATTCATTCACATGTCTAGCACCTGGGCTGGAGAGATTCCAACAGCTGGGGCTGGAACAGCGTCTCTCTCCCGCTCCCATATGGCTCCTCCATATGGTGACCTCAGGCTACCTGGACTTCTTTCATGACTGAAGGGTCCAATTGTTTCAAGAAAAACCAACAGAAGCCGTGTAGCTTTTTAAACAGCCTTGAAAGTCACACTGCACCATTTCTGCAACATTCTATGTATTAAGGCAGTTACAAAGTCCCACCTAGGTCCAGTCGGTGGGGGCATAGACTCCACCTCTTGATAGGAAGCAGGTCAAAGAATTTGCAGACATGTTTTCAAACCGCCACAGCATGCCACCACATGGGTCTCTAACACCTTCTCCCCAGGACTGAACTTAGTAACAGCTGTAGTCTTAGCCCCTGGCAGGAGCAAACACGGTCACAAAATGCTTACTAAATGCTTCTCTGTGGGCAGTCCAGGCTACACTAGAGGTCCTGCTCAGTTTCATTTTCAAATTCACCAATCAGATAAAACCAGATGCTTCTGGTTTAGGGGTGGGGGGAAGGGACATACCAGGAAGAAGTCCCCACATGAAAACATGAGGCCAGGTAAGGAGATTACCTCCTTACAGGCAGTTGAATTAAGTGAAACACTTTCCATGTCTAGCTTTCAAGAAGTTATGAATTTTGATTCTTAAATGCCATTTGTATGTTCAGTTGCAGAATAACTTAACATCTTTGGTAATCCTTTGGGACATTTTGTCTTAAACGTACATTAATTTTAAATATTTATTTATTTATTTGCTCTTCCCTTCAAACTTCTTTTAAATTTTTAAAAACTATTTTATTGAAATATAATTTACATGCCATACGTTTCACCCATTTAAAGTGCATTTGGTGGTTTTTAGTATATTCACAAATATGTGCAGCCATCATTACAGTTAATTTTAGAGCATTTCATCACCTTCAAAAGAAATCCTGTACATGTGGGCCATCACCTCCCTATCCTTCCAACCCCTTTAGCCCTAAGCAACCTCTAATCTACTTTTTATATTTATAGGTATGGATATTTCACCTAAATGGAATTCCACAATATATGAGCTTTTGTAACAGGCTTCTTTCACTTAGCACAATGTTTTCAGGCTTATCTTTGTTGTAGCATGTATCAGTGCTCCATTCCTTTTTACAGCTGAGTAATAGTCCATCTTGTAGATGGAAAACCACAAATTATCTATTTATAGGTTCATGGACATTTGGGATGTTTCCACCTTTTAGCTATGAACATTTGTGTACAAGTTTATATGTACACATATGATTTCATTTTTCTTATGTATATCCTGAGCAGTAGAATTGTTGGGTCTTGTGGTAATTCTATGTTTAACCATTTGAGGAGCTATCAACTGTTTTTTCAAAGGAATGACACCATGTTACATTCCTACTAACAGTGTATGATGGTCCTGGTTTCTTGAATGATGACCCTCAACCTAATTCTGGAGCATACTTCCATTGAGACATATATGTATAACATTGCATTAGTATTAGTTTCTTGCATATCCATCTTCTCTATAGGCTAGTAAGCTCATTGAAGTAGATTTTTTGGTCTTTTGTCTGACCAGTAGTCATTCCTTATTCAGGTAATACATCCCCCTTCTTTTTTAGAAAATAGCTCCTCCCTCTATCCCCTTGTAAATTCCTTTGTTCTAACATAAGGTTCAAATAGTAGCTCATGTCCAAACTCAAAACTGTACACATTAAATACGTGCAGTCCTTTGTATATCAATGATACCTTAATAAAACTTAAAAAAAATAAAATAAAAGGTAGCCACCCTTGCCTCTCTAGCTATGGTGATGGCAGCATATGACCTACACTGAGCCAATCAAGTTCTTCTCCAGGATTCTTTTTTTTTTTTTTTTTTTTTTTTAGAGAGAGGGGGGCGGGACAGACAGATAGGAAGGGAGATGAGATGCAGCAACTCATAGTTGTGATACTTTAGTTGTTAATTGATTGCTTTCTCATTCATATGTGCCTTGACCAGGGGGCTCCAGATGAGCCAGCAACGTTGAACTTCAAGCTAGCAACCTTGGGTTTCAAGCCAGCAATCTTTGGGCTCAAGCCAGCAACAAAGGGGTTGTGTCTATGATCCCACACTCAAGCTGGCTCAAGCCAGATGAGTCTATGCTCAAGCCGGAGACTTCAGGGTTTCAAACCTGGGCCCTCTGTGTCCCAGGATGATGCTCTATCCACTGCACCACCACCTGGTCAGGCTTCCCCAGGATTTTTAAACCTGCAACTGTGTGGAGGAGCTTTTTCCTCTTGGGTGATAAATTAGGAAAAGCAAAACCTAGAGTTCCTGGTTGTTATGGTGTCAACTTCATAGGGAGAGCTGCCAAAGCAGAGAACAAGCTGAGATAAGAAATGTAAGAAAACATCTGAAAAGTACTCAAGGCTCTGGTTCATGTCATCCAACCATTTCTGCAGTTTTGATAATGTGAGTCAATGATTTCCCCTCTTTGTTTCAGCTAATTCCAGTTTGGTTTTTATGATTTGCCACCCAAGAGTTCTGTAAAGTTTTTCTCTAGAGCAGAGGCTGTAGTTTGTTCACTTTTGAGACTGAAAGTCTAGCATAGACGCTGGCACAGAGTAGGCACTCAAGATATTTATTTATTGCTTTTAAGCAAAATATAACTTCGCTGAATTAATTTAATGAGAACTCTGCTGGTCAGACTAAAATGGAAAGGAAATGAGAAGTGTTACTTAGGTATATTGGGAAAACAGAGTTTGATGGTTTGTACAATTAGATGTGAGGGAGGAAAAAGTGAAAAACTAAAACAATTCCAGAAAAATAAGAAGTCTGCTGCTAACTTGGCAAAGTGAACTACAGAAAGCTAGAGATATTTGTTTCTCTTCCCTCTTCTCCAATATTTTCAAACTAAAACTTCCTGTTATAAAATAAATATTTTCTTTTATAAAATAATTTAACTGTGATTTGACTTATTAAAGATAGAAACTAGAGAGTTTAACTTTCCTCCCCAAGCCTTGTTGCATCTCACCCCGCCAGTGTGGGCTTTGGACGGCAGGGAGAGAGGATAAAGAGGGGTGAAGACTTGGGATGGTCCTTACTAACTAGCAAGTGCAATTACTCATTCCCAAACAAGAATAGAGCCTTCATTGTACCTCCATTCAGGTATTCAATAAAAGGAAGCCTGGCTATAACAGTGGCAGAAAAATGCAGCCACATCTTCACCAAGCAGGTCTGGCTGGTTTGAGACTGTGTGTTTTGCCAAATCAAATGATTGTACCAACAATAAGGTCTCTTAGGAGTAGTCTATTGGTTGTGAAAAGCAAGTGTCATTGATTCCTGATGCTGGTAGAAACCTTGAGGTCATCTGGTTTAATCACTATCTGTTGTCTAAGCATCTCTTTACTGCTCTTGAATTAATTTCCAGTTTCTTCTTGAACTCATTCATGAAGAGAAACCCATGTCTCCAAATAGCCCATTCCATCAATGGAAATTTTAGAAAATTATTTATTATACTGGGATAAAAGTTGTTTTATGAAGGTTCCTGCCATTGGTTCAAATGCCCTTCCTTAAGTTCTTAGAAAATAAATCTAATCTGTCTTCCAAATTAAACCCCTTTCCAGTTCTTTGGATACTTCTTTCCTGGCAAGAAGTCCCAAGGTCCTTCAGCAGTCCTTCACGAGACATAAAGGTTTTAAATACCTTTTGAGCAGAAATTGGGTCACATAGCAATTAGGTACAGAAGACATGTGGCCACATAGAACCAAGTCACAATCCTTACTTCTCACTCAATGAACTTCAAGTCTACTGTGTGATTTGTGTACAATACTTAAACTTTATGGACTTCAAGTTTATCATTTCTAAAAGAGAGGTATAAACTCTCTGAACTTAATTTTATTTGTAAAATCAGGACAATAATAGCTATGTTATGGGTTGTTTTAAGGATTATCTAAGGTAATCCATGTAAAATGGCTAGCAGTATGCCTGGAACACATGAAGTATGTTGTCATTGTACTATACTCTACTGCTCACAAAAATTAGGGGATATTTCAAAATGAATATAAAATGATAAAATATCCCCTATTTTTGTGAGTGTATATATATATATATATATATATATATATATATATATATATATATATATATTCTAATATTACTTTTGTTAGTCAACTCAGGCTGATATAACAACATACCATGGACCAGGCAGCCTAATCAACAGACATTTATTTCTCACAATTCTGAAGGCTGGAGGTCAAGATCAGGTGCTGACATAGTAGGTTTAATTCTGAAACCTCTTCTCTTGGCTTGTAAGTGATCACCATCTGTCTTGCTGTGTGTTCAATGACCACTTCTTTATGCACACATGGAGAGAGAGAGAAGGAAGAAGGAGGAGGAGGAGGGAGGAAGGGAGAGGAAGATAGATAGATAGATGATAGATAGAAATTACAAAATTACAATTAGGTTCTCTTCTTAAAAGAACACCTCCTATCAGATTAGGCCCCATGCTAACGACCTCATTTAACCTTAGTTATTTCCCTAAAGACCCTAGCTAACTATGGTAACATTCGGGGTTAAAGCTTCAACATATGAAGTTTGGGAGGGCACAATGTAGTCCATAGTGTATAATATTATATTTCCAAAATTTAAAAAGAAAAGTATGCTACCCAGCAATGAGGTGAGCAGCAAAAAGCCTCCCAGCTGAAACACTGAATGTAGTCTAGTGTGGCTCAGGCAGGGAGTACGGGAGTAAGGCTGTGATAAGACTGGTAGTTCATGTAAGGAGTTTGTAGTTTTCTCCAAAGGGCTACGGGAGGACTTTGGAGGGGATTAAGTGGGAATGTCACGTAATACAATTGTGCTATATTAGGATCATTGTCGCCGTGCAGTAAATGGGTTGAGGAAGATTTAATCCTGTGAGAAACCTAACAGTGCATATTAAGGGATTGTCCTCGGGATTGTGGGGAAAGAAGCATTAAGAATCTGAGCACAAACCCTTGAGGATTGAATTAGTACTCAAACCTTAATGGTGATTATTCAGCCTTCCTGATAACTAGTAGCATACCCCACTCCCTGCCTTTCACCCTCCTTCCAGGCCTTTCTGTAATCTCCCATTTTCTCTGATGATTCTGGAAGAATGAATTTTGGGTGCTGTTACTAATTAGCATAGTGTAAGATAAGCAGCAATTTGGTTGGAACATTTTAATAATAGTTATTTTCTCTTTTGCCTGTATTTAAAAGTTCTAATTTAATGAATAAATTATCTTCAGAGATCTAAGTTATTTCTAGTTTTGTTGTTCCATCTGATATGTTAATTTCATCAACAGATTTATCTTAATAATGGAAGAAGAAACTCCAAAAAACAAAAAATCCTTCTATCTTGAAGTCTAAACTAACTTGTATTAACATTGTTACTAGCCCAAGGAAGGTTGTGAGGTCCACAAAGCTTTGCACAGAACGGTTTGGAAGATACACTCACAGAGCAATTTTCATATCCAAGGATGGGACAGTTCTGAATCAGAGTCACCTGAACTATTTTCAAACAATTTTTTAAAATTACTCAGGATGAGACTGCTTTCTTTTTGAATGAACGGAAATAGTCGTGGACCAGAAACCCGAGACCGAGTCCTCGCTTTGGCTTTCGCATTAACTGGCTGCACAGTGCGGCACAGCCAACGGCGTTCCCGGCTCTCATTTGTTCTAGGAAAACAAAGGAGCGGGAATAGACCATTTCTAAAGCCTTTACAACGCATGTGCTTATTATGTCAGGCTCTGCTCGGGAAATGTGAGAGTGAATATAAAACAGACAAGATTCCCGATCCCATTGAGCGCTCATTCTCATGGAGAAGAAGCATAATTTATAAAAATGGCATTAACAAACAGGATGCCTTCAGATAGAGTAAGTGCTAAAGAAAATGAGACGGGATAATGCTACATAGAGAGATGTGTGTTTGTTGAGAGCAGCTATTTACATAGGATGGCTAGTCAGGCAAACGTCTCTGATGAGGTTCTCGCTCTGCTAAGACCTGAGTGATGAGAAGCAGTTATCCATTCAAAGGCCTAGGGTCAGAGCATTTCAGGCAGCAGGAATCCATACTCTAAGTCCCCTAAAGTGAAGGAAATTGGTATATTCTAGGGAGAAGGAGGTGAGTGTGTCTGAAGTGTAGTGAATGGAGCAGAAAGTGAATGAGGTCTGAAAGGTGGCCAGTGGCCAGATTCTGTAAGGTCTGGTTGGCTATGGAAAGGTTTGGAATTTTTTTCAAATACAGGTGTCTCTACCCTCCTACCCCACTTATCCATGAGAAATAGGTTCCAAGACCCACAGTGGATGCCTGAAACCATGGATAGTACCGAACCCTTTATATACTTATGTTTTCTCCTATACATACATGCGTATAATAAATTTGTAAATTAGGCACAATAAGAGATTAACAGCAATAACTAATAAAATAGAACAGTTATAACAATATAATGTAATAAAAGTTGCATGAACGTGGTCTTTCTTTCTCTCTCTGATAACCAATCTGATAACCAAGACAGCTACTAAGCAACTAAGAGCATGTAGTGCGGACACGCTGGACACAGGAGTGACTCATGTCCCAGACAGGATGAAGTGGGACAGCACATTGCTCAGAACAGCGTGAAGGTTAAAATAGATAAATTGTTTATTTCTGGAATTTTCTATTTAATATTTTCAGATCAAGAGAGGCCAACTGGGGTTGACTGTGGGTAACCGAAACCATGGAAAGTGAAACCATGGATAAGGGGGAGTCCTGTAGCCATGAGCAATTCTGACCTATCGGACAGTTTCAGGCAAGGGAGCTGTATGGTCTAGTTTTGCTTTGTCTTGAAAAATTATGCAGGGAGCTGTGGGAAGACGGACCATTTTAATGGGTGAAGACCAAACAAAGACACTGTAAGCGCCTGCAGCAGTAATCTGGCTGAGAGAGGGTCGCAGTGGGATGTGGTGGGAAACCAGGGCTGGGATACATTACAGAGCTAGAGTCAAGAGTACTTGTTAAGCAATGACTGTTTATGTCTCCATGATCTATCAGGCTATTGAGTTTCCATTATTCCATGCTCCCGTCTGAGTGCCCCTCTCTCCCCTCCCACACATAGGAGGTGACTGACTGGAGGGAGAAAAGAGGTTGATGGTTTAGAAACTGATTTGAGTTAGTGACAGAGACATCATGGTGACCTTGTATCTGCTACCATGATGCTTTGTCTCGGTGACTCAATGGAATGTTCTACTGGGGAAGCGTCACTCAAGGGAAAGTAAAAGTTAGAAGTCACTAGTGACATTGAGAGAAACCTGAACTCTCTGACAAAGCCAAGACTCCTTTCAAATTTATTCCCAGAAACTTGGTACATTCAGTTTGGATGTAGTGGAGACAGCTGTTTTAAAAAGAATTGAATCCAATTTTGATGACATTTTTCATGCATGCAGATCTTGGCATTCAAATGATTTGTGAGTTCAATTAGTAAATGGCAGCATTATTTTGGAACACTTAGTGCATTATAGTTTCAGAAAATGCAGTCTACCTAACTTCTAACAACATATACTCTGGCTTTTTTTTTTTTGTATAGTCATGTCACTATAATTTTGGGCTACATATCCATATATTGTAATTGTATTCCTTATCAGGCTGAATAGGAAGATATCATTTTATTTTGCTATGACCCAAATAATAAGATGTGTCCATTTTTTAAAAAGCCTTTTTTTTTTTTAACATATCAAGCCCGAGATCTTAAATATGCCATGTTTATTCTAAACCTGCCAAAATGTTGTCAATATCTTTGGAATCTGGCTTTGTTAATAATTTTCTTGCACAAGTGACTCTTCCTAAGACTTCTGGGAGGCCTAGGGATTGGGATCATTCACTCACCAAATATTTGAGCCCCTTACTCAATGCAAGGTGCTGTAATGGATGCAGAAGAGGGAATCACAAAACATGATGACATCTTTTCCCTTCATCTAGCCAGCTATCCACTTGGGAAGCTTGCATAGAAAAGATTAAATTCTAGTGTGAAAATTTAAAATGTTATATTATATAGGACATCTCACAACTATAGGATATGATCCTGTGATCAATAATGGTTTATAAATGTGCTTCTCAAACTGCGATATGTACAAAAATCTCTTAAGCATCTTGATAAAATGCACGTTCTGATTCAGTGGGTCTGGGGAGGTGAGTGTGAGAGTGAGTTCCTACTTAATGCTGAGGCCAATGGCTCATGACCAAACTTTGAACAGCCTGTGATTAGATTCAAATAGATCCCCAAGCTGTATGTGGAGGTACCCTAGGGCGCTGCCATAAATCCTCAAGGGCAGCATGGGATATTTTTTTATTTAAAATAAAAAAAGAGTGACACTCATCCTTTGCCACATGATGAGCTAGTTCATAGTTTGACATTAGATCATTCTACATTCCTCTGATCTTATATCTTTGTAAAGCTTAATTCTGGCACTTGCTATGATAAAAGCGCAAAATACAATACAAAACCCATCGCACAGGCAATGAGGGTGGCAGTATCCAATCTGATCTCAAAGTTTGAGACATCCATTTGTCATTATGGTTATATAAGAATAAAAGTTTAAGTAGCAGTTTTCTTTCCATTTCTATGCACTATTTCTTTCAAATAGCTAAGTTGCTAGGACATGATTTATTAAGTTGTTTGGATATAACTACTTAATGATGAAAACTATTAGATATTTCTTTTGGCCAAGGGATGCCACAAAAAAGGAAAAAGGGGAAGAAAACACTTATAATGCTGTGAACAGAGAAAAAATTAGGAATATTTGGGTTAGTTAATTGGTGCTAAGAATTCAGAGAGGTTTAGAGTGATTAGGTAAGGTCATGAACGGGTCATAGAAGCTGACTCAGGTCTGTGGGAGGAACAATATGGCTGACCCTCAGGTTTTCTGAAATGCATGAAGAATATAAACTTAGATTGACACATTTATTCAAAATCTTGACTCTGCTGTTTGTTTTGGTGTCTCTTTGAATGCACACAGGTTTCTACTCAAGATTCTCCTTGTGTTGGGCATGCACTCACTGAGTAGCCAATAGCCCCATATCAGACTTGCCTCCAACAGTTGACCACATAAGTTCTAATCTGGAGAGTGGTTTGTTGTACTGAGTTGTGTGCTTGGTGTCAGTGTAGTCCTTTTTTGGTGAATAACACCAAAGCCACGTGTCATTTTTCCAAGTGTCTGCAAACCACCATAGGTTTCTGTGATTCAAACTTTTCAAAGAATAACAATTTCTGTTTTCATCGTCTTGGAGGCATCAGTTGTTGTTAAACAGATTGATTTTTTTTTTATTGCCTTCTTTATTGGTTTTGTTCTGGAACAAGTCTGTTCTTTTTTTTCTCCAAAGGAAAAATTTATCTTTTTCTCAAAAGTACCTGATCATAACCATGTTAACAAGGTTTGTAATCAATTTCGCTAATCATTTTACTCCCCCACCCAAATGGTGTTGAGTTCAGGGCAATATGCAATGGAGAGCCGGTGCACTACAGTGGTCAGGTTGAAGAAAAAGTGTCATATAAATGGATTGGAAGGGGGAATGTCCAGGGAAGCTGGTAGCAAAGCTCTAGTGTGAGGTGACAGTGGCGGTGGAAATGAAAGAAAGGAGATGGCTACAAAAGATACAGGAAGGGACTCTGGTGTATGTAAAGTGAGGCAGAAGGAGGAGGGAGAGATCACATGGAGGATTGTGGAGGTGGCTGGGAGAGCGATGATGAAATAGAGGAAGGTCAAAAGAGAAGAAGAACCTATTTGAGAAGAAAGGTGAATTGGGCTTTCCATGCTGGATTTCAGGTGATGGTGGAAATAATGTCATTGTAGTTAGAACTGGGGACAGAAACACAGGGAGCAGAGATTGGGTCATGTAAGACATGAAGTACTGAGAAAGGATACATCCTCTGAGGGAAGAGTTGGGGTGGGTCAAGGCCAGTTATAGCTGAATCTTAAGGAATATTCTGATAAGGGAGCAGGATAAAGCCGAGCCAATGAATTAAAGAAAGAACATAAAGCTATATTGAAAGAGAAACTAAGTTTCATTTTTCGAGTGCCTTGCAGGTATAAAGTATGATCTTATGTGCTTTTCACATGTTGTTACATGGCACACCCACCATGGGTTCTTAGACGGATATTATCGTCCTCATTTCATAGATGATGAAATTGGTGACCAGAGACACTATGTCAACTTGGCCAACATCATTCAGTTGGTAAGTGGAGGAATTTGAATCCTAGTTTGAAGTTCCTAGTTTGAACCCAAAGTACTTGCTCTCCCCTAAACCTTCCAAGATGTAAATTAAGGTAATTATAAGGCTACTGAGACCTGTGAAAGAAAAAGGTCTCGTTTGTTCTTAAAAGCTTCCTGGATGAGCTTCAGTAAGTTTATTAAACCCTAAAATTACATGCAAAATTTTGTTGTAAAAAAAAATATTTTTTTGAACCTGATTAGATAGATGTTCTATAGCTTCCACCAGATTTCCAAAGAGTTTTTGAATCCTTCCCAAAATTTAAGAACAGCTGTTATAGACAACTGTTTAGCAGAGCAGTGAATTTTAAGGAGCCATGGACTAAACAGGTAGTGAGCAATACAAAAGCAGTATGTGACATATTCAAAAAATTTGGCTCTGAAAGAAAGAAAAAAAAATGCTATGGTAATTTGAAGCAGCAGTGAAACTTTTTCTTTTCTTTTTAAGATTGGGAAGCTTGGAGCTAGTTTGGTAGCAGAGAGGACAGCTCCAGTGAGGAGACATTGATGACTTGAGGGTTGTGGAGGGGGGTGACAGGTGCTAACTGAGGAGGAAGTTTACCAGAGACAGGGGAGGTGGTTGGCATCCTTTCCTGGGAATGTTGGTGGGCTTCACGCGTCCACTAATCATTGCTGTCATTCCATTAGCTGGTTCAATAATATTCTGAAAACATTCTCTTTCATCAGAAATACAGTGCAAAGGGGTAAAAAGAAGAGGCAGGAGAAGAAAGGAAGAACAAGAAAGACATGATGCGTTTCCTTCCTTCCTTCCTTCCTTCCTTCCTTCCTTCCTTCCTTCCTTCCTTCCTTCCTTCCTTCCTTCCTTCTTTCCTTCCTTCCTTCCTCCCTCTCTCTCTCCTTTCTTCCCTCCCTCCCTCCCTTCCTTCCTTCCTTCCTTCCTTCCTTCCTTCCTTCCTTCCTTCCTGCCTTCCTGCCTTCCTGCCTTCCTGCCTTCCTGCCTTCCTTTCTGCCTTCCTTCCTTCTCTCTCCTTTTCTCTTCTGTTTGAAAAGAGAGGTGAGGAGAAGGAGGAGAGGGAAAAATAAGACCGGAAAAGATATATTCATAAGCCTGTCTTTATTCCTGGGGGTCAAGGCCAATTCTCTGACAATGTTTATCTCATCCATCAGGAGGGGTGGGGAGCCCCAGGGACAAAGTTCACACTCTACACCTTCAGCGATGCTTTAAATGAAGAGCCCACTCTGTCTTAGAATTGGGGTGGAGAGCATCCAGATAAGCTATTTTTATTACAAAACTTTCATCTCTTTTATCTCCTGGGTTTCAGATGCATTTAATTACCTGTCCCGAATGCCATATTCTGCTTTTAATGAATCTTTTTTAAAATTTCTTGATGTGGATGCAAATTGAATTTGGTGTTGTGCTTACATAAAAGAAAACTCTAAGGAGTACCTTGTTTGCTTCTCCATGGACTATGAATATTGTGATTTGGAACTTGTTTTTAAAGAAAGAAAAATAGAATTTTATTATCATTATCAATAGATGCTCATGGAATATTAGAAATCAAATTTGATTCATGTTTGCAACATCTGAGCATTTATTAAGTAATTCACTAAGGAATCACAGCTATGGAAGTTTTCAATTTAAAAAATATCTCTACATATAGACACAAAAACACAATTTTTATTAGCACAGAAATGTATATTCAGATTTTACTGTGTACTAGGCAATGAGTTGTTCTTCATTCCAGGAAATTCAGAATCAAATAAGCAAACAGAAAGATAAATAACTTAATAGATATAATAAAATAACATTTATTGAGCTTTTACTGTGTGCCAGAAACTATTCTAAATGCTTTGCAAGCATTACCCATTTAATCCTCACAATAAATCTATGTCATAGATGCTAATTGTCCTCATTTTACAAATCTGAGGAACAGAAGCATGGAATAATGTGTCCCAGGTCCCACAAATTGTGAGTGGTGGCTCTAGGCAGCACACACCCTTAACTATAAAAGCAGTTACAAAAACAGAGGCCCAGGACAGAAGGGGCTGAGAGGAAGAGCTGATGGGACAGAGATACTTCTTGGTGGAGGTGAAAAGGATGGTGTAGATGGTGGAGTATCAACAGAAAGCTGGGTTCTAGAACTCAGGCAGTTTGACGATTCTGGCATGTACTGAGGAAGGGTAAGGACGGGATGGAAAATGAGACTGGAGAGATGGTCAGAAAGCAGATCACGGAAGACCTTAACTGTTGCCCCAGGCAGCTTAGCCTCTGTGCTGTGGCTTATGAAAGACTTCAGTGAAGAAGAGACATAGCATCTCTGTGGGCAAAACTGGCGCTGGGCAAATGAATGTCATTCTCTGAAGTGTCATACATTCTTAGTTTTCTTTAAATCATACATGAAGAAGAGGAGAGAAGAAGAAAAAGAAGAAAAGGAGGAGGAGGAGGAGGAGGAAGAAGAAGAAGAAGAAGAAGAAGAAGAAGAAGAAGAAGAAGAAGAAGAAGAAGAAGAAGAAGAAAGAGGAGGAGGAGGAAGAGGGGGAGGAGGAAGAGGAGGAGGAAGAGGAGAAAGAGGAAGAAAAAATAAAAATATCCAAGAAATCACAAAGGTTCACTGAAACAATAAAAGTTATGAAAAATTTTAACTTACTGTTGAGGTTGTTTCTTGATCAGTAAATAACATACCTCCTTTGTATCCCTTGAATTAATGAGATTAATAAGATTAATTAAGAATTAATAAGAAAAAATAAAGTGAGAGATTGTGAAAACAGTTTCAATACTAGATAAACCTGATTGTCTTCCATGCTTTGGGAAGGAGCAGGCTTCTTGAGTGTTTATATGATCATTTACTTTACACCTTTATTTTGCACCCAAACGAAGTCCAAGCTTTAGTCCAAATTTAATCCTATACATACTGTGTGATCTATGTACTTCCTGCTCATGTGCCTCTAGGCCTTCCATCTTTCTAAGGACATACTTTAAGCATACACATTACATAAGAGGTAAGCCCATCTCTATTGTGTATTGAGGAAAAAGCCCACCTTCTCTAAATTACCAAAGCTTTCCAGGGAGTCTCACATTATTCGAGTCACCTTCTGTTTTGACTTTCAGCTCCCACTGAATTAATTTCTTTCTTACAGTCTTACCTGCTTATTTAGAGTTTTTCCTTCTTGCCTAAATTAAAGATCTGGTATTTTCTTAAGGAGAACTGCAAACAGCTTTTAAGGTAACAATGTATTATTTTCTGTTACAATAATACCTCGCATAACTACATATATTATAGTTCCACAGTACATTACAGTTTTCAAAACATTTTCACCATAGAGCAGGTAGGAGTGTTCTCATTGCAGGAGAATGAAGGAGGGAACTAACATTTATAGATGTCTTTAATGAACTAGGCATTGTGCTCCCTGCTTTACATGTTTTAGCTCATTAGCATGTATATTTAATTAAGCAGAACCTTCCAATCATTCTTCAAAAAAATTTGCAAAGTAGGCCCTCGCATTAGTTGTTTATTGCCATGTGCAGCTGACCTTTGAAAAACAGAGGTGTTTTGGATTGGTCCACTTATATGTAAATTTTTTTCAATAAATATACAGTCGACCCTCCATAATCCCAGGTTTTGAATCTGTGAATTCAACGAACCTCTGATCAAAAACAATATTTTCGATCAGAAGTTGGGAGTCCGCAGATACTGGGGGCCCGTGGTGTGCATTGTTCCACATCATTTTATACAAGGAACCTGAGCATCCCCGGATTTTGGCATATGCAGGATTTTGGAACCAATCCCCTGCCGATAGAGAAGGATGACTGCAGTTAGGTGTTTGGAGAATCAAAACTTATGAGCGGCTTTTCGACTGTGGGTTGGGGGTGGGGGTTTGGTACCCTCAACCCCCGTGTTGTTCAAGGCTCAATTGTATTATCTCCCTTTGAGAGTGGCTCATTCCATGTCTCATATAAATCAATGCAGCCACCTGCTTTAGGCTCAAAAATGGCTTATACCACAATTGTAGATACCTTTTAAGAAGTCTGAAGCAGGACAAAGAGGAAGGGAGAGAAAGGTACAAGCTTTTATGTTGGAATAGATATTTTTTTGATGCTTGAATATTTTGATAGGGACAAAGAGAGGATAGAAGTGCCTGAGGACCAGGGGGCGCACAGAAAGGGAATGGCCAGTTCTGCCTGCGAGATCGGGCCAGGAGCAGCTCCTCCGGGCTAGTGTTGTGCTAAATCTTTTTTTTTTTTTTGCTTTTAATAAAATTTGCCATTTAGCCATTTTTAGGTCCCAGGTCAGTGTCATTACGTGTTTCACATTGTTGTACACCATCACCACTATCTGTCTCCAGAACTTTTTATCGTCCCAAACTGAAGCTCTGTACCCATTAAAGCATCACTCCCCCTTTCCTCGCCTCCTCTTCATATATATATATTTATTATATATATAGTTCGTCTAACTATTTAATCAAAATCTCAGAATGTTAAAGCCTCTCTCTCTTAACATGTATAAGTATATTATAATCCCAAATACCTGGCATGTAATTATAGGAGATTAAGAAATTCACTTTGAAAACACAATTATAATTATGTTTATGGATTTAGAAGGATAGACAAGAATGTAAGTCATTAATATATTATTTGCTCCCTACTGTAGCTAACAGCTGATGTTCATTCTTTGAATACCTTTGAATATAATATTTTTTAATATTATGCTCAAAGAATGAATATTATTCATGATATATAAAAACTAAAGGTATGTATGCTGAAAAATAAAAGTGTACTGACATGCTACTTATAATATAAAGTACTTTATAGATACAGGCCATAGTTTCTGAGACAATTAATCTGAGTCTTCACCATAGCTAGTAGTTTGCCAAATGAAGGCTGTTGTGAGTTGAATTGCGTTTTCCCAAAACATGCTCCAGGTCTAACCCCTAGTATCTGTGAATGTGATCTTATAAGGTCTTTGCAGATGAAATCAAGTTAAGGTGAAGTTATATCGAATGAGGGGGAGCTCCAAGCCAAAGACTGATGTCCTTATAAAAAAAAAAAGAGATTAGACACAGAAACACACAGGATATGACATGACAGAGAAGCAGAGATGAAAATGATGCATCTACAAGGCAAAGAAAGCCAAGGAGAGTTGGCGGCCACCAGCAAGCAGGAGAAAGGCGTGGACACTTTCTCCCTCAGGGCCCCCAGAAGGAGCCGACCCTGTGGCACCGTAATTTAGACTTTCAGGCTCCAGAACTGTGAGACATCTCAACTTCCGTTTTTTAAGCCATGCAAGTTTGTGGTAATTGGTTGTGGTAGCCCTAGCAGACTGATACAGGTGGAACATGGCAGAATATAGTACACAGAAGCCTCGACAGACCACGGCCTAGGTTGTGAAACAGCTGGGCAGCTTTTTATGGAAGATCCTCAGGAATATCCCAGAGGTGGTGCTGCGAACACCTAACTCTACCACTAATAGGCTATTAACTGTCTACTGTTCTTAGGCAAGGGACAGCTGGACTTTCCAAAACATTAACTGAATATCCACAATCAAGAAGAATATTTAAGTTCTGAAAAAAACACTATTATACATGATTGCATTATAAATTTCTCTAAAAATTAGAAAGAATTTGTCCTCTTATATTCTAACTATAGTTTTTTTTAAAAAAGTTGTAATTGCCTTATGAAAAGTAATAAAAAAAATCCTTTCCCCTGCTCCCTTTGCTGGAACATTAATGCTGACTTGGATGTCGGCTGATGATAAATTCCTCTGTATCTGTCTATTGCCGAATAACTCACACAGCCTTGGGACCCAGGATGATGGGATTGAACGGGAAGCCAATGAGTTATTCCTAGGGAGAAGTTCAATGTCTTCTAAGGAAACTGGGCCTGATAGGCTGCTAGTTGCTCTGATGAGTGAGATGTATCCAGGAATGGAGCACCAGTCTTCTGAGCCCGTGCAGGGCTCAACTCTTCTTTAAATAAATATTTTAAAAAATAGTTAAAGAGTATTTGTTTGTTTTGAAGTGGCAGCCGATTATTCATCTTTACCGGAGAAAGGCTGGGGGGTTGGGGAACCTTGCATGTCTCCATCGGCCCTTCATGGAGCCCCTCTGGATGTATTTATAACAGCTATCATAAAACGAGCTTTTCTTATGTGTCAGGCAAAGTTTGGCTAAGTAACTAATGAACAAGATTAATTTTGATCTTCAAATCCACCTTAGGAGATAGATACCATTATTACTCCATATGATGAGGGAAACTAGTTTGAAGGCTAAGTAACATATTCAAAGTCACATGACCATATAACAATGGAGCCAAAGTTGATAGCTAAACTTCAAAGCACCACTAGCTTTTGGAAGGTAACTTAATTAGGAAAGTGATGAAGGACAATACAGAAATGGAGAATAGCATCACATCTTAGACAATCTTGGATGTCCCAATAATGATTTGATCAATAATAGAACCCATTGAAAAATTTTAAGCAGAGGAGTCAAAGAGTGCTAAGCATTTGGTAGGCCTTCAGAAAGTGCCTGTTGAATGGACACAGTCTAGCTATGGCTTGCAGGCTATGGAGAATGGAGTGCAGGAGCGCAGGACCAGTGCAGGACCAGGGCAAGGTAGACCAGTTAGGAAGCTGCTGAATAAACTAAGTGAAAAAGAGTTGAAATATTTAGCATGCTACACAGAATCCCTAATGAGCTTCTCCCTGCTTTGTCATAGTTTAAAAAATCTTGCACACGTGAGCAAGGATGTCTATGGGATGATCCATGACCTACTGCATCTCATCTGACTCCTCCTGGAATATTGAAAACCCATTCTTCCCAAATCAACAACATGAATCCTAAAGACAATTAAACAATTATGAAGAATTTACAGTCCATCTTGGAACCAGAGACCTGAGCTCAGAGTCATGGCTTAACTGGTATAATTTCTTCTTTTTCCTCTATTTCTAGTTCTTTCTGTTGGGTGTCTGGCTGAACCCATGCCTGAGTGCCATGTCTGATTTGCTAGGCAAGCAGGAAATTCAGCTGTTTTACACTGCTATTTGGCCATCTTTAACTCTCTCAAAACCATTCAACCTTGGACTCCAACTACCTGCATATTGGTAGACTCTCTGTTCCAACCCCTTCCAAAACCTTGCATATCCCAGAATGTGGCAGGCTTGCCTAAGATTTAGGCCTTTCCATGCTGTTTCTTCTGCCTGGAAGGCCATCTCTTCCCTTATTTAACTCATGGATTTTCCACTGCTCCTTAAAGATTCAGCTCGTGTTTTACCTTCTCTCCAGAGCTTCCTTTGTCCTACTCCATCATCTTCCAAGGCCAAGAGAGATGCATTGCTTCCTGCCGCTCATGTCCACATTGCTCCAATTACACAGATATGTATAGAGCCTTGACACAATATCCTATCATTTCACTAGGTTTCTCACATGCCTATCCATGCATTCAACAAGCACTGAAAACCTACTATGTGCCAGGCAAAGGGTGTGGTAGAAGTTTAACGCTTGTGGTACAAGAGCTCTACAAATTCACAAGGTTTTATTACATGGTTATTTTTATTATTCTACAATGTTTCCATAAACATTAACAACTCCATTACATAACCTCCTGTGAATTTGCAGATAGTGAGTCCAAAGCAATGTCAGGAACCCAGGAATAAAATATTCACTCAATGTAAACCTGGACTAAACTAGCTCTATCGTGCCACATTTTTTGCTTTGTAGCTGTGTATAAATTTTCCTTACAGCATCTTTAGTTGTTCACTCAACTACATTTAAAAATTTAAGTCATCTAAAACCAAAACACTCAGGAAAATTTCCATTAATATTTTGCTGTATTTTTATTCATATACACATATATTTATTAATGCATATACATGAGCAAGAGCGGGAAAAAATAAGTTTACAGTTGTTCATAATAAACCAATACAATGATCAATAAATAACAATAGAACAATTTTGCATTTTATTTCTCCCCTTAACATTCTATTGTATATTCTATTCTACAAAAAATTAATAGTGAACATAATTTTGAATGATTACATGATTTCTATTGTGCTATTATATCATCACTTGTTTAACCAACCCTCTACTATTGGCCATGTATGTCATTTTTGGTTTTTAGCTATTACAATGTACATTTTTATTAAAATGCCTACAACAGCTCTATTCATAATAGCTAAAAAGCTAAAACTAACCCAACGTCCATTCATAGGAAAGTAGATAAACAAATTGGATACTCACACAACAGAATAGTAATCAGCAATATAAAGGAACAAACTCGATACACAAAACAACACAGATGAATCTCAAAAACAGTATGTTGAGCGAAAGATGCCAGATACAAAAGTGAGCATACTGTCTGATTCCATTTACGTGATTTTCTAGAATGGGTTAAATAGAACTATGGCAGTCGAGGTTAGAACAGCGGTTGCCTCTTGATTATGCAACTGGCTATGGGCAGGATGGAACTTTTTGGAATGATAGATATCTTAGTCTGTGTGAGCTGCCATAACAAAAAAATACCATCAACTGGGTGGCTGAAATGCAACAAACATTTATTTCACATAGTTCCAGAGGCTAGGAAGTTCCAGATCATGGTGTGGGCAGATTCAGTGTCTGGTAAGAACCCACTTCCTCATAGATGACACCGTAACCTTGTGTCCTCATACTTTGAAAGGGGCAAGTATGCTCCCGTGGCCTCTTTTATAAAGACACTAATCCATTTCATGAGGGCTCTGTTCTCATGATCTAATCACCTCCCAAAGTCCCCACCTCCTAATTCTATCACTTTGGGAGTAGGATTTCAAAATACAAATTTTGGGATGAGACATACATTCAGACAATAGCAATGAAGATGAGATAGCTTATGCCTTGGTTGGAATGGTGACTACATTTTCAAAATTCATTGAATTGTACATTTAATATCATTGAACTGTATGTGTACTTTATCAAATGTAAGTTATACCTTAATATTTTAAAGTTTTAAAGACTGGAATAAAAAAGAGGGATTAGAAATAAGGAGAACTAGAAGCAATGTCAAATAAATAAGTAAATAAATGAGCAAGACTATAATGTTTAGGAAAGTATATTTCAGTGATAAAACTATAGAAAAATGAGCCCTGGCCAGTTGGCTCAGTGGTAGAGTGTCGGCCTGGTGTGCAGGAGTCCCGGGGTTTGATTCCCGGCCAAGGCACACAGGAGAAGTGCCCATCTGCTTCTCCACTCCTCCCCCTCTCCTTCCTCTCTGTCTCTCTCTTCCCCTCAACAGCCAAGGCTCCATTGGAGCAAAGTTGGCCCAGGTCCTGAGGATGGCTCTGTGGCCTCTGCCTCAGGCGCTAGAATGGCTCTGGTCACAACAGAGCAACGCTCCAGATGGGCAGAGCATCGCCCCCTGGTGGGCATGCCGGGTGGATCCTGGCCGGGCGCATGCGGGAGTCTGTCTGACTGCCTCCCCATTTCCAACTTCAGAAAAATACAAAAAAATAATAATAATAAACTATAGAAAAATGCACTAAAGCAATGATAAAAGTCAGTTACTTCAGCAGGAAGAGAGAGGAATGAAGGGCTATCTAGAAAGGCTGTCAAAGTTCTGTTTCTTGATGTGGGGGTGGTTGCAAAGGTGTTTGCTCTATAATGATTCATTAAATAATATATCTGTTTTCTGAAGTTTTGTGTGTCTGCGTTTTAGTTGATAATAAGAACAACTTTTAATTTAAAAGAAAACTTAGTGAATTGCTATAAATAATATATATTCAAGGAAGTCCTCTGAAAATGTAACTTTAAGATGAGACTTGAAGGATGGAGAGACTCCAGCTATATGAAGAGTGTGGGGAAGACCCAGGATAAAGGGCAGAATGAACAACTACACCTGTGAAAACCTGAGATCAAAGTGACTGAGTGTAGACAACATGGGGAGAGGCCGTGAGAGTTAGATGGAGAGGAAAGCGTGCACCGTACACATACACCAGGGTGTGGAGGACAAAGTAGAGAGCTCGGGCTGCGTTCTATGTGGGGAGCTTCGGGTAATCTTGCCTTTGTGTGTATGTACTAGACCTTGTGGGTAAAGGACTCATGGGTGAAACCCACAGAATTTCTGGATTGTCCCTCTCTTTTCTGTTGCCCTCTTGTTATGGACTGAATGTTTCCTCTTAAAATTCATATGTTGAAATCCTTATGCCCAAAATGGTGGTTTTGAAGATTAGGCTTTGGGGAGGTAATTAGGTTTAGATGAGGTCATGAAGGTGTCCCCCATGGTGAGATACTGTCCTTACAGAAAAAAAGAGACCAAAGACTCTGTCTCCACCATGTGAGGACATGGTGAGAAGGCAACTGTCTGCAAGACCAGAAGAAGGCATTCACTGGGAACTGAATGGTCCGGCTTCTTAATCTTGGACTTCCCAGCTCCCAGAACTGTGAGAAATTACTTCCTGTTGTTCAACCACTGAATCTATGGTCTTTTGTTAAGACAGCCCAAGCGGACTGAGATACCTGCCTTGCGGATTCCAGCCACTTCAGCTGCCCCAGTTCTGATTTCTGCCTCTTTACCCGGGGACCACTGTTCATGCTTCAATGGTTTAGGTGGGACCCTGCTCCCCAGTGTTGTTCTTTTCCTTCTGCACTCTAACCTTTGAGCTTCTGGCTATAGTACTATTCCCACCCGAATCACCCAGCTTCCTAAACTACCCCTGATGTAGCAACATAATCTAGGAAGATGTTTGCTCAAATGAAACAATCAGATAGGAAGGAACAGTTGCATTCAAATAAAAAGAAAAATAGTCAATTGTGGCACAGTTAATACCCGAGAGCCATATTCATGTAATACCTTACTCTAAATCTAGTTGGGTATTGGAATAACATGAGAAGCATTTAAAAAAGATAGATTCATAGTGACGTTAAAGGTACTTCGGGAGAATCCTCATGCAACTAGCCTAACCCCAACTCTCAAACACATACATTTAGAAACTCCACTGGTTATTTTCCATATGCTTCCTTCCCCCAGACCCATCCTCTGCCCTTTGTGCCCTGTCCTGAACTCTGGGAGCTGGACTCAGGCAGACTGTATCCTCTCATGGATGAAGATTTCATGCACCCTGGTTAGAGATCAGAGAGCCTGGTAACTATGCCCCAAGGTCCTGTTTTGGTTTTGATAATGGCTTTTGCCTGTATAGTCATAACCAATAGCTTGCTGTAGCTGGCTTATTAAATTTTCAGTAATTTTATGAACTAATTGCTGTTGACTTTAAACAAATAGCCAAATGTTTTCTCCAGCAAAATGGGTTAATTCAGAAACAACAAAGAATTGCAATTCAGAATGTGTTGTCTGCTATCAAACCACACTCACGTCCAGAAAAGCAAAAGAGAAGAACGCTCCTTTATGGACTTGGAAGGAACAGTTTACAGTCCACTGGAGAAAAACAAAGTTTGAATAGTGACTTCTCATTGGCTGAGTTATGGCCAGGAAGAGTCTTTTCTTCCTTCTGCTGAGGTAGTAAAGTAGTATCACTTCCTGTCAGAGATGCAGGGTACGTTCCACAGGGGTTATAGTGCACATTGAGTGACACAGATACGAGAATTCTCTCTTCCAGCCTCCTGAGTCCATTTTAAATGAAGTTTCTGTTTCCTAATTTTCACATAGTTAAACATAGTCAGTATTTAAAAAAAAATAAGGACTACCAATTTACAATTAAATAAATATACTGACAACAAAAAATACTCAAAACCTATCCTATGTAGCAATGTGCTACTTTGCATCTCTTCCCAATTCCACATTCACTGACTTCACATTGGTAGCTTGAAATTGGCCATTGCAGAAGGCTTTACTCCTTAGTAATCAGCAAATGTGACAGGCTACTTTTCTCCCTGAAGAGCAGGTTGTTAAACATTTACCAGGAAGTGCTTCACTGGCCACAGCCTCCACTCCGGCTCTGGGCACACTTTGGTAACACTGTACACTCCCCTTGGGCCTTTAGGACAAGGGACAAATGACAGCTTCCTGTTGCCAACATCTGGATCCTAGTTGGTTCTCTTACCTTTGAGCACACCTCTCAAAATAGTACTTTCATTAAACTCATGTAGTTAAACCCTTCTGAGTGTATCATCTGTTTCCTACAAGAATGATATAGGAACCCTTGTCGAACACCAGCATGTCTAAAAGTACAATTGAGAGATGACAAATACGGTAAAAGGGGGATATTTTTTACATAAAAAGTGATTCTCTATGCAAACAAGTTTAGGAAAAATAGGGTCTAACAAAACCAGCATGTTTCTTTACTTTGGGACTTCTCAGAAACTTAATATAGCTAATTTGTATTATGAATAAGTCTTACAATTTTTTTGCCATTTTTTTTCCCATAAACCATCTTTTGTCAGCAATTTTCCAAGAATTAGTCCCATGAAGTCATTTCAGAAATGCCATGTTTGTACCTACATTGGGAATTGTTCTAAAAGGGAATTGTTCTTTAATAGCTCTCCTAGTAAATTTTTATTTTTTAGACTAATTGAGCTGATAAGTTCTGTCATTTTTATAAATATATGCTAACATTTTTTTCAGCCATAGATATTGAAGAATAAGTCCTAAACACATAAGTACAATTTTAAATGTCTGAAGAGTATTTTGTAAGGAGTGGAAATCAATTTAAAGCATTCTGATGGAAAGTGTTTTTAAATGTACAGTGGCTTCATGATGTCGGTTCAGTGACTACTCGAAACATTTCTCAGTATAACCTGGGGGTCAGTAGCTGTTGATTTGTCTCTGCATTTAATGACTCCAAACTGCTGGTTTTGTATTTTTATGTGTGTACTTTAGATCTTTCTTATTTCACTTTCTGTCAGATTGTCAGTCATCATTGCTTACAGTTGTCAATGTTTCTGATTCTAACTTCCTTCTTGTTTCTAATCTTCTCTAAACGGGAACCTAGATACCCACACTGGTTAGAATTATGTGTATAGTCATGGGGAATGCTTACTGCTTATATTCAAGTTTCATAGGGTTACCAGCTAAATGGCCTGCACATAAGAGCCATAATATAGCAAACTCTGCCCAAATTTAAAACAAACTATCAATAGAACAAAGTTGAGGCTATTTAATTATCATAAATATGTATAGTAAAATTTAAATGCAAGGTAATAAACCCCAATAAACAGAATATATCTTGTGGAAATTGACACTTTGGCCTAAAGTTTTCATTTTCACAAGATACCTTTTTAAATTACTGACAACTTTTCATTATTTGATGAAACTAAATCTATTTTCTTGACAACCATTTCGTGAGTTTCATGTCAGACAAATGAATTCTGAAGGGAAAAATAAATGTTCACTTTCTGCTGCTTTTTTTTTTCTCTTGGACTGGCTTTTCAATTCAGGATTGAAATAATCCTGTGGGATAACAGCTCAGAGAACCCCAACATCTGAAGGAGCGAGAACACAAAAATCAGAAGAGAAATCCCCCGGAGCCCTGAAAAGCACCCGCCTGAGGCAACACATACTCATATAAGCTTCTATTATGCATGAAGTTACTGAAGATCTTCGCAATGGCTCACGGGAGACCTATTTACATGGATTTTGTTACAGACACTAACCACATTTTGAGTCAGACTGAGTGGTGTCTGATGTTAAATAAATAAATAAAAATACCCTCCTGAAAAAAAACATCGCTTCCAGTCAGGAGCAGTCACTAGTGTGACTCATGACCTTGAAGCTGTGTCTGGACTTGATGGAAGATGGTCATCAGTCTAGCTCGAGAGATGATCATGGTCATCAATTTCTGGAAAGGTGTTATTTTGGGAGGGCTGATGCTGGGCATGTGTAGTGAGACATTAAGTGTACACACGCATGCACACACAAATGTTTAGTTTGTTTGGTTTTATTTTTATATACTATGTTTGGGGAAAATTTTGAAAGATCTTGATTGAAGGAGATTGTATCCTTAAAATTTGATGTTCACTTTCAGACTGAAAGAAATCTAATTTAAACTAAACCTAAAGAAAATCAAGTTAAGGCTGACTAAGATGGTAAAGGTAATTATAATGACCTCTACCATTTATTGAGTCTCTTTTATGAGCAGTGTACTAGGTCCTTTATATTTATTCAGATGCAAAATCCTCAGCACAACCCTATATTAGCCCCATTTTACAGATAGACAAACCAACACTTAAAATAATCAATTTATCCAAGTTTACATATCAGCAAAGTAGTAGAACTGGGAATAAAACATCAGATGCATTTGACTCATTTGCTCCTTTGTATTGCTTGGTGAGTCCCTCTCTCTGTCTGTCACAAAGTAGCACATAAATTCAGTCACTTAACACCTCAGGCCTGGATTACAGCCACGGTCCCTTACCGGACTTCCCTGTAGCTGGCCTTCCCGCCTATAATCTGATGGTCATATTGCACCTATTCTTAGCTTCCTTATGCTTACTTCTCCTTCATTAAAAACCCACCCTCTGCGGGATGGAGCCTGACCTCTTCAGTTTGACTCTCATAGACTTCTAGGACTTGACTCCAACTACCTTGCCATCAGTTTCCGTCACATTACTGTGCTTCAGTCATCCTGAGGCATTTGACTGCCCCGTCCACTGTCTTAGAGTCATCCTATCAGTACCATTTTCTCTACCTACAATCTTCTGCATGTCTACATGTCTACGTTGTATGTGCCATTCATGGCCAGCTGCGGTGCTACCTCAGCCATGAAACCTCTTCTGATCCCTCATTGGAAATGATCCTTCCTTCCTTTGAATTCCTGGGACAGTTTGCATAGACATTTCTTACGGTCTTTATCACGTACTACACAAAGCACTGATTTTTAATGACAAATTCTCATCTTGATACACTAGGGATCATGCCTGTCTTATTCACCACAGAAACCTCAATCTCACAATAAGCAGAAAGTATTTACTAAATAACTGTTACCTGGGTGAAAAGATATTAACTTTTTTACTGCTAACATAATATATCCTTTTTATTGAAATATAATATACAAACAGAAAAGTGAGAAAATAGTGTGCAAAACAATAATTACAAAGTGAACACACTCATTAAACCATGACCTAGGTCAATAAACTAAATATTAAATGCACCCCCATAATCCTACCCTCATTCCTCTTTCTCAAAGTTACCCACTCTCATTGCTTCTAATATCACAGTTTGATGACTTTAAAATTTTAATAAGGTAATTGTACATGTGTTCTTTAGTGTCTTATTTTTTTTTCTTTTTTTAAATATATTTTTCTAAAGTAGGAAACGGGGAGGCAGACAGACTCCCACATGCGCCCGACCGGATCCACCCAGCAAGCCCACTAGGGGGTGATGCTCTCTGCCCATCTGGGCCATTGCTCCATTGCAACTGGAGCCATTCTAGCACCTGAGGCAGAGGCCATGCATGCCTGGGCCAACTTTGCTCCAATGGAGCCTCGGCTACGGGGGGGAAGAGAGAGACAGAGAGGAAGGAGAGGGGGAGGGGTGGAGAAGCAGATGGGCGCCTCTCCTATGTGCCCTGGCCAGGAATTAAACCCAGGACTTCCACATGCTGGGCCAACACTCTACCTCTGAGCCAACCAGCCTGGGCCTAGTGTCTTAATTTTTTAACTCAATATTATGTTTGTGAGAGTCATCCAAGTTGTTGCATGTGGCAGTAGTTTATTTTGAATAGTAATCCACTGTATAAATATATCTTGGTTTGTTTGTTTATTCATTCTATTCTTGACAAATATTTGAGTTGAGATATTGGATTTCGATGGACATACCAATTTGGTACTATTACAAATAATCCTGCTAGGAACATTCTTCTATAGTGTTTGCATTTTAGTAATTATTATGGTATTGAGTTGAACACAATCCAAATTGATTTCAGGAAAAACTGTAATAAATAAAGTGGTTAAAATGTTTCCAATTTTGCATTAGACATTTATTGGCGTTAATATAAGTGAAAGGAATACTGAAATAGAAACCCAATGTCCAGTCAAAGGGTTTTAAATACCAAGGCATCTGGGAGTTAGCATAAGTCCATGCCTGAATGCCTACGAGGCAATGATGGGAGAAAAGGGAACCTCAGAGCTGTTTGAAATCCATGTTCTGTGCAGCAAACCCCACCTGCATGCCATTTAGTATATGCATCAAACTGAAATTCTGCTCAAAGTCAAATTACATATTATTTTAATTACCTCCTATTCACCTCATTGGTGAGGGAGGGATTGCTGCCCCAGAGTTACGGGGATGGCTGAACACAAAGCACACAGCACTGAACAGATGAGTTTGACAGAGGTTTACTAAGCACACATATTCAGAGTCTGGAGAAAGAGTTCGCACACACCCTACAGGGCACTCAGGAACAGAGTGACAACCAGGGCCTGGGCGGTAGGCTTAGTAGTATAAAGATGGTGAGGTGGACCCTGCTTTCTACAGGGCGGAGGTGAGCAAATGGTTGGCCTGTTTGAATAACTCCACAGGCTAGTGGGGAACTGAAACCATTTCTCAGGAATAAGCAGGGACGGTGCCCGGACCTCTTGATAAGGAGGGTTGTTCGGCCAAGGGACCTTATTCCCAGGAGCAGAGTTGGGAGGGGAACTTGCAGTTAGGCCATTCAAAGCCTTCTCTATTTCTCCAGATGTCCAAGGAGCACATGATTTCGGGACTTAATATTTGGCCTTATACCACACAAATACATACAAAGAACAGGGGTTCCATCAAACTTGAGGACAGAGCCCGAATGTGACCAAATACAACAGGAGATGCCTTCTTTGGAGACCTCAAAGAAGAGCTTTTTGAGGGTCATTTAAACCTAAAAAAAATTTCAGTACTTTACATTCTTGCCCTCTGAGGTTTAGCTAAACAATTACAGTGGTACCTTGAGATACGAACAGACCAACATACAATTTTTTTAAGATACAGGCTGTGACTCGGTCTGTATTTTTGTTCGAGATCCGAGCGAAATCCCGAGATACGAGTCGTGATTCGTGAAGCTGAGCTAGTTGGTGCATTGGCGCATGGGTCCAGTGTCGGCAGTTTGATATATGAGTTGACTTACGAGCTCAGTTACAGAACGAATTAAATTCGTATCTCAAGATACCAGTGTACCTGGCTCCCTTCCAGTCGCCATCTTTCCCATCTAATGTATGCAGGTAAGTTCTGTAAACACTAGACATAACTAACTCCTAAGCTCCAAGAACAGTGAGTGTGAATGTGTGTGTATACATGCACATGCATGTGTGAGAGAGAATTTACATATGTATTTTAGGTTGATTATCATGGGTTTAGTATATATTCTGTGTCCTTATTACAGGTACTTTTTTTTTCTATAATATAATACCATTTTATGTTTTATACGTTTTCATAAGCTTACTGAGGGCAGAAATAAAATCTTACTCATCTTTATATTTTCCCCAGGACCTAGTAGAGCATTTCTGGTTTGAAAATGAATGTCGGCCTGACCTGTGGTGGCGCAGTGGGATAAAGCGTCGACCTGGAACACTGAGGTCGCCGGTTCGAAACCTTGGGCTTGCCTGGTCAAGGCACATATGGGAGTTGATGCTTCCTGCTCTTCTCCCTTCTTCTCTCTCTCTCTCTCTCTCTCTCTCCCTCCTCTCTCTAAAAATCAATAAATAAAATATTTAAAAAAATAAAAAAATAAACATTTAAAAAAAAAAAAAGAAAATGAATGTCAATTCAGCCTCTAGGTCAGAGCATAGTGTAGGCAGATGCTCCGTAGATGCTATGTCATAGGAGGACAATGATGATCTAATTTTGTTACTCACACTGTGGTCCACAGATCAGCACCACTGGCACTCCCGGCAGACCAGCACCTGTTAGAAATGCAGACCCTCTTGTGCTCCGCCCTCCGGACTTACTGAATCAGAAGATCCTGTGGTGATTCATATTCTCATTAGAGTCTGAGATGCATTGACATGGAAGATTGTCATCTCAACAACTTACACATTGCTGTCCTCAGGACAGCTTTCTTCATTTACTGATATTTACTGAAAACGAGAAAGTGCCAAGGAAGTTGACACGTCTTTTCCTCACCCCATTTACTCCACTCTGGTGTAATTGAAAACGAATTGAACAAGACCCAAAGATTTCATCAGAGCATGCCCTGAATTTCTTTCTTTAGATAAAACAAAGCAAAAAGACAGGGAAAATGGTTTGGCCGTGGGAGACAGGAAAAGAAGGAGACATGAAGAAACTGCCGGTCCTCGTGAAGGGAGATGCAGAACTGCCCACTGATGTCCCCACGCCCGGCACTGGCTCCTTGTAAAGTGGAGCAATCTCAGACGTGCTTCTCGGTTCCACTTGCTTTTTTCCCTCATGCCTCCCTTTTATTGTTTTGTTTTGATTTGCATGGTGTCTGGCTCCAAGATGTTTGGTGTCTGACTAGAAAGTTTCTGGCCAGGAATTTGCTGGTAGAACAAAATTTGATGAGGGAGAAGGAGAAAAACAAGAGGTTGGAGCCTTTCCCTGTGGGCTAGAGAGGGTACGCTCAGACAGCTACACTCAGGCCGCCTTCTCTTTGCCCAACACTTGATTTCCCAAGGCGAGAGTGTATCTAGGACTAATTTTGCTTATTATAGGGTCATTCCTTATAAAAAGCACCAAATCATAGCATGGAAGTCCTGGAAAGAAAACAAAAATAAAAAAAATTAAGCTTGGAGATCGTATGTTCCAGCAAGTCCTCAATTTCAGCTATTTGAGAAATAGCTAAGCATTTCATTCATCATAGCAGCTTGCCATACTTATTATCACTTACCTAATACTTTTCTTTAAGTTAACTTCCTTTTATGTAAATAAAGCTAAATAAATTTAGGAACCGTGAATATAAATTCAGTATCACTTATTCTAAATGAAAGAGACAGTAAAAAAAATAAAATAAACGTAAACAGAAGCCAACTGCCATTCTATTTTAGCTGGATGGTACTGCCTTTCAGGGTCTCGAGCCAGAACCTGCTCTGTCTGTGTTCAGAGAGCATGCTGACTTGACTTGGGGAAAGGTGAACACACGATACAGCATACAGAGATATGTTATAGACTTGGGCATCTGACACTTGTATAATTATGTTAACCAGCGTCACTCCAATACATTTAATTTAAATAAAACAAAAAATAACTTAAAAAAAGAAAGTGGGCTGGTCCCTACCCTCACGGGTCTCACATTTTAGTGGGAAAGGGAGACAGACAAAAGCAAGTAAGCAAATCAATGTATAAGGTAGTGTGATGCAGGGCTATGAAGGAGCACATTGAACCAGACTGCGAAAAGCCCGGCTCGGCGCCTGGCTCAGAGAGAGGCTCAGTAGTATTTTCTGCACTGAAAATACTATCCTCAGACCCTTAAGTGTGTGTCCCCTGTAATCCCTAAAGCTGATAGAATCAGTCGGAGTCCGAAAGACCAGTGTAACAGGCTTTAATGAAAGGAAACCTGCCAGGCTGTCTTGTAAGGGAGAGCAGCACCAGTTACAGACTCAGACCACGTTTTAAGGCAGGGGTCCCCAAACTACGGCCCGCGGGCCGCATGCGGCCCACTGAGGCCATTTATCTAGCCCCCGCCGCACTTCCAAAAGGGGCACCTCTTTCATTGGTGGTCAGTGAGAGGAGCATATTGACCATCTCATTAGCCAAAAGCAGGCCCATAGCTCCCATTGAAATACTGGTCAGTTTGTTGATTTAAATTTACTTGTTCTTTATTTTAAATATTGTATTTGTTCCCGTTTTGGTTTTTACTTTAAAATAAGATATGTGCAGTGTGCATAGGAATTTGTTCATAGTTTTTTTTATAGTCTGGCCCTCTAATGGTCTGAGGGACAGTGAACTGGCCCCCTGTGTAAAAAGTTTGGGGACCCCTGTTTTAAGGGCTGGGTTTAGGGAAGTAGGAAGGTTAGCAGGGCATTTGCTGATTGGCTGTCGCTATCGCTGGGCGCAGGGGTGCTTTTCACCAATTATAGATGTTGGTGCATTTTCAATTGTCAGCACTTTCAACAGTCTAAGACTTCATCGGACATTCCTTTGTGGTTGGTCACCTGCTGCAAGTCTTGAAATAAAACTAGTGCTGGCAGGGTTAATAAAATGAAACCTAAGAAAAACAACCCTGAATATGAATATTATTATGCTCGTCTTATCAGTATTAAAATTGAGGCCCTGAGGCCCTGAGTAATTTGTGAAGTCCCAATGCTATTGAGTGTCAAAGTTAGTATCTGAACCCAACTTAAAGAACCTTTGCTTGGATGCCCAACTTTTCCAAACACTCAGTTACCCACAGTCACTTACATCCCCACAGGCCTCAGAGAAGCCTGAATTATGACTGTGCTATGCATGCGTGAACCATGCTTGAATTCATCCCATTTCGCATGGAATGCTGTGCTATTGAGAATCTGGGGTCTCTGCTTCACTGTGTCATGGCCTGAAGCATATGGAAGTTTGTTCTGGTTTCTGAGCTGCTTGATAGTAAATTTTAGCTCTAACAATTTATAAGAGCTACCACTATTATCCTTGAAAGTGATACTGTATTTAAGTACTTGTATTTGAGCTGTTGAATGCGGAAATAAAATAAACAGACCTTGTGCTGCCTTGTCTGATTGGAGCATCCCTCGGCCTGGGCCTTGCTTTAGGAAGTTAGGAAGAATTTGAGCACTGAGTGTCCTGAGAAGTCTGCCTTCTAAGAAGCAGAGGGTTTAGAGTCAAAACCAAATGGTTCCGAGGTGATTTGTATATTCACCCATTCATTTAATTCAGGAGTTAGCAAAATCCATGGCCCTCAGGCCAAATTCTGTCCTGTACCCTTTTTTGTAAATAAATAAAGTTTCACTAGAACAAAGAAGCCCATTTGTTTTTTGCAATGTCTGAAGCTGCTTTCATATGACAATGGCAGAGCTGAGTATTTGCAACAGAAAATTCATTGTCTCTCAAAGTCAAGTATTTATTCTCTGGCTCTTTACAGAGTATTTGCTGATCCTTAATTGAATTAATTGCTCAGCAAACTGTTTCAAGCACTTACCATGAGTCATTCATTGTACTAGATAATGATGACACAGGAATGGATCAGGGAGACTTCTTGCCTATGAAGCTCACAGTCAAGTGCAGCATCTAGGCTTAACCACGGGAATGGATTCTTTTGACTGTGAAGAAGTTTACCTTGAGAAACAGAAAGAGTAAGGCCACTGGGGGAGCCTGGGTTTGCAGATCATCAAGGATGCTGGGTTTACTATCAGTGATGAGGAGTGCCTGGAGTAATTCCAGCAGATTTGTCAGATTTGCATTTTAGATAGATGAAGCTTGGTGGCAGCATGAAGGAACGGCTTCATCTGTGATGTATTTTTTAGATAACTGGTTGCATGAGACATTGTTATTTAGCACCCACCCTCTCCAAAGACATGCCACATTTTTAGGAATATTTGAAATATTGGACAGACACTTTAACAGGATTATATTAAAAAATGTGATTAACAGGCCCGACTACATAACATTTATATGAAAGTAGACGAGCTTAAAATACATACAGGCACTGAGAATTTTTACATTTATAATCTAAGCCCACACCTCTTCTCTTATACCTTTGTGGTGTTAGGCCTTTGCAGGTGAGCACAATCGTGGGGTGCACTTGCTATTTTTTGGACTTAACCAGGAAGCCCACCTTAGGGCCCTTCAGTTGAACCCCTTTGTCCACCTCTGTTTACACAGGTTTTCTTTGTCTATTCTCTGCCCTCTGGGAAGATGGGGGTCATCAGTCGTTGCTGCCTGCCAACCATCTACTTAAAGCACTCTAATTACTCTATTTGTCTGCTATCGCTAGAAAAAAAAAGAGCATAGTAATTTTTGTTGATGTTGCTATTGTAATTCGGGAGATTTCTATATTGTCAGAGAGTGTCTTACGAACCCCATGGTTCCTCTTTAACTCAGACCACAATCCAAGTTTGCTGTCTGCCTGCTTGGACGTGTAACCCCTGTCCCAGTCCATGGCAAGATCAGAAATGAAGAGACCAGTTAAGAGTCTACTGCAATAGTCGGGATGAGAAATCCTGATATTCTGAACTAAGGCAGAGGTCAGAGGGAGAGGAGAGGTGGAACTCAAGAAATAAATAAGCTAGAGAGTTGGCAGGACTTGGTGGGTAGTTGAACCTGAAGGGTGAGAAACAGCTTTGATGTTTATAGCTTGAGTTTTGAGAATGGTGATACAATTCCAAAGAAACCCAAAACACACACACACAAAACTGTAAATATAGAAATAAAATCAGGTTTTAGGGGAAGATATAGTGTTGAATTCTGATTATATTCTTTGAAGTATCCATGTGAATCTAAGTGGAGATTCCAATTAGGTATGTGAGAGACTTTGGTGAAAGGTCATGGTTTGATATATCATACAAATTACAGACCTGTCATTCATAAGAGGTGTGCACAATGAAATCCTATAAAACTCTTAAGCAATAACATAAGAGAAAACCTAGATTACCTTGGGTATGGTGATAACTTTTTAGATGCAACACCAAAAACATAATCCATGAAAGAAATAATTGGTAAACTGGACTTTATTAAAACTAATAACTTCTGCTCTGCACAAAACAATGTCAAGAGCGTGAGAAGACAAGCCACAGACTGGGGGGAAAATATTTTCAAAAAATACATTTGATAAAGAACTGTTATTCAAAATATATAAAGAACTTTAAGAACTCAATAAAAAATCAAACAACTTTGTTAAACAATGAGCCAATGACCTCAATAGATCCTTCAATAAAAGAGATCTACAGATGGCAAATATGTACATAAAAAGATGCTCCACACCATATGTCATTAGGAAAATGCAAAATAAACAACAGTGAGATACCGCTATACGTGTATTAGAATGGTCAGAATCTGGAACACACATAATACCAAATGTTGATGAGGATGTAGCGGAGCAAAAACATTGCTGGTGGGAATGCAAAACAGTACAACCACTTTAGAACACAGTTTGGCAATTTCTTATAAAACTAAACATATTCTTACCATATGATACATATCGCAATTGTGCTCCTTGGAATTTACCCAAATGAGCTGAAAACTTATATCCATAAAAAAAGCCTGTACGTGGATGTTTGTTGCATCTTAATTCATATTTGCTGAAATTTGGAAGCAACCGAGATGGGTTTTTTTTTATAGGTGACTAGATAGATAAATTGTAGTTTATGTAGATAATGGAATATTATTCAGTGCCATCAAGCCATAAAAAGACATGAAGGAACCTTAAATGCGTATTACTAAGTGAAGGAAGACATTCTGAAAGGCCTATGTTTCAGAGACAATAACCACTTGGAGACCAGACGGAGTGCACCGAGGGACCCAGGAGAGATCGCCTCACAATCCCCTAGAAGGGTTTCATGAGATGGCCCCGACCCCCAGTCCTTTCCAGTATTTATTGATATACACAAATAGAAGCAGAGACAAGAATGAGGAAGTCAAAAAGGGGAAACCTCTTTGGAGCTGCATATTCTTTGGGTTTAGACAAATATATAATGACATGACACTTGCCCATCATAGAGTATTTTTATTGCCTTAAAAATCTTCTGTGCTCTGCCTCCCTCAGTCCCTCTTTAGAGCAGACAAAAGGGCAAGGGAAGTAGCTCACTTTTGAGATCTCTATCCCGCCTATTGGTTAATCAGAATTGTTAATTCTATCTCTATTGTGTGCTGTGTTCAGCATGTACTGTGAGTAATACTTTCAGTCATTAAAACCACTGCGGCTTTTGCCTCGGGGCACTGAACTGTGTCTCTGTTCTATGTTCCTATTCAGGGCCTCTATGAGTCTACATACTATATGACCTTCTAAAAAAGGCAAAATGTAGAAGACAATAAAAACTCAGTGATTGCCAAGGGTGAGGGACTGAGGGAGGCAGAGCACAGAGGATTTTTAAGGCAATAAAAATACTCTATGATAGGCAAGTGTCATGTCATTATATATTTGTCTAAACCCAAAGAATATGCAGCTCCAAAGAGTGAATTGTAATGTGAACCATGATTCTGGGTTATTATGATGTGTCAATGTGGGTTAGTCAATAGTAACAAATGTACCACTCTTGTAGGGGTTGCTGATAATAGGGGAGGCCATGCATACCATATTTTTCACTCTATAAAATGCACTTTTTTTCCCCAAAAAAGTGCAGGGGAAGATGCCCGTGCATCTTATGAAGCAAAAAATATAGTATTTTTTTATTTTTTTATTTATTAATTTTAGAGAGGAGAGAGAGAGAGAAAAAAAAAAAAGAGAGAGAGAGAGAGAAAGGAGGGAGGAGCAGGAAGCATCAACTCCCATATGTGCCTTGACCAGGAAAGTGCAGGGTTTCAAATGAGGGACCTCAGCATTCCAGGTCGATGCTTTATCCACTGCGCCACCACAGGTCAGGCTACAACATTTTATTAAATATTTTGACACACCATTTAGTTCAGAATATTTTTTTTTCTTATTTTCCTCCTTAAAACCCTAGGTGTGTCTTATGGTCAAGTGCATCTTATGGATCAAATAATACTTTAAATAGGGACAGGGGATATATGGGAAATCTATTTCCTCAGTTTTGTTGTGAGGCTTAAACTACTAAAAAAAAGTCTAATTAAAAAGAAAATCTTTTTTTTAGAAAAAGTAATATGTGGGCCATATAATATAGTGGTTGGAAAGTGGGCAGCCTTGAATTTCAGCTCCACTGATTGCTACTTGCTATGATTTTGGCTAAGATGCTAAACACTCTAAGTTTTCTCTGTAAGGTCAGCATATATAAAATAAGGATAATAATATTAGCACTGATATCTGGTTTTTATGAGGAATAAATGAGATATAATATGTCTAAAGTGCTTAGGAAAATGCCTGGTATAGATCATCACTCAGTTAAATATTAGCTTTTATTTATTACTTGATAGGTATTAAAGTCTTCATGGACCCACCCCTCATTCCATTTGGTATAATGAATAAAGAAAAATGCCAGTGAACTCAGATAAAATGACCTCTGAGTGGCTATAAAAGGAAGAGGCTCATAAATTTATATTCATTTGATAGATTTTTTTTGTAGTTTTTGAAATTATCACTAGAGATCAGGCTCTAGCTGAAAATACCCATATGTTTGTTCCAATATGATTTGCTGTTAGAATCCTTTTCTGACATACCTGTGCTGATGCTAGCCTGTTTGAGTGTGGAGGAGGCTAGTGTGGATACAAAGCTATGCCTTTGTGTCAGTCAGGAGTACCAACTATATTTTGGTAACAAGTTAACCCCCAAATCCCAGTGACTTAATGCAACAAAGTTTTATTCTTGTTCATACTACATCTCCATCTTGGGTCATTGAGGGGCTCTTTTCCACAGGTACTCAGGGCCTCCAGGCTGACAGATGCTTCTTCATTTTGTGTCTGTATTGCCTGAAATATGCAGATGACTCCCTGGTCCCTGGTCACTGTGGCAAGAAAATGAAATCCAAAATAACCATGCCGGGTCCCTCACAAACTCAGCCTACAAGGAACTAGTGTCACTTCTGCTCACTTTGTTTTCGCCAGAAATAGTCAAATGGCTTTATTCTACTGCAAGGGAGGTGAGAAATATGTAGGAAAGGAGAACCGTATGTGGTCATGTCTACCGCACCTCCTCAGAACTTCCCCTTTCTGCCAAATGACTCCACCATCAGGATCGATTGTAAAGCAAAATTCACAGAGGCACACATGGCACACGGTCATCCCATTACCAAACATGTTTTTGATGGCATTCTTCAGAAGGGAACTTTGGCTCAATATTTTCTTAAGATATTCCCAGTTCCCTATTCCTCCCCTTCTTTAGGTCATTATGCACAAATCCTCTCTAATGCTAAGCGACTGCATAAACATCTAGAGACTCAAGTCCACAAGGTTCCGCATACATAGGCTGCTAGTACTTAGAAATTCAGTGTTTGGGAGGCAGTCAGGACAATATATCTTACATTCAATTCAAGTCTATTAAATCTTCTCTCACTTCTTGGTGAGAGATAAATAAAACACGAGCGGCCATTTCTAGTTGATGACTTGTTTTAGATGCGAAATAGGTAGGCATGGTTTCTTTTAAGACCTTTCCCTGTGTGCCAAGGTCAGAAAAGAATCTACACCACTTCTCCTTTGCCAGTGGAGACAGCGGTCCTAGAACTCAAGAGTCTCACTTCCAGCCTCACTAAGCAAATGAAAATAAGAAATTCAAAGACAGTGCAAATTTGTGGCCTGGAGAAGACCATCTGAACTACCCAAATAAGTCCCTGCGAAGTGGTATTTGTCTGGTTTTGAGTTGGCCAAAGTGTGTTCCACTGAGCTTTTGTTCCCCAAAATGTTTCTAGAAAAGGTAGTAACAGAGTTAAATATGTTTAAGGTTCTCATCACAGTATTTCCTCTTCTTAGAGTCTGTTGATGTCGGAGTCTATGAAATGTTCTGAAAAGCACTCAGAATAAAAGAGAAATGGCATTCTTTAACTCAACGATTTGAGAATTCACTTGACCAGAGAACTCTGTTCTTTTGGCATAAATCCTATGAACACACTGTGGATAATGTTCTTTGGAACACATTCTAGAAAAGGTCAATCTCGAAAAATTCACTGTGATGATCCAGGCTCTTACTTAACAACATAGCCAGAGCGGAGCAGCCTTTCAAGAGCAGACCCTTTTTAATTGAGGCAATACATACATTTCAGATGGAATTATTTATAGCTGGGGTTTGCTGGGGGTAGTGGACAGTTCTCTAAGGGTGTGAGTGGGAACAAAAATAAAACAAGAGTGGCCGTTATTAACTGATGACTTGTTTTAGAAGGGTAATGGGTACATGAGGCTTCTTTATATAATTCTTTGCTTTGATGTTTGTTTCAGATTTTTTCTTAAAAAGTTGTTGTTCAAAAAGTCAATGTTAAATCAGAATGCCCTCTGATTTATTTATAATTGCAGTAATAACTAGAACACACGTAATCTTGTTCCCAGATATGTTCTAAACACTTTACATGCATTATGCTACTTACTCATCATAACGCCCGAATGAGGAAGACATTCATTATTGTCTTCGCTTTATTGATTTAAAAAAGCCAGAGGCTCAGGAATATAGAGTTGGTTGAGGATTATAAAGCGAGTGAGAAAGCAGAGGCAGAATGTGGAGCCAGGTGTCTCTGACTCCTGGGCCTGGACTCTTAACAAGTACATTATATACTAGCTGCAAAAAGGACCAGACTCTCGTGTCCGCTGGCCAGCACACCTTTTCCCTAAAGGCGAGCTGTATGGGGAGCCAAGGTGTAATCCAAGTTGCTTGCCATATGTGGAGAAAGGAATACAGAGGACTATCTTCTCTCAGAACCAGGACGGTGCTGGCGATCATGCAGATAGCATCTACGTCATACAACCTTGATCTCTTTGTCAGCGTTCTGCACACAGGGGCATCAACAGAAGTGTCTGTCCCCTTTTATTTTTCACCACAATAAATGCCTCTTCAGGAGATGGACACCAAACTTAGGGTACAAGTACTGCTCCAAACCTGTTAAATAGTTTTAAAATCTTCTGATCCCAAATTTTCCAGAATATTACTTGCTTACTAAGTACAAAAGCTCTTCTACTTATAAACTTTTAAATGAATTGCATGAATGAAATATACAGAGTGTCTTTTTTTGAGAGCCATTAAAGATGACCATTGCATCTACACCCAGTAATTTTTATCTATGAGTCCTTTGTTGATTTCTGCTTAATTTCTTAGGTGTTTCCCTGAAGATTATTAACCACACCATAGCTAATAAGTATAAGTACAATGAATGTGAAAGGACTACTGAAAATAGGTTAGCTATTACACTGTTCCTTTTAAGTTGAAAGTGAAGACAAAAGGACCAGTGTTGCTTGTAAGGCAGTACTGTGGGCTTCCTAGAAAAATTGGATGCACATATAGCTTTCCATAAATCAAATTGTGTGTAAGTGAGGTTGCATCTCTGTTCCAAAGAAAGGGATATTTTCAGGGCTTTGTCAGAAGCAGCAAAAATCTTTTTGAAAAACACACCCATTCAAACAAACAGCGTGTGTGCAAATTTCATTAAGTCAAATAATGTGTATTTGGGTGGGACGATATAGAGAATTAATTTTTTTTATTAAAGTGACTCAGATCAGCTTTTGTCTTTTAAATTTTTGTGGCATTCCCAGAAGGCCTTACCTGCATCAAGTTGGTGTTTATAAGCAGCTACCTTACCAAATCAGTCATTAAAAATGAGGAACTATTTCTTTATGCACAACCGTGTTCAACTGCAATTTTGTTTATGAACAAAGGAGAAAGCTAATTGCTGTATTACTTAATTTTTATTGCAACTAGGCACAAAGAGCTGCAATCAAAGAGAATCAAGAAAAAAGAACCATAAAGAATCAAGAATCTCCAAATGTCAACAACTGTAACATTCTTGTCCCTGAGCCAGTCACTCTGCGAGAGACTTTAGAATCATGAGAGTGACCAGGCCAGGGCCAAGTGCCCTGCCCTAGAGGAGGGACAGGGAGGGAAACACTCCCCAAACCACACAGAATAAGCACAATTGTTATGGAACAGGGAGGAATCATTCTCCAAAGAAAAGGATGCTTGGAAGATTAATCGTATGTCTATTATGAGGCCCAACCAGTAACAACCCAAAACTCAGCCCTACACATACATGGCAGATGTGCAGTAAGAAGCATGGCTCTAATTCTAGACCCTGCACCTGCAGACAAGCTGTGTTCCCACCGCTGTTTTGAGAGTATATTCTTAATTCCAAAGTGTTCTCATCGAGCAAAGGCACCGAAGGAAAGGTTCTGATGAAAGGGGAATGAGAGCGAGCACGAGGACACTTGGAATGGGGAAGGGGAAGAAAAGAGGGGTCTTCTGATTGGGTGGTAAAGCAGAGGACTCAACAGTCACCACTTCTCAGCGTTGTCCAGAAAATACTGCTTATCTTTTCGTCGGTTGACAAAAATATCTTTTCAAAAGTCTTGGCCACTTGCTGCATTTGAGCTGTTTGCATGCTTACTTCTTAGACAAAATCTAGCCTTGGTCCAGAAGAGGTGTATTTGCCACCGGGCAAAGCAGTTTGACTACGAAGAAAGTTGGGAATATAAGACTTCTAGCCTTTTCAAGTTTGAGGATGAAAGAGATTTTTGTTTGCTTTTTAAATCCACTCCCATATCCTAGACAGGTTTCTGGAAAAGAACCTAGTTCCCCCACTTCCTACCAAACGTGCGGCCAAGCATTCCTGAAAGAGCTGCCTGCAGTTTGAGGCAGAGCCCCATTGCATTTTCCCACGCTTTTCCCTTCGACCTCAGATCCTTCTTTCCCTAGAGAATACTCTGAGTTCCCGAGGATTCATGGCACGGCTGCTGGGGCAGGCCTCGGCCCTTGCATTCTTCCCTTCAACCCTCTGGCTCAGGTCTTTACCTTTTTGAATAAAATGTACTCTGAGCAACTGGCTTCTTGAGAGGTCCTCACTGGGAAGCCTTTAAAAATTTTCTCTGTCTGTCCCTTGTATGAATGTGTGTGTGTGTGTTTGTGACAACATATTTTTTAAATTTATTTTTCAATCACTGTTGACATACAATAGTCTATTACTTTCAAGTGTACAACATTACACATTTTTATAACTCATGAAATGATCACTCCAATATGTCCAGTACCCCACCTTGCACCATACATAGTTATTACAATACTATTGACTATTCCCTATGCTGTACTTTACATCCTCATGATGACTTTTATAAAAAAAAAACAAGGACAACTTTTCAGCTGGGTTGAAATCCTAGGTACCTTCTTTACCTAAAACACTGACTATAGAAGAAATCCCATTTTCCATGCTTAAACTCTTGCCTTGCTCCAAGTTAATGGCTACAGGTCCAAGCAGCATGCTTGAAAATTCAGGTCACAGCATGGCCTGACATCCTAACTGTGGGAAATGACATATTCAGCAGGGTATGAATAAAATGCAGCTGTCAATGCAGTGGTATCTGCTGAGCTCCAGCCCCTGCTTTCTGGAGATTGTATTATGTGTATATATTATTACCTCCTGCTATTATTTGCATCTTTTCTTGGTGCTTTGTCTAACACTTGGTTTCATAGGATGCCATTCAGAGACTGACAGGGTGGCTTCTGGAGTGGAAAGGGCTTCCTATGCAAGTTTAAAGGGCAGTGGCTGTTCATAATTAGACCTGACAGTTATTAAAGTTAGCCAGTGCGCCGTTGCGGAGAAGGAGAATTATGGGGCTACTAAAGATGGCAAAATATTCTGACACTTATGGTGAGCCTGCAGCTTGGTTTTGTAAAGGTTGCAGTGGGAATTCAAAATCCTCAGGTTACTGGGGAAAACTGTAGTTCTTTAAACTAAGCACTTCAGATTGCTGGCAGTTAAGATGGTCATATCATATGGTCCACCCGCATAAAACATTTCACTGACTTCTCATTGCTTTTACAAAAAATAAAAATAAAAACCTTCTTAACATGCTCTATCTCTATATCATCGTGACTCCCTAAATATCTCCCCAGCCTCATCTCTTACTACTCTTCACCTTATGATGAATTCCAGTTCAATTCCTCTTGCCTGTCATACTGCACCTTCCATGTGGCCTCTGCACCTGCTGTGCCCTTTGCCCAGAATTCTCTTTCTTCCTCATTAAGTCCTTCTCACCCACATCTCAGCTCAAGGGACGCTTCCTCAGGGAAGCCTCCCCTGATATCTGAAAGGGACAAATCTTTAATTTTAGGTTATCAAAGATGGGGATGTCAGACATGGAAATGGCCTTCCCCCTTCTCTAATTGGGCAACTCCTATTTAAACATCAAAGTCCAGCTCAAATGTCTTCTATGTTATGAAGTTATTCCTAATTCTTCTGAGCACTCCCTGCGGTTCATGATTTATTCTTACATTGCTTTTATCATTTACAGATTTGTTTTGTTGTTTATCTGCTCACATTTCTGTCTTTCTACTCAATGTCTGGCTCTTAAAGAGCAAGAACATTGTACTCATTCTTGTGTTCTTAGTCCCTATTTGCTTAATAAATGTTTGTTGAAAGAATGAATGAATGAATAAGGAGAAAAAAAATAAAGTAAAAGTGTAGGAGAAAACAGGTATCAGTCTTTATTTAAGAAAAAGCTGATGGTCTTATCCCTGAATATTCATTTCTTTTTTGTTTAAAGCAGACACCTTTTACAAATGGTATATCATTCATAGTGAACTTCCTATAATTTTGACTGTGCTTCTATTTTTTAAAACTATCATTTATAGTTTAAAATACCCTCTAACACACTCCCACTCCCATCTGGTGATAACATATCCTTAGCACTTCTCCATCCAACTCTCTATTTCAACCCACATAAACTTACCTCTCCTAAATTCCATTTCAGGTGATGCCCAGTTGACACAATCATTTAAGCTCAACTAATTTGCTCATTGGAAAAGAGCTATAGAGGAAGCCAGTCATGTCTTCAGGCCCCTCACTCCACTGGCCTTCTGGGAACAATGCCATTGCTTAATCCAACAGTGACAGATTGTGGCGGGTGAGCATTCAGCTGTAAGTGGAAAGAAACTTAACCAACTTAGCATAAACATGGAAAAAGTTTATTGTTCTTTTTTTCCGAAGTCCAGAGACTGATGCTGATCATTATGAATATCTTCAATATCCCAGACTCCTTCTACCTTCAAGCTCTAGCATTCTTAGTGTCTTTCATCTGCGTAATTACAATATGGGTGCAGTACCATAAGGCTTTGCCTTTATATTCCAGACAGGAAGAATGAGAAGAAAAAAAAGGCAAATTAGTGAAAGAACATGCCAGCCAAATCTATCCCTTTACAAGCTTTCTCAAGAGTTAAACACAATGGCTTCTTCAGTCTCATTGGCTAAAACTGTCACATGACCACCCCTAGCTGCAAAGGAGGCTGGGAAATTAATATTTTATGTAGGCATGGTTGATCAAGACAAAATTTAGTATTCTTTTTTCTTTTTTTTAATTTTAATTTATTGTGTTTACATAGATTCTAGTGACCTTTGAATGTATCCCCCTTCTCCGTGTTCCCTGCAACATCCCCTTGCCCCCCTCCCTGCAACGCCCTCCCCCCTTCCCTCCAGGATTTGTTTTTCTGCTCTCGTCCCATTCTATCAGCCTATCATCCCCTTTCCCACTTTCCTTCTGGATCCTTTGATCCCACCTTTGTCTCTATTCCGCTCCTCAGTTCATTTTGTTTGGCGGATTCCTCATATGAGTGAGGTCATATGATATTTTTCTTTCTCTGTCTGGCTTATTTCACTTAGTATAATAGTCTCCAGGTCCATCCATGTTGTTGCAAAAGTTAAGATTTCCTTCTTTTTCATGGCTATGTAGTATTCCATTGTGTATATGTACCACTGCTTTTTCATCCACTCATCCACTGATGGACACTTGGGCTGTTTCCATATCTTGGCTACTGTAAACAATGCTGCCATAAACATGGGGGTGCATTTTTTCTTTTTAGTCATTGATGTGGTGTTCTTGGGATATATTTCTAAAAGTGGGATGGCTGGGTCAAAAGGCAGATCCATTTTTAATTTTTTGAGGAATCTCCATACTGTTTTCTACAGTGGCTACACCAGTCTGCATTCCCACCAGCAGTGCAGGAGGGTTTTCTTTTCTCCACATCTTCATCAGCACTTATTCTGTTTGTTGTTTTGTTGATGAGCGCCATTCTGACTGGTGTGAGGTGATATCTCACTGTGGTTTTAATTTGCATTTCTCTAACGATTAGTGATGTTGAGCATTTTTTCATATGCCTATTGACCATCTGTATGTCCTCTTTGGAGAAGTGTCTATTCATTTCTTTTGTCCATTTTTTGACTGGATTGTTTAACTTCCTGGTGTTGAATTTTACAAGTTCTTTATAAATTTTGGTTATTAACCCTTTATCAGACTCATTGTCAAATATGTTTTCCCATTGTATGGTTTGTCTGTTTATTTTGTTCATATTGTCTTTTTAGTTTGATATAGTCCCATTTGTTTATCCTGTCTTTTATTTCCCTTGCCCGTGGAGATAAATCAGCAAATATATTGCTGCGAGTGATGTCAGAGAGCATATTGCCTATATATTCTTCTAGGATGCTTATGGTTTCATGACTTAGATTTAAGTCTTTTATCCATTTTGAGTTTATTTTTATGAATGGTGTAAGTTGGTGGTCTAGTTTCATTTTTTTGTAGGTAGCTGTCCAATTTTCCCAACACCATTTGTTAAACAGACTATCTTTACTCCATTGTATGCTATTTCCTCCTTTGTCAAATATCAATTGTCCATAAAGATGCGGGTTTATTTCTGGGTTTTCTGTTCTGTTACATTAATCTATATGCCTATTCTTATGCCAGTACCAAGCTGTTTTGAGTGTAATGGCCTTATAGTATAACTTGATATCAGAAAGTGTGATACCATCCACTTTATTCTTCTTTTTCAAGATTGCTGAGGCTATTTGTGTTCTTTTTTGATTCCATATGAATTTTTGGAATATTTGTTCTATATCTTTGAAGTACTGTATGTCATTGGTGTTTTAATAGGAATAACATTGAATATATAAATTGCTTTGGGTAATATAGACATTTTAATGATGTTTATTCTTCCTAACCATGAACACGGTATATGCTTCCACTTGTTTGTATCTTCCTTGATTTCTTTTATCAATGTTTTATAATTTTCCAAGTATAAATCTTTAACCTCCTTGGGTAAATTTACTCCTAGGTACTTTATTATTATTTTTTGTTGCAATAGTGAAGGGGATTGTTTTCTTAATTTATCTTTCAGACAGTTCATTGTTAGTGTACAAAAATGCCTCTGATTTCTGAATATTAATTTTATATCTTGACACCTTGCTAAATTCATTTATCAGTTCCAGTAGTTTTTTTACTGTGACTTTAGGGTTTTCTATGTGTAGTATCATATCATCAGCAAATAATGATAGTTTTACTTCTTCTTTTCCAATTTGGATGCCTTTTATTTCTTCACTTTGTCTGATTGCTGTAGCTAGGACTTCCAGAACTATGTTGAATAAGAGTGGTGAAAGGGGACACCCCTGCCTTGTTCCTAATCTTATGGGGATTGCTTTTAACTTTTGCCCATTGAGTATGATGTTGGCTGTGGGTCTATCATAGATGGCCTTTATCATGTTGAGTTATGTTTCCTGTATTCCCACTTTGCTGAGAGTTTTTATCATAAATGGGTGCTGGGTTTTACCAAATTCTTTTTCTGCATCTGTTGATATTATCATGTGGTTTTTTTCCTTCCTTTTGTTTATGTGATGAATCACATTGATTGATTGACTGATTTGCAAGTATTATACCAGCCTCGTCTCCCCAGAATAAATCCCACTTGATCATAATGTATGATTTTTTTTTTCATATATTGCTGGATCCAGTTTGCTAATATTTTGTTGAGAATTTTACCATCTAAATTCATCAGGGATATTGGCCTATAGTTTTCTTTCTTTGTATTGTCTTTGCCTGGTTTTGGAATCAGAATTATGCTTGCCTCATAAAAGGAGCTTGGAAGTCTACACTCCTCTTGAATTTTTTGAAATAGCTTGAGAAAGATAGTTCTTCTTTGAATGTTTGGTAGAATTCGCCTGTGAAGCCATCTGGCCCAGGGTTTTTGTTTGTTGGGAGTTTTTTGATAACTGTTTCTATCTCAATTGTTGTAATCTGTCTATTTAGGTTTTCTGATTCTTCCAGATTGATTTTTGAGAGATTGTATGTTTCAAGGAATTTGTCCATTTCACCTAAGTTGTCTAATTTTTTGGCATACAGTTCCTTATAGTATTTTCTTACAATCCTCTGTATTTCTGCTGTGTCAGTTGTTACTACTCTACTCTCATTTCTAATTTTATTTGAGTCCTTTCTCTTTTCTCTTGCTGAGTGAGTCTAGTTAAAGGTTCATCGATCTTGTTTACCCTTTCAAAGAACCAGCTCTTGGTTTCATTGATCTTCTGTATTTTTTTTTTAGCCTCTATATCATTTATTTCCACTCTGATCTTTATTATTTTCTTTCTTCTACTTCCTCTGGTCTTTACTTGCTGTACTTTTTCTAGTTCTTTTAGTTACAGGGTTAAGTTGTTTATTGAGCTTTATCTAGCTTTTTAAGGTATGCCTGTAATGTTATGAACTTCCCTCTGAGGATTGCTTTTGCTGTGTCCCATAAATTTTGAGTTACTGTATGCTCATTTTCATTTGTTTCAAGGAAATTTTTTATTTCTTCCTTGATCTCATTGTTGACCCAATCATTATTTAATAACATGCTGTTTAGTTTCCAAGTGTTTGAGTGTTTTTTCAGTTTTCCTATAGTAGTTGATTTCTAGTTTCATGCCATTGTGGTCAGAGAAAGAAAATACTTGATATGATTTCAATCTTCTTAAGTTTGTTGAGACTCATTTTATGCCCTAACATGTGGTCTATCCTAGAGAATGTACCATGAGCACTTGAAAAGAATATATATATATATATATATATATATATATATATATATATATATATAGCTGCTTTAGGGTGAAAGCTTCTGAAAATATCTATTAAATCCAGTTAATCTAGTGTGTCCCTTAATTTTGCTGTTTCTTTGTTAATTTTCTTTCTTGAGGATCTATCCAGTGATGTTAGTGGGGTATTGAAATCCCCTACTATTATAGTATTGCTGTTGATCTCACCCTTTATGTCCATCAAAGTCTGTTTTATATATTTAGGTGCTCCTCTATTAGGTGCATAGATATTAATAATGGTTATATCTTCCTGTTGGATTGCTCCCTTTATCATTATGTAGTGACCTTCTTTATCCCTTACTATAGTCTTTGTTTTAAAGTCTATTTTGTCAGATACAAGTATAGCCACCCCAGCATTTTTTTTCCATTTGCATAAAATAATTTTTCCATCCTTTCACTTTCAGTCTATGTGTATCTTTTGTTTTAAGGTATGTCTCTTGTAGACAGCATATGTACGGGTCCTGTTTTCTTATCCACACAGCTATCCTATGTCTTTTGATTGGAGCATTTAATCCATTTACATTTAAGGTTATTATTGATATGTAGTTGTTTACTGCCATTTTATTCTTTAAACCTGCATTCCTCATTTACTAGATTTTCCCCCCCACTTTGTTCTGTCTACAGCAGGCCCTTTAACATTTCTTGCAGCATTGGTTTGATTGTGATGAATTCCTTGAGTTTTTCTTTGTCTGAAAAGCTTTTTATTTCTCCTTCAATTTTAAAAGATATCCTTGCTGGATAAAAAAGTCTTGGATGTAGGTTGTTGTTCTGCATTACTGTGAATATTTCTTGCCATTCCCTTCTGGCTTCAAGTGTTTCTGTTGAAAAGTTGGATGTCATCCTTATGGGGGCTCCTTTGTAGGTGATTGACTGTTTTTCTCTTGCAGCTTTAGTATTTTTTTCTTTATCTCTTATCTTTGGTATTTTGATTATGATGTGTCTTGGTGTGGGTCTCTTTGGGTTCTTTTTTAATGGTGTTCTTCTCTGCCTCTTGAACCTGTATGACTCTTTCCTGCATGAATTTAGGAAAATTTTCAGGTACAATTTTTTCAATCAGGTTCTCTATCCCTTATTCTTTCTCTTCTCCTTCAGGAACCCCTATTATGCAGATATTTTTTTCTCTTCATGTTGTCACAGAGCTCTCTTAGAGTTTCCTCAGCCTTTTGATTCTTTTTTATTTTTATTGTTCTGCTTCTGTGCTTTTACTTATCTTGTACTCTAAGTCACTGATTCAGTCCTCTGCTTCATTCAGCCTGCTTTTAATTCCCTCTAGTGTAGTCTTAATTTCTGATATTGTGTTTGTCATTTCTGTCTTATTCTTTTTTATAATTTTGGTGTCCTGTTTGATGCTTACAATTTCTTTATTTCTGTGTTCATTAAGTCCATCCATTGTAGCTTTGAGATCCTTAAGCATCCTAACAATAATTATTTTATACTCTGCATCTGGTAATTTAATTTCTTCCATATCATCCAGATCTTTTTCTGGGGATTTTTCTTGTTGATTCATATAACTTAAGTTCCTCTGTCTTTCCATTGTTTCTGTGTGTGGCTTGCAGGCTTGTTCAAGTTGTGGTCTCCCTAACTAGTAGAGCCACTTTAAAGTTTTAATTTGCCTTTCTTCAGTTTGCTAACTCAGCAGTGAGCTTGTTTACTGATCTTGGTAGGGGGCTTATTTGAAATTGTATCCAGGAATGCAGTGGGTGTGACCTCTGAGAATCTGAAGGCATATTCTGTCACTTTCTCTCTGGGGGAGGGCATGTTCTTGGTATTAGAAGGGGGAGGTGAATGAACAACTAAGGTGTCGCAACAAGAAACTCATAATTGATGCTTCTCATCTCCGTTCCTGTCTGTCTGTCCTTATCTATCCCTCTCTCTGACTCTCTCTGTCCCTGTAAAAAAATAAAAAAAAAAAATAAGAAGGGGGAGGTGTATCTCAGGTCTCCCTGGAAACCTGAGTTACTGCCCCTCCCCCTTACTTACTGCTTTCCACTTTGTCTTTCATGCTGATTGGAGCTGGAGAGCTTTTTGGAGGTGGGACACCCAGAACCACTTTAGGCTTGTGCTGTGTGGAGGGGTCAACCCCTCCCCCAGCCATGGCCACCTCTGCACTGGATAATGAGTCAGCTTCTCAGGTCAGCCCAGGCTCTTGTCTTCCCCGTCTCCATTTGTCTTGCTCTCCCTACCCTCCTTGTGCTAGACAAGTTAGCCCTCTCAGCTCTCATCACCCCCAGGTCTTCAGGCAAGTGGCTGTGAGCAATATTTTATGTTCTGTCCCTTTAAGGCACCCCAGCCACTTCTCACACACAAAACTTTTGCTCTTCTCCCCACTCAATGCTGTCCTTCTGTCTCCTCCAGTCCCTGGATTTCTAGGCTAGGTCTCTGGTTCTGAGATTGAGGGCTACCGTCTCTCAGGGTTTCTCTCCTTGTACTGAGAGCCCTTCTGGACCCTCAGCTTCTGCCTCCCCTCACTCCTGGGAGCAGGGTTGTCCTCACCATGCCCCCACACTCCCTACCAGAATTGTTGTGGTTTCTTCTGTGCTCCTTGGTTTTTGAGATTTGTTCTTTTAGTCCAAAGTTGGTTTTTCATGACGGTTGTACCTAAATTATTTTTTAATTCAGTTTGGTGATGGAAGCTGGCAGTTTGTGTGTCTGTCTACTCCACTGCCATCTTGGAGTCTCTTAGTATTCTTTTAGTAAGGAAGAAATGAGGGAGAATGGTTACTGGGTCAAGATCTAGTAATATATTCTACAAAGTTCTCACTGAACATCCTAATGAGCCAAGGAAGAACCATGCTTGAATTCCTTTTTTTTGGGAATTGGGAATTGTCTCAGACTGTGAGAAAAAGCTTGCTCTTACCCAAGGTCTGGATATAGGTACTGTTGCCTTCTGTAGAGTTGCATTACCTAGATATCATTAAGGATCTATTTGCCCTTGAATTAATTAGGTTCTCCAAGGACACAGAATCAGTAGGATCTATCTGTCTATCTATCTATTTATCTATCTATCATCTATCTCTATCTATCTATCTATCTATCTATCTATCTATCTATCTATCTATCTATCTATCTATCTATCTATCTCCATCTATCCATCCATCTAGAGATTTTAGCAATTGGCTTCTGCAGTTGTGGGAGCTGACAAGTCTGAAATCCATACAGCAAGCTGACAAGATGAAAACTGAAGTAAGAGTTGATGTTGCAGTTTTGAGTCCAAAATCTGCAGGCAGGCCAGCAGGTGAAAACTCAGGCTGGGTTTCTGCAGTGCAGTCTTTGGGCACAACTGTTTCTTCTTTGGAAACCTAAGTCTTTGTTCTTGCAGTTTTCAACTGATTGGATGAGGACTACCCACATTGTGAAGAGTAATCTGCTTTACTCAAAGTCTATTGATTGTAAATGTTAATCACATCCAAAAATATCTTTATAATGACATCTTGACTTGTTTTTGACCAAATAACAGGCAGCATGGCCTAGGCAAATTAAAACATAAAATTAAGATCAAGATCTAGTTCAAAACCATAGCCTTGGGATTCAAAGCTCTTTTCAACATGATTACACATCCCTCGGACTTTATGTTTTTAGGATTGGTTACCTTAGACTCTGCATCACATTCTACTGTGTGGTTTCTATCTTATGCCCCAGCTTAGTCTGCCCTAAAATTCAGACCTGTTCTCAATATGTCACCATCAAAACATCACTTGCATATAACATTTATAGATTTTAAATACTTTCCTCAAGATTTGTTGATTTGGAGCCTATTTTTCCAGCATTTTTCTTTTTTTTCCCTCTCCCTTCTCTGCAACTTTCTTTCAGACTGAGATCTACATCAAAACCCCAAATTCTTTCTCCCCAGTGATGCAGAATTATTTCCTATTTTATGATATTTTTTTCTTTTTATTCAGTGAGAGGAGGGGAGGCATAGACACACTCCTGCATATGCCCTGACCAAGATCTACCCAGCAAGTTCACTAGGGGGCGATGCTCTGCCCATCTGGGGCTCTTGCTCTGTTGCAACCAGAGCTATTTTTTATTGCCTGAGGTGGAGGCTGTGGAGTCATCCTCAGCACTTGGAGTTAACTCACTCCAATTGAGCCATAGCTGCAGGAGTGGGAGAGAGAGAAAAAAAGAGACAGAGAGAGAGAAAAAAGGAGGAGAGGTGGAGAAGCAGATGGTTGCCTCTCCTGTGTGCCCTGACCCAGAATTGAACCCAGGACTTTCACACGTCGGGCCAATGCTCTACCACTGAGCCACCAGGCCTTAAGATATTTTAAAATCACAAATTTTCAGTTGTTTGGAATTTAACCCATGGTTTTTCCAGCAACATATTCTTTCCCAACAAAGACATTTCTTCCTTTAATTTGAATTTTGGTGCCATTGCCAAGATAATAGATTTTGGTTTTTTGATTTATTTTTTTACACCTAAGAGTGTGAGACCCATAAAACATGGCCATTGAGGCAGTTCAAACTTTCTAGACAAAACAGAGTGATAAAGACAACCAGAGAGAAGAGAAAGAGAGAGAGCTCAGAAAGGCATTATAGCCCAGAACTGTTGCCATGTCTTCCTGCCTACAAACTCAAGCTCCTCAGCATGGCACACAAGATCTTTGCCTTGTTCTCCACTTTCCTCAGGCAGTCTACACTCAAATTCTGTGTCCCTGTCCTATATAACTACAGGCTATGCCATTTTTTTCCCATGATATTTTCCTGGTCTATGATTCTCTCTTTCTTTCTCTTTCCTCCACCCCATACCAAGTCATCCTGGTGAATTCATCCTTCTGAGAAGCTCTTCCTGAGTCCTCCAAGGAGAATGTTCTTATTGCTTCTTGGACAATAATTCTTTCCCAAGAGGACCAGGTACTTTCTATTCCCTTGTGCCTGCCACAGCATCAGGACCACAGCTCAATAAATACTTGTTGAATTGAATTGAATTCAAATGAATTGGCACACAATGTATTTTATTCTTGGAGAGTTTCCACCCAAAGTCATTATAAAGCCAAGGAGAATTTTATTTCTAGGTCCTATATTTAAAACTGCTGGTACATTGCAAAGCACTAAAACAGTACTTTCCACTTTTAATTTTTTTTAAAAAAAAGCTGTTTATATAGGTCCTTGAGAATGTATTTGAAGACTCCTCAATGTTTCTGAAGACCACCACTGCAGAGACACTGACTTAAAAAAAAAATCAAATTTTATTCTGTAGAAGACTTTGAAATGGGAATGATAACTCCCAAAGAAAAGTGCTGTCTTTGAAACTGGTGAACCATGTTTTTAGATACTTAAAACAAAACCCCACAGGAAAAATGTCTAGGATTCCTAAAAATTACTCAGACCACAGTTTCAGAAACGTGAAGGTCACAACGCATGAGGCAAAGCTGCATGACATTATAAGGGCAAGACCCTGTGACAGAGGATCAGATTCTCGTACCAAGATAGTCTGATCTTCATTTCACAGGTCCACGTTCAGCAAGGCCAAGGGCAAATCTTTGTGAGAGTGTCAGCTAGCTAGCTGGAGTGCACACACCTTAAACATAGAAGTTTCCACAGTGAACTGTGGTTGAATGTAGGGCTCCAGTCCCATAGGTGATTAACACTCAATACCCTTAAAACAGGACCCCCAGCTATGCCTCTACTCACCCTCCCCAAGGGTCCTTTTACTCTTCCTTTTACTCTTCCCTTGGGTCCTGCCATTGTGCTTGAGAAGACAACACAGAGGCCTGGAAATGTGCCCAAGGCTTCCCACACTAAGGTGGGCTGACTCTTCTGCTCAGCCCATTGTCTGCCCAAGATCCACCCCTTCTCCAACATAGCCAACTGCTGTCTTCCAGGGATTTACAAAAAAAAAAAAAACAACAACCCAAAACAACAACAAAAAAAAACATTTGAAGAAAGGAAACCTGCATTTCTGAAGTCAACAGAATGCCACACATGTCAGTTCTCTAAAACCTCCCATCCGCCAAAATGTGGCTGACAGCATGACCTGCCTGGGTGTCCCCGGGAGACTGGTCAAAGGCAGATTCTGGGGTCCCCCTGGGGCTCTCGCACTGCCCGCTTCAGGAAGCCGCTCGCTGCCAGGAAGCTTTGCTGTCCTCCTCCTAGTCCGTCCTTTCAGCTGGTTAGCTCTGGTGTCCTGTTCTGTCTCGGGCAGCCTGCAGACCCACTGTCACCATCGGCCTAGCTCCAGGACTGTCCCTCAGGACCATGGCTGTGTATGCACAGTCCTCACCCTGTACATTCAGACAAAGATGGGTCCTGGCCAGGGGTTCTGTGACCCTAAATCCCCCACCCCGGCAGACAGCCTGCTGTGCGAGGGCAGGCGGCAATTCCCTCGGTGGCCAGGGCTCTCTTTCTCGCCGCCGTGATGTTCTGACTCTGAGGGACTGCCGGGTTTAGACCAAATACAGAAAGGGAAGCCCGGACATTTTCCCCTTCACCAACTCCTTCCCCACCTACAGCTGCTTCCGAGGGTGCCCTGCAGGAGAGCCTGGCGCTGTGCCTCCGCCTCGGCCAGTCCCCTGTGCTCTGTCCCTCTCGCCGTCCTGCGCCCACTGCTCGGGGAGGCTGCTGGGGCTGCTCCTGTGACCCAGAGGAGCGTGTCTGCACCTTCTGCGTTGCTGCTTTCTTTGTACCTTTTCCCAAGTCTGTCTTTGCCCAGAACAGTGCGATGGGCTCTTCCCATGCCACCGGCTGCAGACCTGTCCCATCTCCCTTCTCTATGGCATTCCCAGCCCCAACTCCTGGGCCTGGGAGGAGACCTTATAGCAACCAACTCGGAGCCTTGGCTGGAAAACCACATAGATTAAACAGAGATAACCCAGGGATAGAATCTCTATTTTGTTTTTTGCTCATTGTGTACCATTAAGATAAAAGGATTGCCACCATGCAAATGAATAATGTTAATGAATGTCTAATGGAGGAACAACAACAACCAAAAAGTCACCTATAGTAACTGATGTGGACTTATTACAAAGAAACTTGGAGACTCAGAGTAACACAGGAAGTCACTTCCTTGGCATTATTGTCTATGCAGTCACTATGGTTCCCAGAATTTCCAACAATAGCACATGCCTGAGCTTTCAAGGGCAACGATAATAACCTAGTCTGAAGTAACAGTATCCCGTGTTGTTCACCTGCCGTCAGTGTCTGCCCAGAGATGGGGTTTGATGGGGCTAGCCAGAAGGTTGTGAGCCAGCCTCAGGGCCGAGAGGCTTCCTCGGGCTCAGGTCACGTGGTTGCCTTCAGTTTACAAACCTGTCATGGGTGATGGTGCAGCAGGTTGGCTTCATTTACAAAGCTCATGAGAGGACCTCTGGTCACTGTCACAGGGAAAACCATCGACAAGGTTTTCCCAGACGGTGGCTCTGTACTCAGCCGGCATATATGGCCTCAGGAACAACCCTCTCCTCCACCCTTCCAGAAGACCCTGCCAAGCAGAGGAGAACACAGGCCAGGGATATGAATGAGATGGACTTCAGGAGGTTGCTCTGATTCCCTACTCTACATCACCACCGGCTACACCACGAACGGAAATCGCCGGACAATTGGGTTTATCGTTTGTGCTAACATAACAGAAAATCACGGGCTGGGATGTTGCCGTAACCTTGACCTCTATCTGCCCTTCACTTCATTTACGACTTTGGGCAATTACTCTGACCCACCCGAAATCAGTGATGAGAGGCATTCAGTCATCGCACTGAAGGCTGGCAGATTTGTGTGTATAATCCCCGCTATTTCAGCTCTAGACTTGTTGACTTACTGCTTTTCATGATGCCCCTTGACCAAATGTCACAGGCACTGACCTGCTGGCAGGTAGGGGGTTTGTTTATACGGAGCTTTAGGCTGATATCCTCTAAATGCTCCTCACCCTCCTACCTCGCCCCACCCTCGATGGCATAATTCTTCCGGAAGACAAATATCAACTTCCAAAACAACCACTGAAATGTTCACTTATTGCTTTTCTTTGTCCAGAAATTTCACCAAAAAAATATCTGAGCAGGGAGCAGAGGTTTCTAAGACTTGAGGACCTCTTTATAATCTTTATATCACCAAAAACAATTGGCAGACCACTGCCATTCCTTACCCTTCCCTCAGATTACACTGTGTGTGCTTTGAGGAGCTGTTGACAGAAAATGTGTAATGATCAAGTGAATTCAGTACTCTTTTTTTAATTGAATCACAAGATCTGCATACATTTCCAAAAATAGCCCTACACACCTGGGAAAGGCGTATTCTTTAGCAGTTTGCAGATACTGAAGGTATCACAGGGATTCGGGTTTGGAACCAAGGTAAAAAAATCATTCCTCGGGGCCCCTGCCCTGCTTCGGGGACCCGTTTTTCTCCAATTCAGAATGATGCAAGGGCAGCGGGTCAGGAAGGGTCCCCAGGACACACTACGTTTCCAAATTCTCTCTTATCTGGAGGACCCGCAAAAGATGAGGAAATTAGTTATTCAGGGATTAAATCAGGCATTCTGGTCTCAGATGGAGCAAATGCAGTATCTGAGCAAAGCTGCTGTCTTAGGTTACAGAGAGCAACTTCAATGATGTACCTTTTCCCACCCTCAAGGGTCCTCTAGATCAGTCAGGTTGGGCCAAGGTCTGAACTGTTCTTCTATTTTAAAGCCCTGATGTGTGGAAAGTTAGAGTCTGGAGTTCCAGCTTTGCTACTTAGAGATGTAACCTGGGATGTCAGTGATAGTCATTAATGGTAGATGGCAGGTTATACCTTATGGCCATCTTGTGTTTGGGTGGGACAATGTGCCTAGTTCTGACCAATGAATTTTGAGCAAATGAGATAGTGTCTCTATCAGACTAGATGGTTTAGGTGCCACTCTGACACCCTCCAGGGTTTTTTTCCCCCCTGTGGCATTTGACTCATGGCATTAGAGATGGAGGCGGTCCCATCAACCTGGGTCTCTGAAGACTGTGGTGAGTGCAGCTCCCCGTTGAACTGTGATGGACAGGTAATATGATTGGAAATAAACCTTGGTTGGGTTGAGCCACTGTTGCTTTGGAGTCACATGGTACTGTATCATAACCTAATGTTACCTGATCGGACAGGCATTTACACGGCATGATGGTTCTATATTTCAGGTTCTCCAGGAAAATTACACTGAAAAGTCAAAACAAATATTTTCATTTTTTATAATAACCAGATAGATGTCCCCTCATCTGATGACCTCTAACCCCTGTTTGTTGTGACTAGAATTGAATTGGTTTTCAGAGTGAAGAGCTAGGGAAAGGGTTTGGTTGTCGGCACACCTCTGGCCCAGCTCCTTCCAAAACAGCACCTTTTTCTGTCCCTTCAGAATGAGTCACACAGGCATGGCAAGGAAGGGCAGGCCCTTAGAAGCTCAGAAAACATGAGACTCTAGCCTTTGTGCCTTATGGATGTCAGCCTAGATCTTTTCACAGGCACAAGCTTGTCTGTGCTTGATTTTAAATGGCATTTTGAATCTTGGCCAATTTGAGTCATTTTAGCCCCACACCCTGATCCTCCCAGGGACTCTTGAATACCCCTGGGTTTGTGTTTGGACAATTTCAATGATGTATTTCAAACCCAATGTTTAGCTGCACACTTTAATGACAGGCAAGGAAGAATGGGGCAGTTTGGCATGTGTCAGGTTCCAAATGCAGGGATGAAGGTTCTAATGGGAACAGAGGGAGAAATAGATTTGTCCTGAACTTGGCAGCAATATCACTGTGCCACCCTCTGCCAGCCTAATGCTTAAACACTCCCAGACCCAGGACTTTTCTAAAAAAAAATGGAAAAGCACTCTGGAATCATCAGTGAAAAAGGAAAATGAAAATCTCTGTCTTGCAGCACCTTTTACAAATACGAGTGATTTGGACACAAACCGTTGGGCGAAGACTTTTCAAAAAGCTTGACATTTTAACTTGGTCCCACATCATTGTCTCCCCATTGCCATTTTCCTTCATTTGATAGACATCTCATTATTAAGGATCATGTTATTAGCACAAATGCTTTCTCTGCAAATATAAAGGCAAGGGTGCTTGTTAATCAGAAACCAAATTTTCTATTCAGGCTGATAATCAGGGATCTTGGAAAATGTGAATATACTTATTTGGTTGGAGAGACAGAGCGGCTTCCTCCTGTGGTACTTGATCTGGTAGGATAATGACATCCTGGGGAAGGTGTACTGTGAGGCATAGGAGAAACTGCTTGAAGCCGGGAAGTCCTGGGGTATCTATCAGAGAGAGACTTACAGAAATTGGTGGACTCCTGCAAAATGTGATGTGCAGAGTGCTAAGAAGGCTACATCACTTTAAAATAGTTCCCTATAGAGTCATTTTCAATTCCAATGTCAGAAAGTCATTTCTTCTTATCTTAAGGATTTCACATTGCAGAAAATGTAGGACAGTTACTAAAGTCCATAAACTCTAGGGTCACGCTCCCTGGGTTTGAATCCCAATTCTGACACATACTAGCTAGGTGACCCTGGAGAAGTTACCCAAACTCTCTGAGCCTCAGTTTCCTTATTTATAAAGTGAGATAATTATTGTTCTGCCTCATAGGGTTATTGTAAAGATAAATTGAGTGTGTGTGTGTGTGTGTGTGTGTGTGTGTGTATAACTTCAAGTTCCTTAAGCAGCCAAGAGTGGCTGTGAAGTAGTTCAGTTGAAAAGGAATGACGTCCAGGCATGGGAAGTTCCCCTTCACAAGGGTTGTTCTGAAGTTTCCGCTGCTTTATGACCTTCCTGAGGTCTTGTTTAGTTCTACACTTCCCAGAGACAGTCCCAAAGACTCCTGATGTAGGCATGGAAAGTCACTGTTGGACAAATGAGACAAAAACAGAGCTGTCCTTTTTCTCCTGGGGGGTCCTGAGGTTGCTAAAGAAATCCTGGGCCCAGTCTGGGGTGAAACTGGTGTCAGAAGTTAATCAGTTAACTCTGTGTGTTAGACTAATTTTCTGACTCCACATGGAAAAGTAGACAGCCTTTCTTCTCTTGTTTAAAGACAACACTCTAATTTAAAGTGAAAGACCATTAAAAAGAAAATATGATTAGTTCACCTTACCCAAGACTGTTCAAAAACACTTCTCATAAATTGTAGGCTCTAATCTGCTCAGGTCAGCCAGTTCCCAGGGCCTCTCTGCATCCACTTACCAGAGAACAAAGGCTCAGAGCAGCACGGACCATCTCTGGCCACATAAGAAAAAGTGCCTGGAAGAGACTACTCCTACCTTTCTCCAGTTTTTGAGGTTAAATTTACAGAATTGTGTTCTTCTCTTACAAATGGCTCTATTCTCTGTCTTGTGCAAACTTCTGAACAAATAAAATGAAGGTTTTAAAGTTCACACTGACCTTTTTGGTGTCTGGGACAATGCAATCCCCTCAGTTTGTAATGGAAAATAGATTAAGCTATCTGCCTGACTTGCTTTGTAAGAAGCTACTGCCTTCCTATTTTTAATGCCCTAGAATCCTTGCTCAAACTCTCCTTTTTGGTAAAACCCATGGGCATAGGACAGGCAAAGAGGGGTGTTTTGTATCCTGCTTCTCTCCTGAAGCAAGTCACCGACTTTCTATCTGAGCACATCTTCCATTCTCCTCAGTTTCTTTGTTCACATCGTAAAAGTTCATGTTCATTCGCTACCGCTCATGGAAACCAGAACATCGGGCCTATGGAAAAAACACATATTATAAAAGTTTTTTAAGAAGACATTTTTCTGGACCTACAGTCTTTCTATGTTAATGTATCTAGAGTTTGGTTCAGTTTTTGCTTTGTGATGGTTTTTCTTCTGCTCCTATTTCAGGTTAATGGAGTCTCTGAATACCAGCCCATTCACTCCTTCCTCTAAAATGGCCTTTAGTGTTTTCTTCCAAAAAACTCCTGACTGGGGCAGGACAGGGTAAACAGGAGCTTCTCAAGGAACTCCCTGCTCAGCAGATTATTATTATTATTTTTGGCTATGAGAACAAATAGGAAAATACTAAACAAACATAAATCATTGCATTACCAGGTTTTGAAGAAGTCAAGAGAAACATATATTTATTTAATGGGTCCCCCACCCCTAGAAAGCCCTCAGAGTGCCAAAAAACATATTATTAGGGCTGTCTGAGGACAAGAAGCCCTCCTACAACCACCATTTTCTTTCTTCTTCTTCCAATTGGCATACAAACTTTTCAGCAATTCTATACTTTTCCTTAACTAAAATGAGATTTCCCAGCATGCCTGCCAGAGGGTGTGCTAATTTGTCAAAAGGACAACTTGCCTTTATGATCATATTCCTTCAGTCCCTTCCAGAGATATCATTGGATTTGAACTCCATGCCTATGCAAGTAGGATATACTTATAAATTTGACAATTAGCAATGGTTTGTTTTATGTTTAATTTGGAAAATTGGAGCTTTGTCCAAATTTTACAATGACATCAACTTCTATTGAGATAAACACCAGATAAGGAGCTAAGTATTTTACATACATTAGTTAGTTCATTTAATTCCCATGACAATTCCCATGAGGCAGGCATTATTACTTCCCTCCTACAGATGAGAGAACGAAAGCACAGAGAAGTTAACTGACGTGCTCGAGGCCACATAGCTGGTAAGTGACAGACCTAGGATCTAACCCTGTACATTGATTCTAAAGTCAAGAGTCTTAGCCATTACGGTCAGGCTGCTTCGTGAGTTGCCACCTAGCAGAGTAAACCTTGCATGGTGGATTTGAAGCATGTACTTGTTGAGTAAGTTAAAAAGCAAATAAATAATTGATCCTTATCGTAATCCTATCAGGAATGTCAATACCTGTGGTATTCAAGGTAAATAAAGCTAGCTCATATAAGAAGGCACCCCTGACTCTCAGTAAAAGTGTATTTCTCACTCACGTGACAGTGTAATATGCTCAGTGAAGATGGAGGAGGAAGGTCTGCTATCACTCAGAATCCAGGCTTTTTTAGACTGTGACCCCACTATTTTCAGTGCTTTTTTCTCGAGGTTGCACTGAGCGTTGTGGTCTCTAGGCTTGCCTCTTCATCCAGATGGCTATAATGGCAGGTGAGAGGGTAGAGGATGGCTCTGGGAATTTTAGGGCTAGGCCTGAAAATGTCATGTATTCCACTGACCAAGACCCAGCCACATGGCCCCTTTAACTGCCAAGGAGGTTGGGAAATGTAGCTGAGCTGTGTGCCCAGGAGGAACATGAATGGGCTTGATGAGTGCGCAGCTTGGTCTCTGCTACAGACTTATACCCTTCCTTATAGATGATATTTCCTTGACAAAACCCTTTCCTCCTAGTTGAACGGAAATTTTTATCATTTGAGTCATTCCTTTAAATCTGATGGTAAAGATGGGAGATTTGCACACTAAGGCCAGATATAAAATGTACGAACTCTTCCTAGGATACCGCCGTCACTAGTTTTGTTTTGTGAGTACAGAGTCGATTTGTTGACAATATTAGAAAGTTCTAGGGTTTGTTGGGAAATTTTTTTTTTCCATTTTTCTGAAGCTGGAAACAGGGAGAGACAGTCAGACAGACTCCCGCATGTGCCGGACCAGGATCCACCCGGCACGCCCACCATGGGCCGACACTCTGCCCACCAGGGGGCAATGTTCTGCCCATCCTGGGCATCGCCATGTTGCGACCAGAGCCACTCTAGCACCTGAGGCAGAGGCCACAGAGCCATCCCCAGCGCCCGGGCCATCTTTGCTCCAATGGAGCCTCGGCTGCAGGAGGGGAAGAGAGAGACAGAGAGGAAAGCGCGGCGGAGGGGTGGAGAAGCAAATGGGCGCTTCTCCTGTGTGCCCTGGCCAGGAATCGAACCTGGGTCCTCCGCACGCTAGGCCGACGCTCTACCACTGAGCGAACCGGCCAGGGCCTGTTGGGAAATTTTAACAAGGTAAACTCAGTGATAATCTTTGGGTATTGAGGGTGGAAGAAGCAATTTAAGAGTAAGGCTTGGTGGGGGCATGCCTGGTTTCGAGATAAAATATGTGTGTACTGTTTAGAAAAATATATAGATTTACCTATACAGACGTTAATGATCTTGTTCAGGATGACAAAGAATCAGTTGTTAAACCAGATCAGAAATGTATTCATCTCTGTATCACAAAACGTGACCTCATTTTGAGGGAATTTATTTTCATTGAGAAGTGTGTTTTAAGCTTATCTAAGTGACAACTGGCAACATCCTCCTCTGATTTAAGATTATAGCCCATTAAAGGCAGGCTTCTGTTTACTCTCCCAGTATCAGGGCTCTCAAGTTTCTAACTTCTAATGAAAGACTGAATTATTCATAAATGACATTTATCTTTCTTACTCCAATTATTAATCTCTCGATGTTATTGGTGATCTTGAAGCTCTGCCGTAAAAGCTTAATACATTTTGCACAAGTGTGTCACACTCACTGAAGATGCCTTTGGCTTGACACAGAGGGGTTAAAAAATAGGACTTGAGATAGTGCCAGACAATTAGGTAATTATAAAACACTTTCGTACATTAATCTTGCAGGCATTATGCTTGAAGTCATCGCTACAACTTTTGCTTTCTTATTAATTGTGCACTAGGGCTTTTAATGGTATCATCAAGTTCTAAGATTTAAAAATAAAACTATTTTCTTTTTTTGAAGCATATTTAAATTGTGCTTTACAAAATATTGTGTGATACCTGTAATTTTTTTTTCCACTCAATAACTTAGCTTTAGGGATATAAAAAATACTTCTAATTTAATACGGAGTGCTCACTATAAGCTAGGTTCTGTTCTAAGCACTTTGCAAGTGCTATCCCATTTAGCTCTCTCAACCACCCTATAAAGTAGGTAATAATAAACAGCTAAGGATCAGATAGTACTTCCTATGCTCCAGGGACTCATTTAATATCATTACAACCCTCTGAGGTTTATGCTCTATATTTTACTGAACTAAAAAACCATCGGTTGTCAGGCCATGTTATGGGATGAATTGTATTTCCCCAAAATTCATATTTGAAGTCTTAATCCCAGTACCTTAAAATGAACTTTATTTGAGGATTAAGTCATTAAAGATGTACATAATTCATTTAAAATGAGGTGGGTCTAATACAGGAAAAGGAGATTTGGACAGGTGCAGAGGGAAGATCACGGAGGAGGGAGAAGGCAACCATCTACAAGCCATAGAGAGAGACCTCCAAAGAAATCAGCCTTGCCGACTCCAGGATCCTGGCCTTCTAGTCTCCAGAGAAACAAAGCTGTGAGAAAACAAAATTGTGTTGTTTAAGCTGTCCAGTCTGATATCATTATTTCTTATGGCAACCCTAGAAAACCAATATTGGCACCAACATTTTATATACCACTAAGAAAATAGCAAATTAAAATCAAAGACCAAAGCTTTAGATTTTTATTTTAGGCAAATTGAAAAGATCCTTGTTTAAACACGAAATTCCATCAACTATAACTCTTGCACACATACAAGGGAAATTAGAAGTGAAATACTTGGGTGAGGTATTCCTAAATCTTCTCCATGTACACAGTATGGCTTTTCTAAAAATACTTTTCTACTCCAAGTCATTAAAAGTTATGATATTCCCGAAAATAATTACCTTCTATATCATCAAGAGTGCTGGTGACACAGAATTTCTGAAAAGAATTCTGGGGCGTTCCTCCAGCCACAGACGCCCATCCTGCAAGTTTGGATGCTGACACTGTTTTGATCTTTCTGATCTGCTTCATTTCTGTGTTCACAATAAATGTTGTGTCGATGCTGAATTATAAAACTTTGCACTCAGTAATTAGTTATACAACGAATGGAAAGGAGGAGGGATCGAGGGTGGGAGAAAGGCCAAGACTGGGGGAAGCCCTGAAACAGGAGAGACGAAGGACCCCCGCCCCCATCCAGTATGAAGAGTCTACCCTCACTTCCACCGCTGACTGACTCGATAGGCTTCCACCTCCTGATCAGCATACAAACCTGCCACTCTTTCCTGTCCGGGAACAGAGTTATATTTTGTGTGTCACTGAGGTCTGTGAAGTACCCAGAGACGAACTTATCTGAGTTATCCCAACTGAACCTAATAAAGGACATTGTAGGGAGGGGGGACAGGAGGGACATTCGACCCAGGTTTTGCATGCACAAAAATCCTCAAATTAAAAATTCTGGAATTTTAAAAAATATTCTAGTTGGCCCCTCAAATATAGAAATGATTTTCTGAAAGGTCTTGATCACAAACTTACAATTTTGTCCATCTTTGCAACAGATATTAATAGAGTGGCCACTGTGATTTGTGCTAAGTAGCAGCGTAGGTGTGCGTTAGATGACTAGGGGAGTAATGAGTGGTCGTTTGCCTGAGAGAGCTCACCGTCTACCAGGGGTAACAAATCTGGAGACTTGCAATTGCCCTGGTTTGATGAGAGGTTTGCTGGAGCTGTGCAGAGGAGGAAAAATGAAATCTGATTTGAGTTGGGACCTAGTTAGAAAAAGTTTCATATACAAAGGGAGGAGGCAACAGTTAGTGGTTTGAAAGAAGAATAGGTAATTTGGTGTCCAGATATGGGTGGAGAATTTTTATACAAGAAGCAATAAAAACGGGTAAGTGCAAGCATAACATTAGAATTTGGAGTGCATGGGGTGGTGATGCATGAGGTGTCATGGGAAAGGTAGTTGGAGGACCGTGCATACCACTGGTTCTCAGCACTGGCTGCATGTTAGAGTCACTCGGCTACTTTTTAAAAATACAGATGCTTGTGCCCAAGGTACAGAACAATGAACTCAGGTCAGAATCTCTAGAGGTGGGATTCTAATGGAAAGCCAGGGTTAGGAATCACTGTTGTTTATTTTCTTAATGTGAATGAATGGGTTTTATTTTGAAGTCAGGTGCTCTAACCTTCTGGTCTACCCCTTCAAACCTGGGAAAAGAGACTTATTCCCACCATTATGACAATGTTTCTCAGGGGCACGCCACTGTGGAAGAAGCATCATCATTTTGGAGAAAAGTATCCTGAACAATTCATTCTAAAAAGGTCCCGTCCCCTAAGATGATTATAATGTGACTAAGGTTATGTGACAGAAAACATCTAACTGGTTACCTTGAGTTTCACGTTACCTGGATATTAGATGATTGATACTGTCCAGAGGACCAATTGAAATTTCACTTTTCGTCTGAATAATCTGGCACCATTTGGAAGCAGAGGTGTTGACTCATATTGAGAAAAGCAGGATTATTGCTCGGCCGTGACCTTGGCAGTCACCACATGCCTTTGGTTTTGCCTCAATCAGTTGCCACCTCTTGGGACTACAAATATTGACACTCACCCTTAGAAAAATCAATGTCTGCATATTAGCCTCAATTTCATGTATCGACGTGCTGATCCGAGGGCCGCGGGTGAATGAGAGATGACCTCAGCAGTTGAGAATGAGGCGGGTTTAGCATTTCCCTCGGTGAGTCTTGGCTTCCTGATGAACTTCCATCACTATTCCCTCTCTGCCGTGTACCTCTGCGCACCATTTTGGCGGAACCATTTTAGGAACAAGCAAACACGAAAGGAGGACCTGCTTTCTCAGAGCTCAAAATTAACTTCCTCAGATTTGATAGAGTAAATCCTCTGAAATAACTCCTAAATTAAAAAATAAACTAAAATTAACCCTTTGGTTGCAAATATGTTTCCAATGGAACTTTCCTTTGTGTGTGCTCGCATCGCGGGAGCAGGGTATCCTGGGACAGATTTCTCCATCCCCAGTCTCAAGTCAAGTGCCAAGTCAATCAGAGTAAAAGCGAGTGTTTCCCATAGCAACATCATCCAGCTATCCCTGCCATACAGAATCCATCTGGAGGGTTTGTTTTCCTGTAGGAATGACTGATGTTTTTATGAGACTGTGTCTACACAGTTTCCAACACATCCAGGCTGTTCAGTCAACTCTGTCAGGCACTGTGTAGACGGGACTCACAGGGAATGATGGATTGAAGCAATCTGGTTGTTTTGGTCAAATGCACACAGGTGTTGGTCTGCTCTTGGTTTCATAATCTTGAGTAAGGCGGCCATGAGGTGATAAACCATCTTAATTTCACTCACCTATGAGACTGCTTGGAAAAAGGAGGAAAAGCCAAAGGATGTATCCAAAAACAACTGACAAACCTCTGTGTCTTCACCCCAGAAGTACCATCACTGTTGTTGGCATAGTCAAAGTTGGCAACGGCTTGGTGGTAGCAGGTAGAAGAAAGCACTTCGCTAACATTCGTCCTTGTTTGGAAATCCTGCAAGATTAGCACTGCCCCAGCAGGAAGGCTGAGACTGCCCGCCTGAACAGGCAGGCTGCCCAGAGGACAAGGAGCCCCTGTCACAGGAAGGCGGCCAAGGAGCCCCTGTCACAGGAAGGCGGCCGGGCAGAGGTGCAAAGAGCGCTGTGCGCAGGGAAGCTGCTGGAGCTGCCGCTCAGCCCCGACTTCCACCAGGGGCTCTGCTTTGACAGTCAAAATTTGCCTGCTCTTTAAACTGAGCTCATCTTTTTTGTCTGTTTGTTTGTTTGTTTGTTTGATCCACACGCATATATGTTAGGACTTTTAATTTTCCCCAAAATTTTAAATAAAAGTAGCTGTTCATATTTTTTAATTATAGAAATTATTGAGTTTTTATTATAGAAACTCTGGAAAATGTAAACCAAAGGAAAAAGTGCCCATAGGCCTATAGTCAAAGGCAACCACTGTCTAGGTTTTAGCCTGTTTGCTATCACTCTTTAATGTGTGTGTGTGTGTGTGTGTGTGTGTGCGTGCATGTATGCATGCATGTATGTATATATTCCAACATTAAAAGGACAAAATAAAACAAAGTTCACACCCACGCTGAGGGCATGGTGGGCGATGATCTCTACACACATCCGCAGTTGAGACCTTGGACTACCAGGGGCCTTGCCGGGCCACATAATGCTGCTCAGGAGGCCGTTATATTGCTAATTTACAGTTTGGCTACCCCGGGCAGCTCGGTGATAAGCACAGCTTGTTTATTTCTTTGAGGGGCGCCAGGTGGATTGTGGTCAGACAATCTTCCTTTCACAGCCCCAGCACTCTGCATCCATGGAGCCAGCGTGAGGCCCTCCCCCGAGCAAAACGCGGGTCACACAATGGACACCCACAACAAAAGGACGGTCATAGTGGCAGCGGGCATGCAGAAAGAGGACAAAGAAGGACTCAGGCAGAGAGAAAAAAGGAAGAAAGCGACGGAGATCCCAGGAGATGCAGCCACCGAGGTGGCAGGTCAGGCCAAGCAGCTTCTGTCCTGTCACAGGTTTGCTCCGGGAAGCCGAGCTCTGGCGCATCTTTTCATTACACGACCTGTATTGCTTCCAGAGATGCGTGCAGCCAGTTTGCAGAGTTTTGACATTCTTTCCCCTTCTCTGAGAGCTGTCAGCTTGGAGGCAGTATCTTCTTGTGGGAGAGTTTGATGTCGGCTGCAAAATTAAAAGCAAGGAATAACCCCCCAAAAGAGACACTAGTGGCCAAAATGTTCTTAATGCTGGTGGTGACTGAGGAAGGCCATGTGTGCTTCTGTTCTCTCTCCAGCTGGAGCTGAGAAGAGGCCGGACCTTGGGGGGGAGGGGGGCAAAAGCAGTGAGATGGGAGAGGGCGTTCTGCTGGAAAGTACATGAAGCCCTTGTTGAAGCCAGTGAAGCATGCTGCGTTACCTGGAGTTTTCTCAGGGCTGGATCAGGCTATCCAGAGAAGGAATGGGCTGGAGGACCCAGCCTTAGACATTTTTCCTCCCCAGTTTTTCCTGGTTGTGGCCTGGAATGTGACATGTTGTTTTCATATCCATTAAGACTGTAATTTTACAAAGCTAATAATTTTCTTTCCTTAAAGAGCCAAGTCTCCATATGAAACTAAGAGAAATGGTGCCGTGCAATTGGTGATGAGTCTTGCTCCCAAAAAGTCCTGTAGAGTCAGATCTATGTTCTGAGAGGTCGGAGGAGGGGTGGGATCTCATTACCCATTGCTCTGGAGAACTCTGCTCCGGCAAGGTGGGACACATATCATAAAGTTCCCCGGCGGTGACATGAGGCCTGAATGGCAGGTCAGTTCAGATATACTGTAATAGAGATCCAGGCAGAGCTCAGTTAGCCAGCCTAGGGTGGATGTTCCCAATGCCCTGAGTATATGAATTTCCTTTTCACACTCCAAAATCATTCAGGCACCTGCAGTAGAGTGTGAGTAGCTGTTGACTAAGAAAATGAAAGGTGATTCAAAAATTATTAAACATGTTTAAAAGCATATTACTTAACAATCAAGTAGTTAAAACCAAAGTTGGAAAGGAACTATCACAATGATTTCTATAATCAGACAAATACTCAGCACACACCCCTCCTGTCATTCATCACACACCCCCTGCAGCGCATCCTGTCCATGTTGAAATGGCAGCCATGGTGCTTTCCTTCACTTTCTCAGGAACACAGGAGTCTTGATGGAACCCCCAACGTGCCAGTGGTGTGAGGATCTGAGGACTTGTGTGGCCACTGTTTCAGAGTCAACTCAATATTTAAACAGCAAGCCTTACCTGTTGGCCTGGAATATATCCATGAAAGAACTTCTGGACTGCACAATGGGAATGAGGGGAGCCTCGTTCTGCTGAGAAATGAGGTTTCCAAGGACTTTCTGAAGCTGTGGGGAAAAACCCTTTAATGTACCCTGACTTGTGACTCCTGACTCCTGACATATCCCCACCACACACACACAGACACACTCACACACAGACGCACACTGGCTCATAGCCCGATATGTGTGATATACCACAAGAGGCATTAACTTTTGGGGAAACCCTAACATGTTCAATCACCACAGTTGGTCTTTGGTGCCCCATATGTGGATGCTATGGAGATGAACTTTTTTGGTTAAATGAATGTGGCTTTATCACTGAATTTGAGACAACCTGCGAAGTCAATTCGTCTTCCATGTGAGTCTGAAAACAGCAGTTGAAGTTTTATCATTTTACTTTATCGGCTCCCTTAGGGCCTGCAGGGGGTGCAAGAAGGTTTCATCTTCCCTTGTTTATGGAGAGGATGCCTGAGTGTGGTCTGAGGGACACAGCACCTAGCCCTCTTTGTGGGTTTTGGGGGGCTGTATTGAATATGATATAAAAATGAGTCTCAGTTTTCTTAAGACATGTGAAATAAAAGAACAGTTACAAGTTGGTGCCCACTACATGTTTACTAGTTATTAAGAAGTAAATTATTTCCCAATGTGCTTATTTTTTTTAACTACTCTGTCTATACCCTCTATATATGGTCAAAAACTGCAAGTGTTCAGTAATGCTTTTGAATTAGTTTGCATTTTTCTTATCACCAAATAGTCAGACACTTGTATGTGTCATGCTGCAATAATGTGTCACTTTATAAGGTAGCATGCCTTTTTATTATTTAGAAAAATCTTGTAAGCTAGGTACCATAGTCCCCATTTTATAGATGAGGAAACTGAGACTCAGAGACTCATTTGATTAAGGTTTTGCAAACAGAAAGTAGAACTGGGATTCTAGCTCAGGCCTGGCTCACTCCCCATCCCTGGCTCTCAGTCCTAAATTATGTTGCCTTCTCAAATAAGAAATAAACCTCGACTTTAAAAAAAAATAATATTGTGCTATTATTCTCTCTTCTTGGTATATAAAAGTAAAGATTCTAAATCTGGAATCTTGGTTGTTGTATTAGGTTGAAGTATGTAAAATTGATGATATTGGACCATTTCTAACCTATAATTCAACCTAATAGTTTTCTTCTCTGCAAGAAGGAAAGGAAAAAGGAAAGAAAGAAAGAGAAAATTAAATGCAGAAAAACAGAGAGCAATAAACAAAATAAGCAGGAATGAAGGAAGGAAATAAGGGAAGGAAGAAGTATAAGAAGAAAATAGAAATTACTCTTAAAGCTGTCACTCTTCTCTAAACCCCACTGCCCAGCGGCCTCTTCCCTCACAATCTTAGCTTTTATTGTCCATTGCCTTTGATCAGGATTTTCACAGTCACCAGATTCCTTAAGTAATCAACAGAAACCAACTGTATCATATTGTCTTTCATTCTTTATTTTTTTAAAACAAGGATTGCGCAGATTTCTAGCCACCACCCGAGGGGATAAGAAGAAAGAAAAGATCAGCAGAACAAAGTCTTGCATTTATTAGAAGAATATAAATACAACTTTCTCTTCCCAGGGGGGAAAACACTGGGCCAAAATGAAATGCCCTCAATGTGTGAACTTACAGAGATGTAATGTTAGCGCACACTGAAGTTTCGGATGAGAAATATGACCTCAATGTTGAAAGAAGAGAGATGAGAAAACAAAAAAAATGGAAGAAATATTTTTTAAAATTAAATAATTAGCTTGGAGATGATATGCGGTATAAATGAGTCCATCTCTAGGAAGAAATAGAAACATTTGAACAATGTAATGAACATGTATGAATAGCAAACGATGAAGCCGGTGAGCAGTTGAGGTCTTAGAATCGAAGTCTTTAAAGGACAAATGTGCTCACCTTCAGTGCTATCTCTGGAATCTAAATATGTTCAGCAAGAGCTGGTAGGAGAGAAATGTTCTCTACAATGATTGTTGTGATATGGCTATTACCCAACACCATCAGCTTGTACATTGGCTCCAGCCCAACGTGATGCGCAAGAAAGAGGAATTTCTTTTCTTACAAATGTTAGCAATTAAACTGGATCAGAACGGTGAATCCAGGAGCCAGAGCCTCCTGTTTTGTCTTCGCAGATGGCGCTCCCTTGGACAGCATCGCATCTTTGGCTCTCTTTGGCTGCCCACAGAGGAGGACAATGGTGAGGCTTGCTCCAGGGCACAATACCCGGTTACCTCTGTGCCAAAGCGCATTATTAAAAATGTCTTTGTGAGGAGGGAGTTGCCAGAAGACATCTTCCCATAGCACATGGCCACTTTTTTTTTTTTATCTTTGGCATTCTCCAGAGGAAATGACCTGAAAAGATCTAGGGGCTCACATTATTGCTCCTTTCCCTATTACTTACTATTATTTAAGGACTTATTAGTTTGCGAGGGCTGCCTTAACAACGTAGCACAGACTGGGTATACTACCACAAACATAGCCACGACCGGGTGGCTTAAATAACAGAAATTTGTTTTCTCAAAGTTCTAAGGCTGGAAGTCCAGGACCAAGGAGTCAGCGGTTGGTTTCTCCGGAGGCCTCTCTCTTCTGTTTGTAGATGACTGTGTCTCCATGTCCTCACCCATAGCCTTTCCTCTCTGCCCGAACTTCCCTGGTGTCTCTTTTTGTGTCTGAATGTCCCCTTCATATCAAGACACCAGTCATTCTGGATTGGGGCCACATGAATGCCCTCATTTTAACTTAATTATCTCTTTAAAGACCCTATCTCCAAAAACAGTCTCACTCTGAGGTACTGGGGGATAAGACTTAAATTTTGAATTTTGGAAAGTCTCCATTCAACCCATAATAAAGGCCTCGGAGGCTATTTTTGACTTAGAATTGCGCTATTTTGTTCGTAATTGAAATTTAGTTTGATAATGCTCTCGCTATGTCTATGTGGTTTAAGAGCGTGAAGTTAGACATTTATTCCAGCTTTCTCCTATGGGCCTCTCCTATCTTCTTTCTCCCTGACCTTTTTTTGATCACTTTGCTAAGTTTTAGACAGGTCTCTTATGAATAATATGTAGCTGGAATTTTAAAAACTTCTAATCTGAAAATCTGTGTCTGTTAAATGTGGGGTTGAGTTTACTTACTTTATTGTGATTATATTTATTTACATGGGCCACGCTTAGCCTATTAGTTATCTAAGGCTGAGTTATGTTTTGGTAATATGCAACTTTAGAATTTCCTTGTTTTCCCACATTCTCTGTCTTAAACCATAAGCTCCTTGGGTACCTTGTTTGCCGGCCAAGTCAGCATAGGCAACCACTTTCTCAGTGTTTTGCCCAAGCATAATGTGCGCTCTCTACCCAGTCTCTGTTAACAGTTTCCTGGCCACCACACCACTTCACAAGCTGAAAGCCAATCCTATCTCTTGTAAATTGGAAGTTGTTTGGTGGTTTGTTGTGACTGTAATAGTAGTACTTTATTTCTAGGTATTAATTTCTGTATCAATCACCCTCAGTTAAGTTACGTTACAGTAATGAACAACTCCAAAATCTAAGTGGCTTTAGCGTAAACTTATTTCTTATTAATATTGTATGTCCATCTCTTTATTCTTGGGCCCAGGCTGAAGGACCAGGCCCTGCCTAACACTTGCTGGGGATTGGGCAAAGGAAAAAGAGAGATGATGTAACTTCATGATGGCTTTGAAAACATCTGCTCAGAAAGTGACGTATTTTACTTACACTGACACTTGATTGGCAAACAAGTCACATGACCAAGCTTGACATTATCAACATGCAAAGAAACAATCTTCTCAAAGGGAGGGCACTACTAATTCCATGGGCAAATCTGATGGCAATGGGGTGGAGACATATAATCCTCCCTCGTGGAGAGGAAGCTTACACTGGGAATAAAAATGTAGTCTGCTACACCTCAGTTACTGCAGGCTCAAAGACTGAAAAATGGTTGTGTGCTCAGCTGAACATTGAGGTTTCATTATTAAAAAAGGGACAGTGAGTACAGAGAACAGCTAGCAGTCTTCTTTTAGTGGCTACTCTAGGTATTTTAACATACTTAATCAATATCTTTACCTTTCTCCCGGAATTTAAGACCTCATAGCACTTTAACTCTTACCATCTTTTCTGCAACTTAAATGCTATCCTAATATTAAGTATCATAGTGAAATCTTTTATCTAATCACACAATTTACACATTAACTTATTGTCTTTTCCAGTCAGATTATATTAGAATTATCAATTATTTACTAATATCTAGAATATTTTCCCCTGAAGTGAATCTTTTAGAATTCTCTTTGGTACAGATCTATTGGTGATAAAACTCTCAATTTTTTTGTCTGTCTAAAAAAAGAATTCTGCCTCCATTATTAAGAGATATTTTTTCTTTGAAAGTATGTAGTAATCACACTTTTTTTTTATCCGCACATTGAATATTTTATTCCTGTCTTTATTCTTTTATTACTACTGTTGAGAAGTTGGCCATCTGTCTAGTTGTCATCACTTGGAAGTGGGGTTTTTTTTCTGGCTGCTTTTAAGATCTTCTCTTTGCCTTAGGCATCCTACAGTTTTATTAGAATATGCCTACATGTAAATTTCTGTTTGTTTACCCTTCTTAGGACTTTTTGGACTTCCTGGTTCTGATGTGTGGAATCTTTCAACAGACATTGCTAAAACAATTCTGTTATTTTCCATTCAAATATACCTCTTCACATTTTGTCTTTTATCTCTGCATGGAACTCCAGACCATCTCATGCTGTCTCTATGCAATTTAACCTATCTTGCATATTTTATTGTCTTTCTGTGACATCCTGGGTAACTTAATGAGATCTGTTATTCATTTCACTAATTTACTGCTCATCTGTGTCAAATCTTTTTAATATATCCAATGAGTATTTTTATTGAGGTAAAATTTACTTAAGATAAAATTAACCATCTAAAGCCTGACCAGGTGATGGTATCATGGATAGAGCATTGACCTGGGATGCTGAGGATCCAGGTTCAAAACACCTAGGTTGCCGGCTTGACCATGGACGTGACCCCATGGTTGCTGCTTTGAGCCCAAAGGTCACTAGCTGGAGCAAGGGGTAACTGGCTTGGCTGGAGCCCCCCAGTCAAAGCACGAGAAAGCAATCAATGAACAACTGAAGTGCTGCAATTATGAGTTGATGCTTCTCATCTTTCTTTCTTCTTGTCTGTCTGTCCATCTCTGTCCCTCTCTTTCTCTCTCTTACCCACTAAAAAAACTAAAATATTAAAAATAACCATCTTAAAATATATACTTCAGCAGCTTTTAGTACATTCACAGTATTATACAACTACCATTCTTATCTTGTTTGTTTCATCAAAATATTTTAATATGCCAGAAAGAAAACCCCATTCTTATTAAGTAGTCACTCCCATTACCCCTTCCCCTTAGCCCTTGGCAACCACTGATCTATTTTCTGTCTCTAAAAATTTACCTAATCTAGATATTTTACATAAATGGAATTATATAATATGTGACTTTATATGTCTGGCTTCTTTCATTTAGCATAATATTTTCAAAGTTCATCCATGTTGTAGCATGTCCTCAACACTTCACTTCTTTTTATGGCTGCGATATTCACTATATGCATATACCATACTTAGTTTATCCATTCACTTGTCAATGGGTTATTTGAGTTGTTCCAGCTTTTGGATGTTATTAGCCTCATTTTTCAAATGAGAAAACTGAGGCTCAGTGAAATTAAGTAAGTTTTCAAAAATCACACATCTAAAAAAGTAATGGAGCTGGAATTCAATTCCAAGTAGTCTAGTTCCCAAGGCCATGATATCCAACATCAGCTTATTCAATAAATATTTATTAAGTAGCTACTATATTCCTGGCACCATAAATTTTCCTCCAACTCTCTAGGCAACTCTAATTGTTCCCTCCTCGGAACTCCCAAGGCATTGTGCACTTGAGATTCACTGCCTGACACAAACATCACTCCCAACTTTCCATCAATGTGACTTCTAGCTCTGGACTTATCAAACTTGAGCAAGGTAAAGAAATGAAGACTATAAACTAAGATAGCAAATTTAAAATTAGCAGTTTTTATCATTATTCCTCATAATGACTCTATGAGGCAAGTACGATTACTTTGCAATAGAATGCCACTGCTAGTAAATGAACCAAATGAAACACCAATAAGCTATAATAAGAAATATTTTAAAATAATGTTTAACATCATACCTCATCAGGGAAATGCAGATTGAAATAACAATGCGATAGCATTATACACCTATCAGAATGGCCAAAATCCAAAACACTGACAACACCAAATGCTGAGGAGGAAGTGGAACAATGGAAACTTATTCACTGCCTGTGGGAATGACAAATGGTACAACCAATTTGGAAGACAGTTTGGCAATTTATTACAAACTCTTGCCATATGATACAGCAATTGTGCCCCTTGGTATTTACCCCAATGAATTGGAAACTTTTGCTTATGCAGAAATCTGCACACAGATATTTATTGCAGCTTTATTCATATTTGCCAACATGTGGAAGCAAACAAGAAGTCCTTCAGTAGGTAAACAGATAAACTGTGATACATCCAGACAATGGGATATTATTCAGCAGTAAGAAGAAATGAGGAAATAAGTTATCAAGCCATGCAAAGGTATGGAGGAATCTTAATGCATATTACTAAGTGAAAGAAGCCAGTCTAAAAACGCTATATGTTGTATGATTCAACTATGTGACATTCTGGAAAATAAAACGATGGAAATAGTAAAAAGATCAATAGTTGTCAGGAATTAGCAGGGAGGAGTAGGTGGAACACAGAGATTTCAGGGCAGAAAAAACTACTCAGTGCCCTATGGACTTCCATCAGGCACTGTAACATTAGCCTGATGGAAGTCCATATATTTAAAGTAGATTTATGTCATTATACATTTGTCCAACCTATAGAACGTTATGATATGTTAATATAGGTTCATCAATTGTGACAAATGTATCATTCTAGTGCAGGATGTTAGTGCAGAAGGTGGTATATGTGTAGGGTTAGGAGGTATATGGGAAATCTCTATACTTTTTGTTTAATTTTTTGTTCTGAAAAATAAAGTCTATTACTTCTAATTAAAATAATAAATCTCTCAAGATGATTGTTGAATGAGGGAACACAGGTTACAGCGGAGGAGAAGGAGACTTCTGAACAGATGCCGAAAGTACTTCTGGGTACTGTCAGGGGTTTGATGTTGACGTATTTGATAAATTGCCAAATGAATGACACCTATCAGTGAGTAAAAGTAGGTAGGGATTATTATCCTCAGTTGGTTGACAAAGAAATAAGACCTGGAGAGACAAAAACATGTCCCCGGCCATACCTAGGAAGGGGCTGCTCAGAACGTCCAAGCCCACCTGCTTCCCTCTGCGTCCTGCACCCACCCCCCCCCCCGCACTCGCCTGCCCACCCAGAGGAAATACGTGGGAAAGTGGGAACGGTCCACTTGATAAAACTTTGTCAAAATGTTTCCAGAAAATTGACATAATTGATGAGCTGTTGGCAAATATCAGTCAAGAAAGATTACTGCAATTGGAAAAGACAAATTACCTATTAAAATCATAAAATTTGATAACGTTTTGGGTCCAAGATTTTTCAAAATGTTTAATTAAAAATATAAAAAAAGATATAATCTACAAAATTTATCATATGAATATAATAATATGAGTAAGAATGTCATTTTCCCAATTTCTTTCCCCCCTAAGAAAAAGGTAAAAAACAGTAATGCACATCAATAGGGGATTGGCTAAAAATGGGGTATATGCATATGTCCATATACACATATTTTAGAATAACATGCAGCTGTACAAAAAGATGTAAAAGCTCTCTATGGAATGAAATATAGTTGGATGAAAAAAGTAGCACTGTAGGCCCTGGCCGGTTGGCTCAGTGGTAGAGCATCAGCCTGGCGTGCAGAAGTCCCGGGTTTGATTCCCGGCCAGGGCACACAGGAGAAGCGCCCATCTGCTTCTCCACCCTTCTCCCTCTCCTTCCTCTCTGTCTCTCTCTTCCCCTCCCGCAGCCAAGGCTCCATTGGAGCAAAGATGGCCCGGGAGCTGGGGATGGCTCCTTGGCCTCTGCCCCAGGCGCTAGAGTGACTGTGGCTCTGGTCGTGGCAGAGTGACGCCCGGGAGGGGCAGAGCATCGCCCCCTGGTGGGCAGAGTATCGCCCCCTGGTGGGCGTGCCGGCTGGATCCCGGTCGGGCGCATGCCGCAGTCTGTCTGACTGTCTCTCCCCGTTAATAGCTTCAGAAAAAAAAAAAATAATAATAATAATAATAATAATAATAAAAAGTAGCACTGTAGAATTAGCCTGATGGAAGTCCATATATTTAAAGTAAATTATAGAAACTTTTATCTGCCATTTATCTTCTTTCTCCCCAAGCCAGGATATAAGATCTTCAGCAACTAAGACCATGTCTGCCCGATAATAGGTGCGAAATGAACACTCGTTACATGATTGAGTGTGTAATTCCAGTTTAAAACAGTAGAAAATCAACGTAAGAGATTAATAATCAGTGAGGAGAAGGAAGTAATATTTAGGGAGCATCTACTCTATTTCAGCCACTTAATTAGTTGCTTTATACTTGTTATCACATTTAACATTCACAAAGTTCTTATGACATTAAGTGAGAAAATTAAGGCTCAGAGAGATTAAATAACTTATCCAGAGTCACATGTTTCTCCTAGCATTCAAAAGGAGGCCTTCTTGATTCCGCAGCTGTTAAGAACATTTTCAGGTATAAACAGTAATAAAATTCCAGAGTCCTTTCAGCAATATCTTGTACATTATCTCCATATTTTGTCCATGTTATATTATGAACCCACTAATAAAAAGCAAATTTAAATGCAAATCTTGAAATGTTGTGTTGAAAGCACCCTATGATGCTATAAATTAAAAAAAAGAAGTTTTATTCAATATCTAAGCTTCTATGAGGAGGTGTAATTGATATTTCCATAGCAGTCCTCCAAAACATACAGGTAGACAGGTCTTACTCTCCCCATTTGGACCAATGAGGAAACTGAGGCTCTGAAAGTTTAAGGCCCTTATTCAAAGTCACAAACATTGAATGTTCAAGCTGAGACTTCCCAGATTTGTCTGATTCCAGAACTTCCGGTCTTTCCAAATTCCTTCCTACTTTCCTATCACAAGGTCAAAGCAGGTAAAGGCCCTCCAATAGTCTGGGCTTTCTTTTTCTCAAAGGTTCAGATCTGGCCAACCAACACTGAAGGCCAGAAGAAGCAGGCTGGGCTGAGCTAGCTGAGCTTTGGTTGTGTAAGGTCTGCTTAATGACCCTTGAAGGCCCAGTGTATCAGAAAACATGACTGGCAGACAGTCAAACAAGGCCCGCGGCAGAGCGAGCTTCATGTTCTCTGTCCTGTTACAGTCAAACCCATCATTGAAAAGCTGTCCGTTCCTTCCAGATCCCTGTATTATGTATGGGTTGCAGGGTTACCAATTAGTTTGAGCAAGTGCTAAAATAAATAAATGATGAGGAACCTTCTATTTTCATCCAGGGTAATTAAGGCCAGTGTTTGGGGAGACAAGGCAGAATGGGGGTTACATTAAAGGCGTTATATAGCCCTTAAACTATTCCATTCAGCAAAACTAACGGTCTGCTCTGCAGCTTCTGTTTACGAATGGGCCCACTGCCCCCACTGGGCCTCCTTCCTTGGGTCTGGGGCTGACGCTTGGACAGAGGCAGTTATGCAGAGCTCATGATTTTATTCTTTCTTAAGATCCCCTTATATAACCGATTTGTTGTGCAATCCAACAGTTGGTGGTTCAAGGAAGCTGGTCCGTACCTTAGATAAGAAGTTGAATTATTCCAGAGGACATTTGGAGTCAGGCAGGCTGGGAGACGGGGAGGAGTGAACAGGGCCTCCCACACAAGACACAGTATTTTCGCTCAGAAGTTCCCTATATGTAAGCCACACGAGTCCCCCATTTCCTGAGCATCTGTATTTGGTGAGCACTGGAAACCTTTTGCTTTCCCACTGACTGCCCCTTGTTTCCTCTTAGTAAAGTCAAAAACATGACCCAGTTGCAACAGAGATACAAAATAACAGTTTGGCAGGAGGAGGAGGAGAAGGGAAGGAGGTGCAGTGGGAAAAAGTCTCCATAATTGAAGTGAGCTCAGAGACTCACAAGAGCATTAATGGACACCTTCAAGATTGCATATATGCATAGACATGCACATACTCACACACACTGACAATCGCCCCTAGAACAATAGGTCTCGGTGACAGATGTGAGTTAGAGGAGGAAAAAGGAGGAGAGGGAATCAGAATACATCATACTGAGAAGCCAAACGATCTATAAATTGTCGGCAATGGTTTTCTTTTCATGAAAAAGTTGGAACAGATCCTAGAATCAGAATGTTTATTTCCTTGTAGACTTGCTTCTCAGTCATAATAAAATGTCAGTGGCCCTCAGTGCCTACTCTCCTGCCATTCCACATCCTCACGCAGGGAACACCTGGAGCCTGGATCCCCCCCCCCCCCCCGATGGAGCAACACAGGAGCCTGACACCTGTGCAAGGTTTTTTCAAAATCAAATACAGTGACAGAGAAAATGTATACCTAGTTTCTTTCACGATTGCCTTACCTTTATTGCTTTCCATTTTCAAATCCAGGAGGTGCGTGTGGCAGAGGAAATGTCTTTTATGTATGTACATCTTGATTAAAAGAGGATAATGATGTGCATTAGATCCTAGACCCAAAGGGAATCTAGTGACATGATGGATATTTTAATCTCCATATGTGTGGTCCCAACCTACCTTGGGTAATAATGGCGTTAGGATATTCGGAGTTAAACTTTCTCTCCCAGGTCCTATGCATATACCATGCTCAATGCTTGATAATATATTAATACTTTTCATCTTTACAACAACCTAGTAGTATTGTTGCACTCATTTTGCACATATGAAATCGGGGCTTAAAGAGCTTAGATAAGTTTCCCAAGGTCTCGACACAAGAAAGTATACAAAATTGGATTTAAAACTTAGCTATCTGACCTAAAGTATGGTATCTATTTTTTTTTCCTTTTTGTATTTTTCTGAAGCTGGAAACGGGGAGAGACAGTCAGACAGACTCCCGCATGCGCCCAACCGGGATCCACCTGGCGCGCCCACCAGGGGCGACGCTCTGCCCACCAGGAGGCGATGCTCTGCCCTTCCGGGGCGTCGCTCTGCCGCGACCAGAGCCACTCTAGCGCCTGGGGCAGAGGCCAAGGAGCCATCCCCAGCGCCCGGGCCATCTTTGCTCCAATGGAGCCTTGGCTGTGGGAGGGGAAGAGAGAGAGACAGAGAGGAAGGGGAGGTGGAGAAGCAAATGGGCGCTTCTGGCCAGGAATCGAACCCGGGTCCCCTGCACGCCAGGCCAACGTTCTACCACTGAGCCAACTGGCCAGGGCCAAGTATGGTATCTTAACCACACTCATTACATCTACATTCCATGTAGGAAAAAAAGGAAGGAAGGAATGAAGGAAGAGGGGAAAAGGCATGAGCCATTTGGGTCTTAGCTTTTATTGGGAAAACAGTAGTTTTCTCAGAGACCTCACCTAGTGGAAGTATTCATCAGCAGAACTAGATGCATGGAGAAAAGGGGAGATATTTTTTCCTAGGTATATTGCAACCCCCGTTCCCAACTAACTGGAGCTTTTATAATAAGGGAAGAAGGGAGAATAGATACTAAGTAGACAACCAGCAGCCTCTGCCACACTGGGCATCTCACATATGTGATGGCAGAATGCTGGTGTGACGTTGCTAGAGTCTGGGCTGGGATATTGCAAGTCAGAATTAGAAGAAATAAAAAGATCCAAAAAAAATTTTTTTTTTAAATATACTTTTAATTTTAGACCAGATTTAATTTTTATTTATTTATTTATTCATTTTATAGAGGAGAGGGAGAGACAGAGAGAGGAGAGACAGAGAGAGAAGGGGGAGGAGCTGGAAGCATCAACTCCCATATGTGCCTTGACCAGGCAAGCCCAGGGTTTCGAACCGGCAACCTCAGCATTTCCAGGTCGACGCTTTATCCACTGCGCCACCACAGGTCAGGCCAAAATATTTTAAGAAAAAAAATAATTCACTTGCAGATATATTGGAGAGAGGTCCTGAAAAAGAAGGATGAATGAGATAATGCAAAGAAAATGGGAATGTGTTGAAGAGAGAAAGAGCAGGCTGTACTGGACCGAAGATGGGTCTGGTTTGTACACGGAGTTTGGAGTGATGGTGGACATCCAAGTGCACATGCCCTTTAGGAGCTGCCAATCCCAAATCCTGAGGGCAAAGGGTGGATCTCAGCTGGAGCGGTCAGCTTCGAAGTGACAGTGGAGTGACGTATGTGTTTCTCAAAGCAGAGAGCCTAACGGAAGAAAAACAGGCTCACGGAGCATCCTCCCTGAGATAAGAGAAAATGCACTGATAAAAGGGAACAAAAACCTTTGCTAGGAGTTCAGAGGAGAATCCGGAAAGTGGACTTTCATAGACGACTGGGTGAGAGGGCGTTTCAGGGAGGAGGTTAACTGTCAAATGCCGCTGAGAACTCAAAGAGGAAGGGAACTTAGGAAGACCCCTGATTTGGTGAAAGAAGATAATTATTATCTGGAGGCAGCAGAATGGAGAAGAATGAGGGGAACAGAAGTCAAAAGATAGCTGTTGCTCTCAGCAGTGGCTCAGAAAGGGCTGTAAGAAGTACATTTGAATCCCCAGTGGTTTAAATATGTCCTCTAATTATATTATTTTATGATACTGAGATTCTGTTGTTCCTACATAGCAGGTAGAGCACCTTTTTTTAAAATAAAATTGAATATTAATTTACTTCATTACTATTTCCTGACCGTGGTAGAAAACTTGTATTATTGTGTGAGACTACGTGGACTAGGTAGTGGGCAGAAAGATAAAAAATGCTTTTACACATCGTGCTTGTATTTTATCCACTGTTCGCTCATGTTAAAAGCCATTCACCTGCCCAGCCCCGAAAAGCATTCCCACAGCTCCATGCCCCACTTCAAAGGACCGGCACTCCCCAAAGTCCAGTTGCATTTGGATTCTTTGAAGTCTCTGTGGGAGAAACTGAAGTATTTAAGACAAAAAGTCACTGTAGGTCACCTGAGTGTCAAGTCTCCATCACCACCCCTTGAGACTAAAAGCTGTTTTTAAAGTGTAATGCTTTTCTCCCTTTCTGCAAGAGAAGCACCATCCCGAGCTATTGATGCTCCAAGGGCAGGGGCCCAGGGCGCAGCCGAGCTGTGGTCCATGATTCATCAGGATGAGGGCTATTCACAGGCTTTTGAAAGTCCATTCAAATAATTTTCCAGTAAGATGAAAACACTGAGTCATTTGAAAGAAAACAGAGATACCTTAGAGCTGTCACTTCATTCAAGACACTCAGCAATGTTCCTCAAAGGCTGGTAAGGCTCTCAAAGTGTTATTACATAAGATGACTTTAGGTAATATAGGACTGAGCATTTGATTAGTCAGCTTAGGTTAAGTTAGGCTGCAGTAACAAAATGACCTGTGAGAAAAATCACAGTGGCTTATAATAATACACATTTATTTTTCCCACACACCCGGGTAAGTTGGCAGCTGGTTTCAGCTCCGCTTCATGTTTTATTTATTTCAGGACCAGGTTGAAGCACAGCTTCTAATTCAGGTTCCATGCAGGGAAAAAGAATCATGGCAAGTCCAGAAAACACCTCGGAAACATCCTAGGCCTGCACAGAGGACCTCACTGGGCAGAGCCAGTCACATGGCCAAGCCTGACATCAATGGGGCTGGAAATAGAATCCTTCCCAGCAAAGTTGGGCCCTGGAGAGTGGAGTACTGAATATTTAGATCAAATCATTTTAATTGAATATATTTGTCTAAAGGTATATTATAAAAATATAACCAAATCTATGATTTCACAGATATGTTTCTAAAATACTTAAGTGAAAACATACGTCAATTTAAAGAGTAATTTTAACTAAACAATGGGATACCTGGTATAAAGTTATGACAAAAATTATGATGTTGTATAAATGACAGGAATTTAGAAAACAATACACTAAAATGTCAGGTGATGTCTTTTTTCCTGAGTAAATAGAGTAATTAAACACCACTGACTCTTATTTGGTGACTGAGAAATAAACTATGAATCAGGATTCTTAATTATGCACTTTAGAGCAGTGGTCCCCAACTTCTGGCTGCGGACCGATACTGGTCCGTGTGCCATTTGGTACTGGTCTGCAGAGGAAGAATAAATAACTTACATTATTTTCGTTTTATTTATATTTAAGTCTGAACGATGTTTTATTTTTTAAAAATGACCAGATTCCCTCTGTTACATCCATCTAAGATTCACTCTTGATGCTTGTCTCGGTCATGTGATACATTTATCCATCCCACTCTAAAGGCCGGTCTGTGAAAATATTTTCTGACATTAAACCGGTCCATGGCCCAAAAAAGGTTGGGGACCACTGCTTTAGAGAGTATCTATCTATACTTTAGATAGATACGGATAAAGATCAAAGAGGGTGCTGTAGACTTATTTGTGTGCCCCACTCAATTTATAGTTGAATCTTTTTTTCTTTTCTTTTCTTTTTTCTGTATTTTTCTGAAGCCGGAAACGGGGAGAGACAGTCAGACAGACTCCGACATGCACCCGACCCGGATCCACCCCGCACGCCCACCAGGGGGCGATGCTCTGCCCCTCCAGGGCATCGCTCTGTTGCGACCAGAGCCACTCTAGCGCCTGGGGCAGAGGCCAAGGAGCCATCCCCAGCGCCGGGCCATCCTTGCTCCAATGGAGCCTTGGCTGCAGGAGGGGAAGAGAGAGACAGAGAGGAAGGAGAGGAGGAGGGGTGGAAAAATAGATGGGCACTTCTCCTGTGTGCCCTGGCCGGGAATCAAACCCGGGACTTCTGCATGCCAGGCCGACGCTCTACCACTGAGCCAACTGGCCAGGGCCTTCATAGTTAAATCTTAATAGTTGATATGACTGAATTTGGAAATAGGGCCTTTAGGGAGGTAATTCAGGTTAAATGAGGTCATAGGGTGGGGATCCAATCCAATAGGATGGGTGCCCTTACAAGAAGAGCAAGAGCCACCAGCGCTTCCTCTCTCCTGGAGCATTGAGAAGAGGCCATGTGAGGACACAACAAGACAGCAGGTGTCTACAAGAAACCAAATTTTCTAGCACCTTGATCTTGGTCTTGCAGCCTCAGAATCACAGAGCAAAAATTTCTGTTGCTGAAGCCACCTGATTTGTAATATTTTTTTTTCATGGCATCCTAAGTTCACTAATACAGAAAGTAATATTAAACAAGAACTTATAGAGCACCAATTATGTGCAAAAGTATTATACTAGAGCCTGCAGAGGTCTCAGAGATAAATCATGAGGAACCCCTATCCTCACGGAAAATGAAATCGTGTACATAAATGATGATGCGAATAGAAAGACAAGAACAGGTAAGATTCAATGGTGTTCAGAGTGAGAACTAGTAGAATTATGGAAAGCATCATGGCAGAGATGCTATTTAACATTTGGCTAGAGTGTGGATAAGTGAAGTAACAGAAAGACCATTGTAGGTCGAGGGACTAGAAGAGGGGTCCCCAAACTTTTTACACAGGGGGCCAGTTCACTATCCCTCAGACCATTGGAGGGCCGGACTATAAAAAAAAACTATGAACAAATCCCTATGCACACTGTATGTATCTTATTTTAAAGTAAAAAAACAAAATGGGAACAAATATAATATTTAAAATAAAGAACAAGTAAATTTAAATCAACAAATTGACCAGTATTTCAATGGGAGCTATGGGCCTGCTTTTGGCTAATGAGATTGTCAATATGCTCCTCTCACTGACCACCAATAAAAGAGGTGCCCCTTCCAGAAGTGCGGTGGGGGCCAGATAAATGGCCTCAGGGGGCCGCATGTGGCCTGCGGGCGCGTAGTTTGGGGACCCCTGGACTAGAAGATACAGAGGGACAGAGGTGAAGCTTGAGTCAGGATGCACAGGCATAGGGGAGAACATGAGGAGGGTAGTTGAGGCTAGGATGTGAAAAGCCTTAAAAAGCCATAACAGAATGCATGCTTGTCATCCTGTGGGCACTTTGAGAATACTCACACCCCCCATTTTAAGCTGGAGAGTGGCTGTGATCTGATTTGGAGTTTATAAGAGGATCCTGCATCTGTGACAAGAATAAATTGCATGAGGGAGAGCTATTGCCAAAGAAAGGAAGGAGGAAGAGAAGAGGAGAGTTGGAAAGGTAATGTCAGCATTTCCAGTTGAAAGGCGAGTAGGGTCCAGCGAGGGAAGTGCGTGTGGAGAGTGGAGGTAGGTGTAAGCCAGGTTCATGTGAGAGGCAAGAGAGGAGAAGAGGAGAAGTGAGGCAGGAGTATAGGAAAAGTGATTCTTCACATCTCCTGAATTAGAATCTCTTTGGAAAATATCTTAATCCTTGCCACAGAAAAACACACACACGGTGCGCACACACATCAATTTACCTTCAATTGTAAGTGGTTTGTAAACCTTCTAAAATCTATCTGTAGTCCCTAAGTTAAGATATCCTAGAAACCTGTTGACTGACTTCTTTTTATTTTTATTTATTTATTTACTTATTTTTGTATTTTTCCGAAGTTAGAAGTGGGGAGGCAGTCAGACAGACTCCTGCATGCCCCCGACTGGGATCCACCCAGCATGCCCACTAGAGGGCAATGCTCTGCCCATCTGGGGTGTTGCTCTGTTGTGGCCGGAGCCATTCTAGCACCTGAGGTGGAGGCCATGGAGTCATCCTCAGCGCCCCAGCCAACTTTGCTCCAATGGAGCCTTGGCTGCAGAAGGGGAAGAGAGAGACAGAGAGGAAGGAGGGGGGGAGGGGTGGAGAAGCAGATGGGTGCTTCTCCTGCGTGCCCTGACCGGAAATTGAACCCAAGACTTCCACACACTGAGCTGACGCTCTACTGCTGAGCCAACCAGCCAGGACCAACTGATTTCTTTTTTAAAGTAATATCTTTGACATTAGATTATTTCACTATGATTATCCCTCTTTTCTACATTTTGAATAGAGTCAATAGTGTTCTGGAAGTTGAAGAATATGACTAGAGAAGACTTTGCTACTTCTATTCACTTATTTATATATTTCTCTCTAGCTCAATCAAGGAGGTGCAGAAAGAACCAGTACTTTCTCAAGAAGACAACTTGCTAGAGGTCACATACATTAGACAACAATGTAGACAATCTCCCATCATCGCCAATGGGAGTGAAGGGCGATTGCAGAGGAAGGAGCCCCTGGAAAAGAGAGGACAGGTGAGGCCCTGACATGAGCTCGGTTCATGTATCCGGCATGTGTTGAAAAGTATGAAGACGATGAAAAGGAAATGATAGGACAATGTAAAATAATCCATAATCTTATGGCAAATTAGCTCCTAAAAGGCTGAGTCCCACCTCCTCACTCCCACAACGTGTTCCCATATCACCCAAAGGAGTGTTCCATCAGTGCCCAAAGCCTCCCATTTATATGGTGTCTTCAGGTATTGTCAATTCCAGTGCAAGAACCTACAGTAGTCTCTTTGGTTTCTGGTCATACTCAGCTCCGGCTGCCCATTAGAATCATACAGGTACATTGGGGAGAAAATACAGTGTTCAAGGCCCAGCCCAGACTAAACTGAGACAGAACTTCTGCAGGTGGGGCTCAGGCATCTGTATTTTCCCTATCACCCCAAGTGATTCTGCTGTACAGTCGGGAGGAGAAAACCAAGCTGGACTTCCCCCGGGTGCTGAGTGGCCGTCACACTCTCTGTTGGCGGAAGACCTGGACTGAGCCCTGGCCAGTTCTCGACGCTGCCGCCCTCACACCTCTGCACTGCAGCGAGTGTGCGGGTTTCGTGGTCTCCATTTTTTTTAAAGTGAACAAAAATAAGTAATTTTGCATAGGGTCCATATCGATCGTGTATTTGAAAGAAAAATACACCAAAATATACTGCTCATAAAAATGAGGGGATATTTTATTGCTTCATATTCGTTTTGAAATATCCCCTCATTTTTGTGAGCAGTATATTAAGAGTGTTAACTTTGGGCTAGTAAGATTATAAGTAATTTTGACCTTTTTGTTTTAGATGTCACATTTTCTATAGGAATGTTTTAGTCTTTGTTACATTAAAAAAAAAAAAAAAAGACCATGTATTTCTAAGTAAGTTAATTAAGTACTTCATATTATTTAGAAAAAAAAAAATCCAGGAATAATTTTGTACAGGGAGCCACAGAAACTAGTTATGTTCTAAGGACAGCACCTTGTTAGAAAGAAATTCTTGAGCCCAAATCAGGTAGAGTTTGGGTGAAACTAGCAAACATAAAGAAGAAAATAAAAGAGGGCAGAGGGAGAAAACTTAAGAAAGGAAGTAATAAGAGAAAACACTAGCCATTCCGAACAGGAGGTGAGGGTGGATGGGAAAGAGACAGAGTTCAGAGTTCAAAGACCAACACCTGAGAACATGGGGGCTCTCAAAAACAAAACTTTTTTCCCCCCAAATGTAATGATTTTTGAGCCAGAGGTCAGTGGGAGGTTTGACATGATGTGTTTTGAATCCTAAATTGGATGCTGCACACAGAGAGTAAATTAATGTAGGTCCTCAAAGAGAACAGCCCGTTTATCTCAATGTTTCCTTCCATCCAAACCAAGCTGATGAAAGATAACATTCAGCCCTGGTTTTCATAAAGCCAAACTGGACACATTCACAAAATCAGGAGAGGCACTGAGGGGGTAAGTAGAGCATGAATGATGGGCAGAGAAAAGAGAATTAAAAAAAAAAAGTCTGATGGCCATTATTTTACTTTTTAATTATCCCATATGGTATGTCATATGTCTGGTTTGAGTAAAAATGTCCAATCTAAAGTGCAGAAGCAACCAAAAAAGCGAACGCTGACGGTGTTCTCCTTTGAAGGTGAAATCTAAGTCGGTCGCCATCCACAGTCACTGCCCTGCCCCATGGCTGACTCCTTTTTCTAAGCCTGTCCTTTTGACACAGGTAGCATCAACGTGACTTGTCACCCAGTTCGAGCAGCTCTCTAGATGGCATTTTCTGTCCTTGCACAAAGGGAGCGTTAGCTGAACGGTGGCACTTCATCTCCTGGAAGGCAGGACAATGTTCTCAGTTCTTAGGCACCTTCATCCCTTGAGACTTTCTCCCTTGTCACATAGTTGTCAGGAACTGTCCCCTGCTGACGTTTGAGCTGCCAACCTCTCTGGATCAGCACAGACCAGGGTAAATTGGAGCTAAAGAGCTCTCCTTGACTCTTCTGGCCACCTCGGAGGAGAGTAACTGCTTAGTGCCCAGTTAAAAGTCCCCCGGCAGAGGACCCTGTTCCTGGCCTTGCCCTCCTCGAAGCCCATCTTTCACTCAGTGCTGGGGGTACTAACCCCCTCTCAGTGCTAAACCCTGTTCTAACAACTCCCTATATGAATGGACAGATATAATCAGGAAAGTTTTTTAAGTTAGTACTTTGTAGAAGATTCTTTTGGGAGAAAAAACAGATTATTCTTATTACTATTTTCTTCTTATAACCCAGTCTAACATGGGGTTATTTGATTGCAACGTATCATTATAAAAATCAGATGGGATTACAGTCTATATATGGCTGTTGGTGGGTATGGCAGAAATTCCAGGCTGCAGGACTGAAAAGGATGTTGAACACCAGCTAGTCCAGTGCTGGTCAACCTGGTCCCTACCGCCTCCTAGTGGACATTCCAGCTTTCATGGTGGGTGGTAGCAGAGCAACCAGAGTATAAATAAAAAGATAGATTTAACTATAGTAAGTTGTTTTATAAAGATTTATTCTGCCAAACTTAGTGAAAATCTGACATAAAGTACTTGGTAAGTAATTATTATTATATGCTATAACTTGCTTTAACTCTGCTTTATAAATTTTATAAAGTAAAGTTACTTCCCTACTTTATAAATCATCATTACTGTGGAACCGGTGGGTGGTTAGAAAATTTTACTACTAACAGATACAAAAGTGGGCGGTAGGTATAAAAAGGTTGACTAACCCTGAGCTAGTCCAACCTCCACTCTGCAGCTTAAACCCCTTTAACATTTTCCAACCCCCTGATGATCCAGCCTCTATATAAACATCTTCATTAATGGCAAACTTGTTGTATTCTAATACAATTCAGCTCTAGAGAGCTGTGAGTGTTGAAAAATCCCTCCTTCCCTGGGCCTGTAAAACTGGAATAGGTGCCCTTCTTGGTCCTTGTGTCACCTGTGTGACCACATCTGGTGGCATTTCCCACCCTTTGGCTTGTAATTGGTCATCAGCTCCCAGGCTCCACGCCCTACCTCTCCATGCTGCAGGCCCCTTGAGGGCAAGCATTGTGTCCCTCTTCAACATTCCATCCTGGCACAGAGCACAGAACACTTACTGGGTCATCAGACACGACCTGCTGAACGACTGAATAAATGAATGGTGGGCTTGAGGCAGCATCCTTGGAGGAGAGTGCTAACAACAGCTGTTTAAACAATACACAGCAAATACATGAGTGGCTGCTAAGTGCCTTCTGCTCCCGGAGTCCATGTTTCCCCATCTACACAAGACAGGATGAAACTACCAGTCCTCCCTGGGGGGTGTACGGAAATACATGGGGAAGTTTGGGTTGTTACATGGTTTTCACCTGAATGCTGCTGACAGGCGCCAGGGGTTCACAATGTTCTGCTATATCTGGGACAGTCTAGCACAAAGAATTGCTCACCACACGTCATTCCCACGAAATACCAATAGCGCCCCATTGAGAACACCTGTGGATCAAAGACAGGCTGCGAATCCAGGGAATAGCAGTCTAGTCCTAACTCTGCCACCAGCTAGCATGTGACCTTGAGCATACTGGCTGATCTCTCTACTGCATCAATTCCCTCATCTTCCACATGGGGATAAAAAAAATTGTTTGTTGTTTTTACCTCCCAGAGTCAAATAAAATAATTATGGTGACATGCAAAAAACATAGGAGCACCATACACATATGAGTCCTCACTGCTGTTCCATGAGGGGCCCAGCAACTGGGCCAGCATTTCTGGAAACCGGAGGGGTTAACCACCAAGTGTTGCCAAGGAGTGGCCTTTGTTAGGCCCCTGATTGTGTACACTGACCCTGAACTCATGGTCAACTCAACGGCACTGCTGTGAGGGGAAGGAGAGGGAGGAGGGGCCAGAGGGCAACAGAGACCAGAGGAGGCACTCAGGGGGAGTGGGCGTGTCCTCCCTCCGCCTGGAATTGCCTCTGCCAGGGGCTTCCGCGGGCTAACTCCTGCTGCAGCCTTCACAGCTGTAAGTCCCATCACACCCTCTCCTGCTTAACCCCTTCCGGTAGCTCCTCATCTCACCGAGGACACTGCCACTGCACCAGGAGAAGAGAACTTCCTCCCCGCCTCGCCTCCAGCCACACCCTCCCTTGCTCATGTCTTTCCAGCCACACTGGCTTCTGGCTGTTTTGTTTAGTAAACTCAGCTAGTTCTTACCTTAGAGCATTTACTCATTTCTTCTACCTAGTGCTCTAACTCTGGACCTTTGTATGGTTTGCGTCTCCATCCCATGACTCTGATCTTGACTCAATGCTTTCTCCTCCGGGAAATTATTTAAAGCAGTCTCCTCCACAGCATGGATGGACTTGGAGGGCGCTAAGCCAGTGAGTAAGTCAGAAGGATCGCAATCACATGTGGAATGTAAAAACAAAATAAAAACCAACCCACAGAGGCAGACAACGGATTGGTGCTTCGCAGTGGGGAAGCGGGTGGAGGATGGACTAAATGGGTAAAGGGGTCCGCTGTACGGTGACCGGTGGGAATGGGAGCTAGACTTGTGGTGCAGAGCACGAGGCAGGTGTCGTTATAATGTTGCACACCTGAAACTCATGTTACGTTATAAACCCATGTTACCTCAATAAAAAAAAATACATTTTAAAAAATGATTAAGGAAAAATAAGTATATACAAGAAAAACAATAAGACTCCCATTTGAAAAATTGATGAGGCAAGTCATAAAGAAAACATTTAGGTGGATGATAAAATTCAAGACGTTGAATCTAAATAATCCAGCAAATAAAAATGTTTTTAAATAATTAAAATTCTCCAGCTACATGTCCACCATCCTTACCACTCCCCTCCCCATTTCCTTTTCTTTTCTTTTTTTTTTTTTTTTTTTTTTGAGAGAGAGAGAGCGGGACAGACAGGAAGGGAGAGAGATGAAAAGCATCAACTCATAGTTGCAACACCTTAGTTGTTCATTGATTGTTTTCTCATATATGCCTTCACTAGGGGGCTCCAGCCGAGCCAGTGACCCCTTGCTCAAGCCAGTGACTTTGGGCTTTAAGCCAATGACCTTTGAGCTCAAGCCAGTGACTATGGGATCAGTGATTCCACACTCAAGCAGGTGACCCTGCACTCAAGCCGATGACTTTGGGGTTTTGACCTGAGTCCTCAGTGTCCCAGGGCAATGCTCTATCCACTATGCCAATGCCTGGTCAGGTCCCCGTTTTCTTCTTAGCATTTGCCTTGCTACCAGAAGCTTTTTGTATATTTATTTGTTTACTTATGTATTTTCTGCCTCCTTTCCACAGAATGTGATTTCAAAAGAGCATTTTACCTGTGTGTTCACCACTCTAACCACAGTGCATAGAGCATTGTTTGTACCATAGTAAACACTTAATGTATATTTGCTGAGTAAAGGGATGGATGTATGAAAATGGATGGATGGGTGAATGGATGGGTGGATGGATGGATGGGTGGATGGATGGGTGGATGGATGGATGGATTCTTCCAGATTTAGCTCAGGAATCAGCTCCTCCAGAAAGTTGTTTCTAACTCCTGTAGGCTCATAATTCTCTGTGTTCTCATGCCAATCACAGAGTTGACCAGCTCACACAAACTTCTCTCTTTATCCATCTGTCTCCTTACCAGGCTGTGAGGCCCTCAAAGCAGGGATCATGTTTCCTTCAAGTTTGTATCTTTATTGCCTTGTCCGTAACCATCAAACTGAAGTGAACTGAACTAAACAATGGCCATGGCAACCACATTTTCTTCTTGGAACAACCTGGTGAGGGGGGACAGGAAGTAGCAGACATGGCCAGCTGGCTTGGACTTGTTCTGGTGGCAACCACTTGAAATTGAGAATCGGATTCCACAGAGTCCTGGCATCTGTCACACACTTTCAGGATTTCCTTTTCTATTTTGATGAACAGATATGTTCCTTGAGAAATGCATAAAAATTAAGATTTTGCCCTTTCAGATGAAAAATTATTTAAAATTCAAAATTAACTCTGAAAGATTTAATCTTACAGATTAAAAGATTGAAAAAATATTTTTGTTGCCTGTCTTGCGCCAGACACTCGACTTGGTATTATGGAATGTGTTGCCTCCTAATAGCCCAGAACATAAGTATGAAGTCCACTCAGAGGATAAGACTGAGGTTCAGAGTGGTTAAGGTGTCCAAGTTCTCACAGCTGATATGTAGCAGGATCTAGGGTAGAATTCATAACTCTTACAGGTAAGGTCTGTGTATCTTCTACAACACCACGAGAATACAGCAGGAAGTTACCCCTAAATTACCTGCTCTGTCTGTTAGAATTCTTACATTTGGGGCTTTCTTAAAGAGAGGCGCTCCAGAATTCCTCATGTCCCACCCGTGGCAGCTCTCCATCTTCATTCGGCCCCTTTCACAGCTGGCAGGGGGTAAACACCGTGAACCATACCAACCGGGGCTGACATATGGGCATTCCTACTTGAACAACAGACTGTTTGTGCAGCCGCTCCCTTTATAATAAAAACGAGGTATTTGGAAGATCGAAAGCAATTTGGGTTTAAATCATTGTTGGCTTTGTGGGCCAGCGAGAATCAGCAAATAGAAGAACATCTGCCTTCCTTAAAAATCGTACAAAAATGTCGTCACTGGGCAAAAATCAAACTTCCACAAAATGAAATATTTTGGCTACAAATTCCTATAACAATGATCACATTGTCTGCAAGTTCTGGTCATACATTATTAATACATTTTCAGAGAAAATATTTTAGCAAATGCAGGTTTTATGGATTTGACTTGAAGCGCAAATACGTTAGCGATGTTTTAGGTTGAGTTTCTTCACTGGATGTGTTCTGGCAAACGAGAGGTGGAGTGGCCGGTGGGACTTGAGAGATTAGCTTGAGTTTATTTTAAAATTCAATTTGTTTTTTGTTTTGTTTTTGTTTCTGGTTTTTTGGGGGGGAGGAGGGGTTCTTTTGGAATGCTTGTACTGGTACAATAATGTAGACTTTAAATCTAATATGAATGCCATAAGCTCTTTGACTCTGGACCCTTCTGTTACTCCTCCTCGGCCACCCTTGTTCAGAATTCCCATGGCGTTCAGAGTAGTAAGGGCCAGGGGGCCGATGGGGGAATGAGTGCGGGCTCACCTAGTCTATTACCTGTGTGCACCTCATTGTAGAGAAAGTGTCATGTCCAAATCTTGGCTCAACTCCTTAGTTGTGTGGCCTAGAGCAAGTAACTTAACCTCTCTGAGCCTCAGTTTTCTTAACTCTAAAATGAAGAAGATAGTGCCTACTTCAGAATGTTGTGGCAAGGATAAAGGAGGTAATTTATGTGAAAGTTCCTAGAATGATTCTAGGACCTTGGGTGTCCCCCCTTGCTTTGCCAATTATGGGGTAGAAAGTAGTAGTACGTTACTTGCGTTGTCAAAGATTGTAACAAATTAAGTGTATGGGTTCCTGTTTGAATCATCCAAGACCAATCACTGGGATGTACATTTGTGTTTGTGTCTACATCTGTGTACTCCCAGGGGAGAAAGAAAGATTAAGTTGTGATACATAGAGCCCACCTGCGTAGTGGTTAAGAGCACGAGTCCTGTCTGTATAGGTTAATGTCCTTGCCTGCCGTGTACCTGCTGTGTGGCTGTAGGCAAGTTCTGTGATCTCTGTGCTGCATCTTTGTCTGTGGAAGGGGAGAGATAACTTAGGTCTGTTGTGAAGATTAATTGAGTTAATATATATTACATCCTTAGTATTAGCTATTTTTATTTAACTCTGTATTTGTGATTGAACTGGAAACAGAACTCTCTTTGGCTGTTAAGCCCCTGAATCAATAGCTCTGTTCTCCATTTCTGGGATCAGCAGAACATGGCATCGAACAAAACTGTGGCAACGAAAGAAACAGAGATTCCAAGGAGGTTTGTGCTCAAGGAGGCGCCAGGGCAGTGATCTGCAAGGGCACAGGCAGTGGGATGACAGGAGCCGAGAGCTTAAAAGGAACAGCAAAAGAGCATGAAGGGAGCAGTGGTTTAGGGAGGGCACAGGGCCCAACGGTCAGAGGACACAGCGACACCTCTGCCTGCTGCTGACGGTGCTCATGTGGAAGGTAGCACTTGAAACTTGGGGTTGGGAATGTTGCAGGTTCTCAGGACCAGCATGGGTGATGTGGAAAAGCCTGTTTGGTGTCTGCAGAAGTGGTTAGGCCTCTTCCAATAACATTGCATTGAGCGTGCCAGCTAGTGGGGAAGGCCAGGAGTTCAAGTGGACACATTTCCCTGATAGCTTGGGGAACAAAGCTAGAGGATCCTTTGTGGCAACATGGGGCAAAGGCTTCTAATACAATTAACAGGTGACAACTAGGGGTTAAGATAAAAGAGAAGAGCAATTATGTAAAGTTACCCCCACCTCCAATGCTCAAATCTGTGCTTATACATTTCATGTAACTTACTGTATTTTTCGCTCCATAAGACACACCTGACCATAGACACATCTAGGGTTTTAAGGAGGAAAATAAGAAAAAAAAATCTGAACCAAATGGGGTGTTAAAATATTTAATAAAATATACCACAATAATATTTCAACAATGTAAACTCAACAGCAGTATTAACAACTATTAGCACTGTAACTAACAAATGAGAAGAGACTTTAATATTCAAATATTCTTCTAGTTGTCCAGGAACCCCAGGAACTCATCATTGCTAGTGTCAGAATTTAAGAAGCTCAGTTTCTCCTAATCACTGGTATCACTTTCTTCGCTATTTTCATATATGATACCATCTTCAGTGCCATCTAAGGCATTGCTAATGCCACATTTTTTGAATGACCGTTCCACAGTTTCATTCTTCACTGACTGCCAGGATGTTTTCACCCATTCACAAACTTGAGTGACGGTGGGTCTCTTCATTCGTCCAGTTGGTGTCAGATCATGATCACCAGTAGCCATCCATTTGTTCCACTCTTCTCACATAAAGACTTTGAACGGTTTGTTGATGGAAATGTCGAGAGGTTGCAACTGGCTGGTAAGACCCCCAGGAATTACAGCTAGATGAGTCTTCACTTCTTTAAAGGTTTTTTTTTGTGTGTGTGTGATTTTGCTAAGATGTGCTCTAAACTGGTCAAGCACCAATAGGGCAGCAAGTGAGGTCAGCACTTCTCACAGAGCTCCACCGCTGCAGCACCCTCTCATGTCTGCCCGGGACGATGCCAGATGAATGTGACCACACAACGTCACTCGCCTTCCCTCCTGCGCTGCACGCAACTGTGGAAACTGGAACCAGGAGAGCACTGAGCAGATGCCCGGGTTCCACACACGGCCATGGGGTATGATTACGCTCCCGCTGACGCTCATTCTACATGTTTACCAGCATAGTGCCCCATAGCAGCTAAAACAAAATGAACATTCACTTCATAAGATACACGGGCATTTTCCCCTCCACTTTTGGGGGGTGGGGGAAGTGTGTCTTATGAAGCAAAAAATATGGTAGATCATTAAATGTGCAGAGTTCTGGGAACTGGGAACTCAGGCTATGTTAAAGATGACAACATAAAATGGAGAAGAGCATATCCCGCTGCTTCCCTACCGTGTGGTTTTGGGAAACTTACTTAACTTCTCTTTGGCTCAGTTTCTTCATTGTTGTGGGCTAAATTGTGATCCTCCCCAAACTAACATACTGATACTCTAACCCTCAGTATCTCAAAATATGACTGAATTTGGAGATAGAACCTTTAAAAAAGAAAATTCAGTTAAAATGAGGCCATCAGAATGGGCCGTTATCCCATCTGACTCATGTCCTTATGAGAAGAGGAAATTTAGACACAAAAAGAGACGAAAAGGATGTGCAGGTACAGAGGAAAGACCAGGCGAAGAGGCGGCAGGAGGACAGCCCTCTGCAAGCCAAGGAGGGAGGCCATGGAAGAAGACAAGTCTGACCTCGCGCTGACAGCCCGCGGAGCCATGAGGAAATTAATTCTGCTGTCTAAGCTTCCTTTATAAAATGAAGGTTAAAAATAATACTGTCCTTACCTCATTAAGTTGTTGTGAAGTTTAGATGAGATATTCCTTGTAAGGCAATTATTACTTTGCCTGAGCCATACTTAACTCAATAAGAATTAGAATTATGAAAAATGCACCAGCAACTTCTATTATAAAGTGGGGTGAGGTGGGATAAGGTAGTGTGGGAAGACGTTCTCCAAAATAGATAAGTGATAGCTTAAATAGCAACTATCATGTAGGAAGTGATTATTATGTGTGGCTCTTGTTGAGGATTAAATTTGGTTGCATGCAACTGAAAAAGACCATAATAATATTTAAGTAAGATAAAATGTATGTCTTTCTCCCCTGCCAACATCTGGAGACAGAGTCCAGGGAAGGTATGGTCCTGCATTTTGTTAGAACTTAAGCTCTTTCTGTTTTGTTAAATTGTCATGTGTGGATTTTATTCCGTAAATCCCCTCACTGTCCAAGATGGCTGCAGGAGTTCCAACCATTGTATCCCAATTCTATTCAGGGTAAAGATAAAAAAGATAAAGAAGTACAAGGCTTAATTTAAAGACAGTTCCAGAAAATTAAACATATCTCTTCTACTGGTATTTCTCTGGCCAGAATTCAGTTCAATGACCATACTTAAATGCCAGGAAGACTGAGTAGTAATATCTTTATTCCAGACAGCCAAGAACCTGGCTAAAAATCCAAGATTTTTTTTGAGTCTAAAAGGAAGAAGAGATATTTGGTAACAACAATTTATCTGTGGCAAACGTGAAATGTGTGTACTTATGAAACAGGCACCATTATTATGTAATTATTTTTCAGATGGGAAACTGGCCCTCGTTTCTTCGCCCAGAGCCCTACAGCTAGGAAGTAGTGGGAGCGTGATCCGACCCTCAGCCTCTCTCTTACACTACAATCTGTCCTCTTAATAAGTAAGGTCAACAGCTTCCCACACAATCAGGGATCCTCAAGGTGATGGTGACAAGCTCCCTAAACCCCCACTGCCGTCTGACAGAGGATTATCAAGTTAGATCACAGTTGCTTAAGCCAGACATGAAGAACATTTTAAATCTTGCCACAGTGGTGCGTGGAAATGGGTCTTGAAGAAGAGTGTAATGTCATCTTGTCATTCCTGGCCGATGCTGAAAGGCAAGAGGAAAGTGTCTGGGCTGGGTTTGGGGTTTTTTTTTTTGGGGGGGGGGGCTTCTCCCTCAAAAAGGTTTCTGGTGAATCTGTGATTATAAACAAAGGGGCTTATATATAACTGCTCACAAAAATTAGGGGATATTTTATTGCTTCATATTCATTTTGAAAAATCCCCTAATTTTTGTGAGCAGTATATATGAAGAAAAGAAATAATTGCTGTATATGGTTAGCTTAAGGTTTGCAGGGAAAAAGAAGTCTGACAGAAAAGTTGAAGAAGTAAATGTTAGACTGGAATAGAAAAAAAAGCTTTCACCAAAATGTCAGGGGAAAAAGAAGTGGCGGGAAGCGAGGCCATTTAATAAGCGAGCGCGGGGTAGAGCTGGCGGCAATTCTTAAATGCGGGAGTCACTGAGCTACTTTCCTTAAAAATGTTCATTTCTTTCTTTTTATTCAGCTCATTTATAGGTGTCCGTTACAGAACATCTAATCTTGCAGGCAACTAGGCTAAATAGAAAACATTAAAGAAGTCTCACTCTGATGAATTAGATCAAGACTGCAGCTCAAGGAAACCCGGGAGACAGTGTTGGGGTGTTTGGAGAATCTCAGAAAAATGAAATCTTCCCAACCAAAAATAGCAATGGGTTCCCATACCTACAGTGATGCGTTGAGCTAAGGGAGGATGGCTGGGGTGGAGAGTGACTGAATCTACACATTATTAAATTAGATGGACAAGAAAGAACAACATAAATCTTGCCTGAAAGCCAAGGTCTTTGCTTATTTTTTTTTTTTTTTTGTATTTTTCTGAAGTGAGAAAGGGGGGAGCAGTGGAGGCAGACAGACAGACTCCCTCATGCACCCGACAAGGATCCACCCGGCATGCCCACCAGGCGGTGATGCTCGGCCACTCTGGGGCATCGCTCCACTGCAATCGGAGCCATTCTAGTGCCTGAGGCGGAGGCCAGGGAGCCATCCTCAGCGCCTGGGCCAACTTGCTCTAACCAAGCCTTGGCTGCGGCAGAGGATGAGAGAGACAGAGAGAAAGGAGAGGGGGAAGGGTGGAGAAGCAGATGGACGCTCCTCTTGTGTGCTCTGGCCAGGAATCGAACCCGGGACTTCCACACACTGGGTGGACACTCTGCCGCTGAGCCAACTGGCCAGGGCTGCCAAATATTTGTTTTAAGGGGGTCTTGTAAAATGATCCTGATTAGAGTTTACTTTCCTTAGCCCAGAGAAGAGAAAACAATGCTAGAACTCATCAAATGGTGGTCCTCAAAGCCATGAGTCCTTCAAATGGAGACAGGTGTGCGGTGAAGTAGACAGCCCTCAGGTGGTCTGAGTGACTAGAGCAGCTGATAACCATGCCCCCTGCACAGACAGATCTGTCCCTGGCTCTGGCCGAGTGTTTTCATACCTACTTGTGTTACCCTTCATTGCGTTAAAGTGTTGTTTGTCCAAAGTACCAGTTGAAGGGCAAAGATTCCCTAGTAGGGTAACCTACTAGCACAAATGTATTTTTTCTTTTTAACATAATTGAGGTAACATTGTTGTATAACATTATATAAGTTCCAGGTGTGCAGCATTATAATTCAACATCTGTATGTACTGCACCATGCTCACCACCCAAAGTTTAGGTTCCATCGCCACACATTAGACTCCCTTTACCCGTTTCGCCCTCCCTCCACCTCCCTTCCTCTCTGATAACCACCCATCTGTTGTCTGACTACATAAGTTTGTTGCTTGTTTGATTTGTTTTTTGTTTTTGCTTTTAGAGGACTAGAAAAGCCTGAAGTTGGGTGAGTTGTCCTCATTGGAACGTTACAGAGAAACAGGGAAAGAGGAGAGGAAGGGAGAACATGGTAAAGGAAGAAGCACTGAGCATTTAAGATGGGAGGCATGGGGCGAGAATGGAATCAGAGTCAGAAGTGGGAAGTGTGGGACTCTTGAAGGTTTCCTATTTCTCCATCACAAGTTCTACCAGGGCGAACCTGTTCTTGCCCAAGGGTTCTTACTCTTCCTCTAGCCCACTGGTGAATTCACCTGGGAGTACGTGCCTGGAGAAGAGACATTTCACTTTCTTTCAATTATTAAAACAATAAAATAATAGCATAACCTTAAGCACTGTTGGTTCTTAACTTGGGAGAGAGGTGATAATCCAACTCCTATGAGAATATAATAAAAACTCTGCTTCCACTTCTCCAAAAAAGTACATTTCATCTACAGCCACACAAAATATTACATATTTTCACTTGATTTATGGACACTGTGGGAGTTCATCTTTGGATCCTGTCAGAAACATGGTCTCTTAGTTTAAATTCTCTGATTTATTTTTCAATAACCTTAACACAAAGATTTTATTTTTCTGCATTTCTTCTGTCTTCCATATGCATACAGAATTGTAATTTTGCAACCATAATCTACCCACATACAATTTGTATTCTATTTTATAAAATCTAACATTATCTTGTAAACATTTTTCTGTGTTGGTATATTGTCTTCGTAGTTATATATTTGAATAACTGCATATATTATATTGAATTGTTGCAGTGCAATTTTCTTAACTGTTCCTCAACGATTAGGTGTTTAAATGGATTCTAATTTTGTAGTATAGATAAATGCTGCATTGAATATCTGTATACATTATTTTGCTTCTGTTAAATGTTTCCTTCAGACAAATTCCCAGGAGGAGTTTTACAGAATCAAAGAGTAAGAACATTTTTTATATGGCTCTCAAACATGATGTCATGTTGGTTTCCAAAGGGGATATAATTTTTGTTATTGCCGACAATATAGCAGTGTCTTAATTTCACCACACCTTTCTCTGTAACGGATATTATTATTGAAAAACCATTGTTTTTCCTAATTTAAAAGCTGTCATAGCATCAACAGGACAGCCTGATGTTGGGTGACCAAGGGGTGAAGTAGAGAATGAGAGGAGGGTGTTGGGAGAGTAGGGAAGTCTAGGTCTATAATGAGAATGGATAATGTTTCTCTACTTGTAAAACCAGGCAGGTGGTGTTCATTAAGGACCCCACCCATTGATTTAAGAAACAACACATTCCCATTGTCTGTTTAATCCCTCTGAAGCTTTCATTTGTAAATTCTACCTCTGAAATGAAAACTAGGAGCGGGGGTTTCATTAGAACCAGTAGGCTTACCGTGGTTCACTTTATAAAGCTACTGTTTTACAGTCCGAATTGGTGGTCTATCCCCATGAGCATGCTGTACTCACAAAAAATATTGTCTTGTGTTCAATAGCAACGCTATCCAATAGAAGCATAATGCAAGCCACCCGTGTGACTTTCAATTTTCTCGTAGCCGTATTTTTAGAAAAGTAAAAAGAAACAGGTGAAATTACCTTTAATAATACATTTCCTTGAACCCATCATATCCAAAATACTATCATTTCAACATGTAATCAATACAAAAATTAGATATTTTACATTTCTTTTTTTTTTATACTAAATCTTTGAAATTCAATGCATATACTTACAGCACATTCCAATTTCAAAGTCACGTTTTAAGTGCTTACATGCCACATGGGTCCTGGCCCTTATATTGAACAATGAAGCTCTGTAGTCTCAGCCCATCAAAGGGGCATAGGATCTACTTTTTAAAACTTTGAGCTACTGGGAAATCTTTTCTTTTCATTCTTTGAGCTATTGAGAAATCAGCACCATGTTCTTGATCAGGAAAAGGCATTTTATTGAAAATATAGAATGTCCTGGGTTGTATGGCTCATGGGGACACAGTAGGAAACACTGGCCATGTGCTGTGATACATCAGAGTAGACAGACAGACTCCTAAGCCCCCCTTCGGACACACAAACCAGAATCTTTGGAAGGAATCTAGAAATCTGTACTCTTAAAACAGATTTTTAATTACCGGTTTTAATACAATAATAAATGATGCCTGTTATTAATAGGAGGAAATTGAGTCACACAGAGAGTAAGTGACTCACTCATGTTCTCATAGTTAGGGGTCAGTCAGCCCCGGAACCTTGATCTGACAACCTAGAAGGCTCCTTCTGCACACGACCACGCTCACTGCCAACTGTTCTGTCAGCATAGTTCCTGCCAACAAAACACCTGTCGTGAGTGAGACGTGCTTTTTTTAGAAAGTCAAAATATCTTTCAGGGAAGGTAAAATATATTTACCCAATTAACCCAAACAAGTGAAGAAAGAATGAATTTCTCCCTCTAATCTGCCTTTGTCTCAGGTTGAAATTGCTCTCTTGTCCAAATGAATCATTAGAAATGAATCATGATAGCATTAGTAGGCCAAAAATGACACTCGTGGCTCATCTTTAACAAAATATATCTATAGTCGCTAGTCCCTCTTGTTAGTACTGAAGAAATACTCAGGTCTAGGAAGGTTTGAAACAAATGTCTTTGAGAAGTTTCAGTAACAGGAAACAGCTAGCCAAACTGTGTGCTTCAGCCAGGGCCATGTGGCAAAATACTCTTCAGACCCAAGTATGATAATGAAACAGGAACAGCAAGAACAGCAGGTCTGTAAACATCCTGATGACAATGGGGAGCAAACAGCTGGGCTGAGACCAAATCCGTTCAAGCAAATGTGCTCGTGCTTTGGATCCAAGTGCGAGATAAACGGATGCAGGGGAGGCGGCAGCTGCAACACAGCTGGACTCGGAAGGCATGTGATAGTGTAACTTGCAAATCATGCTTGAAGAACTCATTCTCTTGAGCCTGGATATGAACACAGTCACATGGCCCCCTGATCAGCTCACACACTGCAGCCAAGAGGGAGACAGAAATGAAACTGAGCTAATAAGGAGCATTAGCCCCCCTTCTGGTTGGACATGACTGTCTTTCAGGGAAGGAATTGCACAGGAAATGCACTATATTAGGAAATGAGCCTAAATTTAGAACTATTTGAATAATGGACTGGCTTGAGCAGAGAAGTTGACTGAAAGATGCTTAAATGTCTTCTATAAGCATGTGATGCATTTGTTGGGGTGTCAATCATAGGGTCTAAAATGAAAGCTTACTCTGATCCCTACTATTGGTGTAGCACTTTTGGTTTGGTTTGCAAAAAGTTTTACATCAAATTTCACTTTACAAATGAGTAAATGACGTTCAGAGAAATTAAGGAAATATTGGATATGTATGGGTGTACACACTATATTATATATACACTCTATGAATATACATATGATATTACACATAGTTATGCATCCTGTATGATACATACAGTGTGTCCGTAAAGTCCTGGTGCACTTTTGACTGGTCATAGGAAAGTAACAAAAGACGATAGAAATGTGAAATCTGCACCAAATAAAAGGAAAACTCTCCCAGTTTCATACCTATTCAGTGCAGTTCGATGTGGGCTCACGCACAGATTTTTTAGGGCTCCTTAGGTAGCTATCCCGTATAGCCTCTACAGACTCGTCACTGACTGATGGCCTACCAGAACGGGGTTTCTCCACCAAACTGCCGGTTTCCTTCAACTGCTTATCCCACCAAGTAATGTTATTCCTATGTGGTGGCACTTCGTTATGAACGTGCCAATATTCACGTTGCACTTTGGTCACAGATTTGAACTTAGCGAGTCACAGAACACACTGAACTTTCCTCTGTACCGTCCACATCTTGACTGGCATGGCCGTGGGCTGCTTTGCTGTGTACACGGTGTTACGTCATCATCTGCGCATGCGCACATGCTGCCACATCATTCTACAGAAACTGAGAGGGTTTTCCTTTTATTTGGTGCAGATTTCACATTTCTATCGTCTTTTGTTGTTTTCCTGTGACCGGTCAAAAGTGCACCATGAAAAAAAAAAAGTGCACCATGACTTTACGGACATACTGTATATAGATACATGTCTACATATTTTTATATATAGACTATAATCATTCATTCAATAAATAGTTATTGATCAGTTACTAGAAACTAGACACAATAGGTGCACCATCAACAAGGCTGAGGATGCAACATGGCCCCAGCTCTCATGGCACTTAATCTAGTTGGGAAGAAAACATTAACTAAATAATGTATAAATACGTAATTAAAGTCTAGGTAAGGGCTGCCAGAGAAAAGTGCGCAGGGTCATGAGGATATGTAAGAGGCGGCTAGCCTGCTCTGGGGTGTCAGAACACTTCCCGGGGCTGAGGTATCAGGACGAGCAGGTGCTAACTGGAGTCTGTGCACTGTGTCTGCTGAGAACCAGGGAATAAAACCGCTGTTGGGGGTTTCACCAGGTACAGACGAGAAGCAGGAGGTGCCCCTAAAAGTACTAATTTCATAAAATTAAATCATGATTCTCAGCCTAAATAAAAAAGTTGGAACTTCATGAAAGCCAAGGTTAAAGTCCAGTCAACTTAATAAACACCAGAATGTAACATATACTAGAAACAGAACTCCAAAGATAGCCTAGCTTCCCAACGTACTTGCCTGTCCTTGCCGGCTGCGGACCGTAAGAGCAGGACGGGCGGGCCTTGGTCTGTCTCTCCGGGCTCCCCGCTCTCCTGTGTTCTCTCTTCTCGCCTTCCCTTTATTTCTCCCGTCTGTCTCTTCCTCCTTCTTTTTCCTCTGCACCCTTTATTTTTTACTTTTATAGGTTAGTATGAGCAATTCTATTAATCTTGATTATAAATATTCATTTTTCATGTTAAGCGCTATCACTTGTGTTCTAGGTTCCAAAATTTTTAAATATATGTATGGCATGGCAAAACTATGTCTGTATCACAAAAGCAAGCTTTTCTTTATATCTATACAAATACACAAAAATACAATGGGTTTGCTGATATAGACTAGAATCAAATAGTTTTCTAGTATTCAATACTTCAGGTCATACTAATTTTAGTAAGATAAGCCTGCTTCTATCTGCTTATCTAAACTAGCCTTAAGGGTCTTTTAAAATTATTATTATTAATTGATTTTAGAGAGACAGAGAGAGGTAGCGGGAAGACAGAGAGAAGGGCAATTTGTTTTTCCACTTAGTTGTGTTAGTTGTGCATTCATTGGTTTCTTCCCATATGTGCCTTGACCAGGAATCCAACCTACAACTTTGGTGTTTCGGGATGATGCTCTAACCAGCTGAGCTAACTGATCAAGCCTTTTTAAGCAAATAATAAAATCAACATAGCACTACAGCTACTCTAAAAAAAAAAGAGTGAATTTTTGCTGTAGTCATTCCTAAGTAAAGGAGACACTCCTTGCCCCTTGTTGCTCAGACTCAGCGGTTTCTGAGAGACAGGCCATCAACGATCTGGCAGAAGGTGTGGGGGGGGGGGGGGAGCCAGTGGAACCCAAGTGAAGAAGTTTCAACACAGCGGTCGCCTTGGAACCCGTTTGGAGGTTAATGGTCTCTAGCACTTTCTTACTTAAGGAGATTTGTACTCTAATTCCAGCTGCATTCCAACTCCAATAAACCAGCGACAGGATGCCCTGGAGGGTTGAGGAGAAGCCCGTGGGTGCAGGCAGGGTCACATCACATCATGGGAACAAGACGGGATTTTACATAGTTGGAGTGTTGACTGTTTTCCACTTGCCAACAGTGGGATGATTGTTCGCGTTGTTAAATAATTAAATAGGCAGTTTGTATTTATTTAACATACAGACTCCAGCCAATTCCTGCTGACAGCTACCAAAATAACCGCACATTTTCTAGCTCCCAACTGCTCAGAAGACTGTTCCCTGGCTGCGGGGGCATCGCTGCCGCAGAGCGAAACTCGCCTCCAAGTCTCCGAACACCTTTTTTCATCACTTCAGACAATAAATCAATTCACAGCGTGTGATGCAAAAACAAGAGCCCAGCTTTATTGGATACAGCTCCATTCTGAGGCACTGCCCGCTATTAGCGCTGAGCTGTCTTGACACCAAGATACTTGGCAGTAGGTGGAAGAAAAGGATACAGGTTTCCTTCATTTGTGTATGTCCAGTAAAGAAAGTGAATACTGATCCAATGATTTTAAAAAGAAATAAATATTAAGGGTGATGAGTTGGAGCAGAACATCAGAAGTTTGGGACCAGCAGACCAACCAGGGAGTCAGGGAAGGGAAACACTTAAATGCCGTGTTGAATAGTCTGTGAAATTTTGGAACCATCGGTGATAAAAGTTAAATCCTTGGCTGGTTCCCTAAGGTGATCACCAGGAGAGGGAAAAAACGAAGCCACCAAAGATAGCACCATTTAAGTCAGTGGAGGGTGGAGCTAGGAGAGGTATGAGGAATATTTATTTATCTTTAGGCTTTTACCCTATCACACGTAGGGACATGTTACCAGAGGACATACAGACCAGATCCCTCTGGAGGGTTCCTGGACGTCCTAGTGTTTGAGGGTGTGTAGGCGCCGTCTGCTAAAGAGAGATCTTCAGTAGAAGAAGAAAGCTATCTGCCGTTACCTATTTGGCTACCCGTTGGCCAACAGCATGGCAAAGTATGTGTACCAGTATCCTCCTCTTCCTCATGTTCCCACTAAAGTGGGCACCAAACGATCACCTGCAGTGGTCGGCAAACTCATTGGTCAACAGAGCCAAATATCAACAGTACAACGATTGAAATTTCTTTTGAGAGCCACATTTTTTTAAACTTAAACTATATAGATAGGTACATTCCTTATCGAGGTAGAGCCCGCACGTGGGATTTTGTGAAAGAGTCACACTCAAGGGGCCAAGGAGCCGCAGTTTGCTGACCAGGGCCCTAGGGGAAGAAGCAACCAAAGGTATGAAGCAAGAGCAAAGACCCAGTGGGGGAAAAAAAGATTCTTTTTCTTCTCACCATTCCACCCTCACCCTCTCCCTGACTCTTGAATGGTCTCTCTTCTGTGCAATTTGCCTTTTGAGTGATTCTATTGAAAGTAGACACAATAAAGGCTTCTTTGTTATCAATGGTAAAAGCCTCAGTGAGTCAAAATGATTGCACTTTGAACTGTTCAACCTCAGCAGCACCATCTAGGTGGGAACTAAGGTGAAGAAGATGATTTCCACAAGTAAGAAAGAGGCAGTCTGTTAGGAGGGCACAAGCATTTCCTCTGGGATATAGTGTTTGAAGCAAGAGGACCTTATCCCTATTATCTGTGAATTTTAAACAGTCTAGACTCAGTTTCCTCATCTGTAAAATGGGTCTGCCTCACTTGTCCTTGTTATCATATTGTTCTGAGGATGGAAAAGGATCATGGAAATGGAAGTGGTCTGGGCTCTGTTATTTGTCCCTAGCCCTGTTCTGTTGCTCAAACTTGAGGCATCACAAAGTTCATTTCTACCTTTTCTGGTGTTGGAAAAGTATGGATTCAACCTCAGAAGTAGATTTTTTAAGTTGTTACTTTGTCCCTCATTTTTTCATTTGTAAAAGGAGAAAGCTTTCATATGAGTTTTCCAAGGCAGGCAATTCATTCAAGACTGTCGGTTGTGGAGTCTTGACCTACTTTGGAATGAGAGGCAAGGTCTCAGTAAACTTCAGCTTACTCTCTATTAGCTCAGCCTCTGAAGCAGATATTCTGGGCTTGGGTGTATCAAAAGCTGGGGCAGAGACCTTGGCATGTTTCTAAAGCATAATTAAATGGGTATGGATAGCAGAGAAGTGTATATCATACCTGCTCATTATGTGGGGCTATAATTCTAGTAGGTTAATTCAATTATTCACAGTCAAGAAAGATTTTGATCACAATTTCAAGCAAACTTGCTCCTGATATATAACCTATGTCACTGTAAATCCTTTCAATTTCCTGGACCATGAGTCATGTTACTACTGCCCAACACAACGGAGCTGCTAATTGTGGGTTTATTGAAGAGTCCCTTACCTCTCTGTGTCCCTTATTTCTCCTTTCTTCCCTTTTTGTCCCATCTACTGGCTCTTTCTGCATTCTCCCCCATCCTCCTTTTTCTCTCTTACTTCTTTCTCTCCTCCCCATTTTTCCTTTCTCAGCCCCTTGGACAATGACATGCTATTTCCCGTATTTCAGGATCAACACACCAACTTCACTCACATTTTCCTTCCCCTCCTCTTTTCCTGTCCCATTCCAACTCCTCCCTCTGAAAAACAAGGGAGTGTGTCCAAACTGGGATTGAAGGCAACCAACAAGAACCCTAATGATCCAACCTCCATGCCTGCAGTACACCATCTTTTGTGCAACATTCAGCATTAGGATGAAATATTTTTGTTCCCTCTGGAGGCTTAGCACCTGTCAGTTGAACCCCTTGATATCCATAATACAGGACTGGATGATAGGTAAAGGAAAAAGGAAAGATCACAGTTTGCAGGTTATGGAAAAGAAGGTAGAGAGAGAAAAAAAACAACAAGTTACTCTTAATACTGAATGAGAGATGAAAAACAAAACGAGATGGAGAAGCATTTCATGGGGAGTGGGATGGTGTTAGTGAGTGGAAATGGGAGTACTATATAGCAAAGAGAGCTTGGTAGAGCAAAAAAGAGATCTGAAAAGTGTTTCTGACTTAAAAATTAGATCCTCTTAACTTTTTTTTTTAAAGATGTAATTTAGAAGCTAGCTTCCTTCTCAATTACTTTTGGCTGTTTGATGTATAAATCTTTGAATATAAATCTCTGGAAACTGAGCCACACGATTCAAGGAGGCATGCAGGCTACACGCTGGAGTTAGGGAAGTGTAGGACTCTGAACTGTCTTTGGCTTAAGCTCAGACCACCGAGATTTAAAAAGGCTGGTCATCACAGGGATTTCCCCTTCAATACTCCTTCATAACACAGATTTTTCAAAGGGCAGTCTTCTCCGCAGAACTGGAGAGAGATAAATGGCAGGCAGCCCAGTGCATTTGATAGTTGATGGGTCCTTTCTTCACTGAGAAGCTTGTGCTTTAGTTACAGACTTACCTGTACTATTAGGACACTGTCAAAGATGTAAAAGTCTCCTGCTGTGCTGAAAATAAGGCGGTTGTAGAGCCAGAAGAATTGTCTTTCTTTGTAGTTCACATGACATTCGGAAATCCAATTAATGTTTGATTGTTAAAGCAGAATCTGTAATTGTGTTCAATACTCTCAACTGTTCAGTTTGATAATAAAACAAGCTACTCTAAAGATGGCTTATAGTCATTAAGGAAAATTGAGCTCTGTAGGATAAACTTTCTCTTTGGAATAATAATATTTTGTTTTTTATCATTTCTTTCATCTAGGAATTTCAAAGCATTTTAAAATAGTTTGGGGTGATGGAAAATGTAATGTTTTATAAGTTAAGCTACATATGTCAGTACTTTGCCTAGAGACAGAAATTAATTGTTTCATGAAAGTGATCTTGGTTTTTAATTTTATTTCATTTATAACTATAAAAGTATCATTGTTAATAATTATGATAGCTATTATTTATTGAAAGCAGAATGCTTTTTCTCTTAGGCATTGTGTTAAGTGCTTTATATATACTACCTCATTCAATCTTCATATGAATCTAGTTCTAAATCTGTCATTCTAGTATGATTCTTTGAGAAAAGTACAATTTTCATCTTTTTTCTTACAGATTATATAAATTGGGCTAAGAGAGGTTAAGTAACTTGTCCACTGTCACATAGTTAATAAAAGTGCTAAAATATCCATTATTGGGTAAGGAACAGTAAGTAAAAGTTCTGGTGGTCAGTTTCCTTCTCAAATGTCATCTACGTGGCATTTTATGCAGCCTCTTAGAATATGAAGAGATGGCCTTCTTAATCCTGGAACTGTGTGGCTAGACTCTTTGCCAATTTTTAAATGTGCCAAGGACTTCATTGTCCCTTGACACCTAGTAAGTAGAGAAAACTCAAGGGTGATTTTAAAAATATAGCAAATGACAACCCTTCTCAACTGTCAACCAGCTCTCTAGAATTACAACAATAGCACATACTGTAGCCAAAAATCCCGAGGATTTGAAGACAGAGGACTGTCATCTTTCACCTGCATTGTTGCGGTATTCTCCTAATTGGTCTCCTGTTTCTACCCTTGTCCCCCACAATCTAATATTGATTGAGCATTTAGAATGATCACCTTTATTTGTAAAACCCAGATAACTTTTCTGCTTAAAATCCCCGAATGGTTTCTCATACCACTTGGAAACTCCAAGGCTAAATGCTCTACACGACCTAGCCAAGCCTTCTAATAACGTGATCTCTTATACCACTCTCCATGCCCGCTCCATTCCAGCCCGACTCACTGGATATATAGCCTTTTCTGGATATTCAAACATACCAAGTTCATCCTGCCTGAGGGTCTTTATACATGGTGTCACCTCCCGCTGAGCCCTCTTACCCCTATTCTTCTCCCGACTTCTTCCCCGGGTTTTTCAAGTCTCAAATGTTATAACAGTCTTTAGTGATACACCCTCTTGCCTCCCCCCCAACATACAAACACAAACACACACCATATCGAAGTTATGTCCTTGCTACATTCTTTTCTAGCACCCTGTTTTTCCTTTATAGCTCTATTTTTTCTATCATTTTCTTTTTTTCTTTCTTTCTTTCTTTTTTTTTTTTTTTTTTTTTTTTTTTTTTTTGAATACTTCTTTTCTAACGGATATCTCTCCAACTGGACTGTAAGTTCCATGAGGGAAGATCTCTTATCTCTTTATCACCATTGTATGCCCTGAGTCTGAGACATTGCTTGACCATGTTAGGACTAATGAAATATTTGAGAAGTTGAATGACTCTAATTCCTTATCAAACACCTAATTGCTATATGACCTCTGGAAATACATTCAAGTCTCAGTCATTTTGTTTATTAAATTGAGTCAACGATAACTATGTCACAGAATCCGCATGGAGGAGATATATGACGATAGATATAAAGTGCTTCATAAACCATTAAACCTTGTATTATAAGATTCCCAACTTTAGACTCGGCATCACCCCTCTAAAGCAAAGGGCACTTCTCCATTTAGTTTATTACACTAAGTTTGCAGAAGGAACCGACTTTGGCCAACACATGGGCAATTTTCACACGGCTTGTAACTGGGCTCCAGGGCATTCCGAGGTTCAGAAAGGAATGAAATAGACCCAGCTCGTCCCCAGAGGAGCGCACCAGTCCCTCGACTGAGCCGGCGTGCTCAGAGTGCTGATTCAGGCTTCCTCAGCCCAGCCACCTCCCCTCGGCCTTTCGTCTTCTTTCCTAACTGACTTCTCCTCCAAAGCACCAAGCCCCACAAGGGCTTGCATATCAACAGAGCACATGCCCTGTGTAGGATCAGAGTAGCTTGTGATTATTTTAAGGGGGGTGGGGGGGAATGGAAAAGCTTTTCAGGCACCTAACACAGTGAGCTCCCATCTTCACTCAAGGAGACATCACTCCCAACTGCTTATAGATGTCGGTAAGGAAGGGCTGTGTCTGACGTAACCAAAAACTTTTCCCAGATGTTTTGATAAAAACCCTCTTCCTTCTTGTTGATCAGAGTTTGAAAAGGCAGTAGTGTCAGTAAGAATATTAAGGAAAGGCTGGAATGACCAGAGGTTATCCACTAGAAGGAGGATCAGAATACATAGAGGTCAGCTGCAGAGATCCAGACCCAGGACTAGAGTATCTGGGAGGCTCTTTGTTTTTGTTTTTGGTTTGTTTTGTTTACTTCTTCTCACCAGTGGGCAGATGGGAGATCTGGGTGTCCTCATCCTTAGCATCCTGTAAGTTCCCTAATCTGCCTCCACAGGTGAACAGGATGCCTCTGAGCAGACTAGATCCATAGCTTTCCCATTCCCACGGTTTGGCCCTTGGAACAGATGAGAAAATAATTCATGTTACAAATTTCCCCAAGCTTACAGAAGAGCCCCAGGGTCTGCCAGACCATGGGAGTCCACCACTGTGAAACCACCTCTATGGCCACCCCTGACGCGGCCTATCCTTTCTTACCTAGACCGCTGCCCCTGACTTACTAGCAGACTCCCTGCCTCTGGCCTGGCCCCTGCTCTACACCACCCCCAATCCAGTCTCCGTACTGCTCCAGTGACCTGTCTGAAATAAATCCAGTCACGCCAGCCCCCTGCCTGCAGCACCTCCACTGATCCCCGTCACGTGGCCTGCTTAACTTTCCAGCATCACCCCTTGTCGGTTTTTTTCTCCTCTTCGCACCCACCGCTTCCTACCACTATATTCTAGCCATGCTAGTCTGCTGGCAGGTTCCAAATGGGCTGGGCTCTCTTTCCGGAACCTGGGTTTTCCCACATGCTATTGTTCACGAATTATAAAAGCTACCTTCTCACTGCCATTTATTAAAAATATTTCCCTTGAGCTCCTACACTGTGCCTAAGACTGCTTGGTAATGAATAAGGCAAAATGCCTGCCTTGAGAAGCTCACAGTCAGGAGGCAGACAGATAAATATTACATATAAAGGAGAACAGGTACAAAATGATAGCCGTGTCGAAGGAGGGACCGCCGAGTCGGCCAGGGAAGCGGCGAGGGGAGCTTCACGAGGAAACGATAAGAATACCAACGATTTTAACATACATTTCTTGAGCATTTATTTAGTTCTGTGCTAAGCGCTTTATGACTGTTAGCTTATCAAATTCACAAAACAACCCTGGAGATGGATGCTCTCGGGAGAGCACAATGGCTGAGCATATGAGCCAGACCTGGATTCAAACCCTGACTCTCTCATTTATAACGTTTATAGCTTTGGGCAAGTTTTTTGTTAAAAAAAGAAAAAGGCATGAAAATTGTACATAGCCAGCGTTCATTTAAAGTTGGCTACTTCTAATATTCTTCTTCTTGGTTTACAGAGTTTAAGTACCTTTCCCAGGGTCACACAGCCGGTAAATGCCAGAGGTGGAATTCATACCCAGAGCTGTCGGACTTCGGAGCCCAGGGTCTAATCCGGGATGCTTCTCCTGAGCCTGAATGAGAACTTTGGGGTAGTATTTGAAAGTATTTCTCAAAAGAAGAGTCATAAAGAACAAAGAAAAAGGTGCTGTGGACAGGACACAGGCTTGGGGACAGACGCTTGGAACTGCAATCTGAAAAACGGTGCATCTGGCCTAGAGAAGAAGGTGCCGAGGCTGATCCAGCTCAGGTGGGGGTGCACCTGGGAGGAAAGCAGCAGCACTTCGCACTGCGCCCCAGGCTGGCAGGAGGGGGGTGGCTGGGCCGCCTCCGGGAGTGTAGAACCCACCCTCTCTCCAGCCCTCCGCCAGCCCCTGCTGTCTGGGAGATGTGGGAGAGGGGTCTACCTGGACTGCAAAATAACTCCCTGCTTCAATGCCAGGTTGGGCTTTCCCTGCTGTTCTGAGCGGCTGTAATAGGGGCTGGAGAGATGCATTAAAGAAACAGCCACGTTGGGGATACATTCAGAAACTCTTAATTGCTCCGAAGGAACAGTTATGATATGTCTGCATAAAAGACCCTAATTATCTGTTATCCCAATAAAGCAAATTTCAAAGGGCCCACAAAGACCTACTAACCAAATGTGTAATCTGTAATTACAAATCATCCACTGGGCAATCAGTAGATGCTTTAAGCCATTATTGGAAAGTTTATGCACTTCCATGGGAGATGGCTTTCCTGAAACCTTTTAATGTTTGTTTTTAAACTGAAATATACAGAATAAGTAGATCATGGGGTATAAGCTACCCACTGTTATGGAACTCATACATCAAGATGGAAAATCTCAACTCTGAGGAGTTTACTGATAAAGACAGTGATGTTGAGGACAGTCCTTGAATTATACTAAAGACAATGGATTTGGGCCTTGGAAACTAAAACAGAGTCTACACTAACAGCATGCTGGTCTCAATTCCAGAACCAGCCGCTCTCCATGTGTCTCAGCCATGACGCTGTCTAGCTGTCTAGGCAAACTGATCCTAGCTCTGGGGCTGAGACCCTATAAGGTGGTTTCATCCACATACTCAGTCATTCAGCCAACAAATACCTGCACTGTGCTCCCACCCTGTACCAGACCCTTCGCTAGTTGAGGAGGATTAGATTGACAAGGTCCTGCTCCCATCTTTGGAAGTTAGCAAGAAATAAGGAAATGGATAAGATCATTTCAGAGAATGTGCTGCGATTGAGTTACTAAACTAAATTAATAGGATAGCTACTAGCCAGCAGGAGACTGGCGAGGGGCTGGTTTTGAGTGAATAGAATGTGATCTTGCAGCTGAAGACTAATCAATGAGAAAGATCCAGTAACATACAAATCAGCAGCAAGTTTGCCATGTGTGAGAAACAAAACAAAGTTTGCCAACGTGTCTGGAACATGGTGAGCAAAGCAGTCAAAATAGGGTTAAAGAGGCGGGTAGGGACCAGCTCATCTGGGGACTTGTCATGATAGGGAGTTTGTATTTTAAGTGCAGTGGAAAACTATAGGAGTGAGCGTTTGCATAGAGGGATACCGTGAAAATATATACATTTAAACAGGAACTTTCTGGCTTCTGAGGAGGTAACGGATTATAGGCGAGCAAGAGGAGACAGAGAGACAGCTAGGAGGCGACTGCAATAATCCTGATGAGAAAAAAAATGCAGGCTTGGAGCACAGCAACGAGTGGAGATGGTGAGAAGTGGCTAGATTTGGAATCTACTTTGGCATCAGAGCCAATGTGATACATTTCATATAGAAAACAAAGGAAAGTGACAAATGAAAGCCAATGCCTGAGATTTTGACCTGAACAGGTTGCGGATGATGGAGGTAGTCACTGAAATAGGGGAAGATAGATGAGGAGGAAGTTTCAGGGGATAGTCTGCAGAAATCAACAGTTTTGTTTGAAAACAAGTTGCATCTGCCTGACGAATATCTGAATGCCTATGTCAAATTGCACTGAATGACTTAGAACCCAGAAGAGAGGTCCCAGTTCACATATTGAAAGTTACCCCTGTGTTAAGAACACTGTGACTTGGGGAGGTTAAGGGATTTACCCAAGGTCATGTAGCTCATGCATGAAATCTACAAAGGCCCCATGATGTGGTCTCTTTCTGCCCCGTCAGCCGCATCCATGACTCCCTTGTCTGTGCTGTCAAAACCTCCCACCACAATGACTTTCACTCCATTTCTCAAAGGTGCAGAGCTCTTTCTTGCCTCAGGGCCTCATACATGATCTATATTGTGCTCAGATATTCTAGTTTTCTAACTACTTAACATCTACCACAATGCCACTTCTCAGAAAAGCTTTTTTCCTCTCTATCTCTCTCTTCCCCTCCTGCAGCCAAGGCTCCATTAGAGCAAAGTCTGCCCGGGCACTGGAGATGGCTCCATGGCTTCCGCCTCAGGTGCTAGAATGGTCCCAGTTGCAGCAGAGCAATGGCCCAGATGGGCAGAGCATTGCCCTCTGGTGGCATGGGGGGTGGATCCCAGTCAGGTGCATGCAGGAGTCTGTCTGCCACCCCCCACTTCTCACTTAGGAAAAATACAAAAAAAAAAGTTGAATGTGATTATTTGATTAATTTCTGCTCACTCACTGAAATATAAGCTTCATAAAGGGTCTTCTACTATTATATACCGGGACCTGGGTAACCAGGAAACATACATTAAAATTGGTTATTGATAAGTAGTGGTAATCAATGAGTATATGTTGAAAAAATAAATTAATTAAAAAATTAATCATTGACTAGACAGAGAAGATTGTTTTATTACTTTAAAATATTGAGTTAACTTTTCTTTATCCTTCTACCAGATGTGTACAATTAAAGTATTTTTATTCTTTTGGTGATGTTGAAAGATTAAAGATAAAGTGCTTCGCTAGTTTAAAAATAAGGCTTATATAAGTATAAAGTATTTTTAAAATATGAGACTCAGAGACATGGACAAGAATGTGATAGTAACGGGTAGGGGGAGGGGAGGGGCACAAAGAAAACCAGATAGAAGGTGACGGAAGACAATTTGACTTTGGGTGAGGGGTATGCAACGTAATCAAATGTCAAAATAATCTGGAGATGTTTTCTCTGAACATATGTACCCTGATTTATCAATGTCACTGCATTAAAATTAATTTTAAAAAAACATCATTTAGTTAATAGTCATAATCACTCTACTTTAGCAAACTTTTGCTTAGAGTTGCAAACAAATCCATTTCAACAGATTCCCATTTCTTCTCCTTCTCATCATTTACTCACTTATTTTTAGGAAGTAGAAATACTTTTAGAAAATATTTCAACTAAAGAGAGCCAGGAATGTCCCCAGCAATCTAATAACTGCTGAATTAATTTCTAAGGAGAGATTAGAGAAGCTGACTGCATCCCTGGCCAGTTGGGTTAGAGGTAGAGCATCAACCTAGTGTGAGGAAGTCCCAGGTTCGATTACTGGTCAGGGCACACAGAAGAAGCGACCATCTGCTTCTCCACCCCTCTCCTTTCCCCTTCTCTCTATCTCTCTCTTCCTCTCTCGCAGCCATGGCTCATTTGGAGAAAGTTGTCCCCAGGTGCTGAGGATGGCTCCATGGCCTCAACTCAGGAGCTAAAATAGCTTTGTTGCCAAGCAACAGAGCAGTGGCCCCAGGTGGCATACCGTTGGCCCATAGGGACCTTGCCAGGTAGATTGGGGTTGGGGCGTATGCAAGAGTCTGTCTTTTTGCCTCCCTGCTTCTCACTTAAGAAAATTTTTAAAAAAGAAAAAAAGAAAAGCTGACTACATTTCATTGATGCTCAAAAGACCTGGGACCCAATAAAGCCTCAGAGGACATCCATGAGTCATGGAAAAGAAGGCACCATTTGCACTTGAGCCAGATGTAAGGGGTCCAGCTACCCTGCTGGGAAGATCATGTACAGAGAGAGAGGGGTCCTGGGAATGCTTGGGAAGTGAGACAGTGGCCCAGGGAATGGGCCCAGCATCTCAGCAGAGCCTAATCTTCCTGCCATCTCCACCAAGGTACTGGAAATGTGAACGAACCAAGTCTAGAGATCTCAGTCCATCAACACCTCTCCCCATGACTATAGGAATAGCTGACACTCTATGTGAAGCAAAAAACTTCCAAGTCAGCTTTCAGAATCATAAGAAATAATAAATTGTTATTGCTTTAACCCTGTAACTTAACCCTCTGTAATGATTTGTTAAGTATCACAAGATAATAGAAGTAGAGAATGGGATAGAGAATGGGATAATAGAAGTAGAGAATGCTATAAAGAATGGGATACTTCCTTTAAAAAAAGCCTAAATATGAGGCATCGAAACCACAATGTCAAGTAAGTCCAAGAAGGCCCTTGAGAACACTTTCAGTACAGGCTGCATGGACTCAGAACAGTTTTTGGAGGGCCTGGAGAAAAGGCATTCTGCATTATGTAGTAGCAGAAAATTTGACAAAACTGTCACCTGCAGTCACAGGAAAGACAGAAAGGTTATTTAATTTATTAGGATCCATGGCTAAGGAAATTTCTAGGACTGTCAAAAGTATGAACTTGTTTCATCTGTGATAACATAAGAGAGAGTTTAACTAAAGAAAGAAATGTTCAATTTTCACATAGAATTTCGAGGAAATAGAGAAACCCACAAAAAAGTTTTTCAAGCCTGAAAAAGGTTTGGAGAAATTAAGAAATATTCTCTAGCCATGATAAAACCCGTCATTGCCAGTTTAAAATGGCCTTGGGTTAAGTCCAGGCCATATATGTGGTAAGACTTTTTGTTAAGACTTTGGGGGCTGACCAGGCAATGGTGCAGTGGATAGAGTATCAGACTGGGACACGGAGGACCCAGGTTCGAAACTCCGAGGTCGTCAGCTTAAGTGCAGGCTCACCAGCTTGAGCACAGTGTTTCTGGCTTGAGCATGGGATCATAGACATGACTCAGTGGTTGCTGGCTTGAGTCCATGGTCACTGGCTTGAGCAAGGGGTCACTTGTTCTGCTGTTGCCTCCCGGTTAAGGCATATATGAGAAACTAGTCAATGAACAACTAAAGGAGCCGCAATGAAGAATTGATGCTTCTCATCTCTCTCCGTTCCTGCCTGTCTGTCCCTATCTTTCCCTCTCTCTGATTCTCTGTCTCTGTCACCAAAAAAAAAAAAAAAGACTTTGGGGAAGATATAAGGTGGTGACTCTTAGGTCTTCTGAGCTGGACAAAAGCAGATGTCTATTCTTTGGGCATAATGAAACAAAAGCAAGTTTTTAGTATGTAAGTGATGAGACAAAGATGTTTCAAAGAAATTCATTTGGTAGTAGAATGCAGGATGAAAAGCCTTAAGAAATAAGGAATCAAAATGAGAAATATTCATCTTGGTGCTGGGGTTTCTTCTCTAAGAGATTTGCATTTTGTTCATAACCCATAGAAAAATACAGAAGATTCAGCATTTACTACAGTGCCTAATACATGGTAAATATGCAAGAAATCTTTGTTAAATGGATTAATGTAGGATTTGAGAATATTTCACAATATTAACTGCAGAGGATCAGCTCATTGGAGTAAGTTGCTCCAATCCTACTCTAACTGCCTGCAGAAACAAAAGCAAATCTTCACCATTTATAAAGCAAAACTGACATATCAAAAGAGGAAACAGAAAATTCACAAACACAGTGGAGATTTTTTTGAGAGAAAGTAAAGGGAGAGAGAAGCATTAACTTGTTGTTCCACTTCGTTGTGCCATTGATTGCTTCTCGTATGTGCCCTGACCACTGGGCTCAAACCAGTGACCTTGGGGGTTGGGGTCGAGCTGGCGCCTTGGGATCAAACTGGCGACCTCAGCACTCCAGGAAAATGATCTATCTACTGTGCCACCAGCCAAGCACAAACACTGTGCAAGATTTTTTTTTCCTTCTTTTCTAAGTGAGAGGAGGGGAGACAGAGAGACAGACTCCTGCATGCACCCTGACCAGGATCCATCTAGTAACTCTCTTCTTGGGCCGATGCTCTGCTCATCTGGGGCCATGTTCGCAATCAAGCTATTTTTAGTGCCTGAGGCAGAGTCTCCACGGAGCCATCATCAATGCCCAAGGCAAATGCACTCAAACCAATCAAGCCATGGCTATGGGAGAAGAAGAGAGACAAACAGAGAGAAGGGGGAGAGGGAGAGGTGGAGAAGCAGATGGTTGCTTCTCTTGTGTGCCCTGACTGGAATTTGAACCTGGGACATCCACATGCCAGGCTAATGCTCTACCACTGAGCCAACCAGCCAGGGCTACTCTGGGAGATTTTAACACATCTCTCTTAACTATTGATAAAAAAGCAGTCAAAAATATTAATACAGATATAAAAGAATTGAACATTACTAATAAAATTGACCTAATTTATATACATAATAGATATAAATATATAAATGAATATAAATTGGCTTTATATATTTATATACACACATATATACACATACATAAGATATGTACACTACACCCAACAACTATAGAATATGTGTACTTTTCAAGTGCCCAGAAAATAATTATTTAAGTATTCAAATGCTGGATTACAGAAAATTTCAAAGGATTGTAATCATAAAGAGTATGTTCTCTGACCATTATAGAATTAAGCTAGCAATCGATAACAAATATATTCCCCAATGTCTGTAAATTAAATAAATAACTTGACTAGAAAAAGGTGAAAAGATTAAAACATAAGAAAGTAGAAGGAAGGGAATAATAACCAGAAGAGCAGAAATTAGTGAAAGAACAATGGATAATACAAAGAATTTTAAAAAGTTAAATCTTTGAAAAGACTAAAACATTTTATAAACTTCTTGAAAATGTGGTTAAGAAAAAAAAGTGCTCAAATAATCAATTTCAAGAATGAAGAAGTGACTGTCACTCCATATCTTATACTTACAGATATTAAAAATAAATAAAAAAGATATTATAATCAATTTTTGCCACCAAATTAAAAAATTTAGATGAACTAGACAAATAGCTAAAAAAACAAAACCTACCAAAACTGGAGTAAATAAAAAATCTAAACAATCATAATTATCTGTTGAAGTAATTGAATCTGTAGTAAAATTCTTTCTGTCAAGAAAACTCAGACCCACATGGTTTCATCAGTGAATTCATCCAAATATTGAAGTTATTTAAGGAAGAAACAATACCTGTCTCCTACAAACTCTTCCTGAGAATAGAAAGAGAGGAAACATTTCACAACTGTTTCAGAGAGACAAAACTTTAATAGTAAAGCCAAACAATGCAGGACAGACTGTCTCATAAACATAAGTGCAAAATTCCAAGATAATTATTATCAAATTGAATATAAGAAAGAAAGTGCATCAGGACAAAACTGGGTTTATTACAAGAAGGCAAAGTTGATTTAACATTTGAAACTCAATAGATAAGATTCACCACATTAATAGAACAAAGGAAGAAATAATATAAATCATCTGAATGGAAGCAGAAAAAGTATTTCACAAAATTTAACACCCATGCATAATAAAAACTCTTGCAAGCTAGAAATAGAAATGCATTCCCTTAATTTGGTGATGGGTATCTACAAAAATTCTATAGAACGTTGTACCTTAAGATCAGGAGCACGATAAGAATGCCCTTTTTATTACTTCTACTCAACATTATATTGCAGGTCCTGGCCAATATAATGGAATAAATGCAATAATGTAGTAAAAAGAATTGGAAGGCAAGGGATAAAACTATTAATATTTATAGATGTGATTTGTATCCATACCCAAAAACCCTTCACAGAAATTATTATAAATAATAAGCTAATTCAGCAAGATTGCTGAATATAAGATCCATTAAAAGATTATTTGTATTTTTATATACAAGCCACAATTAGCAAATAAAAAGCTTTTCAAATATCATTTACAACAGCATTAACAACAATCAAATACCTAGAACGAGATCTAATAAAAACTGTTAAAGGTCTACATACTGAAAATTATCAAATGTTACTGAGAGAAATTAAAGACATTATAAATAAGTGAAAAAATATGCCAATTTTCATGAACCAGAAGATCAATATTGTAAAGATGACAATCTCTTCAAATTGATCTACAGGTTAATGCAATGCCAATCAAAATCCCAGCAGGTAACTATATTAAAAATTAACAAGATAATTCTAAATCTTATATGAAAATACAAAAGGTCAAGAATAGTACCTCTCCAGCCTCTCCACGAAGAACTTAGAAAATGTGTATTACCAGACATCCCAACTTACTATAAAGCCCTGGTAATAAAAATAACAAATAAACCACAGGAACAAATTGCGATCACAGACGTAGATCTACAAACATGGACATTTTATTGGCAATAAAAGGCAAAGTAGAGCCATGGAGAAGGCACGTTCTCTTCAATAAACGGAGCCATGTCAATTGAATACCCATGTGGGAAAACACTACTTGACTGTAACCTTCCACCACACAGAAAAATCTATTTCAGGTAAATTATAGCTTCAATGTGAATGGTAAAGGAAAGAATTAAGCTTCTAAAACATAAAAATATGAGAATATCTTCATGGCCATAAAAGAGAAAACTGTATCTTAAATAGAAAACAAAAAATAATAATTATAAAGAAAACAATGAATATATCAGACTATATTGAAATCTCCACCTAGGTGACCCTTTAAAAACATAAATTTTATCGCATCACTGCCAGTTTGAAGTCCTCTGATGACTTCCCATTGCACTTAAATAAAAAGCTAACTCTTGCCATGATAGGTGGACATCTGTCATTTCTTTGGTTCTCCAGAATCCTAATGCACTTCCTCTATTTGGGAAATTCCCTGACTTTTGGGGTTTGATGGGTGGCAGACTCTACTTTGCATTCAAGAATTCATCAGACATTCATTTTGCAAGCTTTTTTGTCTCCAAGAACTGGGCAAGTGATCACTTAGCCAACTGGCCATACTTGCCCACTGTGAAGGCTAATTTTATCTGTTGACTTGACTGGGTCAGAGCGTGGCCAGATATGTCATTACACATTACCCTAGAGCAGAGGTTCTCAAAGTGTGTGCCAGGGCACACTGGGGTGCCCTAGAAGATTTCCAGGTGTGCCCTATGGTATTCCAGAGAAATATGTGCCTATTGAGGACCAAAAAACCAACAAATTTTTTGGAGTTTAGATTTTTGGGGGACAGAGGTGTGGGGAATTGGCTGTAAGTTGACAGTCTTCCCAACCCCCCACCTCACTTGCCTGATTAGGTTGCAAAAGGCTGTTAAGCTGTGGTGCTAGATTGTTTACACTACCCCCCATGTTCTCCAGAAAGACTGGAGGCAAGTTTCTTCTATCGTTGTTTGGTGTAAAGTTAAGATGATATGTATGGTGGGTACTTTCTTCACTTGGTAAAATTCTTGGGTTGCCTTAGAAATGTGAACAGAGATCATTGATTTGCTAATGGCCTCACTTTACCCTATAAATAAAGCAAGATGCGGTTTTGGGGTGTGCTTTGTTCTTGCCAGCAGAAATTACAGGGCCCTCCCTACCCTGTATTTTCTTAATTCCGTGTATTTTCTTAATTCCACACCATTCCCACTCGGGACCTGGAATTACTAGCTGCACTGATTTGTGGTATGTACCCAGATAGGAAAATAAATATAGTTACTCTATTATACCATTTCATTACAGAAATACCGCTCTTTTTGTTAACACATCATTATTATACTTACTACAATTTTCAATATCCTATTTATGTGAATTAGGATTTTCTACCCTCAACACAATTAAGAGTAAAAAGAGAGGAATTCTTCAATGTATTGACAAAGAAATGAGAGTTTGCCTTACAAATATATAGATGCCCAAACATTGAAGAACTCGCTAGGACACATCAGGCTCATGTTTCTCATAAACACAAGAATGAAAAAACTTGAGACCTGAAGATGGCAGCGGAGTAGGCAGATGCACAGACTCCAGCTCACACCACCAAACTGGATTATAAACTAATTTATGAACAATCAGCATAAAAAACCAAATCTAGACTACAAGAACAGCTTTCAAAAATCAAGGAGCAAAGAAGAAGCCACAACAAACCTGGTAGGGAGCGCCTGAATCTCCCCTGCTTACAGGAATGGGGGGTGGTGGTGAGGCTGGGCTCTCAATTCCAAGGATAAAGAGCAGTAAATATTGCTCACAGCCACTTACCTGGCGACCAGGGAACAAGGAGTGTTGAAAGGGCCCGCTTGTCTTCCAAAAAGAAAGGAGAAAGAGAGAGACAGATGGTGAGGGGGAGAGGAATATAGGTGATGACATAAAAAACTGACTCATTCAGTGCTGGAGGTGGCCATAACTGGGGGAGGGGCTGATCCTTCCACAAAGCAAAATACAAAAGTACTTCCAGGTCACAGAGATACAGACATCTCTCCAGCTCCAATCAGTGCAAGAAGACACAGCTGAAAACAAGAAGTGGGGAGGAGGGGCAGTAACTTAGGTCTCCTTGGAGATCTGAGATACACCTCCCCCTACTGAAGCTGAGAAAGCAACCCGCCCCCAGAGAGATTAACTGGCAGAAGAGGATTTCAAAGCCTCAGGTCACACCCACCGCATTCTTGGATACAGTTTCAAATAAGCCCCCTGCTGAGATCAGCAAACAAGACAATCACCTGTGAAGAAAACAAACAAATCAAGACTTCAAAGCAGCCCAAATCCTAAAGTGGATTACAAATAATAGCTGAAGCCAACCCAAGAAGACTTAGAAACAACACAAGTAAAAACTAGAGACAGACAACACCAAGCCTAGACTCAACCAGCTCTACAAAGAAAACACCCAGATACCCAGGCACAATGAGAAGACAAAGAAGTGCAATCCAAATGAAACCACAAGAGAGACCTTCTCCTGAAGGAGATGAAGGAATGATATGGAAATAATCAAACTTCCAGATGCAGAGTTTAAAATAATGATTGTAAGGATGCTTAGGGATCTTAAAACAACAATGGATGGTCATCAAGAACACCTAAATAAAGAAATAGCAAGTATAAAAAAGGATATTGAAATATTAAAAAAGAATCAGTCGGAGATGGCAAATACAATATCAGAAATGAAGACCACAATGGAAGGAATTAAAAACAGGATGGATACAGCTGAGGATCGAATCAGCGAGTTGGAGGACAATTGGAATGAAGGCATGAAAGCAGAGAAGAAAAGAGAAAAGAGACTCAAAAAGTCAGAGGGAACTCTTAGAAAGCTCTGTGACAACATGAAGAGAAATAACATCCACATCATAGGGGTTCCTGAAGAAGAAGAAAAAGAACAAGGGATAGAGACTTTGTTCAATCATATCATAGCTGAAAACTTCCCTAAATTAATGCAAGAGAAACTCTCACAAATCCAAGAAACACAGAGGACTCCATTAAAGAGAAACCCAAAGAAACTTACACCAAGAAACATCATAATTAAAATACCAAAGCTAAGCGATAAAGAGAAAGTATTAAAAGCTGCAAGAGAAAAAAAAGTTATCACCTACAAAGGAGCCACCATAAGGATGACATCTGACTTCTCAACAGAAACACTTGAGGCCAGAAGGGAATGGCAAGAAATATTCAAAGTAACGCAGAACAAGAACCTACAACCAAGACTACTTTATCCAGCAAGGCTATCATTTAAAATTGAAGGAGAAATAAAAAGTTTCCCAGACAAAAAAAAACCCTCAAGGAATTCATTACAACCAAACCAATGCTGCAGGAAATGTTAAGAGGCATGGTGTAAATAGACCAAAGTGGGAAAAGAATATAGCAAAAGAGAAATACAGCTTTAAAGAATAAAATGGCAATAAACAATTATGTGTCAATAATAACCCTAAATGTAAATGGATTAAATGATCCAATCAAAAGACATAGGGTAGCTGCATGGATAAGAAAACAGGATTCGTACATATGCTGTCTACAAGAGACACACCTTAAAACAAAAGATGCACATAGGTTGAAGGGAAATGGATGGGAAAAAACATTTCATGCAAATGGAAATGAAAAAAAAGCTGGGGTAGCAATACTTATATCAGACAAAATGGACTTTAAAACAAAGAACATAGTAAGAGATAAAGACAGCCACTACATAATGATAAAGGGAGCAATCCAACAGGAAGATATAACTATTATAAATATCTACGCACCTAATATAGGAGCACCTAAATATATAAATCAGACTTTGATGGATAAAAAGAGTGAGATCAACAGCAACACTATAATAGTAGGGGATTTTAATACCCCACTAACATCACTAGATAGATCCTCAAGAAAAAAATTAACAAAGAAACAGCAGACTTAAAGGACACACTAGATCAACTCGATTTAATATCTACAGAACCTTTCACCCTAAAGCAGCAGAATATACATTCTTTTCAAGTGCTCATGGTACATTCTCTAGGATAGACCACATGTTAGGGCACAAAAGTGGTCTCAACAAATTTAAGAAGATTGAAATCATATCAAACACTTTCTCTGATCACAATGGCATGAAACTAGTAATCAACCACAACAGAAAAGCTAAAAAATTCTCAAACACATGGAAACTAAATAGCAGGTTGTTAAATAACGAATGGATTAAGAATGAGATCAAAGAAGAAATATAAAAGTTCCTAGAAACAAATGATAATGAGCATACAACAACTCAAAATTTATGGGACACAGCAAAAGCAGTACTGAGAGGGAAGTTCATAGCACTACAGGCACACTTTAAGAAGCTAGAAAAAGCTCAAATAAACAACTTAACCCTGCATCTAAAAGAACTAGAAAAAGAACAGCAAGTAAAGCCTAAATGTAGTAGAAGGAAGGAAATAATAAAGATCAGAGCAGAATTAAATGACATAGAGACTAAAGAAACAATACAGAGGATCAATGAAACTAGGAGCTGGTTTTTTGAAAAGGTAAACAAGATTGATGAACCTTTAACTAGACTCACCAAGAAAAAGAGAGAGATGACTCAAATAAATAAAATTAGAAATGAGAGGGGAGAAATAACAACTGACACAACAGAAATTCAAAGGATTGTAAGAAAATACTATGAAGAACTGTATGCCAAAAAACTAGACAACCTAGATGAAATGGACAAATTCCTTGAAATATAAAATCTTCCAAAAATCAGTCTGGAAGAATCAGAAAACCTAAACAGACCGATTACACCAAATGAGATCAAAACAGTTATCAAAAAACTCCCAACAAAGAAAAGTCCTGGGCCTGATGGCTTCACAAGTGAATTCTACCAAATATTCAAAGAAGAACTAATTCCTATCCTTCTCAAGCTATTTCAAAAAATTCAAGAGGAAGGAAGACTTCCAAGCTCCTTTTATGAGGCGAGCATAATTCTGATTCCAAAACCAGGCAAAGACCACACAAAGAAAGAAAATTATAGGCCAAGATCCCTGATGAATATAGATGCTAAAATCCTCAACAAAATATTAGCAAACCGGATCCAACAATATATGGAAAAAATCATACACCATGATCAAGTGGGATTTATTCTGGGGAGGCAAGGCTGGTACAATATTCGCAAATCTATCAATGTTATTCATCACATAAATGAAAGGAAGGAGAAAAACCACATGATAATTTCAATAGATGCAGAAAAAGCATTTGATAAAATCCAGCACCCATTCATGATCAAAACTCTCAGCAAAGTGGGAATACAGGGGACATACCTCAACATGATAAAAGACATCTATGAGAAACCCACAGCCAACATCATACTCAATGGGCAAAAATTAAAAGCAATTCCCTTAAGATCAGGAACAAGGCAGGGGTGCCCCCTTTCACTGCTCTTATTCAACATAGTCCTGGAAGTCCTAGCCACAGCAATCAGACAAGAAGAAAAAATACAAGGCATTTAAGTTGGAAAAGAAGAAGTAAAGCTATCATTATTTGCAGATGATATGATATTGTATATAGAAAATCCTAAAGTCTCAGTCAAAAAATTACTGGACCTGATAAATGAATTCGGCAAGGTGGCAGGATATAAAATTAATACTCAGAAATCAGAGGCATTTTTATACACCAACAATGAACAATCAGAAAGAGAAATTAAGGAAACAATCCCCTTCACTATTGCAACCAAAAAAATAAAGTACCTAAGAGTACATTTAACCAAGGAGACTAAAGACTTATACTCGGAAAATTATAAAACATTGATAAAAGAAATCAAGGAAGATACAAACAAGTGGAAGCATATACCATGCTCATGGTTAGGAAGAATAAACATCATTAAAATGTCTATATTACCCAAAGCAATCTATAAATTCAATGCAATACCAATTAAAATACCAGTGACATACTTTAAAGATATAGATTACATATTCCAAAAATTTATATGGAACCAAAAGAGAACACGAATAGCCTCAGCAATCTTAAAAAAGAAGAATAAAGGGGGAGGTATCACACTTCCTGATATCAAGCTATACTACAAGGCCATTGTACTCAAAACAGCCTGGTACTGGCATAAGAACAGGCACATAGATCAATAGAACAGAACAGAGAACCCAGAAATAAACCCACAGCTCTATGGACAACTGATATTTGACAAAGGAGGTAAGGAAATACAATGGAGTAAAGACAGCCTCTTCAACAAATGGTGTTGGGAAAATTGGACAACAACCTGCAAAAAAATGAAACTAGATCACCAACTTACACCATTCACAAAAATAAACTCAAAATGGATAAAAGACTTAAATGTAAGGCGTGAAACCATAAGTATCTTAGAAGAAAACATAGGCAGTAAGCTCTCTGACATCTCTCGCAGCGATATATTTGCTGATTTATCTCCACGGGCAAGTGAAATAAAAGACAGGATAAACAAATGGGACTATATCAAATTAAAAAGCTTTTGCACGGCCAAAGACAATAAGAACAGAATAAAAAGACAAACTACACAATGGGAGAACATATTTGACAGTATGTCTGATAAGGGGTTAATAACCAAAATTTATAAAGAACTTATAAATCTCAACACCAGAAAGACAAACAATCCAATAAAAAAAAATGGGCAAAAGAAATGAATAGACACTTCTCCAAAGAGGATATACAGATGGCCAATAGGCATATGAAAAAAATGCTCAACATCATTAATCATTAGAGAAATGCAAATTAAAACCACAATGAGATATCACCTCACACCAGTCAGAATGGCGCTCATTAACAAAACAACACAGAATAAGTGTTGGCCAGGATGTGGAGAAAAGGGAACCCTCCTGCACTGCTGGTGGGAATGCAGACTGGTGCAGCCTCTGTGGAAAACAGTATGGAGATTCCTCAAAAAATTGAAAATCGAACTGCCTTTTGACCCAGCCATCCCATTTTTAGGAATATACCCCAAGGACACCATAGAATGGTTCCAGAAGGAGAAATGCACCCCCATGTTTATAGCAGCATTATTCACAATAGCGAAGATCTGGAAACAGCTCAAGTGTCCGTCAGAGGACGAGTGGATTAAAAAGCTTTGGTACATATATACTATGGAATACTACTCAGCCATAAGAAATGATGACATCGGATCATTTACAATAACATGGATGGACCTTGATAACTTTATACGGAGTGAAATAAGTAAATTAGAAAAAAACTAAGAACTATATGAACCAATGCATAGATGGGACATAAAAATGAGACTTAGAGACATGGACAAGAATGTGATAGTAACAGGGCGTGGAGAGGTGGAGAGGTGGGGAGGGGGCGAGGAAGGAGAGGGAGGGAGTGGGGGGAGGGTAGGGGCACAAAGAAAACCAGATAGAAGGTGACAGAGGATGATTTGACTTTGAGTGAGGGGTATGCAGCATAATCAAAGGTCAAAATAATCTGGAGATGTTTTCTCGGAACATATGTACCCTGATTTATCAATGTCACTGCATTAAAATTAATAAAAATAAGATTTAAAAGGAAAAAAAAAGAATGAAAAAACTTAACACATTCGTGCCAGGACCTGCCGAATTTACTAAATCTTACTAAGAATGAATATATATATATAATATATATATAACTTTTTTGTCTTTTTATTTTTTAACCCCTCTTTTTTATGAATTCTAAAAAGCATAACTCAGAAAACGTAACATAAAAATGTTTTTTAATGTCAGAATAAATTTAATTTTGTCATATTTATTTTGTTTAATTACCATAAAAGCATGCTTGGACTTTATATTTTTTTATTTAATATTTGACTTAATTATTATAACATATTTTTCAGAAATTTGTATATAGCCTACAATTATTTGTAGAATTTTAAATGCGCCCCGACTTCAAAGAGTTTGAGAACCACTGTCCTAGAGTGTGTCTCCGAGTGCGTTTATGGATGAGATTAGCATTTGAATCTGTAGACTGAGTCCAGTGGATTGCCATTCCCAGGGTGGGTGGGCCCCATCCCATCATTGAACGCTTTATCAGAACAAAAGCCTGAGTTAGGGAGAGTTCCCTTTCTCTGCCTATCTTTGGGCTGAGAGACATTGTCTATCTCCTACCTTCACTCCTGAACTTGGACTGGAATTTGCACCATCCACTCTTCTGGGTCTCCAGCTTGCCAATTACAGATCTTGGGACCCCATTCCTTATAATAGAAGATATATTATATGCACATACATTCTACATCATATTAGTTCTGCTTCTCCGGAGAATGCAATATACACATATGACCACCATTTGAAACAAGCTTGATGACGGCAGGGAGTCCCTCCAGGTGGTGGGTTAAAGCAGTATTGATTGTGTTCCAGTGCAAGTATCCTGTGACCACTGGTGGCATGGGTGGTCCGACACACACTAGCAATGTCAGGGTCCAGATGCTGCCCCTGGCTCTTGTCACTTTTCCACACTTGTCCATGGCAATCCAGAGGGCCGCCTAAACTCCTTTCAGTAAGTTTTTGCTCTACTCACATGGCTTATAAGGCGCAAGTCCCAGCTGCTGCCTCCTGACCAGCTTCATCATATGCTAGCCTTGCCCCTCGGTCTCTCCACTCCATCCCTCGCGGCCTTTTTCCCCAAACTCTTCTGTCTGGCGCACCAGCCCTTCCCCAGGTCTTTATGGGATGGCTCTCTCATATTATTGAGGATTTAGCTCAAAGGGCTCCTCTCAGAGAGGAATTCCTGATGGTGTAATCTATAGCAAACCCTTTCCCACCTTTATTAACGACCCTATTTTCTTTCCTTTATTGTACTTGTAATTATCTAAGAGTATCTTGCTCCTGTTTTTACTTTATGATCTACAATCTACCTCTCCCATTAGAAGTTTCCCAGGAAAGTAGAGGTTTTTTTCTGCCTTGTCAGCATTGCTTCTCCAGAACCTGATATCAGACACACAGTGGTCTGCGGGAATCATTTGCAGAATAGAAAAAATGGAGGCCCCGTATGGAGGTGCCCCGTGGACTGCTCTGAGGTCCTCTGCCCTGGCTCCGGGGCTCACCCTGCATGCCTGAGCATTTGTTTCTGAGTGCAGTAAACTCATGGATTTTGTCTTTCTGAGGATCCAGGCTTTTGCCCCCTCAGGGTGTCAGCAGGGTGGCTCTGTTTATGTCACTTTGTGCCATTTAGACCCTGAAAACTTCTAGAGTGTTGGATGATGAAAAGTTAGAAAACCAAAAGCTGTGATCACCCCAAGCTACAAATATCATCAGGGAGCCCTGGTTGTGTTGGCAACAAGGGGCATCACTGGTACATTTCACTGAGAAGCAACAATAACAAAAAATGATTTATCTCTTCGTTCTGGTCTGATGACTTCACCCTATCACTGTTGCTTCTTGCTAGAGAAAGCAGGGCGCAGAGAAGAAGAGGGTCTGGTTTTCAGGCTTTGGAGAAATATTTATTGGCCAGCTTGGGTGGGTGGGAAGGAGGAAGGGGAGGAGGAATACAGGAGAATAAGGAGCAGAGAGAAAGAGAAGGAAGGATAAGGGCAGGTCTGCGAGGGTTGATGAGAGACAGAGAGAAGGAGAGGAGGGAGCAGGTAGGAGAAGGTGGACTGTGGGCAGAATAGAAGAAGAAACAGAAGGAAGAGGACAGAAAGAAAAGAAAGGGAGGGACGCAGAAGGGAGAGTGTGAGACCGGCGAGGAAGGTCAGACAAGGGAACTGGGGCTCACACACCACATTAATTTTTCTTCTTAATTCCAATGAAAGCAAGTCCCCTCTCGGAGTTACTGAAAGGAACGTCTGTGGTTTTAATCTGGGTCCCCTGCCCTGTCTTTCCATCCTGTTTCTACCCTGCAAACTCCTGATTAGCAATACTCAAGTGAATCAGCAAGCCCTTGGGGCACTGACCACGTGCCAAACACTGTCTGTATTAAGGATCTTACCTCTACTAGCTCTTACTCCTTATAAGAACCCTAGAAGGTGAAGCCAGTACAGTTAGCCCCACTTTTCAGATGGAAAAACTGTGATAGAGAGAAGTTAAGTAACTTGCCAAAAGTCACACATCTGATAAAGTGGCAGAACTGGGATTCAATTCCAAACAGTCTGGCTCCAGAATCTACCCTCTCAAATATGCACTCATTCACTAAAGATTTATTAAGGAGCCACTAAATTTCAGACGTCATGAAGTCTCTTCCAACTCCTCAGGCAAAGCTAGTTGTTCCTTGACCTGTGCTCCCAAGGCATGGTGTGTGTGTGTGTGTGTGTGTGTGTGTATATATATATATATATATATATATATATCCCCGACCCTGTCAGAGTGAGTTGCACATGTTGTATGGTCTCCCTCCCCCATAGTTTCTGGAGGGCACTGTCTATGCCTCATTTTTCACTCTACACCTGAGACCTAATGCCTCCTACAGAGCAGAAAATGTTTGTTGGATAAAAGGGATTCAATGATTAATTAATATTAACTGTTATGACTTTAGAAATAATGCCTCAGATTCTAGAAATGTGGGCTTTACTTGTCCAGTATGGAAAATGCTAAATAGCAGTTAAGGCGGCCACAGAGGAAGTGGAAGTGTGTGCTGATTGCCTGGCTGTGACCTGATTCATCTACCTCAAACTTGTGCAGCCCACAGCAAGATTGGGGGGTGGAGGGGGTCCAGGGAGAGTGACCACTAAAGTCAGGGCGGAAGGCATTGCGCCAGCCGCACGTACCTCCCGGGGAGCTGTGCACATCCCAGAAAGGTTCCGCCCTGATGTTGCACCTCTGAGTGCAAAGCCCATGGCTGGGGCTACTGCTACCATCTGCTCGCATCTAAGGAAGGGCCTAATGAGGACAATGTGCAACAGAAAGTCATCATCTGTTCTCATCAGATTCGGCGCCATTCACAGAATCATAGACCCTGGAGACCAGCCGACCTGGTAGTTTTTAAGAACTTTTTCTTCTTTCAAGTAGCAGAACTCTTTTTTTTCTAACAAGATACACAAACCAGATAAGTCAGGTAGCTTTGGTTAAAGCAAGGGCAAGGACTCCAAGTCCCGCCTACTCCCATCCTCATGCTCATTGGACATTTTTAGAAACCACGGATGTATCATGACCCTCCATTTCAAAGATGCCGAACCCAACCCCACGGAGCTGCTGAAGTGACCCTGCCAAGTCACCTAGCACGTAAGTGGGATCCAACAGGTCCGAAGAAGTGTCCTCCATTATGTTCCTCTGCTTCTTTTATAAGAAATACAAGTCCACTGGAAACAATGATGGAAACGATGCTCTGTATTTTCCAGTGTGCAGTTTCGGGGCACTCCCTGAAGCCCACAGCTGAAATGCTGCTGCTTGTTAGGACCAGCCTTCAGACAGTTTAGACAAATTGCAAAGCCCTGAGTTATATCCTGTGCACTTGCATAACACTTGACAGGTCAAAAAACTCTTTTTTTCAGATGTGGCAGTATAATCTGAGATTAATTTGTGTGACAGGCAGAAGTTGCTGGAAGACAACATCGCCTCCTTTTGCAGCCTTCACTTTCTAAAGCCTAGGTTCATGCGAGGCATTAGGCGAGGTTTTCCCAGAGCCGGTGACAAGGCACATGGGGACCTATAGCAGAGAGGCTAGGGGAATGTTTGGGGAGGCTGAGACAGTTATGGGTTTTGCTTTTATACCTTGAATGATACATAAAGTTATATAAAATAACATAACCCATAAGAATATATATATATGGCAAAATGTATAAGGGTAGATTACTAATTTGGTTTTAATCTTTCCAGGAGTGACTACGAAGAGGAAAAACAATAATCTGATTCATGCCTGACCAGACGGTGGCGCAGTGGATAGAGCATCGGACTGGGATGTGGAAGGACCCAGGTTCGAGACCCTGAGGTCGCCAGCTTGAGTGCAGGCTCATCTGGTTTGAGCAAGGCTCACCAGCTTGGACCCAAAGTCGCTGGCTCCAGCAAGGGGTTGCTCGGTCTGCTGAAGGCCCATGGTCAAGGCACATGTGAGAAAGCTATCAATGAACAACTATGGTGTTGCAACGCGCAATGAAAAACTAATGTTTGATGCTTCTCATCTCTCTCCGTTCCTGTCTGTCTGTCCCTGTCTATCCCTCTCTCTGACTCTCTCTCTGTCTCTGTAAAAATAAATAAATAAATAAAATTTTAATCTGATTCACAAAACCCATTTGGCCAAAACATTTCTTTTCATGGAGAAGCACTTGTTCTGGGGCCAGAAAGAGATTTGTCTCATGGATCTTAAAAATGCTGTTAATGATAGTAATATAGTAGAAGTGATCTGGGGACAGTAACTCATTGGTTGTTTGAAAACAAACAAAACAAAAAACCACTGTTCAAAGTGGGAGAATTATTTACAAAAACATCATGATACAGACATACCTTACACCTTTTACTTGGATTAATCCTACAACATGCCTTCCCTGCCCGATCTTTCAGTGTAGGGCAATGCCCTTTGTTGACTCTGAGTCCTCCAGTTTGAGTTACCATGCCATCCTTCTTCTGCAAACCACACTCACAATACATCATCTATCATTTGAAATTAACTTGGGAGTATGCAGTAAGACAACTTGCAAAGCATTTTGAGTATGTACCTCCTCTAGATTTTTTTCGGTCTTTCCCTATTTTTCAAAATAGTTGTTATACCTACATCTACTGTGATGGCAATTTTTCTTGGCTACTTACCTTTATAAAGTCTCTTCAAATATTTCCCTTGATTTTTATTAAAATAATTCCAGTCATACATTTTGGGAATATTTTAATATAAATATCAAAATACATTATGATGATAAATTCAATTGACAAATGTTTGGGAACAAACCACTGACCAGGAAGAATACAACTTGGCTGGTGTGAGCTCAAGTGGGCGGACAAACTGGAGAATATCCTCCTCAGCCAGCCTGTTCGGTGTGTGGGGACATCAGTGTTCACAGAAGCCTGAGGGGCTCTGCTAAAATAATAGTTACCCTGGGAAGACTGTGAATTGAGTACTCAAATGTCAGAACTTAGTATAAGTTATCTCATTTAATTCTATCAACAGCCTGTGATGTAGGAGCTGTTCTTCTTTTTCTTTTTCCTGGAGATATGCATATAAATTTAAGTATAGTTGGTACACAATATTATATAGGCTCAGAGAAATTACGTGACTCACCTAAAGTCCTACAGTTAATAGATGGCAGAATTGGGATTAAAACTCAGGTCTTTTCAACTCCAAATACCAAATGTTAATCACAATAATGTTCCTTTAAGACTTTCCTTAATCCAAGGAGGAAGCTGATGGACTAACCTAATGCATAATTCTGAAAAGCATTTCTGGGGATATGGCACACAGCTTTCTTATGTTCCTGGACAGAACTTGAATTTCAAAGGGGAGGAGAGAGGAACTGATTATTCTTTAGACGATGTACATAGCATTGTTTGCATTAACGAGGCTTTTTGATGGATTCTGAATGGCAGGGAGTTGGAGGTTATGCTTCCTGACAAGTACCTGGCGTGCAGCTATTTTCATTGTCGGTTAAAAGCAGACTAATGTTTTACTAATCAGCCCAAACAGGGGTAAGGATTGACATTGTTGGGGGTAAGGGAGTTGCAATCATTGGAGAGCAGTTCAGAGGGAAAGTGATAACCTATTGTTATCTGAACAGTGAATATCTAATGTAACCCTGCTGTGGTTTGGCTGTATTTTAATCATAGGCAACTGAACCGTGGAAGCACGTGTGTGATTGGAAAATAACTCCTTTCCTTCCAATTTCCTTTAGACGCTTTTTAAAAAGCTAATAATCTTACTTTTAAAATATATTGAATAAAAGTCAATCCCTTACTTATGAAAGGATATCATACTTTCAGACTTAATCTCTAATGAGTACATGCACCTTGCCGGGTGTGGCTCTTTCTAGACTCTCTCATATGTGTCATTATTTAATAAACTGACCAAAATCTATTATCACATACTTTCCCCTGACTTAGCTTTTAATCCAAACAAATACATGCATACCGTACATTTGTTAGAAGTGAGCCAAAAATATATCAATAGAAGAACTTAGACTTCTAGTAGCTAATGTGAAAAATTCTCATCTAAAAAACATCAGGCTTTTGGTATGTCCATACTGTGGGAAATTATAAGTTTAATTTTTATGTGGTGATCTGGAATGATCATCATGATACAGTAGAAGTTAAAAAATGTTTGTTGCAGAATATATAGTGAACTTTAACATGAAAATACATAGATATATATGTATATATTTGTATAAAAATAGAAAAGTATGGAAGGAACCATATTAAACTTAACATTGATTATTAAGAGGGAGTTACAGTTGAAAATATCTTTTCAAAATAATAGTATCTTACGTACAAATTAAAAATAAATTTGAAAACAAATTGATGCTGGAGTAGTCTGGAAAACTTGCAGACAGGAAGGTATACTTCCTTCCTTATTTTCCTCTTGAGTCAAAAGGGGAGTTTGTCTTTAAGTGGCTGGGGAATGTCCCCAAAGTGCCCCGGGAGAGGAAACCTTCCAGTAAGAGGAGATATTAGCCATAGTCAACAACACCACACCAAGGCAAGAAGGGATTTTAAATTGCTGAACTACAGGGGACTTCCAGTGGTTTCACAAATGCGGCCTGCGAAAGACTATATATAGAGTTTGGGGGTAGCTGCGGGAAAGAGGGTTAAGAGCCTGGCAGGCAGACTTCTGGGGTCCCATTGCCACTCTGTTTTGCATAATGGGATTTCCGTTTAACTTGGGATTCAGCATCAACGCCACTAAAAAAGCTGAAAATTTCTGATTCCATAGGAAGGGATTTTGATAACAAACAAACTTTAGTTAAGCTCCTAAGTCTTAGTTTTCTCATCTGTGTAATGCAGAGCTGTTGTGAGGATACAATGAAATAATACAGTTAAGTGCTTAGCACTTACTAACTGGTCACTTAGAAGAAAAAATCGTCACATAAGTGGTAAACAGAGGCACAGGGAAGGCCAGTGACAGGTTTGGGACACCTTGCACAATACCATTGTCTTCAACTTTCCCTGTCACCTTCAGATATTATGTATTTCAAAGACCTGGGTTAAATTGTCACCTACATATGTGATGAGCACCAACTCATCCTTGGGACTTCCTCTTTCTCTGTTTGAAAAAGTAGTCTCATTTTGCAAGATCATGAATCTAAATCTTTGTCAGCCTGGAATAAAGAAGGGTATTAGAAATCCATGAAGTTCATGTCTAATAAGCATCACATTGGAGATCCCTGCTTGTTTCCTAGACCAGGAAAAAGGTGAGGCTTGTACTGAACCAGGCTGACTCAGGTAGTCTGCGGCGATGATCACAGTGGGATAGCAGATACATAAAGACAGTTTGACACAGAACTTCAGAACCCAAATTTTGAAGCTAGACTGCCTCAATTCAAACCCTGCCTTAGCCCTTTACTAGCTATGTGAGCTTGGTCAAGTTACTTAACCTGTGTATGCCTTAAAATTATAACTACTTTTTATTCTTATGTCTATAAAATAATAACTATTGCACACAATTGTTTAGGGGATTAGATTAGTATTAACTATGTATGTAGAGCATTTAGAACTATATAAGAGTTATATAAGGTGCTATGTGAGTTAGCACATGTGCTGTATTCACCAGACCTACAGCCAGGCAGATGCAGACATAACTAATCCATGACAGAATTCTTTTTCACTGAATCTGGTTGGGGTCTTTATATCTTTCTCAATAAAGCACTCCATGTAGTTGCTTATTGGATAGCTCATCAAATGAAAACTGTTTCCACACCAAATGCAGATTTAGATAGCCACTATGGAAAAAAATATGAAGTATTCTTAAAAAATTTAAAATGCCCTGGTAGATTGGCTCAGTGGTAGAGCATCAGCCTGGCATGTGAATGTTCTAGGCTTGATTCCCAGTCAGGGCCCATAGAAGAAGCAACCATCAGCTTTTCCACCCCGCCTCTCTCTCTTTTCCTCTTTTCTCTCTCTCTTTCTTCTCCTCCCACAGCTATGGCTCTATTGGTTGGAGTGCAACGGCCCTAGGCACTGAGGATGGATGGCTCTGTGAAGACCTCCACCTCAGGCACTAAAATTAGCTCAGTTGCAAGCATAGTCCCAGATGGGCAGAGCATTTGCCCAGGACAATGTTGCCAGGTGGATCTCAGTTGGGGCACATGCAGGAGTCTGTCTCCCTATCTCCCCTCCTTTCACATGGAAAAGAAGAAAAAATAATAATAAATTAAAAATGGAATTGCCTTATGACTCAACGATTCCACTCCTGGAACAAAATCTGAAGAAACCCAAAACACTTATTCAAAAGAATATATGCCCCCCTATGTTCATTGCAGCATTATTTACAATAGCCAAGATATGGAAGCAGCCCAAGTGCCCAACAATAAACAAATGGATTAAAAAAACCTTCCACTTAGGTCTCATTTGCTGGAATTAACCTCTTAGCAGTAAGGGAGGCTGAGAAAGAAGTGTCAGATGGAACTGCACACTATGACATTTTTGAGGGGCTTAGCCAGTGCCAACAACCATCTTCCTTTGGATTTCTTACTTTTTCAAAGAAATAAACTATCTAAATACTACTACAAAAAAAAAGTGGTGATACATATATATACTGCTCACAAAAATTAGGGGATCAGGGAACGTGTAGATACTCCAGTATTTTCAGACTTTTGTACAGTGCATTTTCACCAATGAAATAAGTTGCTTTTGCATCTCATTTGCATAATTGAACAATTATCTTTGACTTGTCGTTTGCTTTTCTGTTCTTGTTTAATAAAAAAATCAAATGCTTCTTTATTGCTTCATATGCATTTTGAAATACCCACTAATTTTTGTGAGTTTATAATATTAGCCATAAAAAAGAATGAAATCTATCTTACCAGGTGGTAGCACAGTGGATAGAGCATTGCCCTAGAATGCTGAAGACCTAGGTTCAAAACCCTGAGGTCACTGGTGGGCATGAGCTCACCAGCTTGAGCGCAGGGTCGTCAGCTTGAGCATGGGATCAGAGACATGACCCCATGGTCACTGGCTTGAGCCCAAAGGTTCCTGGCTTGAAGCCCAAGGTTGCTGGCTTGAGCAAGGGGTCACTGGCTCAGCTGGATCCACTCACTCAGTCAAGGCACATATGAGAAAGCAATCGATGAACAACTAAGGAGCTGCAACAAAGAATTGACGCTTCTCATCTCTCTCCCTCTTGTCTATCTGTCCCTTCCGGTCCCTCTCTGCCCACCTCCCCATCTTTCTCTCACTAAAAAAAAAAAAAAAGAAAAAAAAATCTTACCATTTGTGACAGCATGGATGAACCTAGAGGGTATCATGCTAAGTGAAATAAACCAGCAGAGAAAGGCAAGTGCCATATGATTTCAGTTGTATGTGGCATCTAATAAATGAAATGAACAAACAAAATTAAAACAGACTCGTAGATATCGAAGTCAGATGGATGGCTTCCAGAGGGGAGGGAATTTGGGGAACTGAGTGAAAAAGGTGAAAGGATTTAAGAGTACAAATTGGTGGTTACAAAATAGTCACAGGGATGTAAAGTACAGCAGAGGGAATATAGTCAATAATATTGTAATACATATGTATGGTGCCTGGTGGGTACTGGAAATATTGGGGGGGGGGACACGATGTAAGGTATATGATTCTATAACCACTATGTGAACACCTGAAACCAATACAAAATAATATTGAATGTAAAATGTAATTAAAATTTTTTTGTGTTTTTTTCCTGAAGTGAGAAGGGGGGTGCAGACAGACAGACTCCTGCATGTGCCTGACCAGGATCCACCCAGCATGCCCACCAGGGCGCAATGCTCTGCCCATCTGGCCCGTTGCTCCACTACAACTGAAGCCATTTTAGCGCATGAGGCAGTGGCCACAGAGCCATCTTCAGAACCTGGGCCAACTTTGCTCCCATGGAGCCTTGGCTGTGGGAGGGGAAGAGAAAGAGAGAAAGGAAATGGGGAAGGGTGGAGAAGCAGATGGGCATTTATCCTATGTGTTCTGGATGAGAGTTGAACCCAGGAATTCAACACACTGGGCCAACGCTTTACCACTGAGCCAACCAGCCAGGGCTATAATTGAAAAAAATTTTAAATTATCTCCATACCATATTACTGTATGTAAATTGAAATATGTGGATGTAAGCAGTAGAGAAAGTCAGTTCACTCACCCTAATGTTCTATACTAAACACTCCGCAAGAGTAAAGTGCATCCTGATTAAAGGCAAATGTTGCCATAAAAGGGACATTTGGCACCTGGGCCAAGCAGCTGTTGTGTGGACACAAATGTTTTCAGTTTTCCTAGAATACATACTCACACTCTGAGACAAACAGTCATGAAAATGCCCTTCTGCTTGTCCTCATTCTTCATTTGTTAGAGAACAAGAGTGGGTGCTGAGCCACAGACCACAGAGAAAGGTCAATCTCATAAAATACATCGCGGTCCTGCTGATGTGCTTGAAAGAGCACGCACACTTCAAAGCCAACCATGGGTGGAGACACATAGGTGAGCCACTTGAGAACATATATTTTGAGCTAAGAGCATTTTCTTTGAGGACCCTAGCCCTTGTGAGGTTAAGCCCACATAAAACAACAACAACAACAACAAAACTGCATTGAACCAACAAAACTGGAATCCACAGTGCAGGAGGCATATGGGTAACAGCTTGTTAATTTCCAACCAGCAACAACAACTGTTGAAGCGAAGGAACGAAAGGTGATGGTTTCACCCACACTCTCACTGACCTGAAATTCTCGACTTGCCCTGTCTCTCTCTAACACTCCTCTCTACATTTCTGACCCCGGCCCCTCTGCAAACATATTTTTTCTCACAAGGCTCAAATGAACAAGACTGTTCTTGGAAGATATGGGGAAGTTCCCATGGTGTATAAGGGAGTGGGCAGATCGTGACCCTGTGAAATCAGCAGATAATTCTGAAGCCTCACATTGACTTTTACTTCAACTGCCATTCTCTCCAACATTTAGAGGATTTGGTAATGAGTAGAAAAGTGGTTGATTTCACTCACCATTTCCTGTAGTTTCTTGTATTTTTGAAATGAAATGGCTTAGAGATCATCTGAAGTCCAGGAAACACAATAAAGGGTACGTTCCTAGACCAACAATGTAGTTGGTGACACTGCAGTTTCAAGCCCTAGGATTCCGAGGTCAAACTAGAGCTTGCCTCTCAGAGGCAAGGTTTTCTCACCTTTAAATGCAGATAAGTCAGACCCACCTCCCAGTGTTATTGTGAGGCTTAAATAAAGTAATATGTGTAAAATGTCTGATATAGATCCAGGTACAGAGTAGGCATTCAATAAATGGTAGCTTTTGTCATCATTGTATCATCATTATCATCATCACTGACAATTATTCAAACAAGGCAACCTGCCAATTATCACTGTCATTTATATGACCAAAACATTTAGAAAGATCCCAGAGAAAATAAATGTCTAAATGAACGAGTGCATGGAGTCAAATATATGGTGTCATCTTACAAGGCATGAATAATTGGAAATGAGTTTGTTAAAATTATTAGAATACTTATTAACTGTAAGGAGAAATGAGGGAAACTTTAGGGATCATAGCAATGCTCTAAAATTGCATCATAGTTGCAAAACTTTATATATTTAATAAAATTGCTGATTCATGCATTGATGAGTGGATTTTATGGCATGTTAATTATACATTAATAAAGATGCTCCATGAACAGGATCTGAAAGGGAATTATTTTGTACACAGCATAAAAAGACAAAAGAACTATGAAACTATTGAACAGTAGATTCACAGACGTGGAAGATAGCCTGACCAGGCGGTGGTGCAGTGGACACAGCGTCAGACTGGGATGTGGAGGACCCAGGTTTGAAACCCTAAGGTCGCTGGCTTCAGTGCAGCTCATCTGGTTTGAGCAAGGTTCACCAGCTAGAGCTCAAGGTCACTGGCTTGAGCAAGGGGTCACTTGGTCTGTTGTAGCCCGCCCCTCCCCCCCGTCAAGGCACATATGAGAAAGCAATCAATGAACAATTAAGGTGCCACAAGAAAGAGTTGATGCTTCTCATCTCTCTCCCTTCCTGTCTCTCTGTCCCTATCTGTCCCTCTCTCTGTCTCTGTCACACACACACACACACACACACACACACACACACACACACAGGAAGATAGAGTAAGAGGCTCTAAGATGCATTCAACTGGAGTCCTAGAAAAAGAAGAGAAACAGGATAGGCCGAGGCAACTTAAAAAGGTCTGAGAATTTTGCAGTATTGATAAAAAAAAACACCAAGCCATAAATTCAAGAAAGTCTAAAGAATCACAAATAAAGATAAATAGAAATTCAAGCTTAAACATAGCATAGTGAAACTACAAAGATCAAAGAAAATGTTAGAAGCAATAAAGAAAAAAGAATAGATAACTATTTTCAAAAGAACAGACTGAGCTCACTTCTCAGCAACACCAGTGGGAACCAGAAGAGTGGAAAGAGCCGTGCTGAAAAACCTAATTGCCGTCCTTGAGTTCCATATACAGTGAAAATACTTCTCAATGAGAGTACATACATTTATTATTTATTTTTATTGGAGAAAGAGAGACAGAGAGAAAGAAGCATTCATTTGTTGTTCCGCTTAATTGTACATTCTTCGGTTACTTCCCATCTGTGCCCTGACTGGGGATCGAACCTGCAACCTTGGTGTTAGAAGATAACACTCTAACCAATTAGGCTAATTTGCCAGGGCTACTGGTGAAATAATTTAGGCAACAAACCTAAGATTTGCCACCTGATTTTATTCAGTAGAATAAAATTCTTTTTCCATTCTTAACAATCACTGAAACTTTACATTTCTTCTCTGTGTTAGACTTTGAATATTCAGGGATTAATTAGGTGCAGTCCCTAACTTCAAGAGGCCCAAAATTAAGACAAGGGTTATTACATTTAGCAAGGATACCCAGTTCAGGTTCAATTTCAGACAATAAATGTTTAGAAGCTGTACGGCCCAAATATTGCGTGGGACATTTACTGGGTGTCTTATTTTATCTGGCAACCCATGTCTATACAAGGGGAGAAATATCAGAGACATAGTTGGAAATTGTCAGTGGGTAGGTGACAGCCACATCCCAGGGATGAGATGAGACAGACAAGAGCTTAATGAAAGATAACAATAGGCCCTGGCCGGTTGGCTCAGTGGTAGAGCGTCGGCCTGGCGTGTGGAAGTCCTGGGTTCGATTCCCGGCCAGGGCACACAAGAGAAGCGCCCATCTGCTTCTCCACCCCTCTCCCTCTCCTTCCTCTCTGTCTCTCTCTTCCCCTCCCGCAGCCAAGGCTCCATTGGAGCAAAGATGGCCCGGGCGCTGGGGATGGCTCCTTGGCCTCTGCCCCAGGCGCTAGAATGGCTCTGGTTGCAACAGAGTGACGCCCCAGATGGGCAGAGCATCGCCCCCTGGTGGGCATGCCGGGTGGATCCTGGTCCAGCGCATGTGGGAGTCTGTCTGACTGCCTCCCCGTTTCCAGCTTCAGAAAAATACAAAAAAAAAAGAAAGAAGACAATAAAGGACCAGGACCAGACCGGAAGTTTGTCTTTTAAAAGGGTGATGGAGGAAAACTGAGAGATGAGGAAGGGCAGGCACAGAGGCGAGTTCCAAGAAGGAGGGAGGAGGGTCCCCATCGCACAAAGAAGTTTCATTTGTTCAGTGAGTATTGAGTGTCTGCTACTGTTTCAGGTAATAATTGAAAAGAGTGCTCAGAAATGGACACTTTGGAGGTAATTTATTGCAGTGTTTTAAAGTTTTTAGAGACCCAATCTCAGGACTCCAGTGAAGACCAGGTCACCTGCTACAACACAGAGGGTCTTGAGATTTTTCTATAATGGGTTAAATTGTATACTAGCAAATTTATATGTTGAAGCCATAACTGTAACCCTACTACTTCAGAAAGTGAGCTTATTTGAAAATAAGGTCATTGTAGATATCATAAGTCAAAATGAGGTCATACTGAAATAAGGTAGGCTTCTGATCCAGTATGACGAGGTTCTTGCATAAATACACACGTTAGACACAGATACGTGCGCTGAGGAAGTACACCATGTGAAGAAGGCAAAAACCTATAAGCCAAAGAATGCCCTAGATTACAGAAAACCATTTAGAAAATAGGAGATGCAAAAGAGACTCTCTCACAACCCTCAGAAGGCACCAGCTCTGCCAACGCCCTGATCTCGGACTTCTGGCCTCCAGAACTGTGAGACGATAAATCTGTTTCTAAGCTACCCAGTTTGTGGTCTTCACTATGGCTGCCGCCAACTGCCACACTTTCCTTCACAAAAATTAACTCAGAGGAAGGCTGCCCAGCTGGTGCTTCCTGAGAGCCCAGCTGGCCCCAAGACCTCTCCTGGGGGGCATCTGGAGACACTGGCCCCGATGGCCCTCTCCCGGGGTCAAGGGGACGGCTCAGTCTTCTTGAAGTTTCTGGGCCTCTAGCCCAGGGACCTTTGACACCTGCCCCACCTGAATAAGGAAGAGAATTTCTGCCACTTTCCCCTTCTCTCCGCCCTTGCCCATGCACCCAAGTCCGCCTTTACTTCTCCTTCTTCCCACAGAGCACCTGCGCGGGCCTCGATAAGGCTGCCCAGAGAACCTTCCTACTTCCCCTTTCCCTTCTCCCCAAAGCCTCACCCTAAAAACGAAGCTGCCTTCCTAGTCCCACTATGGGGGGAAAGCTGTGTTTTCCTCTATTTCCTGTCTTTTTCTGGACCCATTTCCTCCCAGATGGTTTTCCCGTCCTCCATGCTGATGGAATGTTTAATTATTCACTAGAAGTGTATTAATTAACTAGGATGAGGCACTGAGCTAGTGGCCTCAGGAGTGTCTGTGGTGGAGAACACCTGTGCCTCAAGAAACTTGAAACTTGGTAATCATTTGAAGGTGACAGGTAAGTCTGTCTTTAGACTAGCTCCAGTTGATTTATCTGGATTTCATGAAGGTTTTGATTTCTAAGGCACCTGGGTTCCCTGGGACAGAGTGCTATGAGAGAGGAGGGAGGCCCGCCAGGACGAGGGGGTGGAGATGCCAGTGGGGGAAGGAAGACCAGGCATTCGCCATCCTGAAGACTCAGGCCTGGATTCGGATTCTGCCTCCATGGATTACTAAGTGACCTTGAGCAAGTCGTAATCTCTAATAACAGCAGGGCAATTTAACCTCTGGGTTTCTGGATAATTAAATATTTTAACAAGTAAATGAGACCAATGATTCTAGAACATATAGGTATTTTATGTTGATTGATGTTTAAGTCTGGATGTAATGGGGTGAGGAGGAGATAAGACCAGAACCCAAATAATGACAGCACGAGGCAGAATAGATGGTCAGAGCAGTTAATATATGGAGTACCATGGGAACTCAGAGACAACTTCCGAGTGGTCTACAAAGGGGGGGGGGGGGCTGTTGGGAGAGAACAGACACTAGGAAGTCTAAGGACAGAATCAGAAGAGTGGGACATATTCACGGGAGATCCAGTGGTAATGGTTGGGAGAGAACAGACACTAGGAAGTCTAAGGACAGAATCAGAAGAGTGGGACATATTCACGGGAGATCCAGTGGTAATGGGAAAAAAGCCCAGAAGGAAGGCTGGGACTAGAGCCTTAAATCTCTAGGATTTTAATAAAATACAGAAATCTCTATAATGGAGTCAAGTTTCATAGCAAACTAGTACAATGATACGGCATTTAAGAGAAAAAAAAAAAGCAAAATTTTGACTGTGTAATTCTTTGCAGGGTAACAACTGAGTTATGCTGGCATCTTCCTCCTTCCCAATAAGACTAATTAGCCATGACAAAGTTACCATTTTTAGCCTGACCAGGTGGTGGTGCAGTGGAGAGAGCATCGGCCTGGGACGCAGAGGACCCAGGTTCAAAACCCTGAGTTCGCCAGCTTGAGCAAGGGGTCACTTGCTCTGCTGTAGCTTCCCCACCTTCAAGGCACATATGAGAAAACAATCAATGAACAACTAACTAAGGGTCCGCAACAAAGAATTGATGCTTCTCATCCCTTCCTGTCTGTCCCAACCTGTCCCTCTCTCACGCAAAAATATAAAAATAAAATAAAATAAATTTACCGTTTTAGAGCACTATTAATGTATTAGGCATACAAAGAGGGGTGGTCTTGACAGATTTATATCAGTATATCAAAGTAGACAAAGATACTACTCTCATGGGAACTGAGATTGGAAAAGCTCATTTCCTCAGCGTCACACAGCAGCAAGTGGCAGACACAGTGCTGGCAAAAAAAACATGGAACCCAGTTTGAGCCTGGACACCAAGCACTCGATACTACACTTGGCTATTAGAGGTCGAGCCAGTAAACTGTAGACTAGTAACACCGAGGCCTTTGACTGCTTCTTACTCAAGATTTCACACACGGAAAAGTCCAAATGGCATTGAAAACATTCAGAAATGACTTGCTTCGCAGACCATTAGCATTCATTCCTGTCTGAAATAATGAAAATCTCCTGACTGAAATGTGGGTTCATTTTTCACTGATGATTGATGTGTTCCTGGCCACACAATTCCCTGATTTTAAAACGATTCCTTGGCATGACAGGTCACCTTTGACCCACCCCTTTCCTTTCGGGAGATACTGCGGCAGGTGTGGATACCACATCAATAAAGGAAATCAAGACTGATGGTGCACTGTGCGCCTAACACATCCTTAATAAGATCACCTGGCTCAGGATGGTCCTGTTCCAGGCTGGAAGAATCGGAGGGCTTTGTGTAAGACCCGCTGGTCCGGACAGCACCTCCCGATCACAAAGGATGCTCCAGCTATAAGACAGCACCAAACTAAAAAGCTCAAGTCACCTCCCTCCAAGCAAGTGACAGAACTTCACTCAGTTCTAGAAGCAAGTAAATGTAAGGATTGAAAAAGCAGAGCATGAACATCTCCAGATGAACTAACTTCTCTTCAAAACCTGAGCCAACAAGAATACAAACCACTTAGGAAATTCCTCCCGTCAACCCTGAGAATTACTTGACTGTACACGTTTTTAGACAATCTCTTGTACTGTATTAGATGGAACCACATAAAACTGCTGCTATTTGACCATTGTTTTGCCCACAAAAAGTCATTCCACAGGAGTCAACCTAATAATAATCATTGTAATGTGTAGAATTCTCAGAATATTTTCTGTATTTATTTTTCAATTTAAATGGAGACAATGAATTGTTAGGATAAGAAAATACAGCTCTGGCCGATGGTGCAGTTGATAAGAGTGTCGTCCTGGAGTGTCAAGGTCACCAGATTGATACTGAGGGCATCAGCTTGACCCTGAGGTCTCTGATTTGAGCCCTGGTCAGGACATGCAGCATGAGAAGCAATCAATGGGTGAACAACTAAGTGGAATGAGCTGATGCTTCTTTCTCTTTCTCTCCTCCACCCTCTCTCCCTTTCTCTCTCTCTCTCGCAAAAAAAAAGAAAGAAAAAAAAGGAATACAGGTACAGCATATATTAAATTCTTAATAAATGTTTGTTGTATTTTTTAAAGTATTTTATTTATCTATTTTAGAGAGAAAGGGAGGGAGAAAAAAAAGAACATCAATCTGTTTCCACATGTGCCCTTACTGGGTTTGATCCCCAGTAACTTCTATTCTTTGGGATGATGTTCTATTGAGCTATATGACCAGGGCTGAATTTTCAATTATGTAAATCCTAGTGATATGAGTTTTGAAGAGATTTTATGAACACTAGGTACAGAATCTCCTGATGTCAAGGTGAATGCTCCTTACCACTTTAATGTTTAGTTTTACAAAGCTTGAAATAACAAAAACAATCCATTTGATTTATATATTTACATTTTTATTAGAATTCTTCAGAACTGTCAACAATTGGACAACATAGGAAAAAAACACATGGAACATCAACATCCTTTAAACTTGCACTGCTTACATATGTACACATAAAGTTACTGTATATATAAAAAATATTTTGAAGGGCTCATGGGCTCAGGGATATTCAAAAGACATTATTGCTACATTTCAATATTTACAAAAAAAAAGCCACAAAATAATTTCAAACATTAAAGCCACTGCAAAGAAACATTTGATGTAAAAAAAAAATTATAAAAATATAAACTTTCAAGAATATCCATGACAAAACTCTCAGTGAAGTGCCCCAGAAGTACCTAGACATCTACAGTTAACAACCACTTCTCTTACCCTAATCAGAGTCAAACGAAACTCAAAGGAAATTGTCAAAGTATGGCAAACAGCAACAACCTCTTATGTTGACAACAAAACCCCTCAAAACCTGTTACCTTTGGAAAGGTGCGAGAGCAAAGAACTCCAGTGCAAACGATTACTTCCAGATAAATGGCCACAGTTCTCTACGTGTCATCTAAGGGACCGAGGAGGGGAAAACTGTGGAGGCAGCATACCTGAATCTTGCAAGACCACACGCAAACCTTGCCATGTACCACATGGACCTCTTAAAGTCAGGCAGTGATGAAAAAGTAAGTAAACTCTTAATAATATTCAGGCTACAACCTAAAGGGTAAAAACATAAATACGTCTCAGTGGGAGAGTAGCATTTATAAGGTGTAAAGGAACGAGTACAGTATGCTGAGTATAAATAACAGAGTACCTTAAGTGCAGATGAATTGCAAATAAATAGGTACTTAGGCACTCTGCTTCCTATATGCCGCTACACAAGCTCTTGGTAAGCTTCTCAGGACGGCGGGGTGAAGGAAGTGACGAGCAGTATGGACAAGGAAAGCCAAGCTACTTCTTGGGTACTGAAGGACCATCTTGGGCTCAGAGCAAGAATACCCCTCAAAAGATATGTCTACAAGCATCCACGCGCACGCACGCACGCACACACACTTAGATAGATACTGGCCCGGCATCCAGGACATGCCTGCAAAAGGAGGCTGAATCTAAATTTTATTTCCTGCTACAGAAGCATCCAAACGAAGACAGCACTGTTTCCTCACTCCTGCCGGAGTCATGCAGTAAATCGTTCTCAAAGGGCATCAACTCTGTCGAGCACAATGCCATTCTGAAGCTAGTAGGCTTGTTCTGGAGAATCTACAGAGCAAGGGCATCGGCTACAAGAGATTTTTGTTAAGATTGTGCTTAACAATTAAGTTTATTTCTTTCTTTTTAAAAAAAAAAGCACTAATTGTGTCCTTCCAACTCACCTGGCTCTTTCTATTCCTACAAACAGCAGACTTGAGCCAGAGGTACATCCAGAAACGACCCCTCGTGGGTGTCCCCCTCCGATAGAGGAACGCGGACACTTGCAGGACGGGTATATACAGACGCAGGCCGCGAGGCCCTCCCTCCGGCTCAGCTCGCGGACAGCAGACTCTGCTCAGGAAGCAGGTCAGTAGCACAAAGGCTCACACTCAGCAGCAAGTCTTTATTCATGCTCAGGGGGCATTTTTTGCATGGTCTACGTCTCATTCCCAGCATGAAATGGAAGATTTTTTTTAAGCCCAGATATTCATAGACTTCTGACCTTTGTCCTAATAATGCTGTTTTCCACATCGAGGGCTTAAGGTTTCAGCTTCTAATTGTGCTGCACCATCATATCATTATGGATGGGTTACGAGGGCCGAAGGTGGCTACTGCTAGTTGTTCAAACAAACTATCAACCGTATTTTTCAAACAGAAATTAGAGAAGGCTCAGAGAAGGCTCAGAAAAGGACTCAAGGTGTCGAAAGCCCATCCCACCCTCTCTTTCTCCAACTTAGAATTCTTTTGGTTAATGGGAGCTGCTCTGCTACTGGGAATATATGCAGTTTGAACCCTGGCAAGGGGATGGGGGGGCTGATGACAAAAATCATCGGCCACTAAAGTGTGCTCATAAAGACAGGATTACGGTGGGGTGTCCATTCTCCTGAGTAGGATGCAAGTCGAACAGAAGAGTTGTAGAAAGCAGAAGAATGGGGACCACGGTGCCGGGGAGACCCCGCCACGCGTTCCGCCTCAGACGTCTTCGTGAACAAGCAGAGGCTGGGTGGACGAGGCGCTGCTGCCCACAGAATTGATCCGCACAGAGTGGTCCACCACGATGTTCTCCTGGTTGGGGCTCCAGTTTGCTAAGTTGGAATAAATCTGAGGAAGACAAGTCCGCAGTCAATATGCAAGTCCCCACAAGGAACACAGTGATGAAGGGGCAAGTTTGCAGCTTCAGAATTGCAACTAATGTGAGGTTCTTACACGGAGAGAGTTTACAGACGTTCACAGCCCCAAAGCAGATCATTAGTAACAAAGAAAATGCAAGTTTTGTTCTACTCCTTCATTTTCCCCAAGGCCTGATTATGCAGGAAGTGATGGCAAAAAAAATGAGCTTTTCTGCTGGGACAGGCATTATCTAACCTACCTAAAAGGTTTATAGATGAAGGCAGCTAACTACAACCCAGCAGGTGATGTAATCTGTGGAGAAATTGGTGCCCCTTCTAGGGTCTTCCACTGAGACTCAAGCACTTGGGTAGAAAACGCTTGTTTACCGTATTTCCCCATGTATAAGATGCACCTTAATTTTAGGGCCTGAAATTTGACACACACAAAAAATTACATAAAGTTATTGAACTCAAGTTTTATTCATCTACAATGATGAGTGCTAAAACAAATGCAAAAAAGCAGGAAATACAGTAAAAAAATCTATAACCACTGTATAAGATGCACCCAGTTTTTAGACACCAAATTTTTCGAAACAGTGTGTCTTATACATGGGGGAATACAGTACACTGAAATATCCTTTGACACCCCAAAGAACAAGCTTCAACCCAGAAGCACCAGGGAGGCACTCAGGAAAGGACAGACAGTGCCAAGCACTCAGTCCAGAACAAAATCAGCTTACAACAACCCGAGTCAAAGGAAGGGTCATTATCTTCCTTAAAAGCAGAAGAAATAATTGATTTGGGTTTTGAAATCCTCCCTCCCCAAATGACTAGGAGGGATCTCCCAACTTCAAACAACTCTTCATTCTGCATGGCTTCTGGGCAGGACAGCTCTCTGCCATTTTCTGGCTATGCTTGTTTGAGCAGAAGGCTTATTTCCCGGCAGTAACAAGCTATCTTTTCTCTGCTTCTATTCTAGTTCATATGACCCCAACCCTCCAAAGGCTGACCGGCCCTGACATGTGATAGAGAGAGCCACGCAGACCCCATGACCCGCATTTGGGGTGGGGGAGGAAACAGGGCAAATCCTTAGGAAAACCTCTACTGCCACACTTCCGAGTGGAAAGCCCTCCCCTCTCATTCCCTCCTCATCTCACAGCCTTCTTTGGCTCCGAAGAGGGGAGAGCAGGAAGAATTTGTCTCCTTTGCTTTACTTTCCTACCCCAAGTCCAATTTACAGCCTAAGCCAAGGTGAGAAGGGATTTGGAGAGGAGTCCTCACCCCCCCAGAGCCTGAGAAAGAGGACAAACCAGGGCCCAGGGTTTCAGTCCTGGGCCCAGCCAGAGCGTACTCACATGGTTGCTGCTCTCTGAAATCTGCTTCTCAATCAGCTGAACGATCTGCTTGAATGTTGGCCTTTTTAGGGGATCGGCATCCCAGCAAGTCTTCATGATGTCATACCTGCAAAACGAGGGCCACTGACCATCACTCCTCAACGCCCTTCCCCTGTGTCCAGGTGCATGCCATGCAATTTCAAAACGAATTCCACGGCTGGACACACTGAATGGCACTCTACGTATGAAATGCTGCCCAAACTGCCTGTATTTCAGGACCAGAGACTATAAAAATAAGCTCCAGAAATGACATCTGATCAAGGGGTCCCAAACAGGAACTAAGTGACATTTCAAACTGGCCTACTTGAAAACCCTCAACATCTGGGTTTCTGTCTTTAAAAATAAAAATAAAAGGGGAAACGTTCATCTGAAGGAAAGCATCTTGGCCCTTACATTTCAGCAGGTGCGTGCTCAGGGCTCAGCATTCGGAAACCTTCCTTGATCATCTTGTAGAACTTCGAATCGACTGGCATTCCCGGGTAGGGGCTGCTTCCTGAGGCACAAAGAGTGTGCAAATCAGAGGGAAGCAGGACATTGAGGAAAACCTTAAGAAGATGCTCTGAGCCTATGAAGGTGCCTTTGGCAAGGATCGTCTTACCTAAAGAGAACAGCTCCCACAGGAAAATCCCATAGGACCAGACATCACTTTCAAATGTGTACACACAGTTGAAAATGCTTTCGGGGGCCATCCACTTCACCGGGAGCCGAGCCTGTAAGGGAAGCACAGCAGACTCAGCAATGGTAATTAAGAAGTTCCAAAAATTGAATAGGGAATATTCATATAGATGCTGCCCCTGCTGGAGGGCGGGGGGGATGAGAACTGACCACCCTCTCACGAAAGCCTTTTATCTGTATGACTTCAGATGAGCCCCAACCACCTCCGAAATAGGAGGCTCCCAGGTATACCGTCCCTATTTTCAAGATGGGAACACTGAGTCACTTCGGCCCAGCACAGTGGTTAAGGCCACAGGCATCACTGACTATGCCACTGGCTCTGAGAGACAGACTCGTTACTTACCACTGAACCTGTTTCCCCCTTTTGTCTAAATTCTACAAACACGGCTCCCCACAATAAGGACTGCATGTCCCAGCTCCTCTGCATCGAGGTATAGTCATGTGACTCCGTTTTGGCCAGTAAGTTACGAGTGTTGTCTGGAAGCTTTAGGAAAACCTCTTTAAAGAGGGTTGGCCTGTGCCCTTTGCCCTGTTTTGGTCCTTTCCTCCATCCTGCTTTCTGGATTGGTGTGTAGCTAATAGTGGCCATCTTGGACCATGAAGATTAGGGCTGCACCCAGGGACAGCAAAAAATCCAGGGAGAGCAGAAAGGTTTGGTCCCCGAGTGCTTCGTGGAGCCTCTGTAACAGGCCTGGCCTGCTACTCCTATACTTCTTTTTTTTTTCTTCTGGGTTTTCTATCATATGTAACCCAAATGATCCCTAATTAATACATTGGGAAAGTCACTTACAAATCTGTAATTAAGCCTCTGTATCTTCTGTGAAACAAAAACAATACTTTCAATCTCCTAAGTTGCTTTGTGGGTTAAAGGAGATAATGGGACTCCACATGCTTAGCACAGTCCTGCCCGACTCGTTCATACCTGAAAAACGGTCTCGCTTGAGCAAGCAGTCAACAGACAGTGGTTTCCGATGGTTATGACTACTCCAAGGAGGTGACTGGCAGATCGAAGGCTTAAATTCTACAGCTGAATTTCAAACCCTGAACCCTTTTCTGCTAAAACTTGAGTCAAACTTTCCATAACTATTCCTCTTAATCTACCATAGAAAACTAAACCCATCCTTCTCTTAATCCATTTAGGACTGAAAACTAAGATGACAATTTTTTTTCCAGTCTTAAGAGTTATTTTAAGTCCATAAGGGGGAAAAAAAAATCCTCTCAATATTCCCTCTGCCCCCAAAATGTTGTGGTGAAGTTCCTATAGGGGCTCTTAACCTGAAATCTATAGGTGTCTTGAATTCAAGTGCCTGTGAATTTAGAAGGGAAGAAATTGTATTTTTGTTTACACTAACTTCTAAATGAAGTTCAGTTATTTCCTTAAATTATGAATGGAGGCAATAAGGCACAGCAGTCCGAGCAGTGCGTGTGGCTGTCACCAACAGTAATCCCAGAACTCTTCATCAGGGTACAGTGTTCACATGCATCACCACTTTGAAATGACGGTAGTTTTTACACTCACAGCTATCATATGTTATTCTGTGTAACAAAGTACATGTATTGTCATATCACAAATTTACGTTTTAACATTTTGATAACTGTATTTCAATTTAACTGCTTTTATTTTGTTATTGTACTTATTTGGTGCATTTGAAACAGTGTTAGGACAAAAGATCCATCAGGTTTGCCAGACGAAGAAAGGGACTATGGCATAAAAATGACTAAAAACCCAGGAAAAATGGAGAGACTGACCCAGGGAAACGGATACAACAAGGAAATCACAGATGACAGGGATGTAAATTTTGGGGAATTAACATGCTATATGAGTTTCCTTTCTCTTAACTTGTCCATAGATTTTTCTTACTCAGTAGCCTGGTGAAAGTGGCATCTGTGATTGGTTGGTTCAACTTAACTTGAGCTGGAGTCCACAATATGGAAGGAAGCCTGGGAGGAACTAACCTATTCTTGTTAATTCCAACTAAGGTCACTAAATAATAACAAGCTATTAAGAAACTGCAGCATGACCACTGTCATGATTATTTATGAATATTTCAAATAAGACAGCTATAAGAAGTCAGAATAATAAGTGCCATATAAGTACTAGCCACAATGTGCCTGGCTCTATGCTAAGCACTTTATATACACATAGCTGGTTTAATCCTCGTAACAACTTTGAGACAGCTGACAGCATTATTCCCAAGAGAAGAAAAAGCAACACCCAGAAGTGTTGGATAAGTCTTGCCAAATACTACACAGCCACTAAATGATGAAGCCAGACTGGAACCTGGTGAATGACTACTTCTTCCTCTGGTCACTATTCAGAGGCCTAGACAGAGAACCACCTTACATCCTTCCTTCCAACATCGCACCAGGATGGCGAGAACATGCTTTTACTAATGCTCCTAATGATGAAATCTAGCCTCAGAGGAGGTTTATTAGAAATACACCCTTTGATTAGGAGGTAAACTTGGCAATGCTTCTACAAACCTAAGTCAAATACAACCAACCCACAGAGATGCCACAGTGATGAAGGACAAAATATTACCTTATCAGAGGGGACATACATAGCTACTTCCATGAATAAATCTGGACTATAGAAACAGGCCTGGGAAAATAGATGTAGCCGAATATATCTACAGGATCACCTGCCTTCTTCCCGTACCAATGAGATCTGCTCTGGAAATCGTGGACTATGGTTTCAGTCTCACCAACTCATATTATCTCAGACAAACATCACTAGAATACACTGCGACTCTTAAAATAACAAAACACTGCATTCTAATGCCAAGGGTTTATGATACAATGAAATAAAGCTCTTTGAAATAAAATCACTATATTCTATAAACCAATTATAACTCAGCAGCCTATTTAAGAAGCTCTCGATTAGTTGTAAGATCCAACATTCTCTATACCTAATTCTGGACATTACCTTAGATTTTAATCTTTTTCACATGGCATGTCAATTTCAAAATAAAATTCTCCTGCTGTGACCTTCAGGTCCATGTTTGTTTCATGGGAGCAGAATCAAGTTCATTGCTATTCTCAGGCTATAATGAAAATTAAGGCTATTTCTGTTTCCTTCACATGCCCCATAATTACACAATTAGAATTAGGAATTCTATTATTGGAATATTAGTTGTAGTGATGTTCAGCATACCATGTAAATTTTGCTGAAGTACACTTCATTTGACTGCCAAAATGCATGATATCTCAAAGGTAGGATTGCATTCTAAAAATCATAACAACAACAACAACAAAAAAACTCCAATTCTTATAAAAACTTGAAACTAAAATCCGTCATTTGACTGTCAAGCAGAGAGCAGGTACTCACGTTTCCTTTGACCACATAATTAGAATCATTCTTGATGTCTCTGGCTAGACCAAAATCACATATCTTTGTGATTCGACCATGAGTAAGGAGGATATTTCTGGCTGCCAAGTCTCTGTGAATACACTAACAGGAGAGAGGGAGGAGAAAGCCATTTAAATTTTTAAAAAACTTCTAGAGAGTGAACACTATGTTTAATAATATAGTGTTGCTTATGTTACACAAATCTAATACTTTTGCTTTACATTTAAACTATTCAGTGCACCAAAAATCAGTATCTAAATTATGCCTTGAATGATGCTCAAAATTTGTGTTTCACGTCATTAGAACCTTAATTACTATAATCACTTTCCAAAACCAACTTGAATAAATGCTTTCTTGGGACTAATTTAATTCACAGGAAAATACGTTAAATAGTTGTGCCGTTTTTTACACTGAAAACTCATTCTGCATGGTTCTCTGTGAATGTCCTTTTATAGAGTTCCTAAAATGTCTTTGCAACTCCAATTGACATCTCTCTAGGACACAGGAAAGAGGCTCTTTATTTCAGCCATCCTATATCCTCTCTTAGTTTGGTAATTGTTTGGAAATGTCACTAATGACACATAAGAGTTGATTCTGTGACCTTATCCTTTTCTGACCATCCCACTTCTCAAGGAATTCCGCTCACCCTTCCAAAGACCATGTTCCTGGTTTTGGTTCCATCATTCTCTCCTGATCCCCATCCTTCTCCCAAATGCTTATTATTCTCTCTCATCCCTGTTCCTGCAACACTTTATAAACCACACATGCAATATTAGCAGTCTAACTTCAACAAAACTCAGGCTATGCCTCAGCAAGCACTGCGGCTACAGGACAGACCTCTTCCTCTTGCTGATAAAATAATTACCTCTTTTCTAAGGACAGCTTCCAAATCTTAAAAGCCAAAAGGTTTAAATGAATTCACTGCATATAAAAACATTCATCGAAAGCTCATTTAGACAGGATTGCACTTTAAAGCTTATAAATGAGAACAGGGATTCCAAAAAGACAGCAGTTGGAACATAAAGAAACTAAGTTTCCTCTGTTTTTGGTTACCCGCACTTCAAAATGACACTCTGCATTCTAACTATGGCTCTAAAGTGCTTCATTCTAGATAAAAGGACCCTCCTGAAAAAGAATCACTGCCACTTACATTCTTTGAGGCCAGGAAAGCCATGCCCTTTGCCACCTGGTAAGAGAAGCTCAACAAGTCTTCCAGGTCCAGGGCCAACTCGTCATCTTCCATGATGGCAGGAGTCACATCTCTTTCTATGTACGAGCCTGCCGAGAGAAGGATTTTCTCAGCAATTAAAACCTTAACAGCGAGGAAGACAAAAGACAGTGACCACACCGCCATCAGAGGCTGGTAACGAATGACTGATGTGAACGTGCAGGCCCAAGACCTCTCCAGGGTTGAGGACAAGTAGATGTTGAATCACAAAGGAATATTCACAATCCTGGGCTAGGTTTAGTTACAAAATCTTTAGGGGAGAAGGATGGTGGATTAATACAAAAATCTCAGATTTTTTTGATATACAAAATATATATTTGATATATTTTGCTGTCAAATATATACTTGATATGCATATATTTTCATAGATGCAATAAGATGCTCAGATACAGTAACCCTAAACACCCTCTTCACTGCCACTGGCCGCTACTTGGCACTGCGATGGACCCTACCGGAAACGAGACCCGGTCACTAGGAGGAGCGGTGTTCTACTCCATAGTGGTCTGATAAGTCCCCCGTAAATGAAGTTGATTTCACTCCTTGACAGATACCCACCTATTCTTGCTGATCTCCTTTTGTCTGCCTTGGTTGGTACAACATAAGAAACTCCAGGTTTCATGTCCATGTACTCATTCGTACTATCACTACTGGGAGAGGAAAAACATCCATCAAATCATGATTGAATAAAATGGGAAATGAGGGGAGCACCCAGGGTCTACCGCCCCACCCCTTTTTACATAATAGGTTGATTTTATTAAAAAAAAATACATTACCAAGTTTGATAAAGAAAATTTTGTTCAATAAGAGATATATATTTTTTTAACACTCAACATTAGGGTCCAATCCCCAGGAACTAGATGGCTTGTTTTTGTGTTCAATCATAGATGGGACTTAGGTTAGAAATTTCCCATCTCTTGACATGAGAGATTTAATGGGAAACAGAGCCAACAAGCATGATCCCACATTATTTCAAACTCTAAATTAGTCCCAAGAGACAAGAAAAAAGAGACAAAAAACCAGAGTTTCTGAGATGTGTTATGGGGGAGAAGACAGAGATCATTAACATATAGCGACTGATGGAAGAAGGTTTAAAAAAAAAACAAGTTTGGTTCAGATAAACACCAATAATTTGGATGATTTTCTGAACCATCTGGACCTCTTGAATCTGCAACATTTGGCTGGAGAGCCTTCAAGATTTCTAGTACTTCCTGCCTGTGATTAGCATAGAAACACCATGACAACTCTCTCTTTCAGAGTGTGCGGATGGTTCCAATCCCATATGGGATCCCAAAGCACAAAGAACACCACCACACAGGACCGAACGATTTAGGCCATTATTTCAGAAACTTAAAAATATATACGTGAGACCCAGGCTTTAGAAAGAAGGCAGAGTGGCTCATTTATTCACATATGAGCATATGCTCTGGAGAAACTAACAAAAGGTGGTCGGTATTATGTTTTGCTACTGCTTGACAGGACTCCAGTTTATAGGATAAAGACAAATTAACTAAAAAGCTTCACTTGGGGTTTAAAACTTTAGTCAGAGATATAGAAAAAAGGGGGGGGCTTTAAAGGGGTCACTGCCCATCAGTAACATTTACTGAGGTCTCCGTAAGGGCCTGGAGTTAAGAGATTAGAAGACAAAGTCTTGCCATCTCAAAATGTTGGGGATACGGTGAATAAGAAGGAGAGGAGAAATCCACCACACAACTGCAGGAACATAAAAGGCTGGGCATGAGAAGGATGTTTTCTGTTGGGCTGAGTGAACCTAGGAAATCTTTAATGGTGGATCTGAACAACACATGGACAAAGGAGGCAAGGCCGGGCAAAGAGGGGTGCCATTCTGGTTGTGAGCCATACTAACTCTCCTCAAGGAGAACTTGCAACTCCTTATACATCATTTAAATTCAGAAGGTTATCACAATGATGAAAGAGATGAAAATAAGGCACAGAATTTCTTTAAATGTGCTACAGTAGTTGTGCCTTTTTATAGCATAATGAGTCATTTTAAAAAAGGGATGGTACATAGAAATAACTTAGAGGTAGACAGTGAGAAACCTACACGCAGGGTTATGTTCAGAGCTTTCTGCCATTCTATTCAAGGTTTTAAAGGAATGTACTGCGACAACTTGACAAGCTTCTGCGTTTTCCGTATAAACAGTGTCTCACTGTGAAGATGCACCGAGTAGCGAGCTCCACAGTATAAATGGAATGACATGCAAGAATAGGACCATGATAAGAGAAACAGGTATAGAGTTCATTCAGCCGAACAGAACAAAAGCTTAGGAAAAAACTTAGGATGCATTAAAAAAAATACTAGCAAAAATCTAAGTTTAATACTACCTGAGTCTTTAAAAACGTTATTTGAACTTTGTAAACTGTTAATCACATTTAAATGATTTAATAATTCTGATTTTGCACCTCCAAGTAGCTCAGTTCATTTTTTTTAAAGAATCAGCCTTGATTGCAAACCCTTATGACCCCAGAACTGCCTGTCAACAGCTGACTATTTATGTAAATCAATCTTACCATGAAGACTCCTTTGAATGCAGAAGGTTCTTATAAAGTGCCGCTTCTGCGTGATCTTCCTGCTTTGAGCAAATAAATGAATCGCGTTTTCTCCTCAAAAAATTCAAAAGATCACCATAGCAACAGTATTCTGTAATGACCAGGGTGGGCCCTACAAGCATATAAAAAAAAGGTAAGAAAAAGTTGAGATACAGAGACAAACGCTGCCTCCCATAAAAACACCCCAGGGTGATCAGGGCCAGTAACATTCAGTTTCAACAGAGGAACATGCTGAGTGTCAACACAATCCTATCTATTAACACTGCTTATCAAAAAGCAGCATCACATATGTAAAACTAAATGAGCAAAAGTCCATTTTTTACCTAAATTTCTGAGTGGTTAGGGGCGGGGTTGTCTGCTGGCTATACTCTCATCAAAGTTCCTACATGAACCCTTTGATGCCCTTCTGCTGACACAGAGGGCTCGTGCCCCCCTGGGAACATTATTATGGAAATGATGGCACATACTGCAGTGTAATAGGAAAGCCAGACGCACGGAAAAGCCAGCTGAGACCCATGAGAAAATGGGTGCAAACCTGAAATGACAGGTCATCACTTGAGCACTAAGTCGAACATTTCTGTGGTGTTGTGAATGCCTAAAACTGCAGCTCCGAAAGTTAACAGGCAACTAATTAACTCGGGCAGAAATTTCTCATGCACAATTCATGATGTGGGGAAGCAACGTTTACGGGGACTGTTTTAAGAAATTATATAAAGTTGTCAACTTGACCATGGTGCTCTCCAGATCTCAAGGAACAGCTCTTTCCACACAGCTTTGTTCTTTTATACCAAAATGAAATTCCTGATGGGAGGCTCAACTGATGCTTCCGAATTGGAAATTTATTTTTAACAAAAGCGAAGTGTTTGCCTCATTTGGTGTATATTGAGAGAGCTGGTAGGCTTAAAGGCCTATTTTAAATTACGGTATGCAAATGAACATTAACCCTTTTATGACTAAATATGATCCAGAAAAATCTAAAGCCTGAGAAATAAAAAGAAAAGCTTTCTAGATGCAATGAGACGTTCTTGAGTTATTTAAGAGGTCAATGTTGTTGATGAGACACACAGGACGGTAACTAAGGTATGTCCTGGGCTGTCCCACCCCATGATGATAAAATATACATTCTTCAGTACAGTAATTTGTGGTGGTTGGTGGGGGAGGGGGGGAGAGATCCAGCAAGAAGTAACAATAACCTGGGTAAAAATCTTGCAAGGAACTTATAATCAAGCACAATCAAAATCATATCAAAATCACCCCCTTCTGATCATTTGACAGATGATAAACGGTGAGTTGGTCATGGCTTTACCTCCAACGGTGCACGCGCCGAGAAGATTTACAATATTCATGTGATTACCGAGGTAGCTCAAGACTTTGAGTTCAGACATTAGGGCTTCCCGTTCTGTTAAATGGGCACTCGCTAAAATTAAAAACATTGTCTTTTAGCAAAATAATAATAATAATAATAATAATAATAATAATTTCTTTTCTTTTGGGGGCAAACTGATGTTGAACACATGAGGAGCCCGAAGAAACTTACGTTTGAGCATCTTGACAGCAACAGTCATGGCCGCATCCGACTTAATTAAGCCGTAAGCTGTGGCCTCGACAACCTTCCCAAAGGCGCCAGCCCCCAAGGTTTTCCCTGCAGAAAGGAAGACGAGGGAGTGAGTGGTGGTGGTGGTGGGACCCAAGGACCATTGGGTAAGTTTCACATCAACAAAGGAATTAAGGACAAAAGGGTACACTTCCCTATAATGTGCTTTATGCCTAATCTATCAAAGATGGTGACAGAAAACACTTATTGTTACAGGTGGAATAAAACAAAGGAAGCTACTGGGCTTCTCTAAAGTCACTGTTATATGTACACAGAAAGGTTCCTTGGAAAGCCCCCATTTCATACTGACCAAAACTCAGCCTGTTTCTGGGAAACTCCCATTTGTGATCATACGGAAGCTGCGTTGGGTCTATGTACACATAATTGTTTCCATTTATCTCCTCAACAACCTTCCACTGTACTTCATACATGGGTTTCTGGTGGGCGGAGAAAGGAAAAGATATATTATCTTTTAATGATCAATGTTTCGATCATTAGAGCACTCAGGGCAGAGAACAAATAAATGGTTACCTGTAAGTATTTGTAGGTAAGAATCATCACAATAACGCACATCATACCGGCTGCAATCACAAAACCGATCAGCAAAGGCGTGAACAGCGTGTGGGAATGGATTTGTTCTAAAATGAAAGAGGAACGGGAATCACAACCTTCCAGTGGGATTGGGTCTTCCCCCAACGCTCCTACCCCGAACCCCTCACCTCCCCTACAGCCCACGGCCAGATTCAAAGCCATGCACATCTCAGCTGCTTGCCTGGATTACTGCCTCACTCTTGTGATTCCAGGGAATCTTTTAAAATAACTTTGAACTAATTACTGTGGAAGAGAGCTTGAGAAGTCTATGGCACAAAAAATAATTTTATGCCAGTTGTCAACACAAAGGAACATCTGAATGAACTTCGTACTTCAAACGAACTCCTGCCTTTGACAACTTTTAAGAAATTTCCCTTATGGATAGTTTCTATTTTCTTCTTTACGCTTCCTGGTATTTTCCAAATTTTCAACATTGTGCACAAAGCTCTTCTACAACCGAGAAAAACATTTTAAAAGTGTTCTTTTTATTGCCCCCTCAGAAAAAAAAATCTATGATGAAGAACAATGTAAGATTCTTCCCCTCATTACTCAAACACTGAAAATACACCACTTTTGGCACTCATCTTTGCCAACTCAGGAAAACAAAAACTGGTCCTTAAGAATGTAGGTGCTCAGTTTCTTTGTCTTCTAATGTCATGCCAATTCATCAATGTGTCCACAAGGATCATTTAACTTCTGTTAGGAGGGCTAGTCACTCATGAATCAAGTTTTAAAGATGTTGAAGAAATAGCTCACTAACATGACTTCATAAAAGGCAATGTTAACTTTCTGATCTAGTGTGTTATTTTAAAGTAACTTTTTAAATGGAATTAAATTTTTTTTTCAAGATTTTATTTATTTATTTTACAGTGGGGGTAGATCAAGAAGTGTCAACTCATAGTTGCTTCACTCTAGTTGTTCATTGGTTGCTTCTCGTATGTGCCTTGATTAGGCAAGCCTAGGGTCTCAAACTGATGACCTCAGCATTTCAGGTTGATGCTTTATCCACTGAGCCATCACAGGCCAGACTGGAATTTAAATTTTTAAATGACCCTAATTCTGGTTCTGTTTGGAAGTAAGGTAAATATAGCCCCCTATTTTCCTTCTGTATCCCTTTTTAATAAAAACAATCAGAAACACACAATTCATTATATATGCAAAACACGTCCATGCACACACACATACAAACATATATGTAAAGTATATATAGTACATGGTTACATTTTATTAACAGCAGTACAGAATGGAACTTAGTGAGTTGGATGACAGTACAGTGCAATGTAGATATTAGTAGATATTACCAGATATGACATGGCCAGTGATGGAATAGACTTAAAATCATGACTGATATGGTAGCAGAGCCTAAACATGCCCTTAAATTGGATTAAAAAGAAATATACCTTTGCTGTTACCTTTAAGTGCAAAGTTAAAAAAGGCAGAATTCTCGCCCACATCGTTGTAAGCCCTACACTCAACCGTGCCGTTGTGCTTGAGTGCACTGTAAGCGATGGAACTTTGAACCACTAGCTTTCCAAATGGTGACACAGAGGAGTTTTGTATCTGCACATCCACTGGCCCAACGGGAACGGAGCATCTAGGGGGAAGCAAACAATAGCTCAGACTTATTCCAGAAAAATTCATCATTCAGACACCCTGGGTTTGGCACTCTATTCAAACCAAGTGAGAGGACCATAATTGGAAATCTCCTTTTACAGCCGAGAGTGACAACGAATGAGCATTTTACGGTGCAGGAAAAGCACGGTGGAAGAGAAGACGGAGATGAGGCTCTGGAGCAAGGTGCAGGTTTGAATCCTGACTCAAACACCTGTTCTATTGATTTCTGACAAGCTACTTCAAATCCGTAAGACACTTCCTACAGCTATAAAATTGAGATGGTAAGATACACCTTGGAGCAGGGGGTCCCTAAACTTTTTACACAGGGGACCAGTTCACTGTCCCTCAGACCACTGAAGGGCTGGACTATAAAAAATACTATGAACAAATCCCTATGCACACTGCACATATCTTATTTTAAAGTAAAAAAACAAAACGGGAATACAATATTTAAAATAAAGAACAAGTAAATTTAAATCAACAAACTGACCAGTATTTCAATGGGAACTATGCTCCTCTCACTGACCACCAATGAAAGAGGTGCCCCTTCGGGAAGTGCGGCGGGGGCCGGATAAATGGTCTCAGGGGGCCGCATGAGGCCCGCAGGCTGTAGTTTGGGGACCCCTGCCTTGAAGAGTCAAATGGTTAGAAATGACTTAAATATCCTTAAATAAACTAACAGTGAAAAGATCTACAAAGAGTTGAAAAGGAAAAATATGGAGGAAGAAAGCATCGTCTCAACAAGGATGACCACAGCCAATTCCCTAATCCTCAACAGTGAGGACCCCACACCTGGAGTTTCTATGGAGGGAGGGGTACAGGTGGTCCCACCAGGTTGCATGTAGAGCCAGACCCTAATGACTGTATTTCAATTATCCCTCCCTGCCCCATCCCATATGCCTACCAGTTATCTGTTCCTTATTTTGCTTTATTTGCCTCCTTAGCACTAACATCTGCCCACGTCGGTTGTTTATTTCCTCCTTTGTCCATCTCCCCCCCCATCAGAATACGCACTCACAAAGCGGGGACTCAGGTGTGTTTTGTTCACCAGACCAGTATCTGGCCTACAGCTGGCGCTACACAAATATTTGTTGAACGGCTCACTGTAATTACGGGGGTTGCTTCTGCTGTGGGCAGACTTTCCAGGGGTCTTAAACCATCCTTATTATTCCCCAAAGAAAGCGTTCCACTAACACTCGGCTGAAAACAACAATCCTATGTAACCTCTTCCAACTTGTTGGGATAAAAAGGTCTATGCAATGAAAAATAAAATTTCTACTATTATCCTGACTATTCAATTGTGATGTTACACTGGGCTTTTAAAGACTGAGCACAAAATACCATTTGATGGATAAAAAAGGCAATGCTGACCCCATTTTCATCTTCAGGTAATACGAAAGGACAATTTAAGGCTTAAGTGTGGGTTCGCAGGGAGAGGAAGCACAAGGCCAGATGTGCTCCGTCAGGGGCTGGGCACCTAATGGAGGAGAAAACCATTTTCAAACACGTAGCTTACAAACACCATACGCGTGTTGCAACCACACGATCATTATTTTTTGGTAACTTGGCAATTAACTTCAGAGGCAATTTTTTTTCCATGATAACTGCAGCCACATTTCCCTCACGCATTACCTCCTGTGTATAGAATGGAAATCTGATTACTCTGTCCTGGAAAATTGCTTTATCTACCTGCGGGCTAGAAATTGCATGATAAATCCGAAAAGATCACCACCAAAATAGAGAAGTAAGTCATTCAGTAATCATTTCTCAGCAAACAAAATTAATGTCTACCAAGGAAAATAGAGCAATTATGTCCTCTCAAAAGCCACATGGACAGAAAAAAAGATAATCATCAAAACAAAGCTTTTTTTTTGGGGGGGGGGGATCTGAAAACATAGCTGAAATCCAGCTGAACGGCAGACCCTCCCTTGTGCATGGTAAGTGGCAACCAAAATAATCATCTTACCTCTGTTCAGCTCCTGGACAGAAATACCAATCGATGGTGGGCTCTGGGAACCCTGCCGCCACGCACTGGAGCATGCCGTCCGCCAGCCTCTCGCGGGTCAAGATCTCTGGTTTCGCTGTGGGGAGAGAGAAGTTGCCATGCGTCAGGCTGCTGGAGAACCTCGCCGAGACTCTGTCCTCAGAACCTTCTCGAGGCTGAAGAAGACCCCGAGGGAACACGCCATTCAGGGGGAGAATCTGAGCAGAGTGGAAGGTGCAGGGAGCAGGGAGGGAGACGTGAGGGTCAGGCCACACTGCAGTTAAAGCTGCCCGGTCCCACCACGGGCTGCGCGCCCCCTGCAGCGGTGGGGGTCTCCCTGAGCTCCTGTTCTGGGGATGGCTGCAGCAGAGGGCACAGGGCCACAGGGAGTGGGAGTCTGAAAGATGGCTTCTAATAAAGACACTAGCATTCCTCATTATTTTAAAGGTGGAAATTCTGTTAAAAGAATTTCTGACATCAGGATTTTAAGTTTTTGTGGGGACTGGAATGGATGAATACAGGAAAAGAGAAGCCACCTCCTCTCTCAAAAATCCCCCTTTTTGGGAGTGGGATGTGAAGAGGTGGACAGAGAAATAGCTAAATCACCTTATTCACAGAAAACCCAAAACATAAGAGCAAAATATGATATGGGCTTTTAACTCCAAATTTTTATTTCAAATGCAAACTACAGACAGAAAGTTACGGGAGGAAACCAGCACATACATATATATAAACCTGAGTACAATCATCAAAAAAAGTAAATGATATCAGCAGGAATGCTCTAATTTGACATTTCTGGGTAACTATAATAATCAACGGATATTCAATCAAGCACTGCAAATTCTTCAGATTATTTCTAAAGTGGAAGGGAAGAAACTTATGTTCAGTTATTCTACTAGTAATATGTTTGAAAGAGTTTAACCCTTTGAGAACTAAGCTGAACTGTAAACATCTGACGGCAGGGGTCGGTGATGTGCTGCCCCGGTCCCCGGCACAGCACTGAGCGCCCGGCCTGAGTGCAGAACTCAGGAGGCCACGTGTGTGCACAGACCTGCACACCGGCTCTGACACTCACGAGTTCTGGGCACTCCATCAAGTCTCCTTATGGGTAAAACAGGACTAACAAGAGTACCCATTTCACAGGGATGTTGTGACACTTAAATGACATGAAACACAGAAATGATTCACAGAAACGAATGACAATCTAAGCAATTTGCAGAAATGAAATACTTATTAGTAATTTAATTATTCTTTTCTGTTCAGAGTGCCCTCCCTCCTTGGTTAAATGGAGTTTGCTCCCAATTAAGTCCACTCTATTTGCCACTCTAAATAAATATTCTCTTCCATGATCTAAAAATTGTTTTAAGATAATGTCCAAACTGTGTATGTGCTTTAATCTGATCAACTGGGAATCTGACATCAATTACACTACAACAACAGGAACACTGTATGTGGTGAGAAGGAAAGACTGACAGATCAGAAGCTTAGGAAGTTTATTTCCTCGAAAGGAAGGTAACGCTGATAAACGACATCCTTGTAGAACAACCTCTCAGCACCTCAACTCCTTGCAGGCAAAAAGAGCTTGGCAGGGATCAGAGTGTCCACATGCATGGCACACCCACCTGTCACTCAACCTGGCCCTGCTGATGGGCTGGCCATTTGGCGAATACCCACAAGAGAGTGACACTCCAAAGCAATCTCAAGGTAGGGGCATCCTTGAGAGTTTGGACCCAATGCCAGCTTTCACAAATAGAGCAAGAAAATGAGCCATGGTCTTGCGAAAGCATCCATCTGGCAAGCTTCATTTAATTATCGTGGGCAACTGTGTGGTCGGACTGGAAAGTAGGACACAACACACAAAGTGGAACTTTAGGAGAGTGTTATTTGCTAGGGACCGAAGGCGCCATACGGTCGGTCTCTCTGGACTCAATTCTAGCGCTACATCCTTTTCTAAGCCATTCCCAACTCCCCAAAGACAAGGAGGTCGCCCCCTCCATCCCATTCCCGCAGCCCCTCAGATCACCTGACACTCAGACAATATCCTGGGCCTGCCTCCTCCCCCCAGACTGCATGCTCTCAGGGCAGGAACTGCATCGTACTGGTTGTACCTTGACCCCCAGCAGAGTCTGACCCGTGGTGGACACACAGCAAGCGCTGTTGAATGAGTCAGTTTCCCCCCAAAGGAACAAGTCTGTCAGATTCCAAAGGAATTTGATTAGAGTCGCACGAAAGGACCTGTAAGAACAGCCTAGTGGCAACTTTCTTGCGTAGGGGCACTATTTCCACTATTTTTGCAAAGGTAAGAAACCCCCACATATACTTGGACGTGAGAATTTTTTTACTGCTGAGATTAATGTTGAGAGGGGAGGATCCACACCACACAGACAGCAAAGGTAACTAGATGGCTCAAATGGGAATAAGTTCCAAACAGAGATTTCCTCTGGCCAACATTCCTCCTGTCACTCATCGTTCATCAGGCCACATGATGACTTTTAGTGGAATTGACTCAACGGGGGAAAAAGGCGCTGAAAGGATACCTTATGTCAACAACTGGTATCTCCGGGGAATAGGGTTCTGAACAGTTTCTATTTTATTCTTTTGTTTTAAAAAAAATTGTAAAAAAATTTTGTTTACAATAAACATGTAGCTAATAATGAACCTATAAAACATTTTTTAATTAAAAAATTTGGAACGGCTCAAAATTACATAATCACATTTAGCTTTGGTTAAGAGTGCTCCCTGGTCCAAGCCTTCCAGCGTGACACCTGGCGGTAGTTACAAACCGCCAGGGCTGGCCTACTTGCTCCCGTGTATTGGCTCATGAGGCAGATTCTTCAGCTGTTATCCCAGTCCTAACCTGAAGCTAACAGAGCAGCTTTTGTCCTCTTGGGCCTCCGATCAACCAAGCTCAAAGGTCCTCAAACTTCAGTGGGCATTAAAAGCCTTAAGAAGTTAAAATGCAGATTCCTGGGCCCTACCCACATAGATTCAGTACATTGAGGCTCTGACCTAGCAATGTGCTTTTTGAAAGTAGTACCTACAAGGAACCCTTGATCTGGCTGGGACTAGGGTGGGGCAAGAAAAGCACTTAGGATGTGGAGTTAAAGAAGGTACTCACCCTCTTGGGATCCTGCAAGTACAGGGTTGACACCTCGAGAAAGCACCTCTCCTTAAATTTTGTACTCTTAAGTATCCGTCTGGCCTCATCCTAATCCTAGCCCTGTCTCCAATACATTGGTGATGAGAGAACTCATTCTGAAAAGGCTAAGTTCCATGATTACAGTCTGGGCTGTACATGACAAGTTGCACTGTGAAAATGTTTAATGCATAAAGCATAAGCTAGGTATAAATCTGATTCCTAAAAATAAAAATCTGGCCTCATCTGCATTTTGAAAGTGTCTCAAAGCACTGTGTAAGGTATTAAATATACTACATTTCACTTTTAAAGATACATAACCCTCTGCAATTCTCCAGGTTAAATCTGAGCTATGGTTTCTTACATATTCTACAAATCAGCAGGATACCAAAGGAACTTTCCCTAATTCTTCCCACGTTGGAGGTTTAGATAAGCCTAAGAGGTGTATAAGTTATGTGTTTCCTGTGGAGCTAAAAATAGCCCCCCTTCTCCTTTCAAAGCACGGGGGACCTGAGTCATTCTAGTGTCTCCAAAAACACTGAGTAGCTTGTAGGCAGATTTCAGAGTGCTTATAATTTCTACTGAGAATTTATTGCTCACACCACTAAAAATTCTAACCATTCGCTGACTTACGCCACACACTAACTCTCCAAATAATAGAAGATTAAACAAAAAGGAATCATAAAGATGTTATGAATTTCTTTTGTCCAGGCATAACTGACTTATAACATTATATTAGTTTCAGGTATACAACATAACAATCTGGTATCTGTATATGATGCAAAATTACCACCACACTAAATCTAGTTAACATACAGTTATGGGAAAATTTTTTTTTCATGTGATGAGGACTTCTAAGATCTGCTTTGTTAGCAACTTTCGGATATGCAATACAGTATGAACTAGAGTCACCATAATGTACACGACATCCCACGACTTACACATATTTTATTATAACTGGAAGTTTGTACCTCCTAACATCCCCTTCATCCATGCCCACCCTCATTACTCCTCCTCCCCCTGGCAATCACCAGTCTGTTCTCTGCACCTGAGTTCATTTTTTTTTAATTCCACATGTAGGTGAGATCATATGATATTTGTCTTTCTCTGACTTATTTCACTTAGAATAATGTCCATCCACATTGCCGCAAATGGCTGAATAATATTCCACTGTATGTATACACCACAATCTCGTTATCCATTCATCCATCAATGGACACTTTGGTTGTTTCTGGGATGAATTTGTCTTTCTGTGTAGGTCTGCTGGTATTCTTTCTACAGCCATGTTTTGTAGCAATTTGTCACTCTCCTGGTTTGGGTCCGAGTCAAACCTACATCCCTGATGTAACACCATTATAACAGAGAAACTACAATCAGCTAAAACAAGAGCATGGAAACAACTCAGTTTAACTTTCACCTATAAAATGAGTATTATAACAGACAGTTTGAAAATATATTTGTTTTATACATTCTTAAAGATAGCTAGAAATGGGCATATGGACACTTTAACAGAAGTTTAACAAACAAAACAAAACTTCAACTAAGGTCTGTATATCTAGCTATCTTGAACAGTGTCAATCATTTAAAAAAATCATTCACTCCTAAGGAAGCGATGTTTTAGAGTAGTGTTAAACAAACTTTTCATGTAAAGGGTGAGAAAGTAAATATTTTAGGCTCTGTGGGCCATAGGGTCTCTCTTCCAAATAATTCTGCCATTGTACCACAAATGCAGCTGTACACACGTGAACATATATGTACATCACACGTGAACATATATGTACGTCTATGTTGTCTATGTTCCAATAAAATGTTACTTAGGGACACTGAAATTTTAATTTTATTTTCATGTCTAATAGAATTCTTCTGGTTATTTTAGAACCATTCAAAAAAAAAATCCTTAGCTTATGGGACATTCAAAAACAGGCTACAAGCTGAATCTGGCCTAAATTTGATAATTCTGGTTCTAAACAGCCATTAGAAAGGCTTCCCAATTTCAAGATCAAGTTACAGCAAACAAGAAAAGGAATGAAAGTGCCTGGAGAGGGCCTTCCTCAGCCAGAATGGCTGTGCAGGAGCCCCGCAGCCGTGCGTCGCGGACCCGGGGAGAGGGCATGTGTACACGCAGCACAGTGCAACTCTAAAAACAGCGTCTTCATCTCGTCACACATTTCAGAAGTAGAGGAGAAGGGTTATTGACACAGTCGCCATGGAAAAATTATGTACCTATTCTTAGATTTACTTAAATTTCCACTAAATAATAGGTGACCCTGTATACATTTGTAAATGAAGGAGGCTAATTTGATATAAAAACACATGTGGCTCAAATGGGAAAAAAAAAATTCTATAAAGAAGTTCCAAAAGGGACTACTTACGTTTTTCAGAAAAGTACGTTTCAAGTTCAAAGTCAATTCTAGCATAAATTTACATGTTTACATACCTACACCCATTTCTCCTGCTTTTCCACCATATATGTATATAGAAAAAAGGCCAGATCATAACAACAAAGGATCTAATAATTCATACAGGGTACCTTGTTTTCTAACAGGGTCTGAACTCTGTTTTTATTTTCTCTTCCTGAACTTGAAATGAGGTGGTTTTTTTCCTTAAATTGCTTGGGAATTACGAGTGTCATTTTTGATATGACAGTTTAATATCTCCTTCTTATGAAGAGGATCTCTGTGGATGCAAGAATTACTATTGACATTTAAGTTGGGAGAGAAGGGGATATCATGGCAAAAAGCAGAATTTACATAGACCCCACCCCCAAATTAGCAACACACCCTACTAGATCAATTTTCCTAGGACTCATAAAAAGAAAAATAATGACCCTAACACTTGAGGGGTCCGAGACAGAGGGGGGATGAGACTCTTTAGTTCAGAGACACATTTTCTACGTTTTTTAAGAACAGAGGAGAATAAAATTCTGCTTTTTGCCATGATATCCCCTTCCCTCCCAACTTAAATGTCGACGGTAATCCTTGCATCCACAGAGATCCTCTTCAAAAGAAGAAGATATTAAAGTGTCATATCAAAAACAACACTCGTAATTCCCAAACAATTTAAGGAAAAAAACTCATTTCAAGTTCAGGAAGAGAAAATAAAAACACAGTTCAGACACTGACAGTTATCGCCAATGAACACGCAAAAATATTAATGTAGAAAGCCAAGCAGCTATTTTTACCCAGATGAACTACCACACTACAAAGATCTGAAAATGAGTCTTTAATTTAGAGCTGTCCAGAGAGCCAGCATAGTGCACCTTCCACCACGACAAAGGATGAAGACACAGCAGGAGGAGAGGTCATGACGTGATAACCTTATCGACCTCCAGGCACTCAGGCAAGGTCGCTCATTTGAGATTCAACAAGATCATTATAAACTTTAATCATCAGATGGGTTTCTTTTTCAAACTCAGTCACATCATTTCAGAGTCCCACCTCACATTGCACAATGTCTCAAAATTGCATCAGACATGGGTTAAAGAAATCATAAACTACCCATGCAATGAGATACCGATATGATGATGAGTATATCATCACAGAGAAAGCAGCTCAAAACATTTCTTGATCAGCACCAAAACACAAGGTTACAATGAAATAAAACCTCAATTTGTAAAAAAAAAAATTTTCCAATGGTCTAGAAAAATATATAGTAAATAGGGATATTTTTAAACTGACTTGATTATTTTTTCTTATTTTCTAGTTCTCTATCCTTCACATAACAATTTTATAATACATCATAAAATTGCCTTAATTTAAAAACACAAGTACACAAATGTTTGCACAAACCAAGCTACATTCCATTTACTATGGTAGCCTTATAGCAAATTCTCAAAGTCAAGTAAATAAATCAAAGAGGAGTTCTACTTAGCATTCACTTTATTTTTAACGTTTAACAATTCCAGCCTGACGGGGAGGTGGCGCAGTGGATAGAGCATACAACTGGGATGTGGAGGACCCAGGTTCGAGACCCTGAGGTCGCCAGCTTGAGTGCGGGCTCACCTAGTTTGAGCAAAGCTAATCAGCTTGGGCCCAAGGTCGCTGGCTCGAGCAAGGGCGTTACTTGGTCTGCTGCAGCCCCATGGTCAAAGCACATAAGAGAAAGCAATCAATGAACAACTAAGGTGTTGCAGCGAAAAACTGATAATTGATGCTTCTCATCTCTCTCTGTTCCTGTCTGTCCCTATCTAGTCCTCTCTGACTCTCTCTCTGTCACTGTAAAATAAAAAAATAAAAAAAGAATTCCAATAATATAGGAGTTGATCTAATAGAATCCACCTAGTGGGGGTGGGGGACACCAAAGCATCAAAGCCTCTCAAGCAAAACTCAGTAGATAAATTTATTAGCAGTAAGTCTTAAAACTTTTAGCTTCTAATACAAGTATGGTTTGGACATCTCAATGTTTGGAAGGTCCTATAACCTTTAAAAAATGAAAAGAGATAAACTTTTTAATTTGATGTTGTTCCATTTGTTTATCTTTTCTCTCATTTTATTTGCCTGAGGAGATGTATCAAATATATTGCTACAATCCGGGCTCATCCTGCTTAAGCACGAGCTCACCAGCTTGGGGTCTCTGGCTTGAACGTGGGATCATAGACATGACCCCATGGTCACTGGCTTGAGTCCAAAGGTCGCTGGCTTGAAGCCCAAGGACACTGGCTTGAGCAAGGGGTCACTTGCTCTGATGTAGCCCCCCAGTCAAGGGACATATGAGAGAGCAATCAATGAACAGCTAAGGTGCCTCAATGAAGAATTGATGCTTCTCATCTCTCTCCCTTCCTGTCTGTCCCTATCTGTTCCTCTCTCTGTCTCTGTCTCTCTCTCTCTCTCTGTCTCTGTCACACACAAAAAAGGGGAAAAAAACCTTCAAAAAATATTGCTACAAGAAATGTCTAAGATTTTCCTTCTAGGCTTTTGATAGGTTTCATGTCTAATATTTAAGTCTTTAGTCCATTTTGAGTTTATTCTTGTGTATGATATAAGAAGGTGGTCTAGTTTCATTTTTTTCTTTTTTGCACATATCTGTCCAACATTCCCAACACCATTTAAACAGAATGTCCTTACCCCATGCTATGCTCTTGCCTTGTTCGTCAAATATTAATTGACTATATAAGCGAAGGTTGATTTCTGGGTTCTCTATTCTGTTCCATTGATTTATATGTCTGTTTTTATGTCAATACCATGCTGTTTTTGTTACTATGGCCTTGTAGTATAGTTAGATAACAGGCAGCATGATTACTCTTTGTTTTTCTTTCCCAAGATTGCTGTGGCTATTCAGGGTCTCCTGCGGTTCCATATATATTTTTGGAATATTTGTTCTAGTTCTGTGAAATACATCATTGGTATCTTGATAGGAATTACACTGATAGATTGCTTTGGGTAATATGGACATTTTAATGATGTTAATTCTTCCTATCCATGAACACTGTATACACTTCTACTTGTTTGATCTTCAATTTCTTTCTTCAGTGTCTTACAATTTCTGAGTATAGTTCTTTTACATGGCTTGGAGGAGTGGACACACAATACAGTGCACAGAGATATGCTGTAATATTGGGTACCCAAAACATGTATAATTGTTAACTAGTGTCATCCTGATAAATTCAATTAAAAATATAAATAAATAAGTAAATATAAAGGGCTAAGAGGTTAAGAGGTAGGAAACATTTCCACCTGTCAAAAAGGCAAACGTCTAGTAACTTCGCTCCCATTTAATGAGAATCTGGAAAGGCACAGTCCCATAGCCCCATAAGCAAGCAGTCCTTAAAGGCACGCCCACCATTATTTTATGCTGGGAAAAGTGTCACCAGTCTATTATCTAAAAGACCCTAACACTTCTCAATACCTAAACTATGTCACAAGCTATCCATGCTTACAAAAACTGAAAAAGATTTCTGACCACAAAATGTAAAGGGCCAAATGCAAAAACCAAGGTGCTGAGCACCAAGACCAAGGTGCTGAGTGCACAGACCAAGATGGCGACAGGGCAGAGTGTGCAAACAGAACCGTGTGCAAAAGGGATGAGTGCTACGGAAGAATAATTACACATGCCTAAAAGAATTTAATCACTCCATGCCACAGCACATAAAGGAATCCACAGAAGATTCCTTTCCAGTCAAAGAGAAGGTGCCAATAGAGCATGAGCTTACCCTTTTTCATTCCTTGATCAAAAAATAAGTTTCTGCTCTGCTTTACTGAACTCAGTCCTGTTCTATTGCTGTCATTAGCTCTGGGCAGAAGGACCTTGGTTTGGGTTCCTGACCTGGAAGGATCAGTAACAAAAGGTCCCTGAGACCTCCAGCCAGGTGCGTGACCCAGATGGCTGGCTGGCAGGCAGTCCAAAGCCATCCATCTACACGGCCAGTTTGACAGGTCTGCCCTCACCTTTGCCAGATGGCGGGCTGGACGTGTGCTTTATTTGCAGGGTGTTACACTTACAGTGGCTGCTCCCTACAAGGAGGGGAGTTTAGCCACCCATAACTGAAATTAACTCTGACCAAAAATACAAACAAGGCAGCCCAGGTTTTGCAAATGCGGTCAAAGGGAAGCTTTCTCATCAAGAGGCCTCATTCTGGGTGATTTATTACTTTGATTTGGGTATACTGGATGATCTATAAATAATCGCTCACACCAGCCAGGATGTTAATTATATAATGCAGTGATTTAGAAATAATATGTTATTTAGCATTTCCTTAAACTGTTTCAACCCCCTGTTAACACTCTGCCATAAACAAGAGTGAAATCAGTGACTTTTGAGAGTTAATTTGATGCAGTTCAGCAGTCATTTGGATATTCAGTCTAGTTTAACATTTCCTGTGTTCTATGTGAGCCCAACAATGGGAGGAGTGCCCTTAAGTTCTCTATACCTTACTTGTCCTGCCTGTCCCACCGCCTGCGTTAGACAGCCATCTCATTCTACTGGAGGGTTCCTCATTAAAGGACAGAACTTTACGACTGGAGAGAGATCTATTTATACTCTAAATATAGCCTCAATATCATTTGCCAAAAATGTTAAATTCGTAATACATTTCCAGAAATGCTACCAGATCAAAACCTCACTGAGCGCTCACCCCATACCTGTTAAAATGTCTACTATCTAAAAGACAAGAGATAAATAACAAATGCTGGCAAGGATGTGGAGAAAAGGGAACACTTGTACACTAATGATAGGAATGTAAATTGGTACAGCCACTATGGAAAACAGTATGGACACTCCTTAAGAAATTAAAAATAGCACTGCCATATGATCCCACAATGCCTCATGTGGGTATATATCCCAAAGAAACAAAACCATTATCTAAAGAAATATCTCCATTCCTGTGTTCAAGGCAGCATTATTCACAATAGCCAGGGTATGAAAACAACCGGTGTCCATCAATGAATAAATGGATCAATAAAATGTATATATACACAATGGAATATTTTTCAGCCTTAAGAGGAGAAAATCCTGTCTTTTGTGACAACATGAATGAAACTGGAGGATGTTATGCTAATTGAAATAAGCCAGATGGAGAAAAATACATACTGCATGGTAGCTCTTATATGTGGGATCTTAAAAAAGAAAAAAATGTTGAACTCATAGAAACAGAGCAGAAAAGTAGTTGCCATGGAATGGGGGTGGGGGCAATAGGGAGAGGTTGGCAAAAGGGATACGAAAGCTCACTTCCCAGATAGATGCCTGAGGCCTGAGCATCTAATGCATAATTGGTGCCTATAGATGATAACACTGTGATGCATAATTGAGGTTTGCTAAAACAGCAGAACTTAAATGTATTCACCAAAACACAACACAGCAAAATGAGACTAAGTGGGTCAATATGTGAGGGGCTGGCTGCGTTCCTCAGCTTGATGGGGGGATCTTTCCACAACGCAGTATACACAGATCAAATCATTATGCTATATACTTTAAAATTTTGTCAATTATACATCAATGGGGCTGAAAAAAAAAAGCCTACTAGATTTTCTTAAATTATTCCAGAGGTTTAAAAACAATTGTTTTATCATATCAATTATAACTTCTTTCCACAATTGCATAAATTATTTCATGGGATATTTGAACTATAGTACAAAACTCATCCAAGAAATTTTGGGTGGAGAGGGGGAAAAAACCAAGTGGATAAATTAGGGTTAAAATACACATTTGGCTTTTTATTTGTACCTGGATCTGGTAATAAACCTTATTGTATAACATTTAATTTAACCAAAGAAACCATAGATTTCTAAATAAGTATCACAAGCTATCTACAGAATCTTGGTGGTGAGTTGGGGATAGTTTCTAAAGTTTTTAGAACTCTATTTTTCTCCCAATTTTAATCTGTAAGAAAAACAAATGGCCATTTTCATCAAAGGATATCAACCTTTTTTAGAACTAAGAAATTGATTGCTGTATGTATCTTCAATAGCAATGCAAGAGTAATTATAGTAATGTGAGTTCAACGCAAGGAATCATAGATTTGTTTTGTTTTTTAATGAGAACTGTAAGTTTCCACTGGAAGTTCTACTTAAAAAATGACAAATTTGTTATAATTCTTTACCATTATAAACCATCTTTAATGTCACGGAGCCAGCTCAACCCCACGTAAATTACAACTTGGTCAGAGAGGGGAGTGACAATATTAATATTTCAAGCCTTACATGTTACATATTTGTCCCTTAACTCAAGCTGACAATATGATTTTTTTTAAGTTTCATGAAAGTATTAACCAAAAATTCAGTCTCTCTCAATATACTCAAATGTACATGTGAGTTTCAAAACAAATGGATTTTTCAACCATCAAGCATTTAACCATTCAAAATCAAAGATTTTCAGTAGCGTTTCTCAAAGCTGAATTCATTAAGCAATTATGCATCAATATCACTGATAAAAGTAGACTGAATTTCTGCACTAATACTATACATTTATTATTCTGATTTTTATTAACTCTAATTTTTATAGAGTATAATTTCTTTCATTCTTGGGGCTAAGCTTCCGAACAGAATAAACCATAGAGTAGATCCACAGACGCTAAAATGTGTCGAAATGGACACCATGGCTCCAATTTTAGCTTTTGTGTTTAAATTTTAACATTAAAAATAAAAAATAAAAAGCTTGCCTGACCAGGCAGTGGCGTAGTGGATAGTGCATCAGGCTGGGATGCTGTGGACCCAGGTTCAAAACCTAAGGTTGCTGGCTTGAGCACGGGCTCATTCAGTTTGAGTGGGGGCTCACCAGCTTGAGCGTGAGATCATAGACATGACCATATGGTTGCTGGTTTAAACCCAAAGGTCATTGGCTTGAAGCCCAAGGTCGCTGGCTTGAGCCCAAGGTCACTGGCTTCAGCAAGAGGTCACTGGCTCAGCTGGAGCCCCCTGGTCAAGGCACATATGAGAAAGCAATCAATGAACAACTTAGGTGCCACAACGAACAATTGATGCTTCTCATCTCTCCCCCTTCCTGTCTGTCTGTCCCTGTCTATCCCTCTCCACCCCTCTTTCTCTCTCTTGCTAAAAAAGAAATAAACTCATGCCCCATAATAGTATATATAACTAGGTGATTTTTAGCTAACTATAACTGTGAAGTACAACTGGAATATATTTCACAAGGGGCAAATGTTTTAAGTTTCACATAAAAATGCTACCTCTATCATAGCATTTGGAGATCAAGAAATCTGATGTGTTTGGCAAGGAAGTGAACTAAATGCCTTTAGTCAGCTTAGTGTTTGTAATAAACTGACATCAACCTAGACTTCCTGAAGAGCTTAACCTAGGAGGGTAGAGAACCATTACCCTCAATTGTTCACCGAGTGCCATGAATCAGAAGCTCAGTAAAAGCTGGGGGCGTGTCTGCAGTCCAGGCCCCAGAAGACACAGAAGGCCTCCTGCAAGAACGGGAATTCCAAGAAAGAGTCATTTGGAAAGGTTGTTGCCATTTCTTATCGAGTTTCAACAGGCGAGTTCACCAGCAGAAATGATGAATACTGATCCTGCTGGATGGCAAATTAGCCAGGTAAGTAAATGGTACAATTTCATCAACCAGAGAAAAGTCACGGTGCCTCTGTAGGCGGCTTTCTAAGGTCCATGACTCGCAACCAACTGGCAGACCGCCCATTGGGCAAATAGAAATATGAAAAGGGAAAAGAAGCACAGCTTAAGGCCTCCTGGGCCTTGAAGCCAGGGAGAGATCTAAATGGCACTTAATTTTATAAAATTCCCAAGTACTGAGCTTCTCAAAGTGAGGTCTGTGGAGTAGGCCACGTCCGAGATCTGCTGTTCCCAGTCTACAGTAGGTAAGTGCACTGATCTATTATTAGTCTACAGCAGTACAGGCTGAGACTAAGCATTTCTAAGGAGCGATTTGACAGTCATTTTTTTTATCTGTTGAATTTATTAATAAAAAAATGTTGTATTTTGTATATCTCTATTCTTTTTTACTTCACTTTTCTAGTCTAGTAACTGATCCTTATTCTATTTTATAAGAAGTATTGATCCAGAATGAATTGGGAATTTAAAAAAAAAAAAAGAGGCCCTTTATCATGGCTAGTTGAGAAGCATTTCACTAAAGCACCCAAAATAAACTTTTCTGTGGATAGTATGCATATTAGGATTGCAAGGACACTGATTTTCCTGTGATCGGCTCTTCAATTATTTGAATATTACGATTTTTCAGAAGCAGGTAATTGTGCCCATGTGGGCACTACACTGAGGTGCTCTGATTAACATCTGAATTAATTTAGAGATTTGAAATGTGGGCTAATAATCAAAACTGTTCCAAGGAACTGAGGTGTTAATTAACACGATTTCCTTGGAAAAGGAAAGCTCTGGGATAAAATGAGTTTGGGGTACACGCCCCAGCCCTCGGGCCTGCCTGCAAATTTCTAATACACTTCAGCATATTAGGGATTCCAAGAAGGCCTGTAATTAAGAAAAGTATTTAAGTACACAGATGTGATTGTCTTTATCTAAACACATATTTTGTTCAGAAAACACAGTTTTAGAAGTATGGGTATAGCCCAGACTCCAGATCAGCCATCAGAAATATCCCAAGGATTACTTACCAGGTGTCTGTTGTCTTCATTTGTACACGGACCATGCTACCCAGCCCCCACACCCTTGAGTTCCAGAATCAATGAGATAATGACCTCATACAGCTCCCTGAGGGCACGGAACTGGCTCCCATCCGACAGCCCAACACTTAGTGCTCCGCAGTTACTACATTGTTCTCTAGGGAATGTTCCAGGTTGTCTCATCACCCCGCAAACCCGGAAGGCTTGTTTTGGGGGCCAGTCCCTTAGGATGCCACGTCTTCAGAGGCCTCCCATCGCTGGTCCCCTGGGATGGTGTGGCAGGCACTTGGAAATGTAGATAAGCCCCAGAGGGAGCCAGGAGGAAGCCCTGCACTTGGGGAAAAACCCCAACCTTTGCCTCAACCTCTAAGCAGAGACTTTCCCCCTGCTGGGGGTGCAGGCCACAGCATGGCAAGATTCAGTTCCAGTTCCCATGCCCACATCAGGCACCCACTCTAACCCACCTACTCCTCTCTCTCCCTCAGAGGACCCACGTGGTACTCAGTGGGGACCCACTGAGCTGGATCAATCCTGCATCATCTCAGCTGGAGAACAAGCTCAACATAAAAAACGCCACAATCCCCAAATAGAAAGCACCACAACAAAGAAATCACGTCAGCCCAGCTCCTATTCAACCTCTACTTCCCCAATTCGTCAATCAACAGTAATATATTTTTCCTCAAAGAACTGTTATTTTTTATTTCTACGGCTCCTCTGTTTTCTTCAAAGTTAGCACCCAGAATTTGAGCGACATCTACAGGGTCCCGTGGTCAGTGAAATGTAGGACAAGGAATTGGGTTTTGAATACATTCCCCCAACCACCAAACCACAGGGTCTTTGTTAAGGTCAAAATTATCATGAAACATTATTTATAGAGTACACAATGAGCTCAGGTCTGCAGCTGTTACAAACTTGAGCCACAACTTGAAATAACAAAAAGGTGAAAAGATAAAGGGCCATTGGTTTTACTCACTGTTCACGTAAACATTAAATGTCACAGAAGAATCGACATCAGAATTGGACACTAGAAACGTGTATGTGCCTCCTTCAGTCCCTTTCAATCTGGTTAGGTGAAGTTCACTTACGTATCTACAAAGAAAGGACAGTGATCAGTCACCTGGGGACTGCCTATCTTGAGTACATGTCTTTCTCCGTTTCTATCTGGAAATACACGTCTGTTTAGGGAAAACACGGCTCACCTAATTCAGTATTAACAAGATCCACGTTAACAAATGCACACAAATATTTAATTTGGGACACATGCCTACTGTGTGAGAGTAGAGGGGAAAAGGCCGTCTCCACAGAACAGCTACGTCGCAGAGACTGCACCCTCTCTGACCTCCGGAGCCGTCCTCATGGCCACATTCTCACCAGCATCCTGCACGGGCCTGCCCTGCTTTGCTCTAACAGCACTGACCTGGAAAAGCCCCGGCCTGGCAGGCTGTCTCCACGCAGACACTCAGGGCCCTCGCGGCAAGGTCAGCGCTGTTGCCCTCACCTTCCTTCTTACAACACCGCAGTCTCTTGGTGTCCCTCCTACTCCACTACTTCTTCTGAGGGTCCTTTACAGTACTTTCTATTCAAGCTTCCGTTTTAGTGCAGGGCTGCCACATATGGCTGTGCAGACTGAATACGTATGACTGTTGGGGGAGTTACTGACATGGGCTCCAGTGTGGAAGGGGCGCCCTGGACCCACAAGAGCTACACAACCGCCTGGACATACACAGTGGTGTGTTCAGATTCTACTCACGCTGCACATGCTCTCTGGGCAATCCACTCTCGCACTGAACTGCTTGCTGTTTGCTCATTTTCGAACCCTTGCCTTCAGTTGAGGCTTCTGTGGCCCATGCCTCCTTTACAGAGCTGTTTTTCTGCCTGTCCCCCCTGCCTGGGTGCAGCTAAGACCCACACCTGCAACCTTCTCCGAGGACTGTCCTTTGGGTACTTAGAAGCACTTGGAAGTTGACCGTATTTCAGGTCAGCCAATGAGTGACTGACTATGGGGAGGGACGAACGCCCAGCTCCAGAGCACGCTGGGGTCAGACTGTCTCGCCTCCACCTCGCCCACATCCTCTCCTTCCCCCTCCCCACCCTGCTGCCCCACTCCCTGGCAGCTCTCTCTCTCCCTTAATGAAGCCCTTCCCTGAGAACCCTGCCTTAGGCTCTGCTCCTAGGGAAGCAGATCTAGGATACTTCCTACCTGGACATCGCTGACTGCCGTGGTCAACCTCAAATTCAACAAGCCCCAAGTCCTTACCCGCCCTCTTCTCCTTGAATGGGATCGCCTCTCACCATCTGACCTGGCTGGTGAAGCCAAAGTCCTAGGGGGCACCTTCAGCTCCTCCCTCTCTCCTACCCTCTCAATCACTATGTTAAGGAGGTGGCCTGGAAGCTTCCCAAACCCATCCTCTTCCCTCCAACCCATAGGCCTTGGTCCAGGGCGGCCTCACCTCTCACCTACCTGCCCTCACCTCTCACCCACCTTCTGACAACAGCCAATAGCTCCTGACTTATCTCTTATTGACCCTTTGATCTGGGTCCAATCACTTAACTCAGTTTCCTCTTCTACAGAAATGAGGGAAATAAGAGTGCCCTACTTGTAGGGTGTGTGAGGACTAAACTTACTGAGTTAATATATGAAAGGTGTTACTACTGCTTCTATATTTGTTAAAAATATTTTGAGGCTCAAATGAGAGGTCTGATGTAAAAGAATTCAGGTTCATTGCCTGGCCCAAAGCTACTCAATGATTCTTAGTTTCTTAGAGTTTAAAAAAAAAAAATGATTAAAGGCACCAACTTTCCTCTTTCTCCGAAGCGAGTTATCTAATGTGCCCTCAGTACATGAAAGTCACTGCTTTGAAGTATCCTCAGAACTCGAGAAAAGAACTATCCTCTATTTTACAAATGGCAAAACTGAGGCACAGATTTTTTTCTGTGCACTCTAAGCACACAGCAAATGAAATATTGGGATGAAGACCGCAGGAAGCAGTCCCCACTTCCTTTGCCAGGGGTCCTCTCATCCTATCACGGTCACAGAAATAGGGTGGTAAGCGCGGTGGGAGAAGAGGGGGCGCGTGTAATCCCCAGAGCCAGTCTCTTTTCTCACCTGATATTACTTTCATTCTCAGACTTGGGATAATTTTCCCATTTGTCAGTGAAGGTTTTGTTCATATAGATCCACTGCTGCTGTTCAGGTTTCGGGTACGCCTCGTATTCAACAACCAGATCGACGTTTTCGCCATCATTTACAAATACCGTAGTATTCGCCACAGGGAGGATGTTAATGAATCCTTTATCTAATCGTGAACAGAATAAAACAGAAAGAAGCCATTATCCGCACCGACCCAACAAAAAAATACAACTTCATCTTTGGATTACGAAGATAACTGACATTCAGTATGAACTGGCGATAACAAGTAAAAGGATTTAAACTAGCCATTTGACATTTATTTTGCTCTTGTAAAATCACTGTCATAAAGCGATTCTTGAAACACTTGAAATGTTTATTCATCCATCACTATCTCTTCAGCAACTTTCTGACTTAAGGTCTGACTGCCTTTTCTCCTTCCCACAGCCTTGGGACTCAGGGGCTGTTTCTCAGGAGAGGAAGTGCAGAAAGAGGTAAAGTGGGGTACATCTGAAGGGAAGTGGCAGAGCCCCAACTCAAAACCAGGCCAGGCCACCCCAAAGCCCTGTTCTCTCTGCTACTCCATGCTGTACCCGAATCCTACTCTACTCCGAGCCCCTAGAGAAATCCCTCTTCCTTCTATCTCTTCCTGTTCTTGCCCCGTCCCAACCCACTCCTGAAACAATATGAAACCAGATTCAGGTTTCTTAGCCACAAGTCTTTCCAGTTATACAGTTATATTCTTGGAAATTGATGAATGGATTTTAAAAAATCTGATTACATACAACAATATGCTCAAAACATCCTTACTAATTGCTTTCTGGAGCTGAAGCTGATATATCAACATACTCCCTAATCAACTTAGCAAATTAGCACTTACTGAGTTTAATATTTTAAAAGCATAGCCTTCTATTCAAATTAATAAATGGTTCCCAATCACGTTTAGGGACAGAGTAGCACTCTTTCTCTGTGCTGACTCCGTAATTGCAACTAAAGTGTCTTTTTCATGTTCAGTCCGGCAAGATCCTTTCAATTACAACATGGGCAGAAATACCAAAATTATATGAGATTATTGTGGGACAGATCCCAGACCTCTAACATTGCTACATAAATTACTGAAGAAATATGTGGGGAAAGGACAGAAATGAAAACAAATATGGCATCATTTTATTATTGCCCGTGATTAAGAATTTCTCCACCCAACAAGTACTTCATCTAAATCAAGCACTAAGAGTAGGGTTGCATTAAAAAAATAAGAAAACAGATTAAAATCAAACAATACACAAAAGACCAAAAAAATGTGTAAATGAAGTAATTTTAAAATCATTATTATTTTCCATAAATCAAAAACATCAAATGTTTCATTACACTCTGTTCTCTTTAAGTAGATGCTTGGAAAATACATATTTAGTGAGATTTCTAGAGTAGGGAAGAGAAGCTAAACCAATGTGTATACCAGACATGGTGGGGTTAGGGGCACAGGTCACCATGTTCCAATTGATGTTCTGTAGAACCAGTGACCCATGTCCCTGTGACCCACCTTCCTGAAAGTTCATGCTATAGCCTCTAAGGATGGGTGGGCTAGGGTAGGAAGGAGAAGCCCAGTTCACACACACCCCCACCACTACAAATGAGCTCAAGCCATGAGTGGTAAAACAATAAACCAAAAGGCTAAGGAACCCCACCAAAAGACTCAGAAAAATACTTTAAGCTCTAAGCATTTGCAATCATCAATTGAGAAATTCTAAATCCATTTCCAAACTTAAGTCATTTAGCAAGGACTAGAATTTTTGAAAAAGCTCAACTTATGCTTCATTTGTTTGGTGGTAGGGAGGGGAGGGTGAGTAACACAGAGAATAAAAGGTTCTCTATTAAACAGGTAGAATTTGCTTTTGTGTCTAGCTAGAAGAAGCTACAAATGATCATTTTCATTCATTCATTTATTCATTCATTCATTCATTCATTCATTCATTCATTCATCGATGCTAATAAAAATGTCTAAGAATCTGTTTAATGTTTCATTTGCATAAAAAGGAAACTAGTAATTTCTACTTTCACTACTGCCATTTATACATTCCCATAGAGATATTTACCTACTACTTCCAAGGTTGTTGTGACATTTGCTGATCCAAAAGTATTATTGGCATAACACATGAACACTCCAGAATCATTAACTCTCGCTGAGCTGATAGTCAGTCTTTCCTGCCGTACAAAATTGAAGTCACCCTGATGCCAGCTATTACTCTTTACCTGTGCTCTAGTATGCTGGTTTCAGAAGGAGAAAAAAAAAATCAAAGATTACCATAAAATTTATATTCAGGATCTTTCCTAGATAAATTAAAAATAGCAACAATTAGCTTCTCCATATTAGCATTCATTATACACTACTTAGGTAAGAATAATAAAGCATCACGACAAGACTGTCATTGGAACTCTTCATATTACAGAATTATATTGAAAGATAGTCATTATTAATGATTGGGGAAAACATGAAAATTCATTTCTTAATAAGCAGAGCATACATAATTCCAAATCCTCTGCAGTGCTAAATATTTTTAACAGTGCCAAATTTTAAGTTACTAGATAAGAAATATTGCGGAACACTGATGTTTTACAATGAGTCAGCATACTTACATCGATTATTTCCTGTTATATATTTCGGTCTATTCTACAGTCCAGTGATCGAAAGAAACATTGCTAATAATAATCACGATCCATTTTATTAACATGTATATTATTTTCATGAATAAAAAGAGAGTCTTAATGTCTACAACTAACTTGGAAATTCACCCTATAGTTTTTACCAAGCAGAATTTTGGCAACTCTTAAAGGGAATTCCAAGGTATATAACACACATAAAACCAAGCCCCAAATTATTTAAGCATGAGCTGCAGAGAAAAGGTTGTGAATTTACCCTTGTAATATCACCATCCTACTCTACTATTTGTCTGAAGACAAGACATAGAGAGATTTCTTATATGGAAAAGTCAAAAGAAAAAAGTATAATAAAAACCATAGCCATTCTCTAAAAAGATTAAAAGGAATAGCACGTAACTTTCCGTCTTTTTCAAATTTTCTGAAATATGACACATTTCTATTACAATGAAAAAAAAAAACTAAAAAATGAAAGTAAACAAGAGCTGATACTGACATGGAATGAGATCAAGGGTGATTTGCTGGCCAGGCGGTGGTGAACCTATTAGCATTAGACTCTTCTGACAGTCCCGTAAATCAGAGCAACCCTCTGGAAAGCAACTTGGCAGCATGTTCATACCCCTGATCCCCCCAGCAAATTTATCTCAAGGAAATAACTCAACAAAAAAACAAAAGCTCTAAGATGTTTACTGCAGTGAAAACTCAGATGAACTAAATGTATATACCAGATAACAAAAATTATGAATAGGTGAAAACAGGAAAAGGTTTATATTACTTAAAAAAACATAAATTGAGTGTAACTTAAAACTGCAACCATGTGATAATACATATGCTGCACGGGGACAGAAAGAAGAAGACTAGGAAAACAATGCGGGCAATATAGCATCTGTAAGGACTAGCCACATGAGACTCCTGTGCAATGGAAACAACAAAGAGTTCAAACTGAGTGGTGTCTAAAACCTAGAGTATGTTCCAAATATTGAAGACTTAATATGAAAATATAATGTAAACTATCCCATTAATAATTTTATGTTAATTACATGATAAAGTAATATTTTCAATATATTGAGTGAAATAAAATATATTATTAAAATCAATTTTACTTTTTTTTACTCTTTGTATTGTACCTGCTAGGAGACATAAAATTGCTCAGGGGACTCGCGCGGTATATCCATTGCCCAGCACTACTACTATATACAATGTGGGATTATATCTATTTTTCTTTCTTACGTTATTAGAGTTTTGGAAACCTATACATTAAAATAAGCACGCATAAAAGCTGACTGCCAAAGTTGAAAGCTTTGAAATAAAATGAGAAGCCTTCTTTTTGTTAACTAATTGTGAGATTCTGGACAAGTCAAGGGGACCTCTAGTCTTTTGTTTCTAAACGAGAATGAGGGAACAAAGGTCTATAAAGGCCTCTGCAGTTAGATACGCTATGTAGATTTTAAAATACTCCCTTCTAAGAGAGTCTTCTCATAATTAATCGGCAGACATCTGCCATTTCACTGCATAAGATCAAGTGTTAAGAAGATGCAGTTGCGAGGTGAAGTGACATCCTCTCTAGCCTTTCCCAGTTCATTATGTCACAGACTTCTCCTCTGTGAAGGCAGATGACAAAGGGCAGATAACATACCACATTCTAGATTTCGGGTATCCTCCTTTATAGTTCTTGAAAGAGCCCAAGAGTCTACAATGGGGAGCTAAACAGAGACACTGATCATGTCGGTACCAGAAGAAATAGAATGGTCATAAATGATGCAATATCAACACCTAAACCCAAAGACCATAATTTAGGATACTGTCAAAGATTATAATCAAAAGCAGGTCAAAACACAAGGGTTTATAAGATTTACAAAAGCTAAGCAAGATTCACAAGTTGTTATGGGAATGCAGCATAATCAAGTGTCAAAATAACCTGGAGATGTTCTCTCTGAACATATGTATCCTGATTTATCAATGTCACCCCATTAAAATTAATTAAAAAAAAGAAAAACAATACATTTTTTAAAAAATGATTAAAAAAAAGATTCACAAGTGTTGAACAAACTCCAGAGTCGCTAACATTTGAAAACAAAACAATTGTAAAAGCTAAAAGTTTAACCTAAATTTCACTGAGTTAAACTTACTCTCAACAGTCAGAATCAAATACAGTACTATGGATTTTTAAGATAATTTGAGAGTGCTAACAGTGCTAAGTATTCCAAATTAAGTCAAAGGATATCAATAAAAGATTTGTAGATGAACCTTGGCACCGAGCCATGAGCCCCATCTGCAAGTCGCACATTACATATTGCTTGCACGTGATCTGGTTTTCCTTAACCCTTGGAGGGGCACACTGGGATTTCCCCAAAGAGCTCCCAACACTGACAGCTTATCTACCAGTGCCGGTGGATTAATTGGGAATGGCATGCAGGGCTCCTGGGAAAAATAGTTTAGAACAAAACTGCCTGGGGCAATTTAATTTCTCATCTCAAAAAGGCTAATTTTTAAGTTACACTGAAGCTCAAATACACACACAGACTAAACTGTTCTCTCATCTGAAATCAAGAATTATAGAAAGCCAATTAATACAGGACTGTGTTGTGTTAGGTTAGTCAAAAATCCATACATATGCTACCGTTTTTTATTAAATTATACAGTATAGAAACTAACACCCATTTCTCTGAGCCATTGGTTTGAAAGGACAAGTCCACAGGACAATCTATTCTCCTAGTCAATGGCAGGCTTCATTTAGTAAGGTATCATCCATCACAGGTCTACATGAATACCATCATCATGCTTTGTATTATGCTAATCACCATGGTTACTTGTTTAAGCAAAGAATTCTTTTAAAAGGCATGAAATTGCCATTGTTGAATATAGGGCATGAAGAGGAAGAAGAGAAATTGGAAGAGAAAAATATAGCACTTCTCTTTCCCAATCTAATGCATACATGTGTACTAAAGAAAACCACTGTGACAGCTCATTAACTAGACGGTCAAGATTACTCAAGCAAAAACTAGTGAAAACTCAGTGAATGAAAACTGTAAACAAAATATTTTAAAGACCCTGCTATTAATATGAGTATTTAGAGAGAAAAAAACCCTCAAATACAACTGGCTAAAATTTAATTTTAAGATATGCCTAATATAGTAATCTGACATCCAGACGTTCAATATACATTTGTTAAATGAATGAGAACTTAAACATGTACAAATGTTTCAGATCAAAGATAACCGTCTTATTAATCTCAACTAAAACAAATAGAAAACTAAAAAATTAGCAACTTGATCTCAGGTAACCAGCCTCAAAGGAGGAAATCACATCCATACAAAAAAAAAAAAAAAAAAAAAAAAAAAACCCCCATCTCTCAAATGGAGAATCCACTCTGTGGGGGCGGAAATAGCTTCCTGGTTAATCGCTTTTTATTCTTTCTAAATAGGGAAGAAAAAAAATTGGCAACTCTTCCCAATATTTTAAATAATCTAGCCAGAATAGTATCAATAATAGCTTTAAAAATCAAGGTATTTATACAGTTAATCATTAGTTGTTGTTTTTTATTTCCCTATTAACGTCATTCAAAGAAACAGCATGAAGTAATAACATAATTCTGAAGTTCTTTCTTAGATTTTCTAAAACAAATTTACAAAATGGCATTGGCTTGTTACCAATAATGAGTGCACACATCCACATACGGCGTTATGAAAGGGGAAATATGCATCTCCACCTCAGACAGACACACCAGCTGAGCCATCCCCCAGGACAATTAATAGACTTTTTTTTTAAATGTGAAAATCGTCCACATAAAGAGAAGGGCATATTGAGAAAAATGAAGGGAACAACCCGCTCACCTGGCTGTTTTCCTTTATCCACATTGAGTCCACGGAACTGGACACATCATTTATCAAGCATATTGCTGTAAACTCTTCCCCTTCCCTAAGAAGGTAGCTTGCTTTGGACACAGACACAACCGGTACAGCTCTAATGGCTAGAATAAAAAAGAAACACAGGCCTCAAATAATCTGTGCTATCAGAGCATTGCCCTCTTAATTTACCATTTTTCCTCAAATGCACACACAGCTGATTTGGGCATCTTTCAAGTAAAATATAAAGTGTGGTACTAACTGGTATGTATTACTTGCATATCTCAAGATATCAGCAATTAAATCATGCATCCTTCAAGTAAATTCATTAATATTGAGTGAAAAATACAGGAATGTCTACTCTGAGATTATAATGCTCCAGGACAATGTTATTTGGAAAGAGGCAGAAGCCCTGACATAGTGAAGCAGCTTTAATCTTCCTCTCACACAACCTTGATGGTTTTATAAAGACCTGACCTACAACTAATTACAGGGGGGGTCCTTCGGTTACCACACAGTTCCATTCCTATGACTGATGTAACCCAAATTTTGGTGTAGGTCAAAACACACCCTAGCCTAACACAAAGGAAACACCTGCGCTTTTAACAGTCCAAAACGGTGTAGGTAAGCGCACTGGGGGACGCCAACTCCCTCACTCATACACTGCATTACTGTGTAGTCTTCCGCTGCGTGCAAACCAACTAGTTCACCCGGGTAGTCCAGGAGTATGATGCTAACAGCACAAGCCGAAACACTCATGTCTCCATTTCTTTAAGCTTTTCTGGGAATGAGCGTTGTACACTTGAAATGTCCTGTGTTGAGACTACCATAACCCAAGGATCCCCTGTATATTCTTTTAGCCAAACAGGCTTCTTTCCCATGTGTTATAAAAATGTTATCTTGCTTATTTCTAAAAACCCTGTGTCTTAAATCATCAAAATTTCCTTAATTCCAGTGCACATATTTCTTCAAAAGCCTTTTCCAACCGGTGTTGAATAAGATGTTTTGTGAGATGCAAAATCTAGACATATTCCTGCTACCAAAATATTTAACAGAATGCCACAACAGTGGTAAAGTCCACAGTCAGTTGGTACCTTCCTCCTTGGATTATGAATAGTCTGAGAATGCATTAAAATTAAATAACTGAAGAGCTGAAGGGAAAGTAAACTCATATATATCAATAACAAATCAAGGAGTGAATAATTTGTATGCTAATCTTTTCAAACAGTGTAACTAGAGCTTCCCAATGGATTTCTCTTGGAAGGAACGCTTCATGCATTTGTGAAACTCTGTCCTAACGTCAATAGGTTTAATGGCTGTCCCCAGCCCAGTCTAAATTTCAATCTACGGTAGACACATGCAGCGGAAGGTAGTCATGCATTGGTCGTATGGGGTATGGACCAGGAGATACAGAATTCACAAGCAGCTGACATTATTTTGAAGATGAGGACACTGAAGAGCCAGCTGCTTGACTGGCTATGCTAAGATGGACCACTAAGAAGAGAGAAGTCTTCTGGGGGCCAACAGATGCTCCAAGTCCCAGAGGAAAGTCCTCAAGGCACATACCTGCCCGCACTTTCAGGGTGAACTTCTTGGACAGCACCGACGCGCCGTCCTTGTCCGCAGAGCAGTGCAGGCAGAGCTTGTGGTACTCGCGCTTCACGTTCCTGATGGTGATGCCGGCCTTGGGGTCGGCGACGGTCGTCAGGTCCTTGGGAAGGGGTTTCCCCTCGCACCCCGTCAGGGAGTAATTGGCCACTTCCGGGTCAGTCAGAGGACAGCGGACCAGTGTATCATTGCCTTCTTTCCCGTACAAGGGAAGGACCACAAGGAAAAGTTTTGCAGGATCTGTAGCAAATCAAAAATTAGCGGTTTGAATGGCTGGCCACAGACACTGAAGACACTTTTAAAAGAAAATGCTACCTTTCATGACAGCAATTCCCAGTGAATCAAATGGCTGATGACTCTTTTCTTTGCAGGAAAAGTGCAATTTTCCCAAGTAATACTAACAAGTAAGCGTTAATGTTTATTAAACTGTTCCCATGTGTCGGGCACTAAGCTTGGACCATTGCATACTTTATATACTTTATTTAATTCTCAAATACCCCTGGTATGATAAGAACTACTGTTCTTCCCATTCTAGAGAGGAAGAAACTGAAGTCTCAAAAAAGTGAGACTTCCCTAAAATGTCACAGCCTAGAAATGGTTGGGCAGAAATCAAACCCAGCTCTGACTAGCACCAAAATCTGTGCACTCAAAACTGAGACTATTTTATGACAACCACCACTCTTTTTCTGCAACAGGTAAAACTTCAAGGAGCATGGGCCAAGAATAAGCTGTCTGGTGACACCTACTAGGGTCAGGCAAAGGTGCTCTTGCTCTCACCCCTCCGGGCGGGCCCTTGCCGACGGCCCAGGCTCCAGGGTCTTTCAGCTCCTGAAGAGAATCTAGAACACTCTAGCAGGGCACCCAGTACAAAGACACATGTGGGCCTCACTCCATTCAAATTCCTTAAAAGTTATGTTTAACTATAACTTCTGGAAATCAAATAATTTCAGATGCACAAGGGGATTTTGGGAACTTCAGGAATTCCATGGCAAATACGGTACTCTATCATCGAACCAGAACCCTTGTGAGTGACAGGGGGTACGATTCATGGTGACGCCACGAGGGCAGGAGTGGTCTGGGAAAGCCTCAGGCAGACTGGGGCCCCGTATCAGCAGACAAACCTCATTCTGCATGCACAATATGCCGCCACCCTTTACTGTGTTCAGATAATACAGATACGTGGTTGGGCCAACAGATGACATTTAATTTAATTGTTTTATAGCTATCCTTTCCATCTGGAAATTAGAATGTGCCACAAAAATCTATATAATTTAAATATACTCCTTGCCATTTAATTTTGACCCATTTTGTAAGTTTTCCAAAATGAATTATGTCACTCTCAGCCTTACATTTATTCTGCGAATAAACTCCTGCGTGATGGGTGAACATGGCTCCGAGGCCAGAGTGGGTTCTTTTCCCATCTACTCTCTCAGTGGCTGCAGTCTAACCTCTGCAACAATACCTTGAGTTCCTTCGTTGCTGCAAACCTGGATTCTGTATCAGTAATAAGGAAGTATAGTTCTAAGTGATTGAGGATGACTTTCCTTATAAAGAAAACGTGTGAGTTCTGTGAGACTGACTTAACTAATTCAGCAGTTTTCCACACTTCGTCAGTTGTCCAGCCCATCCTACCAATAAGCAGAATGCTACTTATCACCACGTGGAAAAGACAGAGTACCTGTCACAGCACAGCACACGGGCTGTTGGCTCAAAGGTTAAGGAACCACACCCAGAGGCCGAGCTGTGGCCTCCTGCTGTGTCTTTCTCTTCAGCTCCCCAACTAGGGAAAAACAGGACATCAGTGAAGAAGAGGCAGAGTCAATTTCACAGCTGCCCTTCTCGCCAACTCGGGCTTAACCTTCTGAACTCTGCAAAAGCTAGAATGTGCACAATTCTGTTACCCTAATAACAATTAAGCAAAGGAGACAGGGCAGGTGATCTTATCAAATGTTGCAGGGAGGAACTGAGACTCTTGAGGATGCTCAGGTCTACAATTTGGGATAAGTTTATTCATTATTCTTCCACAATACCTTGGACGAGGCCCCCTTCTCAGGCTTGTTTCAATGACAGCCCCAGTCCAGGTACAAGCCGTGGACTAGACGCGGGCCCTGAGCTTCTCTTTCTGACTCGGCTGTGTCTCTTAAGCTTCCAGCTCTTATATTAACAAAAAAGGTACTCCTCTTCCACCCCCACCCCCAACATAATTCCTCTACACAAAGATATTAAAAGCACAAACATAGATGAATCACTGAATCCATCACAGGAAATGAGTTACAGAAATCCAACTATCACATTTTTCTTTTGTGTCTAAGAGGTCACAAACATTTTAAATGAACCAACTGACAACTATTAAGAAGCTAGGAAGGACAAGGGGTGCTTTGCTGACTGAGTTATTTTTCTGAGTTTACTCCCTAAAAGTGGGTCAGTTCTTTTGAAGTGCTGGTCTGCGTAGGCCTTTGGAGGCCTTTAGTTCCCTGAAGCGTTTTTTACTAAGTGGGAGTATCTGAGATGGCAAGGTATTAGAATGCAACCTTCCCAAAGGGCCTAATTTATTCTCAGGGTTTACCCAGAGCCCCAGGACGAATGGGCTAACCATATTGTAATTTCATTAGGGAGAGAGTGTCACAGCCTTGCAGACCTTCAGCTGGAATCATGCCCAAAGCCACTATGTATCAAAAGAGGGAGAAACTAACAAAGAAAAATTTGTTTTAGGCTTTCTAGACCCAGCCAGTACTACTCTGGCCATAGCTTAGTCATCCATAATTAAGAACAGGATATTAAGTTCTCTGAAGCACAGCATCAAAGAAAGCTGGACACTTACCTCTCACAAACACATAAATGGAACTGCTGAGGCCACCCTCATTGGTGCACGTATAATTGCCTGTATTGGTGGCCTCCGCTTTCTCTGTGACCCATTCATTGTGCCTTTTCTCACTCTCTAGACCCAGGGTCTTGAAAGTCCATTTGACAAATCCTGGATCAGAGCATAACAGCCTAATCTCGTCGCCAGCACTGACTATTAACTCTGGTTTTGCTGGATGGATGGATGGTGGAGACAGCTCCCCTGGACTCACAGATGGTTGAGCAGAGCCTGCCAAGAAAAATGAGAATCGTGTTGAGTCTGATCTTTTTCCTTGGCGAAATAAAGCATCTCTTCCAATATTGATTTCCATCTTCTGTGTACTCTACAATAAAAATAGGACAACGCTGCTCTGCTATTTATAGTCAGAAAGAGTTCTGTTTAAAGTCCCTTAAGTTCATCTAGAAAATTAAGTTATTTTCTGCAATTAATCCTGAGGGTCACACTTGGTGTGCAAGCCAAGACTTGCTGGACGTCCGGGCCTTCTCTAGGTTAAACTTACAGCGGGGTCAAAATTCCTTTCCGAACACGCTGACACCCGGAGTAAAAACAACAAAATCTCACACTATAAAAACAAATACTATTGGCCTGTCACTCTTTTGGCAAAATGCATATGATGATGACATAGCTTGGGTTTTTCTTAAAGCTTTTTGAATTCAGTGATTTCTATGAAGTCCTCCTTCTATGGCAATACTCATCAAAAGGAGTATTCTTTATGAGTTTCAGAGAATAAAGCAGAAAATAAAAATCAAGATCAGACCACAAGGTATTTCATGGCAAATGATGGCTTGCAGTCTGATCCACCTAATACCTGGATAGGTTTCCTATGGTAGGAAAATAGTTTAAAGATGGAAACTTCAGGCCCTGGCCGGTTGGCTCAGCAGTAGAGCGTCGGCCTGGCGTGCGGGGGACCCGGGTTCGATTCCCGGCCAGGGCACATAGGAGAAGCGCCCATTTGCTTCTCCACACACACACCCCTCCTTCCTCTCTGTCTCTCTCTTCCCCTCCCGCAGCCGAGGCTCCATTGGAGCAAAGATGGCCCGGGCGCTGGGGATGGCTCCTTGGCCTCTGCCCCAGGCGCTAGAGTGGCTCTGGCAGAGCGATTCCCCAGAGGGGCAGAGCATTGCCCCCTGGTGGGCAGAGCATCGCCCCTACTGGGCGTGCCAGGTGGATCCCGGTCGGGCGCATGCATGCGGGAGTCTGTCTGTCTCTCCCCGTTTCCAGCTTCAGGAAAAAAAAAAAAAAAGATGGAAACTTCAGACTGTGAATATAAAAACTTGAGCTTTGGAAAATTCACAGCAGCCAATGCACTCATTCATTCATGCATCTGGGGCATAAAAGCAAACATCTGTTCATTAATTATGACTGTATGATTTGCAGAAGCGTTGTCCCAGGTACTGGAAGAAAGTCCATGGAACTGTGACATGTAGTCTCTATGTGTAAGCCTCACTCCAAAGCTTCAACACACTGCTCAAGTGTCAGAATAAGTGACACATAGCTACAAGACATAGGTTTGGACTGAAGAAAAAATTAAGAGATGTGCTGCTGGCCTTTGATGATATCAAGAAGAGGCGGATGAGAACACAGCTTGAGAAAAGGGTTGGTTTCCGTAGAGCCATACAAAGACCAGCCTGGATGGAAATGGGGCTCCCCGTGGACATCACGTAAGGTTTAAGACTGAGCAGGCTAAGTGGGAGGGAGCCTGATCATCCAGCCCGGAATACCTCTGGTATAGATCCGTTCACAGAGACCACGTAGAGTCACCACCGGTCTCCCAGTAGACAAATGACATGCAGACTGAGATACCAGAGATCAGCTAGATTCAGGGAGATCAGTAAAAGGCTCTGGTCCTCGGGGAGGCAAAGCAGTAAGTACTTACATATAAGGATTTGGGAGTAAAGAGGAAGATAAAATATACTGTCAGTGGAAAAACAGATGAATAATTATAGGTTATAGTACAGTGAAAAATACAAAAGGTTGAGTCCTGGATGACCAGGATGACGGAGAAAAGAAAAAGTCCCCGGAGTGAGGTGGGCTGGTGCAAGAGGAAAATAAAACTCTAAGGAGATGGGGGGGGGGGGCTTTCAATCCCTTCTGTAGGTTCACAGAGAAAGTGCCTCATGTGCAGAGTGTATGTACCCCCTCCACACACATACAGGGCTGGAGACAAGAACGGACCAGAGTTCTGAGTAAGGAGTAAAAGTCACCCAAGCCAGGTAGAGAGGGGACTGGTGGGAGGCAAAGGCAGCGAGAAGATGCCATACCAAGAAACTCAGCAAGGTCAGGGTGGCTGGGGCAGGGAGATGGAGCCACACAGGGACTGGGGCAGGAGAGGCAAGGGACCTGCTCCCAGGTGCTACCTGGGCGGTAGATGGACTTCTCGCCTTACGTCCTAAACTTCATTCAGATGGTGGAGGTAGAGCAATCGTGTGTGAAGTTAAAAGACTGGGATCAGAAAATCAAGAGAAAGAGTCTGCTGAAAAAAGAGAAGCACACTGAGTATACATCTTGGATGGCTCTTCCAGCTAAGAAGGTAGAGGAAAAAGTCAAGAGAGACAAAAAGAAAAAAAAAAAAAGACCACCAGAATGAAAGGGGAAAAGCTAAAGACACAAAGAAGGCAACAACAGTTCAGAGGTTTCAAAGGGAAGGGGGGTGGGTTCTAGGGCAGATGCTGGACAAGATCAAAGGGAACGAACAGCAACAGCAGTCCCCAAAGCTGGTTAGAAAGAGACACAGGAAATCCAAGGGTACAATTTCAGTTGAGTGGGATTTTCTGTTTGCTCCAAGGTTAAAGGCTGCAAGCACAACCCTCTCCTTGTAGAGCTATAGCAAGAGAAGGCAAAGAAACAGATCTTTTGTCGACGGTTAAACCTGAAAGAAAACCAAAGACCCGCTGACATCTGAAGATAAAAGGGAGAATCCGTGGAGAGAGACGGACTGAATATGCTCTAAGAAGCCAATGTCATCCCCTGCAGGTGTGTACACATGACTCGTCTCAATTCCAGTTTGTCATCCAGATTTCATCCAGGTGCTCTGCAACCTGGCATAATCAATTGCATCTCCATGACGTCATGCAATATACACCCCAGCTCAGAAGACACTCAGCAGCCTTGATTCGTAGAAGATAACAGTAAGGTCAATTATAATCATCAAGTGTTACTAATCACCAATAACATGAGAAGTGCTATAGATGAGATTATCTGTGCCCAGTAGGCTCAGCGTCTAAATGGAACAGCCAGGATATGGAAATGAAGTGGTTGGGGTTATTTTCAGTCATACAGAGTATTAAAATAATGAAAACGAGGACAGCAATAAATAGAGACGCTATTATCTCAATTATGTATCCTCTTTAAAATGGCAGTAGTTCCAAGTAGTGATGTTGACAGGAAATTCAATCCAAAAATTCTTAAAGAATCGGTATCGCAAGCAATGAACGTCAATCAATTCAGTTTTCTCATGACTGGATCTTAAGGACATATGGAGATGTTGCAATCCAGGCAAATAAATATTTCCAACTTCTGGAAACCTACCATGCCAATGTAGGCAAGGCCTGGCTGTGTGACCTAAGGTCACTCAACCTCTTTCTGTCCAAGTTTCCACATCTGAAAAATGATGATAAAAAAACCTTCCATCTCATGGGAGTCCTTATGAGAGTCAAATGCAATAAATACGTGCAGGGAGCCTAACAGAGGACTGAGCGGTTTTTAATAAATGCTGGCTCTTATAGAAAAGCAGGAGGCATACTAGGTAAGAGTATACTTGGCTCTTGAATGAAGACTGTCTAGATCTGCATCCTGCTCTGCCACTTCCTGAGCATGCGATCCTTAGGCAAGCTACTCCTCAATTCTGCCTCAGTTTCCTCATCCGAAAAGTAGGGGCAATCATAGCACCTATTTTCATAAGACTGTTATGTAAAGCACTCAGAACTGTGCTTGGACACATAGAAAACATAATATTTAATACAATTATTCTAAAAACAGAACCTCTTAACACTCCTCCAATCCGTCCTGACTGTGCATGGTTCTGTTCTTTCCCAAATGGATTCCTGCCTGACTCCTCCTTTCCTTGGGAGCAACTCCTTCCTTCAAACTCTCCACCACACATCCTTTCGAATCCTCTCCTAGAAGGTCTCCATGCCTCCAGCCTCTGTCCACCCACCCCAACTTATCCTACTTCATAACCTCACCCCCAGTCTCAAAAACTCTAAGAGAGACAGCAGCTAACACTGACCTCAGGTATAACTTACAAAGCACTTTCAGGGGGTTCATCTCTCTCTGTTCCCCCTGGAGCCAACCTGCCTCTCCGACAAGAGAGGCTGGCTGCCTAAGGATCCCGCAGACAATCTCACTCCCTGACACGCTCATTTTTCTGCCCGTGCCCCAGGCAGCAGCTCCCCTCCCTGTCGTGTGGGAAGCCCTTTCACGGAGGTTGTTCACTCACCACTCCAGGTCATGACTGCCTGTCCTCACTAAGTCCTACCAACATGTCCAGCTATCAACCACATGGTTCACACTGAGACAGTCCCCTCCCTGTCGTGTGGGAAGCCCCGTCATCAGGGAGGTTGTTCACTCACCATTCCAGGTCATGACTGCCTATCCTCACTAAGTCCTACCAACATGTCCAGCCTATCAACCACAGGGTTCACACTGAGCCAGTCGTGGTCTCCACCTACAGCTGACCTTCCTACCTACTCCAAGGTCTTAAAGCCCTCAGAGTAGGACTTATAAATTGTAATCTCCCCCCTGGCATAGTCATAAAAACACTCCCTGCAACCCCTGAACATATTTAAAAGATGAAAGAGAGGCGGGGTTCCTAAACACCCAGCCCCTATAACAGCTGTCAAGGGTCCAATGACCTGTCCCCAAAAGAGGACAGATGTCAATTCTGCTTCCTCATTAAGAAAAGGGACTGGCTGAATTCACCCACTAAACTAAGATGGATACCTACAATAGATGAGCCTTCAAATTTGAGATCGCTAGTTTATGCTTTACTACTAGGATTTTAAAAAATAAATTTTAAAAATCATTACCACTGGGAGCATTCAAGATGGTATTTTCTAAACTATTTATAAGTTCAACTCTCGAACTCACACTATTAAAATAAAACATATTCGAGAGGGACTGTATTATTTATTCTTTTTTCCCATACTACTTTGAATGTCGTTATAATGTTCTCACAATAAAAAAAGATTATGGAGATTCATGTTAAAAGGTGTGTGTACACATATACCTACCTTTCTACCTTTATTATATTTAAAATTCAATATCAATAAGGTATTCCAGCTGAGTTCTGAAATTACACATTTTGAAACATGTCTAGTACACAGTTAAGTTCTCAACAGATGTTTGTTGAATTGGGTTTTACTTCCATCCAGACTCTCTGCATTAGAAAGTGTACTTCCCGCCTGACCAGGCGGTGGCACAGTGGATAGAGTATCGGCCTGGAATGCAGAGGACCCAGGTTCGAATCCCTAAGGTTGCTGGTTTGAGCATGGGATCATAGATATGACCCCAAGGTTGCTGGCTTGAGCAAGGGGTCACTCACTTTGCTGGGAACCCCCAGTCAAGGCACACATGAGAAAGCAATCAATGAATAACTAAGGTGCTGCAACAAATAATTAATGCTTCTCATCTCTCTCCTTGTCTGCCCATCTGTTCCTATCTGTCCCTCTCTCTGTTTCTCTTGCTAAAAAAAAAAAAAATTACTTTCCTAATTATGTTTGCCTAAATCTAATGTTAAAAGTGTTTTAAAGTATTTTCTGTTCCCTAAACACATGTTAATTAATGAGCAAAAATAAAAACAAACAAACCCCACCATTTTGTGGATCCACTACTCTAGTCAACGATGGCTCTGAGTTAGGAACTCCAGGAACTATTCAGCAAACATTTATTCAGAAACTTGCTAACTGCTGAACCTAGCAGACAGACCTTGTAATCAAAGAGCAAAAATAAGGGAGGAAGGGGCACTTGTGAACAGTCAACAATGTAAGATTTTAACAAGGTATCAATACATATGGCAACATACCTCCAGACGCTTTTTTACGAGTATAAAATTCAACCATACCCAAAGAATGGAAAGCAGGAACACACACAAACATTTTTGCACACCCATGTTTATAGCAGCATTATTCACAATAGTCAGAAGGTAGAAACAACCCAAGTGTCCATTGACAGATGAATGGATAAATTAAACAAGGTATATCCACACACCAAAATATTATTCAGCCATAAAAAGGAATTAAATTCTGACATATGCTACACATGGATAAACTTTGAAAACATTATGCTAAGTGAAATAAGCCAGACACACAAGGACAAATATTGTATGATTCCACATATATAAAATACCCAGAATAGGCAAATTCACAGAAACAGACTACTGTCAATTAAATGTGAGTAAAACATTAAGGATTGTGGGAGGGCCTCCAATTTACAAACATGGAATTCTGCATTCCGACTGCTTCACAAGCACTACAGTTATGGAAACTGAAATTAGAAATTGCAGACCGTGCATTCTGGGTGTGGTGCCTGGTGCAGACAGCAGCTCGGAACTCCCCTGAGAAGGCTCATCAGTCAACCCAAACTCCAAGTCAACCCAAACTCAAAGAAAAGGTTTTGCTTCTCCATCAAAAAAAAAAAAAAAAAAATGCAGCCATCTGTCTTTTCTTATGTGGAAATAAAATATTCAAAGTCTACCTGTGTTGTTGTTTTTTTTGTGATCTGTCGATTATAAGACCAATTGAGAGTCCAGACTGGGCTTCTAAATGTAGAAGGTTCTCAGACCTGTGGAAGCGGGTGTGACCTGCTTGAGCACGGGTGGGCCCGGATCACCCTCAGGAGTGGCTGGACCATGTCAACCGTTCCTGCCGGCCAGTCTCAACAACTCCCCTAAGGTCTTCACCCTTTCCACAAATGTCTAAAGCTGCAAAGACTGATTTACAGCTGAGGTTAAAAGTAAGGAAGTCATCGCAAAACCTTTTGTCCTCTGGACACAAATATAAGGAATCAAGTAAAATAATGGTGGGAAGGAAAACCCCTGGAGAGAGGCCTCCTCCAGTTTAGGGGAAGTAAGGCAGGAACTGTGGCCACAGCAGCGCTGAAAACTCCACTGCAGTTCAACTACCCTTTGGTTCGTGTACTGTTTAACCACAATTTGTAATAAAAAAGCTAATGATTTGTATATCCTAGTGTTTCTGACATACTTTTCTATCCCCATAGGAACAAACTCGATAAAAAGCAAGATGGAAGGATCCAAGTAATTGCCCACAACACCCATGAGGCTTTGAAACAAGGAGATGATACTGGAAATAGAATAAAGCTGGGGGAGGGGGATTATGAGCTCAAGTCCTAAAAAAACGCTCTTGTCCAGTGGCAGGGAGACTAAATCCACTCTATCACACACACACACCGAAGGAAGCCATGCAAGAGAGAACCCTGAAATAGTCCCCTTTCCACGGCGCTGAGGCCGTGCACCGTAACCAGTTAAGTCCGCGGTTTCAGCACGATTCTACTGCGGTAGTGCACTAACTAGATGCTGACGGGAAACTCAGCTTTGCGTAGGGGGCAAATCCAATGCAAATGAAATAAAAATATTGAAAGGTGACGAAAATGTCCCCAGGACTCAAAGGACTCAGCCAGTATACTCTGCCTGAAAGGACCATAATGAGACAGGGGGAGCTGCCGTGAAAGCTGAGCCAGGAAGATTTTGTGTGTTTGCATGTGTGCCATTTGCATGTGTAATCAAGGAAGGGAGAGGCACAGGCAAAGTTCTCTGAGTGAGCCGGTGTCCAGGGATTCAGGAAAAGTTCATACTATAAGGGCCTCCCCCGCCCCACCCCTAAACTGTGAGCTCTCAGAATGCAAAGCAAAGTCTCTATCCATCTCAAGCCTCAAAGCCTCGCAGGCACCAGGAATACGGAATGTGCTCAGCAAGAGCACCGGGAAGGAGTGAATGCATATGGGAAATGCGCGGGGGACAGGATAGGCCATCACCCCACGGAGCATGCTTCTCTGATCTCCGGCATTTTTAACTCGCGTGCTTGAAGGTCAATTTCACCAGGTGACAAATAATTTTAAACATTCTTTTATATTATATAGCATAAAATAAAAAGTAAAATCAAATGCATTTTCCAGGGGAAAAAAACCATGAGCTATTAAAGAACTTGAATATATCTTAGAACTACATATGCCCGAATATACCACCCAAATCCCAACTAGCTCCAACCTTGAAAAGCGCCTCCTTGGACAAGTTTGAAAATAGTCCTAAATGAATCACATGAACCTGGATTCATAATTCTGTTATTTCCAGAGAACTCTGGGTAAGGGAGAGTTCAGATGTATCTTTAACCTTGCAATACAGAGATTAAAGTACTTATCTGGAAAGAACTCATTATTAAAATCTACTCAAGATTTAGACATGAAGCAAATAATAAGTAATTGACATTATTTCCCCACTGTATTTTAATTTTGTCTTCCACCGCAACACTCCCATGTTGGGGCCTGAAAAAAACAATCCCTCAGTACAATGCAAACTTGTATTTAGCCTTTAAAAAGGGAAGAAATAGACTATCTGCATGCCAGGTTTTGAAAGTGCATTAGGTGCAAGATATTTAGTGATTATACAGAACTTTCAATATTTGAGACAGTTTCCGGTTTCAAGCAATAGCAATATACCATTGTAAAATGATCCGCCTTTTGAAAGTTGATTTTAAAAAAATCACAGTAACAAAGATTTCACTGCAGAACAATACTTGAAAAATCAGCTCCTTAAGCACATTTCAATGCTGGTCTAAAGTTATGAACTAACTGAAAGAAGGGAAGCAAAAGACAGAAATAAAAGCTGGAGCATTAGTCATTAGCGGCAAAGAGAGACGGCTCAGTAACAAAGCAAGCGCTTTTGAAACATGTCTTCATTGACAGAACGGTAACTGACCTCCTACCATTTGGCCTGGGTGGAGCTGGGGCCCCCAGCCTCATGGGAAAGAAAGTAACATAGATAATTACCACACAACCGAAGCAAGCACAGGCAAAAAGGGAAATGTAGGTGGTAGGCAAGAAGAGGGGTCAGAAAGGATTCCACAGCTCAAATTAGAAAATGTGTATGCAAAGCCTGACCTGTGGTGGCGCATGGACAGAATGTTGACCTGGAATACTGACGTCACCAATTCGGAAACCCTGGGCTTGCCCGGTCAAGGCACACACGGGAGTTGATGCTTCCTGCACTTCCCCCCTTTCACTCTCTCTCTCCCCTCTAAAATAAATGGATGGATGGATGGATGGATGGATGGATGGATGGATGGATGGATGGATGGGAAAAGAAAATGTGTATGACCTGGCCAAGCTTTGGGGCAGAGAGAGAGAAAGGTCGATCAGATGGGAGGACCACCGGAGCAAATACACAGCACTAGGAAGATGCATGCTGAGCAGTCACAGTACCATTCATAACCGTTACAGCACAGAGGAAGGAGGGACAGAGAGCAGGACCACTGTAGCACCTCCTCTGTCACAGTAAGGGGGTGCACCCGTCTGATGGGGATCTACTAATGTATGTTTTGGGGAGCCCTCTGGCTGAAAACTAGAGAAAGGACAGCTAGGTCAACTAGACCCAGACAAGAGCGGATGATAGCATAAGCCAGACGTGGTGGAGACTGAGAGGGGAGATGGTGAATAAGAGATTTCGGAATGGCCTGGGTCTGGGTAGCCAGGGAGCAAGAGGAAGGAGAAGAGACATCCCTGTTTTTGGTTTATGTGATGGGAAGATGGATGCCAACAGATTGGAGGAAGAAAACAAATTTAGAGCCACTTGGACTAGCGGATGGCAACTGGAAGGTCCTGGAAACTGCTGGGTGGGGTGGAGGGGAGGTCACGGCCACAGTCATACCCACAGAGGGCAGGTATGGGGGTGCCCATGGAGTCACAGGAGGTGGGGGGAGTGGAGAGTACTAAGGATGAAGGGGCAGAGAAGGAAAAGACAGGGCCCAAGGCAGTTGGAGTAAAGATGGCAACTACTGAGAGCCATGCAATTCCAGACTAGACAGTGCAGAGGGCCTTCCAGATGGACTGTGGCATCTCTGAGACCTGGCTGCAGGCCGGGGGCAGAAAGTGTTCAGCACACAGGAGGACTGGTCCCTGGCAGTATGAGGATGGAAAGAGTCACTCATTTGCCTCGCTGGCTGCACGCTGGACTCACCAAGCACAGAGGAATCTCTGACGGCACTGCAGCCACGGATGCGGGAGAGGAGGAGACTGACTGCCCATACTGCTGGGGGACATGAAGCTTGGGGCCCGCTGTGGGGGAAGGATGGGGGGCTCTCGGAGTCAGCGAGCAGGGAAGGCGGTGGCTAACGGCAGAGTGGAGGACATGGGTGGTGCTCGGATGAAGAGCTGGGGGTGAACATCCAGAGGCAGAGAGCCAGGGAGAACACTAAAGAAAGGAATGGGAGGTAGGGAGAGAGAGAGAAGTGACTAGCAGGGAAGATTTGCTAGGCAGGCCTGCCGGAGGCTCCCAGGGGCTGATGAATGTGGCCCCGGTGCATCACCCCACTTGGGCTCAAAGGCACCAAAGGCAGGGCAGAATACCATTCCTAAGGCACCCTTTCTCTGGTACCTACTCTTTTCAGAAAGATATCAATGGTACAAAGGAGCCGGTGCAACCACATTTCCCACTGACACCTGAGGAAGAGTGGTTTACCAGGCAGGCTCTCTGGTGCCAGGAAGGGATGCCTCACAGCAAATAGGGTCCCCCTTCTCAGGGGGAGGCAGGGTCAGGCTGCACCGCCCCCACCCCACTTTCTTGCCTGCTCACCTTTCTTTGGGTTTTCAGCCCGGGTGGATTCACCTGTGGTTTGGGCCCTTCCTGCCTCTGCTACCGAGTGGTTTCCTCCTGGGGGCCAGGTCAGCCCCCTCTACTTTCTGCCTTAACCACATGGACAAACCCAATGCTAATAAATCACCTGTGCTGCTCACACCCTTCCTGCAGCGTTTGCATTTTCTGCTTTCTGGCAGTTACTATGATCCCTGGGCGAATCATGGAGACCTTGTGCTTTACTACAGAGCGTTCCCCCACTCAGATTCCTCAACATTGCCCAGCTGGGAGACTGACTTGTCGTTGAACCCTCCCCTTCTTCCTCCCTCTGGTTCCTAATTCACAAGCATGCCATCTGGTGGCAAGAGAAGACGCCCTCAGGCTGCTTCGCCTTTGAAAACGTACACCCAAGATCAAGGGGATGTTAAAACTTCTACCTGCTTGTACGGAAACTTACTAAGAAGGACCAGAGAGCAAAGCTTCAAGCTTCCAATAAATGTCTTTCAAAGATGTGACATCTGTCAAAGCTTTTCTCAGGATGGAGGAGAAAAAAAACTAGTGATCATTTGGTGTCTGCTAAGATATTTAATAGGTGTTCATTTAAGATGAAATGTCTAGGCCTGACCTGTGGTGGCGCAGTGGATAAAGCTTCGGCCTGGAAATGCTGAGGTCGCCGGTTCGAAACTCTGGGCTTGCCTAGTCAAGGCACATATGGGAGTTGATGCTTCCAGCTCCTCCCTTCTCTCTCTCTCTCTCTCTCTCTCTCTCTCTCTCTCTCTCCCTCTCCTCTCTAAAAAAAAAAATGAATAAAAAAAAAGATGAAATGTCTAACTGCATGTTTCTGCTCTCAAGCAGTTAGTAGAGGATGTAAACGAGGAAATGTAATGACAGGAACCCACAGAAGTTTGGATTCTAAATCTCAGGCAAGTCACTTGGGTTCTCTAGGCCTTAGTTTCCCCTTCTGGAAAACTACAGAAAGGCCACTGAAATCCATCAAAAGCTTAGAGATTCTAAGAGCTGTAATTAAACACTTGGGCCATAAAAGGGTCAAGATAAAGCCCCTTAAAAAGATCCAGTGGCTGGACATTAAAGGTACTCAAGTATTTGTGGCACAAATGAACAGCAGTGATTCTTTTCTGATATAAATAACTAATCACCTCTTTGTTTTTAAACTACTGTTTGAACAGCGAATTAAAATGAGGACCTAAACGTGGAAATTTGACCCCTGGCTCTTACACCTTATGAAGTAAACAACTGTGGAGATACATGCATCATTCAACACAGAAAGGACCCCTCTCAGTGTATTAATTTGCAAAATTTCTCCTAGATATGCACACATCATCAGAAATAAAGGTTTTCATGGGGTACTTAATATATTTCCTACTCACTCATCCTAAGAAAAATACAACCTCTTGTTTAAGGAAGCAGGACTTCCCCTTTTGATCTCAGCCAAAGATATGAACAGACAGGAAACCTTTCTCCGCCATTATGAAGTTAGTCTTTGGGGAGTCAGATAAGGTCTGGGACTTGACAAGCACAATATATTAGGATCCATCCCTGCAGCAAAGAGGAACTCTCTCATTTCCAGTGGGTTTTTCCCAATAGCCCAGAGCAGCTCTTGTTGTAAATATGGAGAGTTCCAGGTTCTGAGTTCTGGAAAGCACTGACGGAACCCCTGCACCAGATAAAAAACACTAAGGATTAAATCCAATAAAACACCAGAAGAAGAACTCACCATCTGTGAAGTTTGTTTTGGGTGCAGGTGGGGAAGCTCTCGACTCCTTTCAACACTGACTTCCTCAACTTAGTTACAGAAGGGCCAAAGAACACAGTAAAAAGGCACGATGAGGATGGCCCAGGTCAGCAACGCTAGCCAGAGGCCAGCTTTCCCACGACACCCACCCAGTTCCCAGGGACGGCTGTGCACGTGCATTTCTCACCTCCAAGCAGACCCTCCTGGCTGCATGCTGGAGACGAGGGCTGTAGCCGGATCCTCACACGGTTTTGCCAAAGGACCTGTCAGGTGTAAACTGTCTTCATTCTGGCCTTGTCTCGGACCTGTGCAGCAGAGCAGCAGTCCCATCCCAACCAATCACCCTACCATTTCCTCCTACCAGGAAACTGAGAATTCCTCAAAATGTCAATTCCCAGGCTCAGGAGGAAAACTGAGGTTGTGCTCGCAGGAAATGAGGTTGTGCTCGCGGCAAACGAAAACTTTTAAGGAGTAAAAATATGTGACTCCACAAGCTCTAGTTCTAATTCTACAGCCTCTCATTCTAATGACATCAGATGAAACACCAATAAAGTTAAGGGCTGGCGGTGGGTCAAGATGCACACACACAAGTATAAATATATACCAACTGGGCATTACATTGTTTTCATGTGGTAAAATATACATAACATAAAGTCTACCATTTTAACCTTTTTAATTGTACAGCTGAGTGGCATTAAGTACATTCACAATGTTGTGATGTTGTGCAACCGTCACCTCTACCCACCTCCAGAACTTCATCATCCCACCGTGAAACTGACCACTCACAGCTCCCCGTTACACCACCACCACCCCTGCCCCGGCAACCACCACTGACTTTCTGTCTCTACGATTTTGTCTATTCTAGGGCTCTCGTATAAGTGGAACTACATACAATTGTTGTCCTTCTGTGTCTCGCTTATTTCACTCAGAATACAATCTCCAAGGCTCACCCGTAGCAAGCACCAGAATTTCCTTTTTAAAGCTGAATAATATTCCATTATGTGTATAAACCACATTCTTTGTTTACCCATTCATTCTGCCACCAAAATAGCCTGAAGCAATTTTTCAAACCCTGACTTCAGCTGTGATCAAAGGGCCTCTCTGATTTCTAGCTCAGAAAAATGCGAGGGAGTATACTTGGCTTAAATAGATATTTAAGCTAATTCTCACCATAATGGGTAAATCAATACATTTTCCTTGTAGATCCACTCTAAATCTTGCTTTTAATGGACCTGTCAGATAAGGGAAATTGCACTTTCCCCTCCGTTCCATACAGAGAGCAGACAGAACGTGCGTGCTTTTCTTCCCTTCTGCTTCCACTTTCAAAATGTCATTTTATAGCCACGAGGGTGGGTTACACCAAAGGAAGTAAAATCAAAAGTATTAATAATAATTTTTTTAAAAGAATTTTATCTGAGGCAGTTGCCAGGGAAAAGGTAACTAGCCTTGCTAACTGCCTCGCAGGAAGATTTGAAAGAGCAGTGGCAGAATGGAGTAGCTGCAGTTCTGGGGAACAGGAGGCCGCAAAGCCCCTTCTCCTCCCCTCTTTTCACAGAACCGGGAGAAACACACAGGGAACCCCTCTGCAGCGCCTTTGTGTCACCTTGCCACAGAAGAGGTTCCTTTTTCTAGGTGCTAGAAGACAGCCAATTTCCAGGAAAACAGTGGCTGAGTTTTCGGTCTGAGTTGTATTTAAAGGACTAGGACTAAGATTGAGGGGAAGAGCAGGAAGCTCAGGGTCCTTCCCAGGAGGTAGTCCCACCCAAGAGGCAGGAGAGCCACACCTGGGCGAAGGACAGAAGAAGGAACTCATTCTGGTTGGCCTCCATGTTCTCACAAAATACCCAGCCAAGTCTCCTTGGGACGAGTGTTCAGGGTCATGTTAGCAACTTAACTCTCAAAATGGTTCAGAAAAAAATAATATGTATATACAAAGTAAATGTGGCGAAATGTTAACAACCACTGAGTCTAGGTGAAAGGTATCCTGGAGTTCTCTGTCCTCCTCTTGCAACTTTTGTAACTTTATTTAGCAGTATTTGAACATCCAGAGGCAAGCTCAGAGACTGCAGATGATGGTGCAGCTCAAGTAACAGGAATACAGAAAAAAAAGTAGGGGGTTTGGAGCCAGACAACCATGGGTTCCCATCTAAGCTGTGTGAGGCTTTGGGAACTTACTTACCTCTCCAAGCCTCAGTTTTGACATCTATAAACTGGGGGTAAAATATTTCAGAATTCACACATCACTTTCACTTCTAAATCCTTTATGTAGCTTGCATACAATAAATGGTCATCATGACTACTGCTATAATTACCATCCGTGCTGGAGAGCAACAGAGGTGGGTAAGAGGAAAGTATTAGCCACGCTGGGGCCCAGCATGGGCAGGAAGGCAGGAGGGTGGAAGGGGAATGTGGAATGCAATGAAGTTATAAGGGAAAATGTCATCTATTAAAGATAAATAAAATAAAGAATATAAACACCAAAACATAAAAATTATACCCATTCATGCTATCAACAACTCCCAGCCAGCTTAGTATAACTCCCAGTCAGGTTACAACTATTCTGACATCCAGTGAGAAATTGTGTTTATGACTTTACTTTCAACACTTACTGTGTTTATTACATCCACTTTCTCTAACAGGAGCTTACAATAGGTGTAAAAGACTATGTTGAACCTCAACTGTGAAACAAACAAACAAAACCCTACATCAACCAATTTAACAAATCAGTCAACAGATGATCAGTTCCTCTCTTAAAAGCAAGATTCCCATAAATATATCAGCATCTTTACCTTCCATCTTTAAAAAAAAAAAATTGAGCCCTCCCTCTCAATATATCTATTTTTATAAATTATACATGCGTGTGCTATTGGCAATCTTTCTATTGAATATGAGCAAAGCTTACACTGTCTTCTTTGAGACAAATGCCCCACACCTTGAAGCTGCTGCCTCTGGAAGGCTAACCCTTGCTTTCACCTTCTAGAGTAGGAATGAAAAGCTCTAGCTTTATCCAGGCCGACACAGACTGACTAAAATAAGGCCAAGAAGTGCATCTGTTCTTCCACGAGACTTGGAAGTGGGTGGGAAGAATGTGATGCACCACAGTCACCTCTGTGAGCAAAGCAGGCAACTCTTCTTGGAGGCCCTAAGGTGTAGGGGACAACAATCATTTCCCTGAAAACTTCCCAGGTGACAACTTGACCACACATTACCATGCGCTGTGAACACTGACAGGATCATTTCTCTCCTTTCTCGTATCCTTAGAATAATAATACTCAGGAACTTTTCTGGGGTGTCCCGGAGGCCAGACCCCAAATTGGAACCAAGTTACGAGATTTTGCTGCCACGATGCAAGGGACTGGCCTTTACAGTGGTACTGCTCCCATAAATAAAACTCATTAGGTGACACCTCTATCAAAATTGCATAGATTAACCAGCCCTATAATTTAGGGATAAAGAGGGGGCTGCCCCCACCAACATTCATTCATTCATCTAAAAATATTTTCTGAATGCTTGCTGTGTGTGTGCTGGGCCCTCGGGCTGCAATGCACAAGACCAGGTCTCTCCCCCATGTGGAATTTAGATTTAGCTCCACCTTTGAGAAATAAACTAATAATTATACAATTACATAATTAGAATGTGTGAAGTACAAAGAAGTGCATTGTACAAGGAGAGCTGACCTGACCTACCCTGGGGGGTGGAAAGGAAACATAAGGCAACATAGAAGCTGGGATCAGCCAGAAGTGCACTAGGAGACCAGAGGGGAACATGGTGCCCCCGGCAGTGCTGGCCGGAGCAGGACACCTTTAACGAATAAGAAAGCAGAGAGCAAAAGGTAAGGCGGGAACTGAGTGCAAAACTGGGATCAAAAGGAAACACTGCAGGCCTTGAATTGGCTCTGCATGCACAAATTTTTTTCAGAGCACTGGGTTTTAATCAGAGGGAGTCTCAATCCTATTTGTCCTTTCTAGATACCACCTCGAGAGGGGCCTTCCTGTCCCCTCTCCCATGCACACACACGTTTTCCGCAGGCCTCTTGCAGCCTCTGCCGAGGCTCTGTCCCACGGCACTGCAATGGTCTGTTTTCCTGTCTGGACTAACTGAAACTCTATCTTACCGGCGCAACAGAAAGAGAACTGAGAGCGGCACCCCCGTCTGACATTCAAGAGACCACAGAAGCTTTAACTTTTCAGCTATCACACAAGCCACTGCTGTGACACAGCCCAGTAGTTCATACAGACCAGTGGTTCTCAAACTGTAGCATGGCCCAGAGTCACCTAAGGAGCTTGTGAAAATGAACTGCTGGGTCCTGCTCCACAATTTCCAAGTTCAGTAGCTCCGGGGTGGGGAGGGAGAGTGCATTTCTGACAAGTCCCGGGTGCTGCTGCTGCTGCTGCTGCTGGTAGTCCAAGCCCCCACCCCACCCCCAGCTCCAGGAACTCCCTCCCATCCCCCAGGACAGGCAGCTGCCAGAAGAAACCCATGGAATTAGTGCAGCAAAAAAAAAAATTTTTTTAACCAGTATCTCTGTCTTGGAACTCAAAGCAAACCTGCAAAAACAGACTGTCTTGAGTGAGCAAATCTGCCTGGCTTTTACACCTAGAAATGGGCCTCGCACTGGGTCCCCCTGACAAGCTTTGGCAGCCACTCGGGCACAGATTTCTCAAATCCCCAAGCTTTAGAAGTGGGAAATGTTGCAGAATTCACCAGTCACAGCAACAGGACTCCAGAATAGTGACACTGGGTGGCAAAGACAACTTCTGTAGCACATCAGACCTCAATCTGGTATACCATGTACATCTCTGAGAGCCCAGAGCCCACCTCCACAACCCATGCTAATTGACTGAGGGTCTCTGAGTCGCATCTGCAGTGGGTGAGACCCAGAGAAAATGGCACCGGCTTCTACCTAGACTGGAAGTGCACGCAGTCCTAACAAATACCAGCCATTTCTTGGTGAGTAGTCCCATACCATTCACCAATTTCCTAAACTGCTAATCAGATCACTGCAGCAACAGTTAATTCTGCAGCCATTCTACATTTGAATAAACAAAATAAAAAATAATTAGACCAAAACAATCACATCGGTCTAAAAGCACACTAATGGACAAAATTAGTTTATTCAAATTTGCTGCAACACTCATCAAAACACTTGTTGGTCAATTTGCTTAATGAACGTTCACTTTTCCCTTAATTTTTCTTGGGTGACATTCACTTAGAGCAATACATTAAGCCTTCTACCCTTCTGCAAAGAATTCCTAATGGCCAGCCCCATGTTTGAGATGATGTCTTCTCAATCTCTTTATAGGAAACAAGAGGGAATGTCAGAAAACAACCTTGCTGAAAGTTTTATTTCTTCCTTATATGGCTCTAGAATAATGGCTATTCCTCCAAGAAGGTGGGAAAGAGACCTATTCTAAAATAGTAATCTTTTAGTATGTAATTTAAATCAATGGCCAACTGGAGGAAACTCAAGTTGGAGGAATAAAAATTTAGTATTTTTGGAAATCTAAATTAATATTATGTCAAGCCCTGGCAGCACTTTTTTTCAAATCACTATAATTAGAGATATGCAAATTTTTCACTGGGAAGAAAAACAAGCCGAAAGGAAAAAATGCACGTAATTAAGTAATGATCTTATCTTTATTATATGGTATTAAAAGTATAAACGAGGTTTAAAGCTTTTAAACGATAATAGCATTACTTCCTTCAGAACTCAAGGAATATCATACCAAACAAACCATAGCAAAAATCTATACTTTTTACACACTTTCTTCAGAAACAATTGCTTGGGTATGAGCTTCCTGGTACTCAGATCATCACAACCATTACATTTTGTCATAAATAACCAGCTTAGAAAGCTAATGCTGCTCAGGCCACAGAGTGGTCATTTCTGGTTTTCAGATAGTTACAACCACTAACTTTTCTCTCTACAACACCTTTTTAATAACTTATTTTGAAAGAAAATTATTTTTAAAGGCAGCTACCAGTGATTTACTGTTGCAAGGCTTTGCTACTCTGGTCCCCAGTGGTAGACTCAGAGGTTACCAAGTCTGATGTTAAAAAGTTCATAGAGACTCTGGCAAGATGGTGGTGGCAAGCATAATAACTGAACCTCCGCACCCCTCCCCCACCCCAACCATATGAGACAAATAGAGCAGAAGCCAACAGGACAACATCTGCAACAAAAGTAGGTGATCCGGCATGCCCGTGAAACCTATGAGGAGGTAGGAGCAGGTTACCAACAGTTTCATGAATTGCCATTAAGTACTTGCCGTAGTACTCAGAGGGCAACTCTGAGAACACCCACATAAACTGGCAGAGGGCCTGGCAGGCGCCTATATTACTAGTGAGTGCAGAGGGGATTTTGACCCATGTATGTCTAATATGCTGCAATGCTCTGGGGTAGGGGAGCTTTGATCCCTATGAACTAACAAACTAGGACTGCCCCATACTGAGGAGAGACTGCTGGGAATGAATCTAAGGTGAGCAAAATAGAGGCAAAGGGAAGGGTCAGATCAATTAGGGGAGGGGAGTATGGGGACAAAAAAAAGGAGATCTTAGGACACAGAAAAGTAAAGCCCACATTTCACTGCTTCATGCACACAATGTTGGTGGGTACTGCGGAACTGCAAAGCTAGAAAAGCTATACGTCCTGGCCCTACTACAAATATAGGAAAACTCACAGCAAACAACAGAATAGAAATCACAGTTGAATTACACAGTTTTTTAAAGAAAAAAAAAGTAGAATAACATCCCTAATATAAACAAATAAAATCATGCCAGAAAGACACAAAACAAATAAAAACTCTAACCTAATAACTAAAAGAAATTAAATGAATAAAAGAGGTTACAATGGACAGCATGAGTTGAAATTTTAAAAGCTCAGAAACGAGTTGAATGGAGAAAATAAAGATTTGGAAATGAAGATAAAGAACTAAAAAAAGAATTAGAAAACAAAAATGTCATTTTAGAAATGAAGGGTAAATAAAAACAAAACAAGGGAAAACAAAAGGAATAGTATATTACAAGAACTAGAAAATATAAAGGAGGAAATTTTTTAAAATTCCAACAAATTATTAAAATAAGACATTAAAAGGATTTGAGAGAAAGTGATTGATACAGAAGATAGGCAAAGAAGATCTAACATACACATAATGGGAGTTCCTAAAGCTATTAGTAAAAATAGAATAGCAAAAGCTATACTGCAAGAAAACTTGACTAGAAAAGAACACTTAAAATTGCATATCGAACTGGCATAACATGTCACTGGAAAAAAACCAACCCAGTTCAACCAACACGATAAAAACTACTGGACTTCAAAGAATAAAGGTAAAGCATATTCCTTTGGGCATCTGGGCAAACATACCAAGTTAAATGTGAAGAAAAGAAAGTTAGATTGTCAGCTGACTTTGACAACACTTCATGGCAAAAGCCAACACAGTAAAATATTAAAGATACTTAAGCAAAGAAAAGATGGGCCAAGGATTTGGTTATCAGCCAACCTGACTTTTAAGTGTAAAGGCTATAAACAATTTGTTGTAAACATATAATTCAGAACATAGTTCCCATTAGTATATACTTCCTGAGGCATCTATTTTAAGAAATAACTCAGCCCCCAAAGAGCAACCCCTTAAAAGTATCAGGATAAAGGTAACCATGAGAACAAAAATACAAATCTAAGTACCCAAAGGTATATGAAAAAAAAGAGGGGAGAATAGATTAATAAAACACACCATCTATTCAGTAGTCATGTTTTTAAAAAATCATGAGGAATCTAAAAAATATAAAACAACAAACAAAACAAAACAGAAAAAGACCCATAGAGAATAAACTGATGGTTGCCAAAGGGGAGAGAGGTGGAGAATGAGTAAAAACAAACTAAGAGTTAACTGTATGTTATGTGAATAATGTTTTTTTATCAAACATGAATCGGATCAAAACTCTAAATCACTAATTTATAGGAAATACGAAGAACAGAGAAATGCAAACTGCAGAATTCAGATTAAAAAACTACACAGGACAAAGAGTTTCTTCAACAAAAACAGGGAAATAGAACGTACAAATCTAAAATGACTTAAAGGCCATATCAACCAATAGCAATATGTGGATCTTTTTTTGGTGTCTACCAAATAATTATATATTTGTATATTTATTTTAATAGGGAAAATGTAAATGCTGACAATGACCCTGTGGAGTTACACTGACTTGGAAGGGTGGGACACCAGTATAATAGTTATTTTAGGGATGGGAGTCTTTGTATTTTACAGCTACATACTGAAAATATTTACAGATAAAACTCCATAATGCTTGAGATATGCCTCAAATAATGAGAAGGTGAAGCGGGCAGAAGTAAAGCATAAACATTTGCTGTTGATCCAACTGGTGAAGCCGATGATGAGCACATAAGGTTTTGTTCTCTGTGTGTGCAATGTTCCCATAATTAATATATGTATTAATTACATATACAGATTCCTCTATCCTGAAACAAAATTGCTGGTAACAGGTTTTCAAACAACCTAGGCAACAGACTAGAAGTGATAGGCCCCGAACATTTTTTTTTTTTTACCATTCCCTAGTCTCAACTGCTAGCAAACTTAAACAGGGCCTACTTAAATTTAGGCCCTGAAAGTCTCACCCAAAACAACAGGTGCTAACCGATGATGATGATGATGATGATGCTAGATGAAACATTTCTCTGGCTTAGGAACACTCGTCACTTTAAAGGCACTGATGGCATTACTTACTTTGTGTGTACCTAAAGCTGGTAGTTTCACCAAATCATTAACTGACATCCTACCAAGCAGCTGAGGAATCCTCCTCAATGCCTTCCACCAAAGCTGTGGCCAGGAGGGACACCATCTTGCCCTTAACTCAAGAGGTACGGCACCCCTTTCGGTCCCTAGGCGGGGTTTACATCGGGTTCCTTCCTAACAGAGTCAAAGGCAGCAAGAGTCGGATTCGATGCTCAACAACTGACCTTCCCAGTCCTGAGTCATTCAACAGTGTCAATTCTCATTTGGGGGAGTCAGTCCTCTATCTGAAACTGGAGAGCGTATCATTCACAGGCCCCACAAAGGCCACCCTAAGGCTAACATGTAAAAGTTAGAAGAAGTCAACCTAATGTCTCCTCACCAAGGCCAACTAATGACAGGCAAGTTGAAAGGTGATGTGCAGGATGACTGGGGGTGGCTAAGTGACACTCCGTCAGAGACACAAGTGCTATTGGTGGAACAGTTATGATTAAAACCAAAGATGGTCAAGCCTGACCTGTGGTGGCGCAGTGGATAAAGCGTCGACCTGGAAATGCTGAGGTTGCCGGTTCGAAACCCTGAGCTTGCCTGGTCAAGGCACATATGGGAGTTGATGCTTCCAGCACCTCCCCCCTGTCTCTCTCTCCTCTCTCTCTGTCTCTCTCTCCCCCCCTCCTCTCTAAAAATGAATAAATAAAATAAAATAAAAATTAAAAAACAAAAAAAAAAAAACCAAAGATGGTCATATATTAACAGGAAAAAGATGAAACAATTTAAAAACGAGGTGAGAACCTCCAGTCCTTGGAGACATACTGAAGAGCATTCACCTGGACCCCTGAAGCGTGTCTCAGCTGTGAAAAAGCATTTGGTATACTCTGAGAAAAAATGATTCCAAACAAACCACTTTGGCCCATTAAAGGCTCCGTGAAGTCCTGAAAGTGAAGACACCTGCCTGTGTCCCCTGGTGTTGCACACACTTATTCAACCCCCTCCTGTGAGCCCTCCATCACAGCACCTGCTCTCGAGGCTCGGACTCTGAACTCACCAAGGCTGGAGCACTGAGGAGCGGAACAGCGGGAGGCGCCCAGGCTTTGAAAGGGCAGGACTGGTGGCAGACAGGACTCAAGTGACACACATCTCAAAAAGCTCCTGCTGCGTCCCTGCCCACTCTCTCTTTCCCTGTTCTCCTGGTTTGCCCTCTCTGGCCCCTTCCTTCCCCATCTTGAACCCAGTCTCTCCTGACCCTGAGAAACCTTGCCTTTCTCTGCTCCCTTCCTTAATTAACCATAATACGGAACTGAAATAAAGCTAAATTAAGCTGCTCTCTCTGAGACCCCAGACTTTTTTTTTTTTCCTTCTGGGCTGCCTGTGGGCCTGGGCTTGTGAGAGAAAAAGAATTCACTAAAACATAAGCCTCAAGAGGACAGGATTTTTATCTGGTGTGCTCACTGCTATACCTCCCCGAGCCCCAACCTTGATGCTGTGACAATTATTTGTGAATGCACCTATGAGTTCCTGGTACAGGGTCAGTTTAAAAGATACTAGAAGGGAGCAGCAGACGAAGCTGTCAATCTTAAGCACTATGGTCAGTCGTATGGCCGAGCGGCTGTTTCAGGCCTCTCGTGGGGACAGAGACACCGAGGGAGCCCTGCCTCAGACCTGCCCCACCGGATGGCAGGCCACCCCTAGCCCTTCCACATCCACGACCTTGGCCACATCCACGACCTTGGCCAGCCTCTCTTTGGGAGGCAATCATACTGAAACTAAGGTGATCGTTCTGAATAACAGTCCCTGAAAATGCTGGAATGTAAATCAGACTACACATTCAGATCTACTAAAAAAATGCATAAATCCTTCTACATATGTAAGTTTATTTTAGAGTGGGGTGGGAGTGGTTCTTTTTTATGAAATGCATCCAATTTAGTTGAACTAAAAAGTTGTCTATTTCCCTGCAGTAAATATACTGACTCCACTAAAATTAGTAGAAAAACATTTAAACACCCCAATTAACCATTTTCAGGTGGCTAGTCTAACGACATTTTTGGATTAAGAATCCTGGTTTAATTTCATGACAAAAAAAGCCTAAAGACTAGCACCTGTGGTTTTACTAGACCATTTCTTAAAATAAGAATCTTCCCAGAGTACGTACTTGACATCAGTGATTTAAAAAGAAATCTACATTGTGAAAATCAGTGAAAACATTTAAAACATTTTACAAACTAAAAAACTATTATCACTTAAAAAGTATCCATAGTCTCTCCAAATAGAATAATCCTCAATTTTTTTTTAAACATTTAAGTCTTGTTTTCTTAAAAACATGTACTAGCCGCCTCACCAGGTGGTGGCGCAGTGGATAAGGCATCGGCCTGGGATGCAGAGGGCCCAGGCTGGAAACCCCAAATTCGCTGGCTTGAGCGTGGGCTCATCCCGCTTGAGCACAGCATCAGCTTGAGCATGGGATCACAGACATGACCCCATGGTCACTGGCTTAAGTCCAAAGGTTGCTGGCTTGAGCAAGTGGTCACTGGCTCAACTGGAGCCTCCCCCCACCAGCAAGGTACATATGAGAAAGCAATCAATTAACAACTAAGGCTCCAAAACAAAGAATTGATGCTTCTCATCTCTCTCCCTTCCTGTATTTTTTTTCTCTCTCTCTCTCTCAAAAAAAAAAAAAAAAATGTACTAGCCAAATAACAAATATCCAATACCACCTCCACATATCACAATTTTAAAATAGCCAGTTTTCCCCAGAGGCCAAATCTACATTAGATTCCTATCTATACATACTTCCTGCCAATAAAAAGAGACACCAAATAATTTACGAAGTTCTTTGTGATAAAGTCTCCATTGTTCTACCTCTGCTAAGTAACTCCTGTGCTTAGGGGGTCTACAAAGGCTATTATATGTAAATTACTGGCAGCCCTGGGTTGTTTGGAAGTTTTAACACCCTCTGAACAATTGCAGCTGGATGGTTCACCGTACTAAAAAAAAATCTTTAAAAGATACAAGAAAAGGAGTAAGGGTTTCTGCTCTTCTCACTTCCTTTATTTTACATTTTCCCCCTTGGTCAAGAACAAGGCTTTCCTTGTCCAGTGTCATCACTCACACCTTTTCCTTAAATGACAGACTCACACAAACAGCCTCTTCACAGTGAGCAGTAACCAGCGCCCCTTCTAATGCAAGACTGAGGAGCCCAGGGCAGAATCTCAAAATGTCCCATGCCACGCTGACCCTGTATGACGGCTTGGGAGTTTTGTGGCTGGCTTGGTGTTTTTAATTTTTTGTTTTGTTTTTAACAAATGAAGTTCAACAGACTGCTACATACCCAGCTTATCATTTAAGTAAATATTTAAAATCTATTAATAGGCAGAATCAAAGATCATCTATTTATTGCCACTATCAGATGTTGAGTCTATGAAACCTGTTAATCCTGGCTGGGGGTGAAGAGGTAGACAGGTCGGGCACTGACTTAAAAGCAACACAAAGTACATACTCTCGTATCAGCTCTGGATTTGAGTTGTACATTTAATATATGCAAAACATGCAAAAGTGGGATCTGTGCTTTCCCACTTTTTCAAAATTATTTCTGAGTAAGCAACTAATTGACCACATTGCACTTACTCAAATCTCATCACATATGGCATTATAGGAAATACTGCAATTAGTAAGGAATATAAATGTAAGTTCCCTAAAAAATTATCCCATCTCATCTCCACTAGTCTCCACAGGGATTCTTTCCAGTCTCTTTTGGCTAACTGTAACCTTCTGCTTGTGCTGTTGACACCTTGATCAATTCCTGCCCCATCCCTCAAGATTTAACTCGGGTCCCAGATCTTCCTTTGAATCAGCCATTCAACTTGAGAAGTGATGTCCACTCCTCCAAGCCAACAGTAATAATGTCTCCTAGCTTCTGGACCAGGACTGTTATTTAAATCTTAATGCGTTAGCATCTCCCCAGCACTTATCTTCCCACGGGTCCTAGACTCCTTAAAGGCAGGCATCATGTCTCATATTTCATCCTACATTTCAACACGACAAACAAAATGGTGTCAACAAGCAGAAGCTGTGGGAATTGCCATTTCATTCCTACCACCTTCCCCTCCTGGACTGCTGGCTGATCTCATATATGCCATTGAACCATGACCATGAAATGACCCAAAGGGGAAGGGGGCAGGTGGGAAGGGAAGTCAAGGTGGTGGGTAAGCCACACAGTGAACAATCCAGCCCTAAGTAATCAAGGGAAAAAGACTTCATGCTTACAGGCCTTTTGGCCTCCACACAGCATGGCTAGCTCTAAAAATAATCAGTCAGTTGGGTGATCACAGAATACAATCAGTTTTAGGTTAGGGTTAATTATGATAGATTATGGATTTCTCCAGACCTTGAACTTCCTTTTGTTTTTCTTATTTTGGTACTCAGCTTAAGTTATCACATTGCACAGTTCATTCTGTAGTTAGACACCACCTCCAGCCCCAAAGATCAATAACCAATTTATAGGCTGTGGGTTCTTTATTGGCTATTTTCCATACAGCCAAAAATTGTGAGAGTAGTGAGTCATGTTAGAGTCTCCCATTATGAGAAACAGTCTATCCCACACCAAAGGCATCAACCCAACCGAGGGGGAAGAACCTGACCATCTCAAAATGAAAATTATTAGGCTTTCCTCACACCTGCAGTGAAGACCCTGTAACTAGCGCTGGTAATGCAGTGAAGTCTTTTTAACCCTTCCAATCAAAGAATTTTTCTTAAAGAGAAAAAAAATCTCTATTTCCTTCCAGGACAATTTAAACTCTTCCCATTCTTCACTCACATACTACAAATACAGTGTGTCCGTAAAGTCATGGTGCACTTTTGACCGGTCACAGGAAAGCAACAAAAGACGATAGAAATGTGAAATCTACACCAAATAAAAGGAAAACTCTCCCAGTTTCATACCTATTCACGCACAGTTCGATGTGGGCTCACGCACAGATAGCTCCTTAGGTAGCTATCCCATATAGCCTCTACAGACTCGTCACTGACAGATGGCCTACCAGAATGGGGTTTCTCCACCAAACTGCCGGTTTCCTTCAACTGCTTATCCCACCGCGTAATGTTATTCCTATGTGGTGGCGCTTCGTTATAAACGCGCTGATATTCACGTTGCACTTTGGTCAAAGATTCAAATTTAGCGAGCCACAGAACACACTAAACTTTCCTCTGTACCGTCCACATCTTGACTGGCATGGCCGTGGGCTGCTCCACTGTATACATGGCACATGTGCACATGCTGCCACATCATTCTACAGAAACTGAGAGGGTTTTCCTTTTATTTGGTGCAGATTTCATATTTCTATCGTCTTTTGTTGCTTTCCTGTGACCGGTCAAAAGTGCACCATGACTTTACGAACACACTGTATTTGAAGACTGTCATTCACTAAAGCTTCCTTCACTTTATCTTCTCCAGGCTTAATAATTCCAATTTCTTTAAGTTGTCTGCAATGAGCCTATTTCCCACAGCTTTATTCAACTCTGTCCTCTTCTATGTCCAGCATATCCACTGTGTTCTCTGAGAAAGACCAATAAACTTATACTTTGAAAATGGCCTAATCCAGAGACTACAGGGTTATCTTTGTGCATGTATTTCCTTTTCATGAAAATTTACTTTTTATCATATGACTGTTACACAACACCATTCTCTTGTTTTGTTTTTACTTATTTTATTCTTTAACACAAAATTTTTTATAATCCCCAAATCCTACTATAATATATAGAACCATGTTCTATGACCTTTGGGGTTTAGTTTTGTTCTTGACACAGACTTGACCCTAAGAATTTCATGTGTGTCTACCATCTGTGGAATTCAGTTTCAAGTAAATGCGGCCTGTAAATAATCAATGAACACACACAGCAGAGTCCAACACCGTATCCGCCACCCCCACCACCACCAAACGGGCTGTTCCTCCTCTCGGCTTTATTCCCATCAATCCCACAGTACCACCAGTTCTCCCAGTTACCCTCACTCACAATAACCCCAATTCCCCTTCCCCTCGATTTCTGCCTGACGCATCCAATATGGCTGTACATTTGCCAACTGAACTAAGGCTGCCAGCCACGTGTATCTTGCTCCTCTTAAGGGCTGTGCCTTCTTTCCAGAGCCCGCAACCTAACGCCCAAGCCCTCACCCCCCCACACATCATCCCAAGAGCCTAATCACCTCTGTGCCCAGCTCCCCACCAACATACAGCTCTTAGCCATGAGATTCACCATCCTAAGAGGCCCCTCAGAAACTCTCCCTTAGGTATTTGTACGTCCGCGTTCATAGCATTATTTACAATAACCAAAAGGCAGAAGCAACTCAAATGTCTGCTAATGGATGAATGGATAAAATGTGTTATATACATACAACTTATGCTACAACATGGATGAACCTTGAGGATATTATGTAGTCAGCAATTTTCAATCTATTTCATCTCATGGCACACATGACCTAATCACTAAAATTTTGTTGACACATTGAAAAATATTTTTTGCCTTATCTGACACACACAAAAATAATAGGTATATTTCTGATTCATTCACATGGATGGCTATTGTTGTGTTGGCTGTTGTCATTCTTTTTTACTTAGCAATCTAAGGGAAAAGAGGTCAGTGCCCCTGACTAGTCAGGTAGTGCCTGTGTTAAAAACCCTTGCGGCACACCAGCTGAAAATCGCTGTGCTAAGTGAAATAAGTTGGTCACAAAGACAAATACTGGATGAGTCCATTTATACAAGGTCCCTAGTGTATTCCAGTTCACAGAGACAGAAAGTAAAATGATGGTTGCCTGGGGGTGGGGGAGGGGTGAATAAAGAGTTAGCTTTTAATGGGTACAGCGTTTCAGTTTTGCAAGCTGAAGTGCTCTGCAGATTAGTTGCACAATAATGAGAATGTACTTAAACACTATTGAACAGTACACACCTAAAACTGATTAAGATGGTGAATTTTATATTATGTATATTTACTGTTATGTGTATTTAAACACACATCCCTTCCTTAGTCTACCCAGTTTTCAGAACAAGTTTTCATTCTGCTTTGAGAACAAGTTGCACAGTGGGCTTAACTGGGTGGAATGATGGAGCGAGCAGCCTGGCCTAGGAAGCCCGGGACAGGCCACTACTGAGTCACCTCCACCCGAGCTTCACTTCAAAGCAAGGCTCAGAATCTGGACCAAACAACACTTAAATGCTCCTTCAGGCTAAATCAAAGAGTCTATCTACCTTTCCAGCCTCTTCCCCTCCAACTCACAGCAATGGAAAGATTTAGACAAGCCTCAAATAAGATCTTACTGTCTGCTCCGTTTCTGTAGCTTTTTCCAATTGAAGCCCTCTACCCTCTCTCCTTTAAGGTATAGAAATTGATTTCGAATGTTTCCTCCCAGGTGGACACTTTTACTGACTCCTGATCTTTATCACACACCTACCAAGACAGAAACTTCTTCTCCTTTGAAATGTTGCCCAAGCACTTTACTCTTTTTAAGACACCAATTCTATGGTGGCTGTGTTCTTTTACCTGTCCCACCCCCACCCCGTGTCCGTGCCTGGAGTCCCAGCAAGAGCCAAGGCACAGAGCCTGATATACCTTTGTTAAGCTGAATCTCAAATGTTTACTTAGCATTTATTGCGCTCCAAGTGCTGTGGCCAGTGCTGGAGAAGAGGGCAGATGTTAAGCCAATGTTTACTGAGCACCAATGAGTGTCCAGCCTGGGGCACTAGACAAGTCCCGCTTGGTCCTTCACATGTAAGGAAGGCCGTCTCAGAAAAGCTCCTGATCTCATGGCGCCTTCACGCCACTTCTCAAGGTAAGGGGCTTCGTGAAACCTGAGCTACACTTCCTTCTTCACCTGGAGAAAATGGCCATTCACAGACCTTTCCCTGCCTAACCTTTTACCCAGTAATCTGTAGCCCCTGGAAAGCAGGTTAAATAATGTTACCTAAAAAGTCAGGAAGAGAACGGATCATTATCACTAACTATTGCCTTAAAAAAAAAATCTAGACATTAAATGTATATATTTCACATCTTAGCACCAAAACATACTTCTAGATAATCTAGTTTTAAGCCATTTCCTTCTTTTTTTATATAAAAGATAAAGCTGAAAGAGGAACATAAAATCAGCCTGACAGTGGAGTGCCACACCCTCCCTTCGAGGGACGCTGGGCTAAGCAGGCTCTGCGTAAAACTTAGTCACTGCTTTCAGCAGCCCTCTGCCATCACGATGCCCATTTGACAGATGAGGAGATGAAGCTGAATGAGAGCTGGAGGGGTCCTGCCCAGATCACACACTTGGCAAGTGGAGGAACTGGGTAAAAACCCAGGTCATCAATTCCAGAGCGCAAGCTTTTAACTCTAATGCCAAAGGCCTAAATATCAATTTAACAGACTTCAAACTCCGCGAGCATGTTGAAACCTAGCTGTCAGGAAAGGTGCGCATTGGAGGAGAGCTAACAAAGGAGTGTCACGACCAACATGTAAACGTGAAGGCTCAAGCATACGATGAACAGAAAAATTACCAGTATCAGTGTTTTCACTGGAGAAATCTGGTTCCCCCTCACTCCAAGATCTGTTCCATCTCTAAAACTAGTGATTCCCAACTGTTATCTCAAAAGCTGTAAAAAACTCAAGACAAAAATTAATTTTGTTCCATTTTAAAAGCTGTCAAGTTAGTACTTACTGGTACCTGCGTACAAGGATTATAAAGAGAAACAGTCAAATTCTACATGCTTGCAGAGTTTATTCATATGTTAGCAGTCGATCCTATCCTACACCCTGTACCAAGCATCTTTATTGAGAATCTCTTCCTAATCTTTAGGGCAATTATATTAGCGTAGGCATTATTCTCATTTTAGGGATAATAGTAATTCCTATTTTATAGATCTTTATGGCTGACACATCTTGAGCCTGCCAGGCAACAAACACCCTTATAAAAACTTTAAAATGTAGCATGTATTTCTGGCACAGAAAGGTTAAGTAACTTTCCCAAAGTCACACAGCTAAAAGTAGGATGAAAAAGTGAAGCTCAGCAAAGTTAAGCTACTTGTTCCAAGGCCACCAAGCTGTCAGGTGTGGAGCCAGCAGGCCAATTCAAGACCCTCTCACTACACAGGCCCTTGCTCATTCTACTAGGTATCTGCATGGTACCACCTGCCCTTACCAAGGCCCAAGCTAAAAAGTCTTAAGGTCTAGGGCTGGCAGCAGTGAGTGATATTGCCTAGAGCAGCGGTTCTCAACCTGTGGGTCGCGACCCTGGCCAGGGTCGACGACCAAAACACAGGGGTCACCTAAAGCCATCGGAAAGTACATATTTATTGTACAATACATTATTTCCCATGGCTTTAGGCGACCCCTGTGTTTTGGTTGCGACCCACAGGTTGAGAACCGCTGGCCTAGAGCAACCTAAAGAGCATAGATTCTATCTAAAGGAACAGAGTTTTAAATTCTTCAAGTGATCTGGATATAAATTTTTCGTATTTTTTAATTCATTTTTTTAGAGGAGAGAGAAAGAAAGGGGTGGTGGAGGGAAGAACAGGAAGCATCAACTCCCATATGTGCCTTGACCAGGCAAGCCCACAGTTTCGAACCGGTGACCTCAGCATTCCACGTCAACACTTTATCCACTGCACCACCACAGGTCAAGAATCCATATTTTTAAACTGTGTCTATTTTCTAAAAAGCTTCACGTGGCCCAAATAAAACATTGAGTCTAAAGTCAAAAGATGGGTTGTCTCATGTCCGCAATGACAGAAATCAGAGGGGCTAACCCAGACTTACTCAAAAGTCCCCTTAACTTTCAACAAAGATTTACCCTGCATTAGATTTTTTTACCTGTGGTAACCCCCCCTGTAGGCCCCTCCCCAACCCAGATCTGTAGCCATGAAAAAAATATATCCAAGTTACTGAAATTGCGTATGAAATTTTGCATATTTACTATTTCTTCAAATGCCTTTTGACCCCTTTTTGTAAGTTACCACATATGAATGCAAATAAAAACAAAAGTGCTTCCCACTTATTAGACTGTCAACTCTTAAGACTAAATTCATCTTGGAGAAAATTCGCTGCCTTTGAGCGTCCCTGCACGGCAGTCCAGCTTCAAGAATCTCACTTAGGACACTGTGGCTCATTTCCTGGTGTCCTTCATTAATCGGCTGGGGGAAGACTTGAGGAAATGAGTCAAAATCCTATGGGCAGCACCTAGCGGCCGTCAACAACAGCAGCAAAATCCATCACCACCACATCTGTACAGAAACGTGCTCCAAGGGAAGCCCGCAATATACCTGGCAGGTTCCTGAACAGATGGGGGGGGGGCTATGAGTAGTAACCTGTACTTACATCTCTTTGTGTTCATTCAGCATGATGATTTTCTCAAGTATGCCACAAGCTTATAACGCTAAAGCCATTTTTATTTTTTGGAGTGGGGGATGGAAAAGTTTTTCAACTGACCATCACTTTAGCGCCTGCTTATTGTCATTTGAGGGACTAACCTCAGGCTTCACTGCTGATTTTGGGAACGAACTTCTCCGCAGCCAGTTCCTCCAGTTGTGAAGGGTAGGGATGGTAATAGTACTGCCTCTGGCGCTTGTTGAAAGGACTGGCGATGTCAGGTACAAGCCTCAGCACAGGGCTGGGCACACAGTTTCCAATTAAAGAGCAACAACTACGTACAGTATAAACTTAGTAATGTGAAATTTCAGGCACTACAGAAAATGTGTATTAATAATGGCACAGCATACATGATTTATAAAATCCTAAGAATAAATGTGTGGATGACTGGGGTTAATGGCTTTTTTGGGATTCCTTTCAAAATCCATCATATGATTTCCAGCAGGAATCATCCAGAATGTGCACAGCTGCTGAGGATGACTCGAGTCTCACACCTGCAGGAACCAGGGGAAGGTCCCTACTTCTTGCAGGTTCATCCTGCTGAGGACAGGGAGGTACACTTGGGGGAGGGGATGGGATGAAGGCCCCTGCAGAGCTGGCACCTCCTAGCCCTCAAAGTGAAACTGTCAGTGAGCACATGTGGACCGAGGAGAGGGCAGCAATGTCCCGGGTTAGCCAGGGTAGACAACTAAGTTACCACCACCTGGTCCCTGCAGCCAGCCAGGAGAGGCAGAGGAATTTCAAGGAGGCAAAAAGGAATCAGGGAAAGAATTCAGGAAAGGCGTGGAGTCTACACTCAGAACACGGAAAGAAGAATTTCAGACCCAAAGGATCCTTCAGTATGTACATAGATGCCTCACTGTCCTCCTGAGGAAACTGGGCTCCCCAAAATTTAAGCAACCTGCCCAACGGCACACAGCAAATAAGTCGCTGAGAAAAGAAAACCAGAGCAGCAAAATGCTTTGTCACTACACCATACCTCCCCCGTCAAGCCAGACGTTAATATTCCTTTTGCCAAAAATCAATTGAATGGAGCAGGTTAATTATAAGGAAGAAGGAAACAATTAATTCATTTCATTTTTTAAAAGGGAACTATTCTGCGTGGCTTGTCTTACTAGGGTCCGATTCACATATTGTAACTGAAATTTAAAATGCCAAAGCAGAAAGATGTGAGGATCAAACGTATCATTTGAAGCTTAGGTGGTCAAATCTGTCAGGGAATCTGAGCACTCACTCCTAATCTCTCCGACGTCACAAGGGTCCAGATGCAAGGCCTCTCTTCCCCCACAGGAAAGCCCACACAATGCCTTCGAGACCGGGAAGCCGGAGGCTGCATCTTGAGACTTAATGAGAAAACTGAGCAGTAGTCCATAGAGTCCCACAACAGTTCACAGCGATGCTCACTTTCTCTCCCTACATCATCCAAGTAGCCTTAAAGGTTTAAAAAAAAAAAGAGCTGGGAGAAAGCGGGGCTTCAGAGGTTGGCAGGGCGACCTGCACTGGCTCACGCACCAGCGACACCCAGAAAGAAGGGGCAGGAATCTGCCCCAGAGCTTCCAAGAGCCTGCAAATCCTCCTCCTCCACCTTAACACCCAAGTTCCAGCAAAGATATAACCGGATTTTCACTACAGTTTTAAGATCCAAGATTTGCAGAAAGTTCCACTGTATCTCCCACTACTCGCCCAACCACCCACCTCGGGCAGCCCTTAAGTATAGATACCTTGCGGGAGGGGATGTTGCAAATCGCAAAATTTCCAAACAAAACGGACCTGCGATTACAGGTCTCAGACACTGATTCCAAGGGTTTGCAGAGACCCCTAGCCTGGCCGGGCAATCTGGCAGGGCAGGGGAGGCAGCTGGGGTCAGGGACCTCAGTGTCCCAGCGTACTGTCCGCGCCTCCCCTGAGGGTAGGCGGCCAGCACAGCCTCCTGCCGCTCCGAGGCGCGCAGCAGGAAAGGAACTGCACCGCAGCAGAAGGGGGCGAGCCTCTGGCACGGGATTTACAAAAGCAAAAAGTCTGCAACCTAGCGGCTGCTTTTCCACACGCCCTGTCCAAGTTGTCCCTAAACAGCCACCTCCACGTTCGCGGGTCCAGCCCCAGAGACGCACGACGCGCGCTCCCAGTGCAAAAGCCTAACCAGAGGACCCGCGGGAACACCGCGGGGTGTCCACCAGTGACGCCGCGAGCAGAGACGGTAGCGGGTCGGTCTCCAGCTCTGGGGCACAAAGAGCTCCAGCGGTCGGAAAACAGGAGCCGCAGACCAAAGAAAAGGCTCAACAACTTTGCCCTCAGCGCGGCTGAGAACCTGCGGGCCGGTCCTCCCGTGCGCTGGTCACACACGCGCAACTTTTAACAAAAGGAAGCCCCGGCTGCGCCTCGCACGGCGGATATAACGCGCTGGGTGCGAACCCCAGAGCCGCCCGCTTCTGCCCTTGCGCACCCCCTCGGCACAAAAGCAGACCCAAACTTGCACCCTGCGCCCTCAAACCGCACCTCATTCACGCTTAAACCCCTTAGCTGCCCTCGTTCCCGGGAGACCCCAGCTAAGCGCCCCCAGCACCAGTGGTAGGCGGTTCCTCGCGCAGGTGAGCGAGGATGGGCGCAAGAGAGTTCCAGGGACGCCTCGAAGCTTTTCGGAGGCTGAAACGCACGGATACTGGGGGCCAGCAGCCACCTCTCCCGACACAGCCCAGCGAGTTGGAGCCCTTGCGGGGCACAGGCAGCGGAGGGGGGCGCGGCCCCGGTGCCTGCCGCGCTCTCCCACCTGTCTGGAGGCCGAACAGGAGGAGCAGGACGCAGAGAAAATCCCAGGCGCCGCGAGCGCCTCTCATCGCGGTGGCTGCACAGGAATCGGAGGTCCGTTCCACGTTCCAGCTCTCGCCCAAGTGCACCAAGCGCGGCAAAGCCGAGCCCCCAGAGCCGCGAGCGCGGAGGAGCAGCCCCTCCTCCCAGCGCCCTCCCCCTGCGCGCCGGCCACGCCCCTTCTCAGCGCCCCTCCTCGCCTGCCCTTCCTGCGTCCCTTCCTCCCGCCTAGATCTCGCTCCCTCGCGTCCGCGTCTGGTCCCTGCTCTTTCGACCTGTTTAATCCCCGGGGGCTGACCCCGGGGTGGCGGAGGGTGGCGGAGGGAAGAGAAGGGCACGCCGGTATTTGCAGCCCGCTCCCAACCCCGGAGCCCCCTCTCTCTACCTCTCCTCCTCTGTTGATGTGCTTGAGCTGCCAGAGGCGGTTCCCGGACAAGGGTGGTGTTGCCCGCCCGCCTTGTGAAACTGGGCACCGCGCTCACATTTGGACACAGGCCCGCCACCTGGGAGGTGCTCCCCAGACAATAAAGGTCGGCAGCCCGGGTCTCGAGCATGCTCCCGAGGGAGGAGGTTGTATGCTGCTTTTGGTGGAGGTGGTGCGGGGACAAGATTGGCGGGGGCAGGGGATGGAACTGAGCCCCGATATTCTTCTCCATTCCTGTTAGTCGAGGGGAACAAGAGTGACACCTGGCAACGCAGTGAAAGGCTGAGCCGGAGTGTAGGTAATTCTTTATGCTGTTTTTCCACCTGCTCTTTAACCTGTAGGAACACAGTTGGTTTCTATTGGTCTGAGTAGCCTCCGCCCAACAAGCTCCATGCAGAGACTTTTTTGGAGACAAGCTTTTAAGTAGGAAGGGGTGCCTTGTGAAGTTTTCTCCGGGAACCTGAGCTTTTAAACCATTTGCACCGAAGTCATTGTCCTGAGCCATTTTTTTATTTTTCTCCTTCCCATACAGTTTTTCGGTGAGGGGATCCCGGGGTTCCTCTTAGCTGTCCTAGCCTGTACCAGGAGCAAAATAATGGTAAAATGATTATTTTCAAGTGACAACAATATCTGTATAGGGTTTTATAGTTCCTTTTTACGCTGAATCTTATTTCATGCTCATAATAGCAGCTTTGTGAAGTAAATAGAGCAGATACGATTCTTATTTTAGTTACAAAAGTAGCCTAATATCACACAACTAATATAGGGGAGACCCAGTCATTTTATTTTATCGTTTTAATTTTATTGATTGATTTTAGAAAGGGGGGCATCTCTTCCTGTATGTGCCTGGACTGGGGGTCCAACCGCCAACCTTTGAGCATCAGGACGTTGCTCGAACCAACCAAACAATCTAACCAACTTAGCTATCTGGCCAGGGCAAGACACAGTCATTTCAAGGCTGACTCCAGGTATGAAGGAACTTTACCGATGCATTCTAATGAACACGTGAAACACCCTTCCAGAAAGTTTAAGAATGGAAAATAAATGGGAAGTGCCATCACAAAAAGCAATAAAATAATTTAGATATATCTAGACTCTTCTCTAAGGTAGCACCCAAAATTTATAACTAACCAGCACTCATTTTATTTAATATTGAAAGCTCTCCTGTTTGATGTTGGTAGGACCTAAGTTGGTTTAAGCAAACTGATTTTTAAAGTGAATCACTTAAAAATTCTCACGACTTGGCCCTGCCCGGTTGGCTCAGCGGTAGAGCGTCCGCCTGGCGTGTGGGGGACCCAGGTTCGATTCCTGGCCAGGGCACATAGGAGAAGCGTCCATTTGCTTCTCCACCACCCCCCCCCTCCTTCCTCTCTGTTCCTCTCTGTCTCTCTCTTCCTCTTCCGCAGCCAAGGCTCCATTGGAGCAAAGATGGCCCGGGCGCTGGGGATGGCTCCTTGGCCTCTGCCCCAGGCGCTAGAGTGGCTCTGGTTGCGGCAGAGCGACGCCCCGGAGGGGCAGAGCATCGCCCCCTGGTGGGCAGAGCGTCGCCCCTGGTGGGCGTGCCGGGTGGATCCCGGTCCGCATGCAGGAATCTGTCTGACTGTCTCTCCCCGTTTCCAGCTTCAGAAAAATACAAAATAATAATAATAATAATAAAGAAAAAAAATATCTGCTAGCAGGGCTCAGGTGCAGCCAGTACACCAAGTTGGCCATATCCGTTGGTAATATATTAAAACCCTTGTGTAGTGATTGGAAAAATGCCACTCTCCTAAATACCAAAGTGCCCCTTACTCCAACTTCTTTTTTGAGATACCTCAAATCTTCCCAAATCCATAGAAGTTTAGTGCCAGGCACATCCGAGAGCCTCCAGTCCCTGTGCCCTTAGGGTTATTAACTATTTTTAATAATAGCCCTTGCCAGCTATGTACTAAAAGGAGGCATCTAGAAGGTACTATGAGTGAACTGCTATGGAATGACATATTTTAAATCGTGTCCAACAGAAACATTTACAATGATGGAAGTGTTTATGGCTCAGGCAGAGTGTGGGACCAGTTCTATACTCTGTTTTGTGCTAGCCCTGGATCCTTTCATGAATTGTACCTTATATTTTTTTATTTTCATGATTATTTTAATTATTTTTTTATTGATTGATTTTACAGATACAGAGAGAGGAAGGGATTGCATTAATTTTCAATTGCAACTTATAGAAATCCAGTTCAAACTGACATAAGGAAACAAATAAAAAATCAAAAGTATATTGGTTCTTATGACTGGAAAATCCAGGGCTGATAGTGTTTCAGACTTTCCCAGATTCAAGACCTCAGAGTCACCAGGACTTGAAGGTGGTGGTGGTGGTGGTGGTGGTGTGTGTGTGTACACACATGCATTTTTCTCCATCTCTGTACTTTCCCTGATGGCTTCCCTGTACTTGTATACACTCAGGCAATTCTAGGCTTACAGCTCATTAGTACCAATGTAAGCAAAGCTTTTCTGCCCCCATGAACATGTCCTATAAAAATACTGACTTGGATTAAGTCTCATGCCTATCTGGAACAGTTACTGAAGCCATATGGTTTATGTTGATTGGCCAAGTCTGGGTCACACACCAACCTCTGGAGCCAGGATTAGGGTCTACTTCATCCACATCATGAGGCCATTCTTAATGGCGATGGATGTGTGTCCCCCCCAAATTGAGGTATTCTCACCAGAAGAAGGCGGAATGATGTCACACAAATAGAACGAGAGATTTTACTCTAGTTTGACACAGCCTACATTTCTAACTACTTTTTAACAATATTTCTGATTGTAAAAGTAAAGATGCTTATTGTAGGAAATTTAGGAAATACCAGAAAATGATAAAGAACAAAACAAAATGAAATCACACAAGATATAATTACTGAAGAATTCATCTTGGTTATGTTTCTTTCAAATCTTTTTTCCTGCTTATTCTATGGAGTTTTTTTATTTTTATTTTTTTTTTAATTTTTTGTGACAGAGACAGAGAGAGACAGAGAGAGGGACAGTTGGAGACAGACAGACAGGAAGGAAGAGAGATTAGAAGCATCAATTCTTTGTTGCGGCACCTTAGTTGTTCATTGATTGCTTTCTCATATGTGCCTTGACCGGGGGACTACAGCAGACTGAATGATCCCTTACTCAGCCAGTGACCTTGGGCTCAAACTGGTGAGCCTTGCTCAAACCAGATGAGCCCACACTCAAGTTGGCAACCTCGGGGCGTTGAACCTGGGTCCTCCGTGTCCCAGTCCGATGCTCTATCCACTGCACCACCACCTGGTCATGCAGGAGTTTTTTTTGTTGTTGTTGTTTTACAAAGACAGAGAGAGAGTCAGAGAGAGGGATAGATAGGGACAGACAGGAATGGAGAGAGATGAGAAGCATCAATCATTCATTAGTTTTTCATTGTGACACCTTAGTTGTTCATTGATTGCTTTCTCATATGTGCCTTGACTGTGGGGCTACAGCAGACTGAGTAACCCCTTGCTCAAGCCAGCGACCTCGGGTCCAAGCTGGTGAGCTTTGCTCAAACCACGCTCAAACTGGCAACCTCAGGGTCTTGAACCTGGTCCTCCACATCCCAGTCTGACGCTCTATGCACTGCGCCACTGCCTGGTCAGGCAGGAGTTACTTTTCTTTATATAATTTAAGATTCTATAATATTTGCTAGTTTTCTATCCAGATTTTTTATTAAGTATAACATAAGCATTGTCCCAAACTTTAAAAATTCTTTGGAAACATAACATATAATGGCAGTATAATAATATCTAGTTGTATGTACCTATTCTGGATGTTTAATCGTTTTCTCTATTATTTTTCCGGGGTTTTTTCTACATAAATTACTTGATGATAAACATTTTAGCGCATAAGATGTTCCTGCCTCTGATTATTTAGGATAGATTTCTAGAGGTGAAATTATTACACCAAAGGTATAAATAATCCTTTTCAAGTTTGCTACTTACTAGTCCTTTTTTCCCCCCAGTAACCATTTGTAAGTGTTTCATCTATAAAGTGGGAGAAGATAATAGACTCTATACCAACAATGACAACCTCACAGCTCGTGAGATTGAAAGAAGATGATGTATGCTCTTAGTGCAAGCTTTCATTCAGTATTTATTGAACTTCTATGTGCCAGATGTACTATACGAAGTTCAGGGAATGCAAAGTTAGACAAAATTCAGATGCTGCCCTCATGGGATTTGCAGAGAAAAAAGAGAGACACACAGGGGGATGGTCAAAAATTACATTATTGCCCTGGCCGGTTGGCTCAGTGGTAGAGCATCGGCCTGGCGTGCAGAGGTCCTGGGTTCGATTCCCGGCCAGGGCACACAGGAGAAGTGCCCATCTGCTTCTCCACCCCTCCCCCTCTCCTTCCTCTCTGTCTCTCTCTTCTCCTCCCACAGCGGGGCTCCATTGGAGCAAAGATGGCCCGGGCACTGGGGATGGCTCCTTGGCCTCTGCCCCAGGCGCTAGAGTGGCTCTGGTCGTGACAGAGCGATGCCCCGGAGGGGCAGAGCATCGCCCCCTGGTGGGCAGAGCATCGCCCCCTGGTGGGCGTGCTGGGTGGATCCCGGTCGGGCGCATGCGGGAGTCTGTCTGTCTATCCCTGTTTCCAGCTTCAGATAAATAAAAAAAAAATTAAAAAAAAAACTTTAAAAAATAAAAAAAATAAATTACATTATTATACCTACTGTAAGAGAGCTCCATGCACAGGGTAATGTTTGAACCCAAAGGGGCACCTGAGTCATTGTACAGTGATTTCATGAAGCTCCCCAAAGAGGTGGCAATTTGATTATGAAGGGTCAAGGGGAAAGTAAGGCGAAGCAGGGAGGAGAAGGTTCAAGGGTAGGAAGCACTTATGCAAAGGGCAAGAGGTCTGAAAAGCCTGATACATAGAAAGGACCACAGTAGAGTGGAATAGGTAGGGAAACAGGGCCTGCCGGATGGATGGGGGAGAGTTCAGACCACCGAGATAAACAAGCACTTCACCTCCTGAGCTATGAAGAGTCACTAGGGGACTTTGGGCTGGAGCCAGATGTGATAAGATTTACATTTTGGAAAGATAGTGGAGTAGTTCAGTGAAGGATGAGTTGAAAGGGGCCAAAACTTGATGCAGGCCCTGGCCAGTTGGCTCAGTGGTAGAGCATCAGCTGGGCATGTGGAAGTCCCAGGTTCAGTTCTGGCCAGGGCACACAGGAGAAGCGTCCATCTGCTTCTCCACCTTTCCCCCTCTCCTTTCTCTCTATCTCTCTCTTCCCCTCCCACAGCCAAGGCTCCATTGGAGCAAAGTTGGCCTGGGCACTGAGGATGGCTCCATGGCCTCTGCCTCAGGCGCTAGTGTGGTGCCGGTTGCAATGAAACAATGCCCCAGATGGGCAGAGCATCGCCCCCTAGTGGGCATGCCAAGTAGACCCCAGTTGGGCCCATGCGGGAGTCTGTCCCTCTACCTCCCTGCTTCTCACATCAGGAAAAAAACAAAAACAAAAAAAAAAGAAGAAAGAAAACAACAAAGAAAAAAAACACCTTGATGCAGGAAGAAAATAGGAAGAAGACAAATGTAATGATCCACGGAGAATGTGAATGGAATTAAATCCATAGAGGAGAGAGTGGCAAGGGGATGAATAGGAGATGCTAAGGAGGCCTTGCTCACTAACAGTACTGAGGAAGGTGAGTGGGAAGAGGGACTCAAGGTGGTGCCCCAATTTCTGGTGTCATGTGCATCCCTTCAGCAAGACATGTGACTAGGTTGGAGATGGAAGGTGAAGGATACAGATTGAGGTGCTATTTGGTTCTGAGGTGCTCATGAACTTCTCCAAAGCTAGACATGCAGACCTAGAGCCCTGCACAGGGTCAGGCACCAGGGAGGTGGCTGTAGCCAAGGATTTAGATGAGGTCACCCCTGAGAGAGTACACCACGGGGAAAGCAGACGGCTGATCAGCACCTAGGGAGACATCCTCATTTAAGGGACAAAAAGAGCCCACAAAAGATCCTGATAAGTCAGGGTCAGAAAGGTGAATGAAACCCAAGAGGGCTGTGGCAAAAGGAGATTTTCAGGAAAATCGAAGTCTTCCCTTGTATCCTAAGGAGGTCAAATAAGATAAGGACAGAAATACATTGATAGGAGTTTGTGATCTTAATGAGAACTGACAACACCTAGCCAGTTTTAAATACCTTGTATACATTAACTCATTATAACTCAACCTAGCAGGCTCTCTCAGTCTCCCCATTTTACAGTTGAGGAAACTGAGGCATAAGGAAGTTAGGTAACTTGAACAAATTTGCATTAGGACTCGAACCCTTGGTAAGCTGAATGCCTAGCCCCTGTGTTCAATGACTGTAATAATTCACTTCCCTAGTTAACCTAGAGCTCTTCGGTAAGTAAACAACACATTCACACCTAGACTCACACACGCAGACACACACACACACACAGTTTGTGGACCCAGAATTTGGGCTGCCGGGTGTTGAGCAATACCTTAGAGGTGAAGAGGTAAATACAAGAATTTATTGCTCGATAAATTTTCAAGAAAGAAGGGGATGGGGCAAGAGATCAAGGGGAGCCTGGGCGCGCTGGGCAGTTTGCAGTGAAAGCACCAGAAGGGAGCTTGGAAGATCCGGCTGGTGGTGGAGGATGACTGAAAAGGGGAGGTGGAAACACAATCAAAAGCCAAGATGGTGGAATGAACAGTAGAAAACAGCAGGGATAGTCCAGAGAGAAATGAAGGAAGTATACAGGGTTCATTTAAAAACCCTAGTCATAGGTAATAACAAGTGTTGGGGAGGCTGTGGAGAAAAAGGAAGCCTCATACACTGTTGGTGGGAATGTAAAGTAGTACAATCATTATGGGAGAAAGTATGGTGGTTCCTCAAAAAATTAAGAATAGAGCCTGACCGGGCGTTGGCGCAGTGGATGGAGCGTCGGACTGAGATGCGGAGGACCCGGGTTCAGGACCCTGGGGTCGCCAGCTTGAGTGCGGGCTCGTCTGGTTTGAGGGAAGGCCCACCAGCTTGAGCCCAGGGTTGCTGGCTCCAGCAGGGGGTTACTCGGTCTGCTGAAGGCCCGCGATCAGGGCACATGGGGGGGGGGGCAATCAATGAACAACTAAGGTGTTGCAACGTGCAATGAAAAACTGATGATTGATGCTTCTTATCTCTCTTCGTTCCTGTCTGTCTGTCCCTTTCTCTGACTCACTCTCTGTCTCTGTAAAAAATAAATAAATAAAAATTAAAAAAAAATTAAGAATAGAACTGCCATATGACCCAGTAATCCCTCTACTGGGTATATACCCACAAAACTCAAAAACACTGGTACATAAAGACACATGCAACTCCATGTTCATTGCCGCATTGTTCACAGTGGCCAAGACATGGAAACAACCAAAAAGCCCTTCAATAGAAGACTGGATAAAGAAGATGTGGTACATATATACTATGGAATACTACTCAGCCATAAGAAATGATGACATCGGATCATTTACAACAACGTGGATGGACCTTGATAATATTATAATGAGTGAAATAAGTAAATCAGAAAAAACTAAAACTGTATGATTCCATACATAGGTGGGACACAAAATTGAGACTCATGGACATAGATAAGAATGCAGTAGTTACCAGGGGGAGGGGAAGGAAAGGGAGGGAGGGAGTGGTGGGAGGGGAGGGGCATAAAGAAAACCAAATGAAGGGTGACAGAGGACAATTTGACTTTGGGTGATGGGTATACAACATAAGCGAATGTCAAGATGATCTAGACATGTTTTCTCTAAATCTATGTGCTCTAGCTGACCAATGTCACTCTGTTAAAATTAGTGGTCTAAATAAAACTATAAAAAAAATAAAAACCCTAGTCATGTGTGTGTGTAATAAGACACTAAATGATTACTTTGTCATAATAATCAACAGCCATTCCTGAGAAATTCCCATGCCTGAGGCTCTGTACAAAAATAATAAATAAATAACAACTTGATAGGGTCTCTTATCTAAATCCATGCTGCTTCCGGGAATTAGGAGGAATTCTAACCTTCAGAGTCACATTGGTATTCCATAAATTCTTCCAGCACAGGGTTGACATCTCTTAAATCATATATCTTTCATTGCCTTATATCAGAATTATTTGTAACCCTGTCATAGCCTCTCCACTAAATATTCCATTCTTTGAAGATACTTGTGCTGTAATTCAGCTGCAGGGCTTGCCCCAAACAAAGCCATGCACACAGTAGGCACTGCATATCTGCACAATGGAGTGCATCTGGTTGCTTTTTCCTATGATTTTTATTTTATCAGGATTTGTTTTGGCTCCAAGAAATCCAACTTCTTTTTTTCCTTTTTTAAAAAAATTATTATTGCCATAAATTTGTATAATCCAAATCTGTCTTAATCTCTTACTGAATGTCATGACCCTTTTTATGTTTTCCTTAGAATCTGATAGAGAAGTCACGTGGCAGGAGTAAGAAAAACTTGCTTTAAGATTAAAAGTATTAAATGATTGAGTAAATACAAGGAGCAAATATATTTAACACAAAAAGAGTACAAATAAATCAGGTCTCCTGATTGGTGGAGGGAGAGAGTAGAATTGTTTAATCTTGCAATTCTCAAAATTTGCAACTAAATGAGTTCAGATTATGGACCTGCCCCTTATTTTTGATTGATAGAAACTGTTACCACAGTGTGAAGGATAACAATATGAAAATGGCCTTAATTACACCAGTGCTTGTAACATAAACAATTCCCAGCAACAGAAGTGGCTCTAGTCATAGCTCGTCCACAGGCCTGCAGCGGTTAAACTGATTGTGGAGATGGACATATATAGGGGCAGGGCTGGGGTGGTTGGTGGAATTGGGAGTTGGGGGCAGGGGGAGGGTAAGTGGGAGAGGCAAAGATAAATGGGGTGAGGTTGACTTCCAAACATGTTTTTTTTTAAAACATGCCTGATGTTTTGAATTGGGTATAAGTAGAGTGATCATATAATTTATCATCCAAACTGGGACACTTTGGGGAGTAGAAGTGGACAACAGGCATAAACCAAGCAATGTAGGATGAATGGTTATACTGAGCACGGAGATTATAGCAACCTCATCAGTTAGGAATCAGATCTCTTGTATACCGTAGGCCCTTTAGGAAAGAAATGCCTTGAACATGTGGCTGCTGGGAGTGAGTCCTTCTGACCTCACCTTAGAAGAGTGTGTGAGCAGAGAGAGAGGGAGAGGGAGAGAGTATGGGTGTAAAAACACTTGCTTGTTGATTGTAATCAACAATTAAAGTGAATTAATTTTAATTGAATAATACATTTTAAAAATCCTGGCTAAAATTATCATTGCCATCATCATCATCTGTAATTATTGTTATTATTATGTATTACTATGAGTGGCATAATAACCAGAACTACTCACCTTTCTACTATGAAGTGCCTTTAAGGCTTATTAAGGGGTCATAACCATGTCAGGATATCATAATAATAGCTAATGTTTATTGAGGAAGTATGATGTTTCATGTGATGATCTAAGTGTTTGCCTATATTATCTCATTTCTTCAAACAACTCTTTGAGATCTGCCAATTATTAGCCCCACCCCGCAGATAGATAAGCAGAGGAAGCCACTGGGAGGTCAAGTGACTTACTAAGATCACTGAGTAGTTAGTGGTGGAGGTAGGCTTAGAGCCCCGGCACCCAGGGAGTGAATGTCTACGCTGTACTACTTCCCTCTGCACCACAGTGCATTTTTTTCACTTTAATAGTAGGTTTTCAATTTCATACATGACCATTCAGAACCCAAGGGTGGGAATTGTTTTTTCTCCATCCCTGTGTCCTCCACAGTGTCTCGCACTTAAAAGTTCAAAACTTGCTTGCTGCAAACCAACTATTAACTAGAAGGTGTGACAAGTGGAGCAAATTGAACTCTGACAGGCTATTGGGTGATATTAAGCAATACTATTATTGTGAGGTACAGTAGTAGTTTGTGCTAATGTTAAAAATAGAGTCCTTATAGTTCAGAGATATATTCAGTGTTAACGATGAAATGTATGATGCCAGAGATTCCCTTCAAAATTATCCAGAGCGGGTTAGGAAGTAGGGAGTGGGTGGGAATATAGATGAAGCCAGACTGGCCCAGTGGTTGATGATTGTTGAGGTTGGCTGGTGGTGGGACGTGAGGTTCCATTATACTATTGTAGAAGTTTAACTCTCTCCACAATAGCTATTTTTTCAAAAATTGTTTACAGTATTTAACCAAATGGGGAAAACCATGGGAATGCCTGAAGGCAATGGAGAGCAAAATCTACATCCCCGCATGCTCCTCAGCAAGCTTGAACCTTGCCCAAGTCCCTTAAAGGCTCTGGCCCCTTCTTCTTCTTCTCTTAAAATAAGAAGTTAGCCCTTGACAATCTCTGAGGTTCCAGCCAGTTCTAAAAATTCTTGATTCTCTGATTTGGGGACAATTGTTGAAGGAAAAGAAAATCATGAACTCTTTGCCTTGGTGGCCAGAAAGAGATACCAAAAGCTTTCACACTTCTTTAACCCTCTCTAAGCATTACAGTTCTTGCCTTCATTCCTTTCTCTCCCCAGCTATGTGACCTTGGGAAGGCTGTTTAAATCTGCACCTCAGTTTCCTCATTGATAAAATGGGACAAGAATAGGGTCACAACCACCTCATAGGACTGTGATGAAAATTACATGAGTTAATATATGTCAAGTGCTAAAAACAGTGCCTGACATATTGTAAGCACCGAATAAATGATAAATGTTTTACTATCTTAATTTTATAGCTATTAAAATTGTGGTTCAGTGAGGAGAAGTGATTTAGCCAAAGTCTATCAGCTTTAATGAACAATGGAACAGACATTTACAGGCAAGTTTTCTGACTATATATCAGCGCTGCTTCCACTGAAAGCATTATTATGAAAAATAGTGATTATGAAAAATTACGCTAGACAACAATCTAGAAAGATTAGGTACTGTCCTAAGACTCCCAGCAGTCATCAGAAACTGAGCTAACATTTGTTGTTAACACAGAAACTTAGTCTGAGTTGTAGACTGTTGCCTCTGGGTCTTGGAGCCAGCTAGCCTCTCTCCCAGACAGCGTGGAGCCCAGCACAGAACAGTCTGAGATTGCTGGGTGGCTGGAAGGTAAATTACATGAGGCAGCAAGAGCCAGCCCAGCACTGCGACAAGGCTGGCGGCTGCTTTTGTTTGCACACTGAATAGCTTCTTAACCTTGCACACTGCATCCCTTAGAAAAAACTGGGCCTTCTGGGCAGTCCGACCCCAAACGACCAGTTTATTTTTCAAACGTTAGCATAGTGTGAGTAATTTTTCCAGCAGCTCTGTTATCTGCTGTCTCTCCGCTTCTTTGGAGCATTAATCTATCGTCTCAAGATTATTACTTTTTTTAAATAATCCTTTTCGAGACATTATGTGTCAAAAAAAGAAAATTTATCTCTGTGTTCAGAGAATTCAAAGATAAATTGTTAATGAAACAGAGGAAGTCACAGAATAATGTGTGGAGAATGACTCTAGTCGTGTTATATAAATATTAGGTGGAATTATACAAAGGTGCTGATAATTTGACTGTTTTGACCAACAACAACAGCAATTATACACGGTTCCACTGAATATACAGCTATATATCTGTGAAAGGATACACAACCAACCGTTCACGGTTCATCCTAGGCAAGAGGGTAGACTTGGGGAAGCAGAGCGTAGAGTTCACTTCTTTCTCTTTTTCTTTCTGCACACGTTGAACTTTTATTCAACTATGTTCGTGTATTGCTTTTATAATTTAAAAAATTTAAAAAATAAGTGGCTATTTCTCAAATTTAGCTTTGTCAAATATTTTCTGAAATGCACTTAGAAATGAATAAATATTTATGTCAAATTAAACATTCCTCTTTGGCATACATTAGGACTACACACTTCAGATGTCACAAATTTCTTCCAGTTTCCCCCTTGATTAAATTTTGTTTATTTCTCCCCAGTGTGACATTATTTACTTAGGAAAGGAGGGAGGTGTGGTGGGCATAATTTTCTTTTCACTTGTTTTTAAATGGAGGCAACATTTCTAACCCCTGAAGACTGAGTTATAGGCTCTACTATGTACTTTAATTGGTGTGACTGCTGACCTTCTATGTCTTAGTACTTGTCACTCTATACAGTCATGCCTGCATAATGACGTTCCAGTCAACATTGGACTGTGATCCCAGAAGATTCTCCTGGAGCTGAAAAGTCCCTACCACCTAGTGACATCATAGCACAACACATTACTCACATGTTTGAGGTGATGCAGAGTCAACAAACCTACTGTGCTATCAGTCATCTGAAGGTGCACACGTTCAGTTATGTGCAGTACATGACACTTGATAATAAAGGACTATGTTACCAGTTTACACATTTACTATACCATACTTTTTATCATTACTCTTTCTACTTATACAAAAAAAAGTTTGCTGTAACATAGCCTGCCTGTGTTAAGCCAGCAGCGGCCTCTGACATCTCAGGTTTTTTCCGTTTCTTGATTGCATCACTTTCTCTTGTGCTTGCATTAATCTCGTGTTGTTTTGTACAGTAGCATACTGCATAGGTTTGTAGACTAGGAGCAGTAGGCTGTACCATACAGCCTAGGTGTGCATGAGGCTATATCACCTAGATTTTTGTCAGTACACTCCATGATGTTCACACAATGACAAGATCACCTAACGATGTATTTCTTAGAATATATCCCTGTCATTAAGCAGCACATGGCTGTATTGAAATCACCCACTTACGTGCCTGTGTCTCCCAGCCTTCTCTGCCTTCCTCCCCCACAAGCAACTAGAAAACGACCACCAGGCATGCTCCTGAAGCCCTCCCTAGCATAGTATAATAGGAGCTTCTCAACATTCGCTAAATGAATGAAAGCTTACATACATGGGGTGGGCCATGTCTTTTTTACAAACTGTCCATTTTTATCTTAAAGAAAAGACATGCCATGGGTATAGCCATGGCAATGCAGAGCGTTAAAGAATTACTCATGTAATGATTCAAGGACAAAGAGCTAAAAGCAAGTCAGAAATTTCTCTATGTTTTGTTCAAAGCCCACTAACACTTCAACATGTATTAAATGTTAATAAGCAGCTATCTGGGTCAGTGGGTTAAGTAATAGCAATGGCGGGAGGTGAGAGGTGAGGAAATACACAGAAATTACTTTCAGAGACAGCGTGGCTCACGAGAGCGCAACTTGGATAATAGCATGCGAGCTATTTAACCATGGTATCTTTTCCCCTTTTTTCATACAGCAGGCTTGGTAAAGTGACAACATTCTCTTTACTGCAGAGCCTGGCAAAATTTGGAAAATATCAGGAAGGATTCAAGGGTTGGGTCATCTTCCTCTTAGTGACAGAAGAAAAAAAAATCATGACATTTAACAAAACTGTTAGGAGCTGATTGGACAAACTGTTTCTTGTCCTTTCCTGCTCCTCACGTTTGACCATTTGTCTGCACATTCTTATGAAGGCCAATAAAGAAACAAAGAGAATTTACAAGCACAAAGTTTCTGCTCCTTAACAGCAATTCAAAATAATAATAATAATAATAATAATAATAATAATAAAAGCTAACATTTAGAGCATCTACTATGTGTCAACTATCTTACTAAGATTATTGGTTGAGGGAATGGAGCTGTTTTGCCCCTTAGGGGATATTTGGCAATGCCTGAAGATATTTTTAATTGTCACCACCTACAGAGAGGTGAGCATAAAAAGGTGATACTGGCATTTGGCAGATGGAGACCAGGGAGCTGTTACCCATCCTACAGAGCTCAGAGCAGATCCCCTGGAGCAAAGAATGAGCCAGCCAAAAATACCAATGGTGCCAAGATCGATGAACCCACCTTTCAATGAATTATCTCAGTTAACATTCAAAAAACGCCAAGGAGACCATCTCTATTTTACAGATGAGGAAACTGGGGTATGGAAAGGTGAGGTAGCTTGCTGTAGCCACACAGCTAGTAAGCAGCAGAACAGCTTTCCAGCCCAAGCCAGTCTGACTCTGGGGGTCTTAACCTTGACTATGGTGTGCTGGTGGGAAAGGAGCGATGACCTCGGATTAGCTGTGGATGTTATGGTTTCATAGCAGCAAACTGCTGCCGTAGGTCCTCCAGCATCCATCATCGGCACTCTGGAGGGCCTTGGAGGCAGGTGAGTTCACTCAAAATGTGAACTCAGCCTGTACTTACTGCTCTTTGCCATCTTAACAGCTAAAACACCGTGAGATTGTGTTATTTCTATTAAGATGAGATTGAGTTATAATTAGTAAAAATAATATTTAATAGATGTATTAAATATTTTGTGAATAGTTCTCCAAAACAGTCAAGGTATTAGAAAAATAACAAAATATTAAGTTAAGCCTTTCCTCATTTCATGGACTTTTTCTTCAACCATACATATCAATGGGCAGAATGTGTCCCAAGTTATGTGAAATTCATGAAACAGGTTTATATTTTTTATCAGCTGTTATTTTCGATATTTTACAAGAACCAAACATTTAAGTCTCTACCAGTACAGTGCAATAATACTTGACACAGCAATAAGATATTTCACAGGGTTGTAATTGTATTTTACACATAAGGGCTGCCTTTTCCCTTTAAAATCTAAAGGCCTGCCATTGATAGACTTTTGAAAACCATCTATTTTTCAAGAGACCAAAAGAGGTTCCATATATAATGGACCAATCAGTGTAAAGCATACTAGAAATATTAGTATGTGTGTTATATTTTTCTCTTTCTCAGTGGGTCTGCTTCTTTTTCATTTCTACATCGGATTTCTTGTTTATTGGCTTCTTATCACATTTGACTTGATAATTTCCATCCCATCTGTCTTACGACACTCTCAGCTCTCTGTAGCAAAAGAGAACAGAGATATTGAGGGTTATTCAGACCCCCAAACTATCTGAAACATTAACCTCCCAGCTTCAATGCCCAGACTTCATAGCACTGCCCCAATGTTTCTGTAAAACACTTAGAATTCAGTGAAAGAGGAAAAGAGGAGGGAGAGGAAAAGGCCCAGGAATGTCATAAAGAAGAGAAGAAATCCTTTCACTGGGGAACAAAATTTTAGTTGCATCCACAAAAACACTTGTTCTTACCTAATTCGAGTGTGCTGATCTCAAATCTAATGTTAGTTTTTCACTGTAAGCTAGAGTTTTTTGCAATTCAAGATTTCAGGTTTTTATCTTATTGTAAAATTTTCAAAATTTAGTTTGACATACTGAAGTAGAATGTCATCATCTTTGTGAAAATATAATAATTTATATAATGCAGTAAATACACTAATACACTAAAAGATATGATTGCATAAAAAATTGTCTACAATTTCAAAATAGAACATATTAAAACACTTATTTTAATCATAAAATTTGTGCAAAACTTATTTAAATTCTATTCAGGCAAAAATTTGCATTTGTAGCTCTTGTGTTTGTGTACTTCTTGTGGACAATCTCATTTGATGCTTCAGCAGTAGTCTGTTCATCACTAACAGCTCCAAGATTTTCGGGAAACATATCAAGGTGACTGTTCAGGAAGTGAATCTTAACGCTCATGTTACATCCAATGTTGTGGAAAGCCAACAGCATCCTTTGAACCAGAAGTTCATAGTTTTCTGCTTTTTTGTTGCCAAGGAAGTTCTTTGTAACTGCCACAAAAGACTGCCATGCTGCTTTCTCCTCCTTATTCATCTTCCTGGCAAATTCTTCGTCACGTATGAGGGTTTGAATTTGAGGTCCATCGAATACACCTGCTTTTATCTTCTCAAAAGACAAGGCAGGAAAAGCAGAAATAATATGTTGAAAGCATTCACTTTCTCTATTCAAAGCATGAACAAATTGCTTCATTAAATCAAGTTTTATGTGAAGTGGGGGAAAAATTATCCTGTCTCGATTAACTACAGGTTATTCACAATATTTTGCATCCCTACTTCCAGAGCTTCACGTTTCGGTCACTCCTTCTGTGTCCAGTGTTTCTCCCAAGCTCAGCTGTCCCGCAAACATAGAAAGCAAGGATACTTCGTGAAACTTCTCTGTTGTTCTAGCAGGAAATTTACCATTTTAAGATCCACACAAATGATCTAGTTATGCTCCTCATACTTCAGAAAGTAGAGGACAATTTTTATGTCATTATAATCTTCTTACAGATGAGTTGAATAACCAATTGGAACCACTGCACAAACATTACCGTTGTGTAGGAGAACACATTTCAGACTCCATTTAGAGCTGTCAAGAAATAGCTGCCATTCTGTTGGACTGTAAGTGGTAACACCTAGCTGGCTGAGAAGACTACTGATATCATGACAGTAAACAAAGTGTTTGTCTTAGGAAAAAAGTCCACAAAAATTTGTTCACGCTTCCTGAAATGGAATACTTTAGCTGACTGGTGAAGTACATTCTCTCTTGAAGCCTGGAGGCTAATAACTCAGCTGCTTTCTTTGATAGGCCCAAATCTCTTACAAAGTCATTCGATTCGGGTTAGCTAAACTGCTGAGGGGTTAATGACTACTTGGCATCAGAAGAAGACCCTTCAGATTCTACAACCATTTCCTCATGCATCTTATAAAAATGCACTTGATCACCATGTTCACTTTCTTCATCCTTAGAAGAAATAAAACCATTAAAAACTGGAACCGGGAGTGTCTCAGGGTGTGGGATAGGTCATATTGCTGAAGGAATATTAGGATATGCAATCATATGCTGTTTTTTCTTGCTGGTGCCCTTTGTATGGATCAGACAGAAATGTCAGTCACTGCTGCGGTCCTTAGGTTCACTCCAAACCATGGGAATACCAAAAGGCATTCCTTTGTATTTTCCTTTTGTCTAGTCATGAAGCATTTCCTTACAATTATGACACACAATATGAGGAGCCCAATTCTTGTCTTGATCGCCAAGGGGAACTTGAAAATAGGCAATATATGCACGTGTCACAAATGATGAAATATTGCGCCTTTGACGTTGAAGTGTTTAACAGCCACATATATAACAGAAGGTGTCAGGACTATTCTTACATTTACACCTACTCAAAGAAGCCATTATTCAATCTTAAAACAAAGTAAGAGGGTGTTTTTATCAGATAATAGTTTTTTACATTTAAAAACAACTACAATTATGTAAAAGTAATGTTTGTAAAACATTAATTGCCTGTGGTTATGTTCAATTCAAGAGTCGTTGCCCTTTAACTCCAATTTAAAAACCAATGCATGCCATTAATTGTAACAAAAAGAAATTTAAATTGCATAAAAACTAGCGCATGCACCAAAAAATGGATTTCAGATTTGGAATCAGCGATGCAGAAATATATAGAAACAGTTCTAAAACCTCATGCAACAGAAAAAAAAAAATTTCCCCGGTGAATTGAACTGTGCTTATCTTTTTATTTATACTACTTTTTAGTGAAAGAGTATATTAGAATAAAATAATATATATGTTCTTTAAGAAAATAACTCAATTTAGTAGGGTGGCTGTTATTCAAACCTAGCATTAAATGAACATTAAACCACACCACTGAACAAAGTACAAGCTAATAGATATTTTATCTTTTAGTTTTAAAGCTGAAGAGGATAAAACAACAAACCCAAGTTAAAAACTTCAAAATAAATCTGACTCTTCCCCACACTACCTCTCAAATCCTTGCTGCACACCGCAGAGAGAATGATTTTTCTAAAATAGAATTATGAAAATCCTATGTCTATTTCAAAAAGTTTTCACCATTACCCCAAAATAATATTTTTATGCCTTCACATGACCTTCTTGATTTGGCGATAGTTTAGCTTTGTAGTCTTATTTCTTGCTAATTCTCACTCCATTTTATTTCTCTCTCCACTCAAGAAGCTTCAACTGCAGTCAGAGCAAACTAAAATGCTCCTTCTCATTTCTCCGCCCAACTCAAACTCTTCTTCTAGACTCAACCTATGTGACGCCCACCTCTCTTTCCCATAGCATAGTGTTCATTTCTCAATAGTAGAAACATCCAATGGGTATTTTTGTCACTTGCATAGGTACCTGTAACATATGCTAGCTTCTGGGCTCAAATTTTATCCATCTTTTGTAACAGAATCAGGTCCATCACTGGGGTCCAAGAAATGTTTCATTGGAATTACATGATAGGTTTTGACACCAATTTACCTTGGGAAGTTGAGATTCACATCTGCCCTGGCCACTCTTTACATTTGACGTACTTTGAAGAGATTTAGGTAGAAGTGGTGTGAAAAGCATATCCTGAATAGGTCAGTCCCGCTGATAACTGAGATCTGATTAATTCATAAACAGGTTTGTATCAGTTTATTAGACTTTCCCAAGTTCTTCGATGCCAACCGTCCCACCGTAGGCCAAAGATACTTCTGAAAAAGCTGAAAGACTTTTTCCCCACTTTTGTTTTCCCAAAAAAGCCACTTCCTTGCAGTCATACAGTAATTATTATATTGGTACCAGGAGTCAGTGACATATAATTTTCATTATCATTTGCAAAAGCCTGGCAATTTTGCAAAGTCTTCATTCTTGGTGGAACTGCACATAACCAGTGCTACAAACAGTCCACCTGAAGAAGACCCACTTGGGTAGATCAAATGTAGGAATTTGTAAACATAGCAACTTGAGTTTGTAGGATCCTTGCCGGAGCAGCAGCCACCACATTCCTTCGGGGTCCTTCTCTTTCGCTTCCTCCTTAAAGACTCCCTAGGCTTTGAGAAAGGGACAGCAGAAATTGCTTTCCTGACTCCAAAATTAAAAAGGAATGATTCAACCACTGAGGTGCCAGACAGGTACAGGCCTGATTAAAGGACCCACCCCTAGGATGCAGCCAAGAGGATCAAGAGATTTTAATATTGAAAATGACCTTGGGAGCCCTGCCCTCTCCCGGCTGGTGGGTGAGAAATGTGGCTACTGTTGGAATATAAGAGCTCATGGCCCTTTTTAAGAGACACAAATCCTACTCTACCCAGGCTGGGTAAGGATGAGGGAACCGCTGTTGTCCTCAATTTAAAATTTTCCAAGATAAGCTGAAAATCTAGATGGGGGGGATGAATCTCCCCATTGGGAAACTAATTGAAATTAATTTTCAAACATCAGGTAGCTCCACGTGAAATCGATACGTAGGCTGGATGTGGCCTGAGGCTGCCAGTTTGGGATCCTCACTAAGGATGGCCATGAAGCCCACCCCCTTTATTTTACAGATGGCGATACTGCAGGTGACATTGATTTCTCACAACTGGGTGTCAGCAAAAAGATGACTAGCACCCAAATCCCCTGATTGCCAATTTCCTCATAATCATTCACCTTGGGTCAGGCAATAAGGAGGTAAGCACCAAAGTACCCGGTTCAGAACATAGCTTCCCCGGGCGCACTCGAGTTGGAAGGACATCAGGATGTCAGGTCCATTTCAGGTCCCTTGAGTGTCTCTCAAATGCTCTAGAACTAGACTGGTACTCCTTGATATGGTGATCATCAGAAACACATGAGACACCTTACAAACTATAATAAATTTCCCGGTTCTAGCCTGAAACTAAGCAACCCAAAGCTCCAAGGACATGTCTATTTTTAATAAGCCCCATCTGAGATTCTTGATGATTCTAAAACACAACTTCTCTAGCTGGGGAAGTCGATGTGGACCAGACCAGGAATTCTGGATTAATCCCAGTCCAAGGCTGCAGTCCCTGCACGTGGTGCAGAGCTACTCTTCCAGTGAGTGAGACATGTTAATGTTTTCCACGTTTTAAAGAGTGTTCTTGCCTGACTTGTAGTGAAGCAGTGGATAAAGCATCAACCTGGAACACTGAGGTTGCTGGTTCAAAACCCAGACTTGCCCGGTCAAGGCACATATGGGAAGCAATTAATATGAGTTGATGCTTCCTGTTCCTATAGCTCTCTCTCTCTCTCTCTCTCTCTCTCTTTCTCTCTTTCTCTCTTTCCTGTCTCTAAAATCAACAAATAAAATCTTTTTAAAAATTATTTTTTTTTAATTTCCTAGATTCTTGTTTTCTCAACTTTTAGGTGAAAAAAGAATAAGAGCCCTGGCCGGTTGGCTCAGCGGTAGAGCGTCGGCCTAGCGTGCGGAGGACCCGGGTTCGATTCCCGGCCAGGGCACATAGGAGAAGCGCCCATTTGCTTCTCCACCCCTCTGCCGCGCTTTCCTCTCTGTCTCTCTCTTCCCCTCCTGCAGCCAAGGCTCCATTGGAGCAAAGATGGCCCGGGCGCTGGGCATGGCTCTGTGGCCTCTGCCTCAGGCGCTAGAGTGGCTCTGGTCGCAATATGGCGACGCCCAGGATGGGCAGAGCATCGCCCCCTGGGGGGCAGAGCACCGCCCCTGGTGGGCGTGCCGGGTGGATCCCGGTCGGGCGCATGCGGGAGTCTGTCTGACTGTCTCTCCCTGTTTCCAGCTTCAGAAAAATGAAGAAAAAAAAAAAAAAAGAATAAGAAAGACTAGCTCTGTTGTGGTAAAACTACTGGTTTTCAGTAGTACCGCTGGGATTGAGATATTTTTATTCAGGTGTGAACCTGAACAGCTGCAATGAACTACTTAATTAAATCACAAATGATAAATTCCTTATAAATTATACTTAAAATTTTATAATTTTAATAGTTCTTATTTTTTTTTACTATAATCTGTTAACATTTAAGTGGAAGCTATGAATTAGATTTCAAAACAAATGAGTAATTTTAGACTACGACATCCGTTTTTATAACATGGCAGTTTATTTTAAGGGACAATTAGTAGCACTTCCCAAAATATATCTAATTGCCAGGCTAAATCAAACTCGGCAGTACTTGGATGTTTCTACCCACGTTAGGCCTAAGTTTTTTTCACAGTGACCAAAACAGTAAGGGAAGAGAGGCAAAAAATAAAATGCTAAATACAAAATGCTTTATAATAAACTTAATTATTATCCTGAAATCAGCACAGATTTATGTAGACCAATAACTCCTTTTTAGATCTCATGAATCTTTTGTTATTTTGACCCTTATTGTGGACATGGCCAAAGTATTTCCTGACCAAATGTAACTGGAAGCTCTTTATATCAAACTCAGACAGTTGATTACATTGTTTGGGGCTTAACTTGTTTACAAATGCCCAGATTAAACTCAGATTTCATTGGTGTTGATGAGGTTCACTCGTCACCAGTCAATAGAATAAGCACTTAGTCGTGTCAGGCAGCTGTTTGCCAACCTTCAAGGCATATGGCCCAGGAACAGATTAAATAATGCCCCCCTCCTCTTCTTTAGAAGTTAGGGATATAGTGCCCTTGACTAATTTTTATGAGCTTAGTTAGCTTGGTCCTAAGAGAAAGAAATCAGTTTAGCTTCTCACTCCATGCCCAGAATTTAACAACACAGAAAATATCAAGGGTAAATAATTCTTATTCTAGCCACTGCCTACTGCACCCCTTACAGAGAGCTTTGAACAACTCTCTGAAGGGCTAATCAGGCCTAACTCTATTTCAATCTTGCACAAATATTCCCTGTGTTGGTTCTTAATTTCTGATGGGTTTTCTGATGCAATTCTGTATTTATCTAGTTTAAACAGCCCCAACTTTTTCTTTGAGGACGACTGTGTGGGAAAGGATTTTTGTGTCAACACAGACTGTTAGAAAAAACAGACAGAGAGGACATGGACCTCCAAAAGAGACAGCTGCTCCCCAGCTTTGGCCCACTGTGCCATGTGGCAGAGGACCCGGTGTGGCTAGTTCTGCTGGCTTTGCAAGAAAAGTTGGTGTCGGGATTTTTAGATGAAATCTCAACTTTTAAACATAGGCAACTGATTTAAAAAATACTACCTAGGTCAAACAATACACTTCTGTGGGACACTTCTAGCTAATATACTAACAGTAGGTAAAAATCTGTATTATAAGAACCACGGCTCTGTGGGTTTAGTCTTTAGTGCTAAATCATTTAGAAATTTCATCTTGGATAGCTTTTATCTAACAGCAGTACGCATATACTGCCTACTATGTGCCAGGCACATAGAGATACTGGAGATACAGCAGTGAATAAAGCAGACAAAGTGTTGCTTACATTCTAGCATATTCCTGAAATTCACAAAGGTTGAAACAAGAACACATGAGGAACTGGGGGATGGAAACAATCTCAAATTTATAACCAGATGATTTTAACAGAAACTTTAGCAGGTCCTATAGCATTTAATGAAATAAAAACTTTAAAAGCAGACTGCTTCATGAAATATGCAGCCATGTTTAAACCCCACTAAAAGAATAAAGTGTTTCTCCTTAACAGATATTTGTTGAGTCCCCACTTTATGCAGAGTGACTTGCTAGAGAGAAAGGACACAACGGTGAGCAAAAAACTATAATTTTATCTCATTTGCATTCAAGTGGAAGAAGCAGAAAATAAATCAGAAAAAAATAAAAATAAATTGTGGCAAATGTTATGTAAAGACTAAAACAGAGACTAATGACCAGAATGAGAAACCTAGATTAAATAGGGTAGCCAAGGAACTTCTGCCTGAGGAAGTGACATTTATTTAAGGCAAGGTCTAAAGAATGAAAAGAGAATCATTTGAAAGAAGGGGAGAGGGCGGAGGGAAGGTTTCTAAATAGAGGAAATAGCATGTGCAAAGGTCCTGAGACCTGAAGAGCTTATTTATGAAATTGAAGTCTAGTGGGCAAGAGGACAGTTGGTTGAGTCTGAAAAGACAAGTAGGTGCATGGGTCCACAGTAAAAACTTTGGGTAGTAAAGACTTAGATTTACCTTAAGTACAAGGTAAGTTGCGACAGTTTTAGTTAGGGGAGTGATGTGATCTCCTTCACACTTTTGAAAATAGTCCTCACTATTGTGTGTGTACAAAAAACACACTGCAGTCAGGCAAGCACTGACACGGAGAGATCAATTAGTGTAATGGTTGACTGTCCAAGGATAGTGGCATTGGACATGGAGGAAGCGCATAGATTTCGGATCTGTTTTATCTAGGGGGATTGCCCTCCAGTCCCAGGCTTTCTCTGTTTGCATATTCTACTTATTCTTTTCTTTCTGGGAAATAAAAACAAGGTTAAAGTCAAGTAGGCCCTCTGATATAAAAAGTCAGTGTAGGAAACTCATGGTCCATTCTGGCCTAGTAATAACATTTCTATAAACTGACTTTCATTGACTTTAAGTCCACAAAGATAAAGATCAAGGGCATGATCCTGTCTGCTAAGTATCTGCCTTAATGCCAAAAACTTGGGTCACTAGGAGTTCTTTGGATTCTGAAAGATATGAACAGCATGATTGTCCTTCTTATCAAAATACTTGGCATGTTTATCACTCACTTGCTAAAAAACAAAACAAGATGTGACACCATTGTTGCAGAAGAAACTTTATGGTAACACTTCACCAAATAAAACTCATGAGCAGTTAGTCTTTTTTTTTTTAATAAATTTTTATTAATGGTAATGGGATGACATTAATAAATCAGGGTACATCTATTCAAAGAAAACATGTCTAGGTTATTTTGTCATCAAATTATGTTGCAAACCCCTTGCCCAAAGTCAGATTGTCCTCCGTCACCCTCTATCTAGTTCTCTGTGCCCCTCCCCCTCCCCCTAACTCTCTCCCTCCCTCCCTCCCATGTCCTCCCTCCCCCCCCCACCCTTGGTAACCACCACACTCTTGTCCATGTCTCTTAGTCTCATTTTTATGTTCCACCAATGTATGGAATCATGTAGTTCTTGTTTTTTTCTGATTTGCTTATTTCACTCCTTATAATGTTATCAAGATCCCACCATTTTGCTGTAAATGATCTGATGTCATCATTTCTTATGGCTGAGTAGTATTCCATAGTGTATATGTGCCACATCTTCTTTATCCAGTCTTCTATTGAAGGGCTTTTTGGTTGTTTCCATGTCTTGGCCACTGTGAACAGTGCGAGCAGTTAGTCTTAGAGAAAGTTTGAGTCCAACAAACTCACTTGCTCTGTGTCTTGATATTCCTGCGGTTTATTTATTTATTTTTTTACTCCATGTGTTAGAAACCTAGGGACGCCAGCCTGGGCTCAGTGGGGCAGTGCCCTCGACAAACTGGGCTTGATAATCAAGCACATTTGAAAAGGAAAATCAAAATAAATACTTCATGTTTTTTCAAGTGGATACAGAGGTTGGAGCAAGGAGAGGAGAGCAGAGAAGGGGGCAAGAGCTGTCTGTGTGCAGCCAGGCTGTCTGCAAGGAGGGCATTCTCTTAAACCCAATCTCTCTGGCTCCCAATCCAAACAGTGTGCTCCCCGCTCTATTCTGATCAGTCACACCTTCTGCAACCCTCTCCAGCATGGGTAGGCAGTGGGGAGACAGAAAATTGGAAAGCCACTAATACATGAGAAAGTGCCAGATTTGTGAGGGTGGGGCTGTTTCAGGTTTCTCAAGTTTTAACTTTCCAGTCGAAAAAAGAATTGAGAAAAGGTCACATAATGTGTAGAGTTCAGTCTACCTTATCACATCTTACTTTACCTTGAAGGGAGGCCCGGGAGCCTCAGAGAACACCCATTCTCTTAGTTGATCTCTAGAATCATTTCTCCTAAACCTCTTTTCTCCATCCAATCCCACCTCAATCTAAAGAAAACATCACCCCCTTTGACGACCTTGTTACGATTGTCAATGATTGAACACTAAATCCAGGGGATGGGTGCTAGTGAAGAGTTAACCTAGTAACAGATGACACTGAGGGTTTGTAGCCAACTCCAGAAATGCAGTCCCATGTACCACGTATTCTGAGCTTCTTGGGAAACCTCTGAGGTCCGATTCAAGGGCTTTTCCCTTAATGGTGCCTTTGCGGATATGTTGTAGTATCAGAATGATAATAGAAAACACATATGGCGCCTACTCTACATCAGGCAGTGTACTAGAGGTTTGTTTCATTTAGTTCTCACAATGACCCTGCGAGGTCATCCAGCTAGTGGCATGGAGTCTCGCTGAGGCAGCTTAGTTCTGGGATTGTGCTGCTAACACCCCTCCTACCACCCCCTAAGGCCCAATCCCTCCCCTGACCCTTGCCTTTACTGATATGCCTTAAATCATGGTAAGTGTTCTTATAGGATTTTTCCTTCTCTTCCAGTTCACATGTTAAACATTTGGATTTGGGTCAAAATGATTAAAACAGAAAAGGGATTGTGAGACTAGTATGAACTACAAAATCTAACAGGTTTGAGACTCACTAGATGTCAGGTACTGTGTTAAGAATACTACACTGCCTATCTGTCACTGACTATCCATTTAAGCCTTAGAACATTTTTTTTTAAGTAATAGAGAGAGAGAAAGACTGAGAGATAAGAAGCATCAACTCGTAGTTGTGGCACTTTAATTGTTGACTGATTACTTTGTCATATGCCAGGACAAGGGGGCTCCAGCCATGCCAGTGACCTCTTACTTAAGCCAGCGACCTTGGGCTCAAGCCAGTGACCTTGGGTTCAAGCCAGCGACCTTGGTCTTTAAACCAGTAACCTTTTGGCTCAAGCCAGTGACCATGGGATCAATGATCCCATGCTCAAGCTGGTGAGCCTGTACTCAAGTTAGTGATCTCAGGGTTTCAAACCTGGGGCCATAACATCCCAGGTCAATACTCTATACACAGTGCCACCATAGGTCAGGCAATGCCTTACAATAATTTTGAGAGAAATACTATTACTCTCTAATTTAGAGATGAGGAAGCTGAGACACAGAGAGGTTAAGTGACATCCTCAGATCATACAATAGAAAGAAATAGAACTAAGATTTGAATAGAATCCATCTTACCTGCTTAGGAGCACAAGCTCTGAGCCTCTGAGCCAATGAGCTACACAGCTGGCTAGGACTCTCCCCTTCTGCTTTCTCTCTGGTCTTCACTCAATAAGGCAAGAGGGTTGCTTGGCTGCTGTAATGGATGCCACGGTGCACTCACTGGATGCCTGCGGCAGGTCTGGGGCATACATCCCCCAGCTGATAGAAGTCCTTTCCAGGGATACCCTTGGTGAGAGAGAGCCACCTTGGCCAACATCATGCCCCTCTCCAGGGCAACCCACATGCACCAACAAGATACAGAGATATAAAAGCTCAGCCCCTCGCCTGACCAGGTGGTGGCACAGTGGATAGAGCATATAGCTGGGATATGAAGGACTCAGGTTCAAAACTCCAAGGTAGCCAGCTTGAGTGTGAGATCAGAGACATGAACCCATAGTTGCTGGCTTGAGCCCAAACGTTGCTGGCTTGAAGCCCAAGGTCGCTGGCTTGAGCAAGGGGTCAGTCACTCTGCTGTAGCCCCCTGGTCAAGGCACATATGAGAAAGCAATCAATGAACAACTAAGGTGCTGCAACAAAGAATTGATGCTTCTTATCTCTCTCCCTTCCTGTCTGTCTGTCCCTTGCTCTGATTCTCTCTCTGTCTCTGTCAAAAAAAAAAAAAAAAAGCGTTCAGCCCCTCATCCTAACTTGGGTCAATGCAGAGCTTCCCATTGGGTAGGTTGAGGCCTTTGTGGCATCTTCATTGCAGTCACCTGCTCCCTCTCCCAATCCTGCTTCCCACATACCGCACAGGTGTTGATCCTAAGACCACTCCCCAGTAAACTTCCTGCATGCAAATCTCAGTTGCAAAGTCAGCTTGCCTGCCACCACTGCCAGGCATCCCAGCACCCTCTCCCAACCCTAACTTAGGGGTTCTCAAACTTTTTGAAGTTGGGGTGCATTTAAAATCCTGCAAGTAATTGTAGGCGCACTATATACAAATTTCTGAGAAATATGTTATAAGAATTAAGTCAAATATTAAAGAAAAAAATATAAAGTCCAAGCATGCTTTTATGGTAATTAAACAAAATAAATACAACAAAATTAAATTTATTCTGACATTAAAAAACATTTTTATGTTACATTTTTTTGAGTTACGTTTTTTAGAAATCATAAAAAAGAGGGGTTAAAAAAGAAAAAAATGACAAAAAAGTTATCTTTTTATATATATATAGATAGATACATTCTTAGTAAGATTTAGTAAATTCGGGCAGGTCCCGGTGCAGATGTGTTAAGTTTTTTCATTCTTGTGTTTATGAGAAACATGAGCCTGATATGTCCTAGCGATTTCTTCAATGTTTGGGCATCTATATATTTGTAAGACAAATTCTCGTTTCCTTGTCAATACATTGAAGAATTCCTCTCTTTTTACTCTTAATTGTGTTAAGGGTAGAAAATCTTAATTCACATAAATAGGATGTTGAAAATTATAGTAAAACATTCAAAGCTTTTTTAGATATTGCCACATATTCTTCTTTTATAGAAATCCAGAAGGCTTCAAGAGACAATTCCTTATGTTTAATCATCAATCCAAAACCCCCACCATACATATCATTTCAACTTTACACCAAAGGATAGAAGAAACTTGCCTCCAGTCTTTCCAGGAAACATGGGGGGTAGTGTAAATAATCCAGCACCACAGCTTAACAGCCTTTTGCAACCTAATCAGGCAAGTGAGGTGGAGGGTTGGGCAGACTGTCAACTTACAGCCAATTCCCCACACCTCTGTCCCCCAAAAATCTAAATTCCAAAAACCTTGTTGGTTTTTTGGTTTCCAACAGGCACATATTTCTCTGGAATACCATAGGGCGCACCTGGAAATCTTCTAGGGCACACCGGTGTGCCCTGGCGCACACTTTGAGAACCACTGCCTTAACCACACCATGCCTATTCATTCTGTGCAAGAGGAGGGGGAGAGGAACTGACATTTACTGTGCCCTTACACCATAGTAAGTATGGACATCTTCTGTACATTACCTAATGAGCACTCATCTTACATCGATTAACATGGTGAGCCTTCACATCTTACAGAGATGACTCCTCTGGGCCCTAAAGGAATCATGTACAATAATATTGCTACTTCCATTTTACATGTGCAGATGTCAAGGCTTAGGGAAAAGTGAGTTGCTTGAAGCTACAAAGTTAGTAAGGAGATAAAACAAATTTCTGGGTACCAAAGTTTAGGTAATCTGGTAGGTTGAATAATGGCCTGCCCTAAAGATGTCTATATTCTAGTCTCCAGATACTTTGAATATGTTATCCTACATAGCAAAAAGGACTTTGCAGATGTGACTAAATTAAGAATCTTGACATAGGAATATATCCTAGCTTATCCAGATGGGCCTAGTGTAATCACAAGAGGTCTTTTAAGAGGTCAGCAGGAGGGTCAAAGACAGAAGGAGAGGTGAAAATAGAAGCAGAGAAGCAGAAATAGGAGTAATCTAAAACCAAGAGCCAAGAAACATGGGTGGTGGTGGGGTGCTTCTCGATGATGGAAAAGCAAGAAAAGGAGTTCTCCCCTGGAGACTCCAGACGAAGGCTGGCCTGCCAACCCATTTACATTGCAGACCTCCAGAGCCGTAGATAATCTGTATTGTATAATATTAAACCATTGTTTGTGGTAATTTGTCATAGCAGTAATAAGAAATAACATAGGGAGGCTCTTTCCCATCTAGGCATGTGATCCTCTTGCTTATTCCCACATGAAGTCTGCTCTTTCTGCCATTTTGGGACCATCATAGGTATAATGAAGGCTCTTCCTCTGACTGACTAGCCTGCCTTTAGTGAAGTGGGCCAGGTGTTGATCCGTATGTGTATACCAGGCCCAGCCAGGATGGACAGGCTCTTAGGGGGAGAAACTACTATTATGACCTTTTTTTTTTTAAAGCAGAACCCTACTGTGTTTCCCTTTGGAAGAAAGTTGGTCTCCTTAAACTTGCAGCTGCTTGTTTTCTTGTTTTGTTTTTTTTTTAAGCAAGCAAGCAAGTGAGAGAGAGAGAGACAGACAGGGAAGACAGATAGGAAGGGAGAAAAGAGAGAGATGAGAAGCATCAACTGATTGCGGTACCTTAGTTGTTCATTGATTGCTTTCTCATACATGCCTTGACTGAGGGACTCCAGCCAAGCCAGTGACTCCTTGCTCAAGCCAGGGGCCCTGGGCTTCAAGCCAGCGACCTTTGGTCCAAAGCCAGCGACCACGGGGTCATGTCTATGATCCTGCACACTCAAGCCAGCAATCTCAGGGTTTTGAACCTGGGTCCTCAGTGTCCCAGGTCAACGCTCTATCCATTGCGCCACCATCTGGTCAAGCTTGCTTTGCTGCTTATTACTTTGTTCCCCTTCGTCTGTCTCTGAGATCAAGGACAGGCTCTTCGAGAAATCTAAAGCAACTTGAAAAGAAAATCAGGGACAGATATAGCATCATTCTTCTTTAAGATCAAAGCTTTTCTTCACTGCTAAGAATTAATTGAGTATTGACTTTTTTAGGTTTAGGGTGGGGGTGGGAAGAGAAGCAGTCCTGGCTGCTGGAATGGAAAGCAGCATTTATTGAGTCTCTACTCGGTATTAACACGATCCCGGTTGACCAAGAAAATCAAGGCACTTACTGAGGATTGGCTAAAAAGTGGCAGATGTAGGCTGCACACCCACACTTCTCCCATCCCAAGGCCCATGGGCTCTTCCTTTATAGGCTGCCCTTACTCTAAGATGAATTTTAAGAAAGATAGAATTGTGGCTTCTCTCCCTTTTACAATATCACCTCCAAATTCACAAAATGCAATGCCAATTTGTACTTAAAAACAACATATTTCTACCTTTTACTCTTGATGAATACTCCGAGGCCCCTCACTACCACATCTCTAGACCCCACATCAGTTCTCACTCTCTTTGGAATCACAACACCATTCTCTTGCCAAGTGGTTTTACCTCCTGATAATGTCACTAACTCCTCTGGATTCAAGTGTCCCAGGGCTCCTGAATGAAGTTCCAAACCTGTGTAGCATTCCTGTCTCTTTTCAAATTCCTAAAACTTTGATGTTTGTTACCTTCTTGTTCCTGAAGCTGCAATGATTGTTCTCCAGACTCTTACTACAAAATGCGGACATGTTAAAGTGCAGAATTATAGAGCTGGCAGGGTCACTGGAGAATGCCTATTTACGGATGAAGAAAGTGAGGCCCAAGATCACAGTTTATTGGCCAAGTCTACTCCTTAAATCAAGGTCATGCTGCTCTACACTTTTAGTCATTGACTGGGCTGTTTACTGTCATTACCAATTTCAACTTCATAGGGTTGGTGTGAAAGTTAAATGGTTTAATATGTATAATTATATAGAGTAATTATTCAACAAGTGTTATTCATCATTATGTCATCCATCATTATGTCATTCATTATGACTGACAATTTTTTTTTTTTTTTTTTTTTTTAGTGAGAGTAGGGGAGATAAAGAGACAGATTCTTGCATGTGCCCCAACTGGGATCCATCCCACAGTCACCATCTGGGGCTGAGGTGGAGTCTCTACTGAGCCATCTTCACCACCTGGGGCCAATGTGCTTAAACTTATTGAGCCATGGCTGCAAGAGGGAAAAAGAGAGAGAGAAGGGGGAGGGGGAGGGTGGAGAAGCAGACAGTCACTTCTCCTGTGTGTCTCGAGTGGGAATCAAACCTGGGACTTTCACACTCCCAGTGGACACTCTACCGCTGAGCCAACCAGCCAGGGCCTGAAGATTTTAATTAAACAGAATTACCAAAATTTTCTGCTGTGGTTTGAAAGACTTCCAGACATAGGCGGGAATTATGGCAGAGTGGGTGAGAGCAACCATAAGAATGAATCATCAGGTCCATGCCCTAGTTCTGGCTCTTTCTGGCTGCAAGGCTGGGAAATTATTTAACTTCTTTGTGCCTTAGTATCCTCAGGTCGACAATGGAAAAAATAAAAGTATTGATTGGTAATGGTTGCTGGGAAATTTAAATAAGATAATCTGAGCTAAGTACCTAGTACATAAGGGCTTAATATTTGTTAGCTCTTATTATTATATAAGATATTATTATATGTTGCTATATATATTATTATATATACAAGGGGGGCAGAAGTAGGTTTACAGTTGTGAATACACAAAACAAGAGTTTATTTTTATATTATTTATTGTATTATTTCCATACTGTAAACCTACTTTTACCAATCCCTGTATTATTATAGAACTAATTTAGACTTTTCTCTGTTGTTTCTAGTCCAGTCATTTAGTAAGTCATGCAGAAGAATTACTTATTATAAATAAAGCATTGTATTTACAAAATGATTTGTAATCACTGCATTACTTAACTAATTAATATGTATTACTCAAAATATCTCTGGGAAGTTATCTGTATTTATGAAAAGTCTTAGAAACTCAAGGACAAACAGGAAGTTGATGGCAGAATTAAGGAAGAAATTTTTATTCATCTGTTACTTAACTCTCTGAAAATGATTCTTTTCTATTCCTGATAATTTATAGCCATCAAAAACAAACATAGTGCTTGTTTAGCTGGGTACCAATGGGTGACTTGAATGCACACCTACTTTGAGGGAGTCAATCCTGCTTACATCTCTGCTAAGAAGAAATGTGGCTCAGGGGGAAATTGAGGGCACAAGGTGGGTGGGCTGCTTGGATCTGGGGCTTGTGGGTAAGGTGGAGAACAGAGAAGTTAGGTTAATGAACACAAGATTCTGAAAAGACCTTTAAAAAGAGAAAAAAAGAGTAACTTCTAGGGATAAAGTCAAAGAGAGAACATGATTTTTAAGAAAAGCTATGGCTATCTGGAGAAACACAGCATCAGTTAAAAATTATAAATTGTATGTCCTGAGCTGTCCTTGTGTTCATGGCCCATGCCTTTCCAAGGACAGAATCACCTGGCAGGAGAATCAGCCACAAGCGGGTTCTGGAGGCTCATGCCACCCACCAAGGAGAACAAAGGAAGCCCTGGTCTAACCCAGGAGCTGCACCAAGAACCAGCCCCACCCTCACCCACCTGTGTCCAGAGTGACTCCAGGGAGATCTCCCAACAATCTGGCCACAGGCAGTAACTCCACCTCATTACAGCTGAATGGGTCACTTCACAGGCAAATACAACTGATAGGAATCTGTCAGAGTCAATTTTACATCCTTAAATCACTGCTCACCTTTCCAGACTGATGAGCCCATTTCCCCTACTAAATACTTCACGTGCAAATGGGTGGCTAAAGCTTCCTTTACATAACAGCTTAGAAACAGCCTGCAACAAAACAAAATAAAAGCAAAACAGCTGGTTGTAAATCAAACTGTATGTGACAGAGTGTTTGCATGCCCGTATGTGCAAACTGAGTCGTTGAAAATACAATAGCCGAGTTTGCCGCTTCAAAGACTCCCTACTTGGGATAACAAAATTAGGTTCAGTTTTTGTTTCTTTGTTTATGAATTTTTGCCTCTCATTTGTTGAACTAAAACACACCTTTATTGTGCAAATACTTTACTTGGAGAAATAAAAAATAATGCTAACAGAAACAGTGAAAAAGTATTGCCAGACAATAATATTGATTTGGTAACTGTCCTCCTTTTTTCACCTCTGACCTAAAAAATGAGGCCCAGTGGTAAAAGGCACCTAAGAGACTTTGTTATAAAACAGGTTTATTTACATAACACAGCAGAGTTTCAGGAAACTCATTCCAAGGCCACCCTTCCATTCCAACTAAAGCAAGGAGTTTGGAAGGGTGTGGAGGGCCCAGTGACTTTATAGAAAAATGCCAAAGACCTGACTACAAACAGCTCTCCTGTATGACTTGCAGGCTTTGTGTACAATTTGGCCTCATCTCTTTCCCCACATTTTAAAAATTGCTCCTTACCAGCTGAATAGAATTCAAGTTCTATACATAAAATATTACCCCTCTTTTATCACGCTACCACACATTGTTTCCAAGACTGTGGGCTCCTCCCGGTGTGATGACATAAGAATGTGCCCATTGTCTATGAAATCAACCCACCAACCCACACTCCAGCCCTGCACAAGGATAGCTGGCCATGCCCGATCCTGAAAGTCAACAACCGAGCATTTCTTTCAGGCAGAAAACAGACGGGAAGGCACCATGTTCTCCCACTATCTGAGGTTTCACTTTCCATGGTTTCTGTTACCCACAGTCAACTGCTAGCAGAAAATATTAAATGAAAAATTCCAGAAATACTCATCAGTTTTAGATTGCACACTGCTTCGAGTCGTAGAATGAAATCTTGCACCATTCTGCCCTGTCCTGTCCAGGGTGTGACTCATCCCTCTGTCTGGTGTATCCACACTGATATGCTCCTTGCTCATCAGTCACCGAGCCTTCTCCTTTGTCAGATCAACTATTATGGTATTGTAGTGCTTGTATTCAAGTAACCCTACTTTACTTAGTAATGGCTCGAAAGTGCAAGAGTAGTGATGCTGGTAATTCAAATATGCCAAAGAGAAGCTGTGAAGTCCTTCCTCTATTTGAAAAGGTACGCATGTATAAGGGAAGAAACATGAAATATACAAGGTTTGGTTCTATCAGCAGTTTCAGACCCGCAGGGGGTCTTGGTTGGAATGTATCCCCCTCAGAGAAGGGGAAATATTGTATTCTAAATGTCAAGGGCCTCTATTATGAATAGCCATGTGTCCCCATTTTAAATTTGAAAGGCATCAGCAAAGAGCATCCTGGCATATCTTAATGGTTGCCAAGGGATGAAGGGTGATTATACAGATGCTAGAACCCAGCTGTTCCCCAGCTACACTGAGGTCAGAACAAGACAGAACATTTTAGATTAGTAAGGGGAAAGGCAGGTAGTTTAGATACAAGAATAGAAAATATTTAGAAACTAGCAACCTTCACAGAAAAGGTGTTCAATATATACCAGATCTAATGCATGAATGAATAAATGAATGGGTTGTAGACTCCTCTGTCTTAGATGTATTCGGTTCATTCCAAATATATCTTAGAGATGAACAACGTTATCTTGATGAGTAGCTATACCCATTAGTTCTTTAAATCCCTAAGATATTAGTCCCACGGACATTTCATTTAGGGTCTCCTCTGTGCCAGACACTGAGAATTCCTCCAAGGAACTTCAGTCTAGTGGAAGAAAACGAGTCTTACTGACTAGGGAGACAGTTATGAGGGAAAGCTACATAGACTTTTTAATGCAGAATATGAAATTCTGCTTCCAATTCAACCTATAAATTGAATACCTGCATTTATTGAGACTTTTAAGTTAATTGGTTCAGTCATCAAATATTTATTGAAGGCTTACTGTATTCTAGGAACATCCTAGACAGAAGAGATACAGTATTACATACAATAGACAATCCCTGACTCCTAGGGGAACACAACAGAAAATAATGTGAGGAGAAATAAAGCAAGAGAAGGTACATAGAAAGAGACATAATGAGATGCTGATTTATACTAAGGGCTAATCAGGAGCAGCCAGTCCATTTCAGAAGGTGACATTTGAACAGGCAAGACATTAGAGAAAAGAGCAAGCCATATGGCTGTATAGGAGCAAAGCATTCTGGGTAAGGAAACAGCAATTGCAAAGGCCCTGAGGTTGGAATGAACTTAGAGAGTTCCAAGTATGGCAAGGAAGCCAATGCTAATGGAACAGAGTGAGTAGAGGGAGAGGGGAAGAAGAAGTCAAAGACATAGCAGGGCTAGATCTTTTAGCACCTTTTATCTGAGCAAGACAAGAAACCATTGGAGAGATTCCAGCAGAGGACTGACATGATGTTGTTACCAGACAGGGAACCTGGCACTCTGGGTCTGCCTAGGCCCAGCAGGTAATGTGTGGGTTCTTTACTTTGCGCTGAAAACTTTTCACAACACAAATCCAGGTGGTTTTGAGACAAATTTATTAAACCTGGGCACAGTGCAACAAGGAAGGGCCTAGAAAAGAAGCAACAGGAGAGCGTAGGCAAGGCTGCTTCGGCTCCTTGGGAAGGCGGAGGAAAGGGGGCCTTGGAGACAGGATTGCAGCATCAGCCCTGGATGAGCTGCCGCTGCCCACCACTCCCCTGGGTGCCAGTCTCATGCGGACCCTTAGAGTTTAGGAGATACATGCTTGTGGGAAAAGAAGAGGGAAAGGGGGAAGGGAAAGGTGCTGGCCGTCCCCAGAGAGGGAAAGCACAGGGGTCCTTCCTTTATTTTGAGGGTTCTTTTTAGGGCTTTTAACGACTGGGAGTTTAGAAGAGGATTTCAATAGAATACTCATCAGTTTTCCCAGGTACATTCCCCTAGGGTATGGTCTCCCTGGCCAGCCCCAGAGCAGTGGGCCATTAGTCATTGTTGCTGGACTTGGCTGGGCCTGGAACTGCAATTCAGCAGAGGCCTAGATGTTATTTCTAAGGAGGTGACACTCTGCATCTGGCTGTGAATTGCTCAGCCCAGTATATTCTGTCTCAGTTTCCCCATTTTACCTGCAAAGTAATTTTCCTAGCTTTTTCCTACCCTGTCCCATTATGGCTGACGCTTTATTTAAACAGATGATTCCGGCTGCTGTGTGGACAATTAACTGTAGGGGGCAAGGATGGTGGTGGGGAAAATGGTCAGGAGGTTACTGTGACAGTACAGGTGAGAGGTGATGGCGCCCTGGATTTGGCATGGTAGGAGCAGAGGTGGTAAGAAGTGGTTGAGTTTTGGATATGTTTTGATGGTAGAGTTGACTGAATTTTTTGTGGATTGGATATAGAGGATGAATGAAAAAAAAAAAAGAGAGAGGGATAATTCCAAATTTGGGGGCCTAACCAACTAGAAGAATGAAAGTGCTACTTCCCCAGATGGGGAAGGTTACGGCTCCGGAGGAAGGGAAGTAGGGGTTCTATTTTGGGCAAGTTAAGTGCATGGGGCCCATTGGACAACCAGGTAGAAACGTCAAGTGAGCAGTGCTCAGCGTGACCTGGAATTCAAGTGAAGACAAGGATGGCAATATGCAATTGGGAGCCATAAGCATTTGGATACTGTTTAAAGCTGTTGGGATGGCTAGAAAGTGAGTGTAACTGGAGAAAAAAAGTGGTCTGGGGCCTGGCCCTGGGGCCCCTTCAGCATCTGAACATCAAGAAGAGAGTTGATTCTCCTGGTTCGGAAAAGCGAAGTAGCGATAATACAAGGCTTAACTCAGAAAGGAACAGTATTGCACTGGTCACAACAATCTAACTGCTAAATATTGATTTAACTCCAAATTGCCTTATATCAACTATATTAAAAGAAAGAAAGAAGAAAGAATAGGTACGTGTGGAGGTGTCAAAGTGACACAAGATTATCTTCCACAGTAAGAACATAATAAATACCTAAAAATTATATATAAATAGCAGTATAAAGTTGACATATAGAAACAAGAAAGTACATAGCAGGAGAAATAAATGAAAGTGGCTTCCTTTGAGAAATAGGGGGGTGGAGAAGGAAAGAATGGAGAAGGGACTATTCTTTCATTCTCACTTTAGACTTCAGTGGATGAAGGGGTAAGCAAAATGTGGCATAACCACACAATAGAATAGTATTCAGCCTAAAAAAGAATATAATATTAATACCCACTGCAAGAAGAATGAGCCTTGATATATAAATGTTGAATAACTATATTGTACACTTGACCCTCTTATAATAGTGTCTGTCAACTACACTTTAGTAGAAAATTAAAAAAGAAAAATGAGCCTTGAAAACATGATGCTAAGTAAAAGAAGCCAGTCACAAAGGCACATATTGTATAATTCCATTTATAGAAAATGTCCAGATTAGGCAAATCCACAGCTAGGAAATAGATGAATGGTTGTCAGAGGATCGGAGGGTGAGGAAATGTGAGTGACTGACAGCAGGTACAGAGTCTGTTCCTCGGAGGGTGAAAATATTCTGGAAGTAGTGCTGATGGTTGTACAACCTTGTGAATCCACTAAAAACTACTGAGTTGTACACTTTGAAAAGATGAATATTATGGTATGTGGGTTATAAGTCTATTTTAAATAGCATACACTATTTGAAATGCTAAATTATACTAAAATATTAACTTAATAAAAATTAGAATCAATAAAAAATACTATTAGACTTAAAACCCCGAATCACCTTTGAAATAGGTAAGAAATCCCTCTAATTTAAACCTCACTCTAAGATTCCCGTTATTATTTTTTTTTTGGCCTTTAAAATTTTTATTTTTTCATTTTAGCTTTACTTTCAGTATTATTTTGTATTTGTTTCAGATGTTCAGCATAATGGTTAAATCATATGTACTTTTCATAGTGTCCACCCAGTATTTCCAAATACATAGTTTTTGCAATATTTTTGACTATATTCCCGATGCTGTCCTTTACATCCCTGTGACTGTTTTGTAACTGCTAATTTGTGCTTCTTAATCCCTTCAGTACACAAACCAGGAGCCATGACTGGCCTCAGGCAGTGGCAGTTAAGTCATGAAAACAGGAGGTTAAGGCAGATGGCATCTACATCATTTCTACCTTCCAGATCTCACACAGGGGAATCAAACTGGTGGACAGGTCCTGCTATGTAATATGTAGGACCCAGTCATTTGTTCAAAAAGAAAGAAAAAAGGGCCGTTAAAGGTACTAAAATATAAAGCTTTTCCTTTTCCCTTTCTTTCTCTTGACGTATGGTGTTTTTTAAGTTTGCTATTTAATATCTTTCTCAGAAAGAAAAAATTAAAAATTTAAATTATTAGCATGAGTGTTACCATTTTATATTGTGCAATTCCAGTTTCAAATACAAATATAACAGCATTTAATTTGCATGTAGAATCACCAAAATCACACGATTTGTGTTTCGAAGCTTGTACATGCATATGTATTTTGTTCCTATCAGAACAATGAAGATGCTGCACACAACTAACTCAGCTGTTTTTATTTCACTTTTTGATATGCCTACATCCCACTAAAATTCTGTGCCTTCAGCTCACTGGTGAGTAAGAAAGGACAGGAAAGAAAAACTTTGGGTTGCCCTAACTTTCCCTTTCCTTCCGCGCCCGGCTAATGGCAGGGAAGTAAAAAATAAGCTAGTAAGAAAAGATATGATAAGGATACCTGGTGCTTCCTGTTTCTTAGGATGCCTTTACCCTCCGTGTTCCAAGGAAGTTCTGTTTCAAGTGGCAAGTGTGGCCTCCCGGGGCTGAGAGCAGCCCTGCTCATTCAGTTGTGTATGTCAGACACTTACTATGTGCTGGTTTGAGTTTCCTTGAATTCCCATACATTGTAGGTCCACCAGGTTCTGTACTTAGCAGCAAGAAACAGCAAGGGCACCCATATTCTGTGTATCTCCTCTGTTCATACACATGCACCATCATTCCATTGGCCTTCACTTGTAAAACATAAATTGACAGCTAAAATCGTTTTGGATTTCAAGACCATGACAGCAGAGCATTAAACCAAACATGGCACCCTTCTGAGCCAGGGGATAGGCAACTGCACCAGTTGCATACTCAGAAACCGGCCCTGTTAGTGAAATCCAATTACCATTCAGAACCCCAACTTCAAGGTGAGGGAGAATGTTGTTTCATGCTTTCTGACTCTGCAGTGCACGTATATACTAGGAGGCAACAGAAATGGATTCTGGGGATGCTGAGGTCCCAGGTTGGAAACCCCAAGGTTGCCAACTTGAGCGCAGGCTTACCAGCTCAAGTGCAGGGTCACTGGCTTGAGCGTAGGATCATCAACATGATTCCATGGTCGCTGGTTTGAACCTAAAGGTTGCTGGCTTGAAGCCCAAGGTCGCTATCTTGAGCCCAAGGTCGCTGGCTTGAGCAAGGGGTCACTGGCTTGGCTGGAACCCCCCATACCCTATCAAGGCATGTATGAGAAGCAATCAATGAACAACTAAAAGTGATGCAACTACAAGTTGTCTTTCTTTTTCTTTCTCTCAAAAACAAACAAACAAAAAAACCAAAAAGAGCGAGAGAGAGAGAGAGAGAGAGAGAGTAAAAAATGAATTTTGAGTGCCAACTTGAGGGTCTGAGACCCTCATGTCCCTCCTCCTTTTAGGTCTTCTCTTATCTACTCCTTTTACAAAAGACATGTTCATTATCCTACTGTCTTAATAAATCGTGTTCCTTTCCTCCTTCCTACTGCACTCTGAAAAATATCTGCATTTGTGCTACCTGTCACCATTCAGCCAAATAAATAGAGACAAGAATTGAATCTTTATGGACACTTTATTCAGATGGCCAGAAATATAAGCGGGGGGTTCTGTACCCAAAAACTATCTTAACACCTCATCTCAGCCAACCTTTTTTATAAGGGGAAGAAAGGGATAGGTAAGGGGTTTGGAATTTTTAGGAAGAAGTCAGATAAAAGTTGCAGTCCAGGGATTCACCTGCTGATCAGTAATTCTTTATCTGCGTCCTTTTCAACAGGTGTTCTGTCCTTGGAGTAGCAGGGCTTAGATATCATCTTGTTTGAGCATCTGCTGGGCCTGGGGCACGAGGTGGATTACTTGCAACCTCATGAAGTCACGTAGATCCATTTATGTATCCAGCTCCTGGAACAAAGCTTTTTTACTTGTGTTAATCGTTAGTCCTGTTGATTATAACTAAAAGCTACTATTACTAAAGCTAAATTTCTAATTTTTGAGTTCCCCCTATCACTACTATTTTGCTTATAATTTTCCTCTTTGACAAGCTAACTACAGTGATACCTCGGTTTTTGTCGATAATCCGTCTGAAAACAATTGGCGAAATCCAAAACTGAGGCAATTATTTCCATACGAATCTATGTAAATCCAATTAATTTGTTCTAGACACTCCAAAATACATACTAAAAACACATTTTATAGAGAATAAATGTAGTGTTTAATATTAAAAACAACTATAAAATGAATATAAAAGGCTAATGTAAAGAATAAATGGACCTTTAACATGGCATTTACCTTTCTGAAGACTTCTTGGCGTATGGAAGACGGCGAGGAGGGAGAGGTGCGGATACTGTATACGCAGTGATCACTTACATGTAATTGTAGTATTAGCGCTCGCAATCAATAAAAAAAAGCAGAAAACCACTGGAAAGCAATGGAATTGTGGGGTGATGCCCACATAATGAGAAATAACACCACACTGAGCAGGAGAACGCATGGGTTGCCCTTTGTTTTCACAAAAATAGCAGCAAGTTCACGTGGGCATACTAACAAAATCCAAGGCAACCAACAAAAACCAAAACAAATATTTTGCGGAAAAAATCGGCGAAAACCCAAACTGACAATAACCGAAGTAAATGAAAACCGAGGCATTACTGTACTACCACCACCACTGCCACCCTCCCCCCCCCCCAATCCCAGTTTAAAAAAAAAATGTGTCTTCACTTCTCGGTTCAAGTTACACCTTCTTTGCAAAGCCTTTGACAAGCCACCTCACACTGAAGTGGATGCCCTGCGAGCTCTTTAAGCACTTCTCTGACCCAGGTTCCAGGCACTTGATCATTTGGACTTGGTTTTGTTGCTTTCTGCTTTTACTGTATTGATTTTGTCTCTTCAACTTGATTATGATCTTTGACTCCAAGAAATGTCTTCCATTTCTTTGGTGTTCTTCACAGCCCCTAGGACTGCTGTGTCCTTAGTGTTCTCTGAATGAATGAAAGAGTAAGTGTTAATTAATAAGTGTGTAAATGAATAAATGAACCCACAGGATGAAAGTCTAAAAATCCTAGGTGAGTTTATGGCTTTTCTGTACTGAATATTTTATGAGCTGTGAATATACCTCTTCTGGACTCAGTTTTTTCAGTTATTAAATTGGGACATTTTGGGTATCACCTCACTTTGTCCAGGACAAATTGCATTATTAGCAAAGTCTTAGAACCTCTTGGATGAAAAGGACTGGAGTAGTATAACAATTTTACCATATCCTTTCTTTTTCTCTCAATCCTCACTAGGATGAATGAGAACATAAAAATAACATTTAAAGTATTTATTTATTTATTTTTAATTTTATTTAGAAAATTAAATTTAACAGGGTGACATTGATCAATAAGAGTACATAGGTTTCAGAGAAACATTTCTATAGCATTTGAACTGTTTATTATGTTGTATACCCATCACCCAGTCAAATAATTTTCCATCACCTTATATTTGTCCCTCTTTACACCCTTCCCTCCACCCCTCCCTCACATCCCCTTCCCCCCTGGTAACCACTTCACTTTTATCTATGTCCATAAGTCTCAATTTTATATCCTGCCTATGTGTGAAATCATACAGTCAGTTCTTAGCTTTCTCTGATTTAAAGTATTTTTATTAAATCATTGCTATATTATTAATGCAAAAAATAATCACTGATACTACAAGTGCAAAAATCGTTACTCTGATGTATATCTTGGAAAAATAATAATATACCTCAAGTTCCTATTTCACCAGTTTAACTGACTTTTTTTCTGTGCATAATCCAGTTTTCCAAGACTATGTCCAGCATTGCACCTTAAGAACTGACCCAAACACAACATAAGTACAAGTTTAGACACTACCAGTAGCTTGAAAATTGCAAAAGAAAAACAAACCCAAAAAACTGAGTTTGTAGATAAATTGTCTTTCTATTAACTTTCAAGGAAAGATAGATGGCTCTCTGAAATGGCCCTGCTCAAGTGTGACACTTTGACGGCATGTCTGAGTCAGCCGTCCTCCCCCCCCCCCCCCGCCAGCCCCCAAACAGAACACTGTCACTCTGTAAACAATGCCAATTCATCCCTGAAATGAATCCCCCTGGAAGGGTCCTAACATGAATGTAGGTAGGAAATTACATACTTTTGGGGGGCCAGATATTCCAGTGGAGTTGACAGGTGTAATTTTAATTTATAATTAAGGGACATTGGGGCTCCAAGAGGTTAACTGACTTGCCTTAGTCAGGGGTCGGGAACCTTTTTGTCTGAGAGAGCCATGATCGCCACATATTTTAGAATGTAATTCCATGAGAGCCATACAACGACCTGTGTACGTTACACATTATCCAATAAAAATTTGCTGTTGTCCCGGAGGACAGCTGTGATTGGCTCCAGCCACCCACAACCATGAACATGAGCGGTAGGAAATGAATGGATTGTAATACATAAGAATGTTTTATATTTTTAACATTATTTTTTTTAATTTTATTTTTTTAATGGGGTAACATCAATAAATCAGGATACATATATTCAAAGATAACAAGTCCAAGTTATCTTGTCGTTCAATTATGTTGCATACCCACCACCCAAAGTCAGATTGTCCTCTGTCACCTTCTATCTTGTTTTCTTTGTGCCCCTCCCCACCCCCTATCCCTCTCTCATTCCCCCCTCCCCCCTGTAACCACCACACTCTTATCAATGTCTCTTAGTTTCACTATTATGTCCCACCTACGTATGGAATAATACAGTTCCTGTTTTTTTCTGATTTACTTATTTCGCTTCGTATCATAACATTATTTTTTTATTAAAGATTTGTCTGTGAGTCAGATGCAGCCATCAAAAGAGCCCCATCTGGCTCGCGAGCCATAGGTTCCCAACTCCTGCCTTAGGTCATACAGCTAGGAAGTGAAAGAGTTTGAACCCAAAACTTCTGTCTGTTATACTAACAGAATTTCCAGTATTCAGCACTTATCTTTCATTCACAAAATAGAGGGGAAGGAGAGGGGTCTATTGGAACCTATAACGATTTGGAGAAGAACTCTAAATTTACTATCGTCACTTATTAGTTTTGATTCTAAGTGCAACCCAGCCTACCAGAAACACTAGAAAGTGAAAAAGACAAAAGACACCCATGAACCCAATTGTCATTTCTGTTTTAGCCACCCAGTTTACAGATGGAGAGGCTAATGTTCTTAAATCCCCATGCTTCATACGTTTATGGGAAGATGACAGTCAAAGGATCTGCTCACCAAAATGTCTTTCTTCTCTTTCCCTGTTTCACAGCTAACTTCATTTGCCATCATCTCATGTGGTCATGTAACTGAGTTCTACCCAATGGGAATAGAGCAGAAGTGATGAGTGGTATTCCTATTCTAGCTCATAAGTGAAGCTCCATGTGTCCTACTCCATCCCGCTAACTGATACGGAGATTGCTGAGCAGCCTTGGAAACTGTCTGCTGAAGGTGGAGTACCTGCCATCAGCCTAGGTTCCTGAACAACTGAAGAGTCCCCCTATTCCTACTCCCTGGAACTGGAACCATTCTGGACTGTCATGTGAGCAACGACTAGCTTCTGTTGTGTTGAGCCATAACCTTTTTGGGTATATTTATTATTGCAATCTATCTTATCCTAACTAACAGGTCTGAAGAGTCCCTTCTTCCACACCCAGGCAATGCCCAAGTGCTATGGTCTTGTTTCTAAGTACAGTGCTTATGCACAACTGTAGGCTGCAAACAGACGGTAGGTGGAGGTGGGGTGAGAAAGAGGAGGGCAGCATCTCATAATTTGGGTTTATTCATCATATTTCACACATTTCAGAGTAACTGCTGGGTGCCTCACCATTCATGGATTCATGTTTCTGCCCCAACTGTGCCACTAACCAGCCATTAATTTCCTCTTCTGGCCAAGGAAGAAATTGAAGAATAAGATGGCCATGTTCTATTAAAAGTTGAGTCTAAATCCCAGTGTCAGAATTAAAGCTAATCTGAGAAGATAGTACGATTTTGTGGGCTGATAGTCATCTTGAATTCTCTGGGTTGACAGTTATCCACCCTCATTTATTGGAACTCATGCTGGACTTGTTAGGTATTTTGTATGTCATCCTTTTTTTTGTCAAAAATCAAATTTAAAACTTTCTCAAGCTCCCTACTATAGTCAGATGATGTAAAAGATTATTAAGTAAAACCAGGGTGTTCCTAAATTTGAATCTGAGGAAAACTAGTTCTGAGATGTTAGTAGTCATTATAAGAAAAAAAAAAGAATTCTAGGACAAATAAGTATGGGAATTTCTGGGTACAGATATAGCCCAGTTGGACGGACAACCTCATCCATACCATCTTCAACTCCACACCACCTTAACTCCATGCCTAGTGGCGTTGGAGTCATCATTTCCCACAAGAAATTTCAATTCCATGCAGCCATTTCATGATGTTATTATTATTTTTTTTTTAGTCTTTGCTGAATTTTTTTTTTTAGGGAAAAATAAACAAGATTTATTCACCATACTCATAGCTAGCTACTTAAATATCCTCATTACATATACTTCTTTTCTAAGATCTCTTCTCTGTCCTTTCCTTATATATATCTAGCTTTTTCTTCATTGTCCAGAAAATTTTCATGTTGGCCCCAAATGTTGGCATACTGCATTCAGTAAAACAAAAGTCCCGTAGTTAAGTGGTCCCACTCTCTGTAGAGGACATTTGAGACCATCTGCTAATTTTAAAGCAGGTCCCTCACAGACTCCACCCCACCCCAATCCTTAGTACATTATTAAAGTAGTCTTTCCAACTACCCATCATGTTTTTCAAGAGAGAAGTTATGTTAAAATGCATTTTTTATTATTTGACAAGTTTCTTTACTACAAGACTTCTCAGAGCCTTTAACACACTAATTTCTAATACAAATCTTTAGTGAATATATATGTGTGTGTGTGTGTGAATATATATATATATATATATATATATATATATATATATAATGCAGTGCTTCCAAAGGTTATTTAACCATGGGGAATACATTTAGAGAAATCTTGGGTATAAGTTAAGCTTCTTTGCTTTTTTTTTTTTCCTTCTTTAGGGGGAGGAGGAGAGAGATGAGAAGCATCAACTTATAGTTGTTTCACTTTAGTTGTTTATTGATCACTTCTCATAGATGCCTTGAGGGGATGGAGGATGGGATCTAACCAAACCAGTGACCCCTGGCACAAGCCAGCAACCTTGGGTTCAAGCCAGTGACCTGAGCTTCAAGCCAGAGATGTTGGATTCAAGCCAGTGACCTTGGGCTTCAAGCCAACAACCTTTGGGCGTAAGGCAGGGGCCATCGAAATGATCCCACACTCAAGCTGGTGACCTTATGCTCCAGCTGGCAAGCCCGTGCACCAGCAAGTGATCTCGGGGTTTCAAATGGGGGCCTTCAGCACCCTGGGCCAACACTCAGTCCATTGCACCACTACTGGTCAGGCACGCTTCTCTACTTGAAGCAGGACAGAAACAGAGGTGCTCCCATCCCTGTACCTGCTTCCCGTTTTTGCCGCAGAATCCTACAGGCCTGGTTTTCCACCATGGCTTTCTTGAGAAGCCCTCCCTGGTTCCTGGTTCTGTGGGCTGTTCTGTGGAGCTAGAGAAAGTCAACCAGGCTTACTGATAGATTCAGTGCATTTGGTCAATCTAATCCCAGCTTCGTTTTAGGCTGTTCATCATTACTTTTATCCAGCCTGGGTTGATCGAACTGTTTTGTTTTGTTTTTTGAATCCCAAATTGGGCATATAGTCTGACAAGTATCAGTGTTAATATGAATGTGCTTATGCAAGGTAATATTGATATCAGAGAATATTGAAGTTCGGGCTGTGCCAGAAAATCTGGGGTGTGTGGTTGCTGTGGTCATGGTCCCTGTGGAAGCCATGCTCCACCTTTTCCGTCTCCTCCACCCTCAGCACTTTTCCTTCTCTCATTTCAGAAGCTACATTTTATCTACTTTGATTAGGATCAGTCAAACTTTAGTCCCTGGATTTTCCTTCTTCTACATCACAATCTACCAGTGTCTTCCAGCTGTGTGCTTCTTTCCCCTGTTTCAGGAGAAGCAACATCCTTACCCCTTTCCAGGGCTGGACTTCTCATCTGGGATTCTGACATTCTTTCTTTTCTCTAGGACCTGGGGGCTTTGTCACTTACCGGCATGCCCTGTCCCTTTTTGCACCACCAGCCTGTCCTCTTCCACTTACAGTCACTGTCTTAATCAGCTCAGACCGTTACAAAATACCATAGACTAGGGAACTTAAATACCAGACATTTATTTCTCACAGTGGGAAAGCTGAGAAGTCCAAGATCAAGGAGCCAGCTAATTTGATGTCTGGTGAGAGCTCTCTTCCTGGCTCACAGGTGGTCATCTTCTTGCTGTGTCCTCAGGTGGTGAAAAAGAGACATCTCTCTTGTGTGTCTTTTTTTTTCTTTTCCCCTTTTGTATTTTTCTGAAGTTGGAAACGGGGAGGCAGTCAGACAGACTCTCGCATGCGCCCGACCGGGATCCACCCGGCATGCCCACCAGGGGGTGATGCTCTGCCCATCTGGGGCGTTGCTCTGCTGCAACCAGGGCCATTCTAGCGCCTGAGGCAGAGGACATGGAGCCATCCTCAGCGCCCGGGTCATCTTTGCTCCAATGGAGCCTTGGCTGCAGGAGGGGAAGAGAGAGACAGAGAGGAAGGAGAGGGGGAGGGGTGGAGAAGCAGATGGGCGCTTCTCCTGTGTGCCCTGGCCGGGAATCGAACCCGGGATTACTGCACGCCAGACTGACACTCTACCATTGAGCCAACCGGCCAGGGCCTCTTGTGTGTCTTCTTATGAGGACACTGATCCCATCATGGGGACTTTACCCTCATGACCTAATTACCCTGAAAAGTCCCAACTCCAAACACCATCACATTGAGGAGTTAGGTTTTCAACATGTAAATTGGGGAGTACAGATTCAGTCCATAGCAATCATAGTAAATCAGATTTTTTTTTCAGAGAGAAAGACAGGGAGAGATGAGAAGTATCAACTCATAGTCGCACCATTTTAGTTGCTCATTGATTACTTCTCATACATGACTTGATGGGGGAGCTCAAGCTGAGCCAGTGACCCCTTGCTCAGGCCAGTGGCCTTGGACTTAAGCCAGCAAACTTGGGCTCAAACTGGCGACCTTGGGCTTTAATCCAGTGACCTTTGGTCTCAAGCCAGCAACCATAGGGTCATATTGATGATCCCACACTCAAGCCAGCAACCCCACACTCAAGCTAGATGGGCCTGCGCTCAAGGTAGTGACCTCGGAGTTTTGAACCTGGGACCTCAGCATCCCAGATCTAAGTCTATCCACTGTGCCACTACTAGTCAGGCAATCAGATTTCTTAAAAACAAATTCTGAACACCAAACTTTTCTGTGGAATGATCTACATTGGCTGCCTCTTCTTTTCCATCTCACAGTCATTTCTCAGTCCATTTGCAATCTGTGTCAGTCCCTCTTCTTGTCTATCATGTGATCTTACAGTCACCAGAGCCTTCTGAATGCCAGATCCAGTTACTTCTATTAATGACAACTATTGGGCAGGTCAGTGTGTTACATGCTTACACGCACCATCTCATTTAATTTTCACAACTCCCTAAAGACAGGCTGGAGTTAATACTGAAAGGTATTAGCTCAGAGGTCGCACAAAGATCCCTGGGAGGAGGAAAGAAGTGTTAGCTGCTATGATTAACATACATAAATGGCTTAAAGTGCAGTTCTTCCACTTGTTAACAGATCTCTGTCATTGGATAACTCCATGTCTCAGTTTCCTCATTTGTCAAATTGTAATGATAAGAACTATCTAGCTCCTAAGGAGGCTGTGAGTAGCTAAAACAGTTGTCATATATGAAGCACACACACAAGGTCTAGCACATAGTAGGTGGTCAAAAAATACTGATTTCCCAACCCACTTCATTTTAATATCCCTGACCCATCCATGATTAGACAACATCATCAGCCTACCATTTAAAAGACACAGGTTTTTAACTATAGTAAGGGCAGACTCTTGGGACCTGGTTTGTCTGCAATCAAGCTGTGGCTGACTGGGTTTGTGTTTTCCGGCTTGGCCTCCTGAAGGCATTGTTCAGTTTCTTGCCATCCTGAAACAGGCGAACTAGCTCTTTCTGTAACTCAGTATTTTGATTAATTCTTACCTTTTTCTGACTTAATTTTTTTCTTCTGGTATAAATTAGAACAATTCCTTTAAGCTCTATATATTCCTGAAAAAGGGAGTTTTGTTTCCCCTGAGTGGCTCATCACAGACAGGTACATATATATCTTAAGGCAACATGTGTCTTTGGACCCTGACCATAGATTTTCCTGAAGAAGCCAAGCCTTTCCATTATTCCAAGTATTCTTAATCTTCCTCACTTTGAGGTTCTTTTGAGTTTTATGACTTGTTTTTCTTTAATGGGCTGTCTGAGTGTGCCCACATCCTTTTCCCAGGCCAGGCCCTATGTCCCAGCGCTGGGAAAGTGTCCCTGATTACTCTGGCCTTGTGCAGAAATCCCACTGGAGGTACAAATCTGGCCCACCAGGGGGTTTTGTTTGTAGTGCAATGTTCTAATTTGATTTTTTTGCTACTATTCTAAATGTGCAAGTTTCATGTGAAATAATAGACCTCACAGTGCCAAGTCCCTGTGCACTAACATCAACCATCGGCTGAAGCCAAGGCCCAGCTCTCCCCCAGCTGCTCTTCCTGCTCTTCTCCCAGCACTGAGGAGCAAGGTCTCACCCGGTTATGCCATTGTCCTTGGTAGGCTCCTGAGTCCACAACCCCTGCGCGGCCCCTACTAGGTTAGAGGTTTTCAAGCTGCGTGGATTTGCAGCCCCTGCCCAAAAGGAGCCTACGTTCAGGTCTTTGTGCTCCTCGCAGCCCTAGCAGCAGCATTCCTGGCCCCTCCTGGGCTTTCTGCAGGCCCTCTTGCCTTCTGCAAGTCCCCATCCGCCCTCACTGGCCCCATCCCCCACCAGAGCCATGCAGCTTACTGCAGTCCTAACCACCTCCAAAGTCCAGAAATGTTGCCCCACTTTAAGTGTCCCTCACCATTAGCTGGTCAAGCTAAAGGGTCTTGAAAACACCTTGCCTTTAGAAACACTCATGAAGGGAACTAACTGCCCAGAATAGGATTTTAATTTATTTTATATTTATTCAGCTCTGAATGCAGAAGCACCTGGATCAATAAAAACCAAGGCTTGGAGGGCTCTAGCAGAAACGCGTGTGCCCGGCAAAGCCCAGGAAAGCCCTCACAGAGGGAATGCTACACTTGCTCTTTGCTCTTTGCTAAACTGTTTGCCATGTTGTGAGATTAGGACGTGTGGAGAAAGCAGATAGAAGGAAATGGAGGATTCTAGAATGTTAGAAGGGACTTCAAACTTCATCTAATTCAACTCCCCCCAATTTACTTAGGAAACAGTTCACCTGACCCTGTTGGGGGTGTGTCTCCTCTAAATGAACATCAGAGTTGTACCCTTGTGAGCTTAAAGATCCGGCAGGGAGAAGGAGTGCTTTCGGCATTTGCAGCACCCTAGCTGGCTCTGTGCACGTGCTCTGGATGTTCCACTGGGCACGTGTGTGCGTCAGGTCTCCTGCGTGGGTGGGTGGAGGCTATGAAGGTGGGGTATGAAGGGTGCGTCACAAGGTATGCAGCGGTTGGAGTTTGTAAGAGAGTTTAAGTGGAAAGGCTTCATTTCCCAAGTAAAGGCTTCATTTCCTACTTGTAAGTGCAGTAAAGGGAACATGTGAATGAACGCATTCACGAAGTTAGGAATCCATTATATAAGTAGCCTCCTCTGGCTCATGAAGGCTCACTCACCTGACGCCACCACCAGAGAAAACAAACTAGGAGAGCCCTTTCGTTTTTCATTGCATAGGGAGTGTGTGTGCTTCGGGATCATAAGCTTTATGCAAATGGTCACGAGGCTGCCGTTAGTGCTATTTCTCCCGTCGTGCTACATGCTGGAAGTCTTGGCGTCTTGATCTCATTACACTGTGGATACTTGAAACCATCTATTTGAAAACTTACATTGTGTGGTCTCAGAAATTGCTGGCAGGAAAGACTGCCGCTGGAATAGCAATTTGCATGTTCTTCTGCCCTCCCGACCCAGGCTTTGAAGAGGGCCTGTGGGGATCGGCTGTTGGCTCCAGGTGGAGAACGGAGGGTCCTTAGCTGGTTCAATCAGCCTCTCATCCCCCTATTTCTGGACTCAGGTAGGCCAGCCCAATGGTCAGAAGTAGCGCTTTTCTCAAAAAACTCATTGGAGTAGGTCTTAGAATGTCTTAGTCTTACTTGGCACATCCGTCTGTCCCACGTAATGTCTCATCTTCAATCTCATCTGCAAGCCTTCCTTCTGGCCATCTTCCTCCGGCCCCTCCTCCCTACTCCCTCCAGGCAGAGACGGGTGCTTTCCTTTCTGTTTCCCCACACAGTCATAGTGAAAGCTTCTCAGTGGCCGTCCCTGTGCTGGGAGCTGGGCCCTCAGGCAGCGGGATGTGGCCCCTGCTCTCTGTGATTCACGTCTAGAAGAGACGGGCTGGTAAAGATGCCATTATAAATGGCAAGACCAGTGCAATCCTAGAAGAACACTGAGGAAACCCACAGGCGTACAAGAGGCAGTGAGTTAGGGTGGTTGGGGACGAGGCAGGATCAGGGACACCTGTCAGAGGCAATGTAGAGGCTGATTCGTGCAGAACAGATAGGAGTCCCCGGGCAGACAAAGAGGAGGTATATTCCAGATATAAAGAGCACACCAGTCTGTCAGTGCACGCTTCCTGGGCTCCTACTGTGCACCAGGCACTACTGTAGACTTGCTTTCATTGGAGCTTACATTCTAACAGAGAAAGACAATGTTGTAATTTTATTTAATAAATAACAATTTAAAACAATAATACGGAATACAACATGCAAATACCCCAAGGCATAGAATACACTGATGTGTTTGGAGAACTGCAGAGATCATGGCTGGAGTGTTCGACTCAGGGAAGGTGGGGCAATGGCAGGAAAGTGTTTTCTTACTTCTCACTGTACGTACAGCTGTTGCAGCTGACAGCTCATAAACACTTGTCCTTCTGAAACCTAAGGCTCCAGAAAACTGAAAGGATCTCAGCAGCTTTCTAACTTTGGAAAACTCCCTTGTTCATTTTACTTAAGCCCGATTCTGTGGTTCCGGTCTCAAACTCAGAGAGCAGAGGATAAGCTTGATGAGCTCTCCTGCAGCACCATTCCTCACAATTACTTCATGACCTGTGGTGGCGCAGTGGATAAAGCATCGATCTCACAATTACTTCGGTTCTTAGCCCTGCAGGAAGAAGACAGGTGCGACAGGGAATCTGTCTGAGTCTGGCTGCCCCAGTGTACCTTTTGTCCCTATTCCCTGTCTCAATGGGCACATGAATGTCTGGGATTTAGCACATCAGCTTTTAAGACTCCCAAGTTTCCTGTGTGCTCAAAGTGCAGGCGGGTCCTGACTTTTGCTCCATGTAGGTTATCAGGAGCAATGGGAAGATTTAAAACAGCAGAATCACAAGATCCTATTTGAAGAGCATGCTCTGATGGTAGAGCAGAGGAAGGACTAGGGCTGGGGCACAGTTGTTAGAGTCGAGCTGGGTGATGCATGGGAGGACACTCAGAAATGACACCTGCCCACGTGAAGTCAGCAGCAACAGAGCTGGCAAGAATGTGATAGATTTGAGAGCTCTTGGGAGGTCAAATCAGCAAGATCCATGAGTATCCAGATGCAAGGGCTAAGAAAAGAGAAGCATCTAAAATAATTTCTAAGTTTGATCTTGGGAGAATAAGTAGGGTGGTAATGCCATTAATTAAATCAAGAAATTAATGGGGAGGGCAGGTTTTGAAGGGAGGTCTCTTGGAAACACGTGAAATTTTAGGTTCCTATTAGGTATCCCATACAAATACCTGGAAGTCAAAGACACTAATGTTTCTGAACACTTCCATGTGTCAAGTGCCAGGCTGGGGGTCTCTTAAATATGTGTTCTCATTTAAAAACCTGAAAATCAACTATTCTTCAGCTTGTTTTACACATAAGAAAATAAGGACTCATGGATTTGAGTAATTTACCCAAGTTCACCAACTAGAAAGGCGAGGACGAGAAGCTCTAACCCAACTTTGTGTGATTCCATAATTCGGAGTTAATCAGTCTCCCTGAGAGCCATCAGTATGTAGATGATAGCTGTACTTTAGGGAGATTTTCTCTTCATCTGCTTTTGGCCGTTTTGAGGAAAAGCTCTTTCAAGCCAAGAATCAGGCTGTCTTCCCTTTGTCCTACTTAAGCAGCTGTAGAATAGGAATGGATGATCACAGGAAAACTTGAAAAGCTGTGGAAGCTTGTTTTCCCTACCTGGTTCTTGCTCCTTTCCCACCAGCGTCATCAGCTGATACACCCTCCTCCCTCCGTCTCTCTTGTCCTAAGGGAGTTGAGTGATCCATGCTAGCAGGTATTGAGCTCCTGCCCTGTGCACTCCTCACCAGCCTTTTTGCTCCCAGTGTTCAGTATTAGTTTCCTGGTGCTGCGGTAACAAACCACCACGGACTTGACTTAAACCAACAAAAATGCACTTTCCCTCCATCCTGGAGGCCAGTGATCTGAAATCTGGACACCTACATTGTGCTTTCTCTTAGCTTCTGGTGGCTGCTGGCAATCCTAGGCATCTCTTAGCTTATAGATAGGTCACTCCAATTTCTACCTTCATCTTTGTATGGCTCTCCTTTGTGTCTCTGTGCCTCAGATCTCCCCTTCCTCTTATTATTAGAGCAATGCCCGTTGTATTTAAGGCCCACCTTACATCCAGGACAATCTCATCTCTAGATTTTTAATTATATCTGCAAAGAATTTCATTCCAACTAAGGTCACATTCTGAGGTCTTGGGGGCCACATTTTAACCCACTATAGTTGTATAACAACTTTATGATGTAGGAAGATTCCTTGTTCTTTTTTTTATTTTCTTTCTATTTTGCAGGTGAGAAACTGAGGCACGGAAAAGATGAATGAGCTGCTCAAGGTGCCTGTAGAGGAAAGCAGAGCCGGGACACTAACCCAAGCAGACAGCCTCCTGGGGTCATGCTCCGACCACTTTGTTCTTCTACCCCCACACGCAAACCTGCTGGACTTGGGGAGAGTTTCCCTATCTCCTCTCCGCTGGCAAACGTGCATTTAAAGGGTGACTTTCAAGAGATGATGTCCTCCTTTTGTTGTCAAAGAGAGCTCAGGCGAGTGTGTCCTTCCAAATGGAAGGACAGGAGTGGATAGCAGGTCTTGGTGAAGGGGAAGTGGGAGGAGGCCTGGGGAGTTTGTGGCTCTTGTTAATTGCAGCAGGTGGATGAGCCATCAGTGTGCACCCCCGAATTGTGGAAGCCCCATCTAGATGAGAAAACGGAAGCCACAGATGGCCTGGGCTCAGTCTACAGGCTGCAAGGCTCTGTGTGCTGAGAGGTGAGCTTGACACCTCACAAATAAAGAGTGGGAGCCTGTTCCTCTTACGCTGAAGAAAGTCATTGGGCCTCATAAATAGCTCACCTTCCAGCCCCTAACATCTTCCTCTTGTGATGCTACTGAGCACACACCGAATGAGGAGCTCCTGTGCAGAATGCCACACAAGCACCAAGCAGCTCACACACACTCCTGACTCCTTGCACACACCTCAGCCCACCAGGAGGCTGAGCAGCCCGCTTGTATTGCACTTTGTGCACCGGTGTTACCACAGTGAACCAAACGAGAAGATCCTTACTCTCATCACCCATTTCCCAACCTCAGCAGCTGGAAGCCGAAAGCAATTCATCTTCCCATCTGAGACTCATCATTTTATTAAATTTCTACATGCCCTGGGTCTGAGCTCAGCAATAGTTTTTTAAAAAAGCTATTTGAGGTTGAGTAGGCAAGGCTAGGGGTATGCTGTGCAGAGAAAATTTGGCATTTTCTTCTCACGTAACCTGGCTTATTCCTATCATTCTGTCCCTGGCTTGTTGGATTCCCTGCCTCACTTCACCCCAATTTTGTAAATTTAAGTTTAGGGCCTTTCTGAGGATGGCAGGTGTGATTATTTAGGTATATAAAAACCTTTAAAAATACTGCATGGAAATAGTGTTTGTAGGATGTCATTTTCTGTGTAAGGAAGGGACATATCACTACATGTACTTGCTTATATTTTCCAAAAGAAAATGGTAGACTAAACAAACAAACAAACAACCAATGGAAATGATACCTCTAGGCCCTAGTTTAGGGGGAGGCAAGGAGTAAAATGGAGATTGAAATGGAAACTAAACTTCTCCAGATGAGCTCAATCATATAGTTTTGGCTTTGGAACAATATGTTTTATATAAGAAAATAATTTAAAAATGAATCCCTCAAAAATTAAAAGCAATCTGAAATGAATGAACTGAACTCTATGTCAGGTTATTGGCTAACCACACACTGTAGAGCAGTGGTTCTCAACCTGTGGGTCGCGACCCCAGCGGGGGTCAAACGACCAAAACACAGGGGTCGCCTAAAGCCATCGGAAATACATATTTTATTTAAAAATGTATTGTATAATAAATATGTATTTTCCTATGGCTTTAGGCGACCCCTGTGTTTTGGTTGTTCGACCCCCGCCGGGGTCATGACCCACAGGTTGAGAACCACTGCTGTAGAGATTACTTCAGGTAGGTGACCAACCCTCTTGGTGAAACCAGGACCGTCCAGGTTTTAGCATAGATCTGGGACAATCCCTCAGTCTGGTGCAAAACAAGGCATTTGGCCACCCTAAAAACTGACTAGAAAATCCACTATTCTAACTGTATATCCCTGGTGGGATCTATTCTAAGGACAAATAAGAAGCACAAAGAAATAGTTAACTGCATTCAGTAAACTTAGTGTTACTAAGACGTACAGTTTTATTGACGTACTGCTATTCTGAAGCCATTATAATATACATGTAGTATAACATAAATAGAGGATAGTATAGTACAGTCTATGATAAATAAATCATTGTATTAAAATTGTTAAGAACCAAGTCTTCAGGATTTGGGAAAAGGGGTAAAATCAAAGAACTTATGTGAACCTTGTAAATGTCAGCATGAACTCCTGATTTGATGCATATGCCCTAGCCCTATCTGCTGAAAAGGCTGGAATTAATGACAACCCAGTATCAACAAACACCTCTAGCTCGTAGACTGCAGCTTCTTAATACTAAATACAGTTCTCTACTAAAAGACATTAAAAATCTTTAGAGAAATGGCCGATTTCAGATTTGAGCAAATGTCCAAAATAAACCCATAATATCTTCTGATGCCCAAAGCAAGAAGCAATCAAAAACTAATAAAATCATGACAAAAAGACAGTTGATTAACCTTGAAAGGGCTTACACTGGTCTAAGATGGTCAACTTGAGCATTAAAAGGAATAATGACTGCAATGGATTGAAAACATTAAATGTATAAAAATTATGAGATGATCTAAAGCAAACAAACAATCTAAACAAACTTCTTTGGTCACTCTCTACAGCAACAAATGAAGGATCTAACATTGTTTTCCTGCTTTTCCTGTATAAACTTCATTTCAGGGCAACCAAATCGTTGATGAGGAAAAATTCTTCTTTACGGAAAAATTTTAGATAATACATTTGTAAAGAATAAATGAATTGGAAAGTCAGCATTTTTGGAATCTCTAATGAAATAATAGATCTAGGCAATAATGGTCAATGGATGGCAAAACAATTAAGTAAAAAGTTAATAATTAAGAGAACGAGAAAAGAAGCCACAGACTGAGAGAAAATATTTGCAAAAGATAAAGAACTGTTATCCAATATACATAAAGAATTCTTAAAACTCAATAATAAGAAAATGAACAACCTGATTAAAAATGAGCAAAACACCTGAACAGGCACCTCCCCAAAGAAGATATACAGATGGCAAGTAAGCATATGAAAAGATGCTCAAAATCACATGTCATTAGGGAGTTGCAAGTTAAAACAATGAGATACCACTACACATCTGTTAGAATGGCCAGAACTCAGACCACTGACAACATTAACTGCTGGAGATGAAGAGGAGAAATAGGAACATTGATTTTCTATGTTGGAAGTGCAAAATAGTATGATGACTTTGAGAGGTAATTGGCAGTTTCTTTCAAAACTAAACATACTCTTATTAGTCAACTCAACAATTGTTAATGTGAAAACTTATATCCACACAAAAACCTGCACAGGGATGTTTATTGCAGTTTTATTAATAATTGGTAAAACTTGGAAGCAACCAAGATGTCCTTCAGTAGGTGAATGGATAAATATACTTTGGTACATGCAGACAATGGAATATTATTCAATGCTAAAAAGAAATGAGCTATAAATCATGAAAAGACATGGAGGAAATTTAAATGCATATTACTGACTGAAAGAAGCCAATCTGAAAAGTCTACCTACCATGTGATTCTACCTATTTGAAATTATGGAAAAGGAAAGACTATGAAGGCTGTAAAGAATCAGTGGTTGCTAAGGGCTAGAATCAGTGGTTGCTAGGAAGGGATGAAGAGATGGAACACAGGGGATTTTTTTTTCTTAAGTGAGAGGCAGGGAGGCAGAAACAGACTCCCACATATGCCCCTACTGGGATCCACCTGTCAAGCCCCCTACCAGGTGATGCTTTGCCCAGCTAGGCTGCAGCTCTGTTGCTCGGCAACTGAGCTATCTCAGCACCTGAAGCTGAGGCCATGGAGATATCCTCAGTGCCCAGGGTCAACTTTCATTCAAACCACTTGAGAGGAAGAGAGGGGGAGGGTAGGGGGGTGGAGAAGCAGATGGTCACTTTACTGTGTGCCCTGACTGAACCCGGTACTTCCATATGTTGGACCGATGCTCTAGAACTGAGCCAACTGGCCAGAACCCACAGAGGATTTGTTCCCATTCTTTATGTTAATAGCTAACTAACTGCTTACTGTAATACTACTTCATTAGGTTGGTTGAGGTTTAAATGGCTTATTACTTATGTGCTTATAACAATGCCTATAACAGTAAAATAATAATAATAATAAATTCTAATTTTTAAAAAAGTTGATGAGAAACCTTTTACTGGATTAATCATGCTAATAATATTACCTGAACCCACTGATTTTTAAAAAAAATTGTTCTGTACCTACTCAACCTTAGGTACAGAATAAAACCTTTTTGTTCATTAATAGTAACTTGTCCAAGTGATATCCCCTTACCCCTAAACACTTTAGTGTGTACTTCCTGCAAACAAAGACATGATCCTGGTAAAATATAATGCAACCACCTAAACCAGGAATTAACGTTCATATATCACTGTCAAGAACCGAGAAGGTCTGAGGTTTTACTCTACTCACAAGCCAACAAGTTAGCTTGTCACATTATCATGGATACTTGCATAGTCATGTGACTCCTGGGTCAGAGACAAAGGACTCATTGCACAACAAGTGATATGGACAACATATATATTTATATACGTTTCTCTTACCTCCAGGTTTTCCATGGGAGCAACATGGATAGGCCCGGATTATTGCAGGCATAGGTAGTAGGTTGCTTAAGGATCTCAAATATTTTATAATGGGCAGTAAGTATATATGCCATTTGCTTTGGAGGAAGACACTATCTCTATCTCTCTAGATTGTTTGCTATATAAACAGTCTTGAAAACTGAGCCTGGAACAAAGGGCAGTGAGTGCTTCCGCTTGCAAGATGTACATAAATGTAGGAGACCCGGGGGGAACTGTCACCCAGTACTGTATAGTCCTGGTTTCAGCTTTCTTAATTTACATCCTGAAAGAAATCATGTCTAATGAAAGCCATGAAGGGGAGCTAGCTGGTGTTTGGGGATGAAAGGTTAGCTAGGCAGGCATGTGGGTGTTAGAGGTATAGGAAGAGAGTGTTCCTTGCAGAGGGAACAGCACGGATTAAGAAAATTCCAGCAACCTTGAAGCACCTAAGAAATACTAAGAGCAAAGGACAGCTGGAGCATCAAGAATAGGAGAGTGAGGAAAAGCAGGGGTTTCAGCTGCGGTCAGAGGGGCAGGCTGTTTTGAGGGGCCTTGTAAACCCCGATATGCTGTTGGAACTTGATCCTGAGTCCTTGAAATGATTTAAGCTGGGAGTGGCATGATCAGATGTGTGCTTTTAAAAAGGCCACTTGGGTTGCAGCTGCAGGCGGACTGGATTCATCCCAAGGTTAATTTTTCCCACTTTGGTTTCCTGCAATCAGGTTCAGGGAGATGGGGATGTATTGAAATTCTGCCACTTGGTAGTTGGGGCTGTCCTTGAAGATGAACAGATCTGAGGCCAATCTCACTGCCCTTCCCCCAACCCCGCCCCCAGCAGTTTGATCCAGGCACCCACAATTCTGATGAATATCAAGGCAGATGTGAAGAGGGAAGAGGAAATGATTAGTCCCCTATACTCCAGGTCAATTCACTGAAAATCGAATCTCCAAACGATGAGCCAGCTTTTCAAATAAATCAGCCTTGTTCATCAATGAGACTATTTCTTTTCACAACTGTTCATTAATTTATTAATAGAATCATCTTTAGAAGATTTAAAAGATTTTCATGAAATATTAATTGTTGAATTTGAAGTTTTACTTTGGTTTAGGTTTAACTTAGTTTTAGTTTAGTCGAGCTGTATCAATGTGACCAAAGTTCAGTATAGTTCAGACTTTTCTATGTTCTGTGTCAATGACTTTGGAGAATGAGAATTTCCGTGGTATTTCCAATTAGATTGAATGTATTTTGGATGACAAGGATTTTTATGAATGCTAGAAGAGGTTTCTCAACTCTAATACATCTTATTCCAGTTCTACTGTCTTTTGTGTATCTCTTAATTCACTGAGTTGCAAATCAGCTAATACAATATATTTTGCCTGTATTTCAAACACTTGCGGAGGAATTAGTGTCTGAAGTGTGAGTCACACACAAAATTGAAATTCAGTTATGCTGTATTGACAAATCTGTTGCAAAACAGCTGTGACACACCTAAAACTACATCTAAACTACAACATTAGCAGCAAGCAGACACTCCTTGAACGGCATTTGAAACCATTTCGTAGAACATGAGTTGCTATTAAATTTTAAAAAATCAATTATAATTATTTTGGTCCCTGCAGTGTAGTCAATTGAGCTAATCATTCTCCTTACTTCATAAAATATTGTCCTCATTGACCCATACGAGGTCACTCTCATGTTTTCTTTTATTTTATACCATCCGTATTTATCTCCAGTACCACTCGCCTCCCCTCCCTCCATGGGGACTCACTCTAATGTGTTTGCTCTACATCCTTAATATGGTTTGCATATTTATTTTTAACCTACACACATACAATCTTCTCTTGCTTACTCTGTGTTTTTTAAGATCTATCCAGGTTGATGATTGTACATTAGTTCGTTGCATTCAACTGCTGCTTAGTATTCCATAGGATTCACCCAGCCCATTTTACTGACCATGGCCTAGTAATAGACATCTAGGTTGTCTCCAGCACTCTTCTACCACGAAAAGTTTTCCGAGGCACATCCTTATACATGTGATCTTCCTGAAGGATGAGATCCTTTTCCCGGCATGTACACCAGGAGGCAGGTCACTGAATCATGGAGCAAATGCACAGGCAATGTCACCAAGTACTGCCAGTGTGCTTTCCTGAATGGCTAGCTGGTTTACACAGCCACCAAAAGCCGGGCTGGGACTGCGGTGAGAGAAGTGAGGCAAATGTAAGGGGTGCCAAAATACTTAGTAATTAAGATAATATTTTAATGCAAAAAAAAATCCATGATGGACAAATTATCAAAATTTGAAAAATAAAGACACTATCCAACCCTACTTTGCATGACTCTCAGATCCCTCTTCAAGAACTTCGTCGTCCAGCTGCTGGAAACAGTGCTGTAATAAGGTCCTCAGCCATCAATCCTCTTTAAGAATGTTCTCAGCTGGAGAAAACTACCAGTGACCGATTGTCTAATTGATGTGACATGAATGCCTGGACTTCCTACCCCCTTCCTGGGTCCACTCTAAAAGGTCATCTGAGCTTCAGGGTTCCCTGTGGGGCTAGCTGAGGCTTTCTTTGGGAGAGCAACACAGCTCGTGTCTCCTGCTTCCTCCCCGCCCCCTTCCACAGATGTTGGTCTCACCAGCCCCATGAAATAAATGTTGTGTATTTTAACCTTAAGCTAAGCTTCTGTTCCCTGGAGATCTCAACTGTGTCACTTGCCGGTATTTGGTATCATCTTCTTGTGTGGTATTAGTCATCCCGCTATATTTAAGGGAGAATCTCGTCCTTTTTCAAATTTGCATTGTTTTGACTATTAGGGAGTTTGAACATCTCTTTATACACCTTTTAGTCACTTAGGGTTTTACCTTCTGTGAATCACCAGTCCATAGCCTTTGCCCATTTTACCATTGACACTATACACTTTATAATAAAGAATTGGTGATGAAGTGATAATTTAGTGAGCTGGCCATTCAGTAGTTTCATTTTAGCAATTTAGCTTTCAGCAAATTAGCTTTCAGTGGATTCCATAAACATATTTTGGTTTATGGAAAAATATGGTAAATTAAATGAATTGGGCATTTGGTGAATTAAGTTTTGTTGAACTGACATTAAGTAAATTGGTTTTTGGTGAATTGGCCTGAGTCTACAAAGGACTTCTGCACTGCTGACTCTCTCTAATGACCTTCCTTGAGAACTTCCCCTGCTGTCCTCCGCCCCCACTCGTTACTCATGTCTGATCCCTGTGCTCCTCAGTTCCACTCCCTTCAGTCGGTCTCTCCCCTCTATGACAGCACAGGATGGCTTTCGCCATGTGACCCTGTCCACCCCCTTGCCAGCAATAACATGCTCAGTATTATAAATATTTACATTTAAGCATGTCTACTGTTCCTCAGGCCCAGTGTTCTTCTCATCACAGAAAAAAAGCTTGAAAGGGCTGACCAGAACTTTCACCTCCTCTTACTGCCTCACATTCTCTTCTCAACCATCAAGAATCCATCCATCTATTCTTTTTTTTTTTTCTTTTCTTTTTTTCTGAAGCTGGAAACGGGGAGAGACAGTCAGACAGACTCCCGCATGCGCCCGACCAGGATCCACCCGGCACGCCCACCAGGGGCGACGCTCTGCCCACCAGGGGGCGATGCTCTGCCCCTCCAGGGCGTCGCTCTGCCGGGACCAGAGCCACTCTAGCGCCTGGGGCAGAGGCCAAGGAGCCATCCCCAGCGCCCGGGCCATCTTTGTTCCAATGGAGCCTCGGCTGCGGGAGGGGAAGAGAGAGACAGAGAGGGAGGGGGGGGGGGTGGAGAAGCAAATGGGCGCTTCTCCTATGTGCCCTGGCCGGGAATCGAACCCGGGTCCCCCGCATGCCAGGCCGACCCTCTACCGCTGAGCCAACCGGCCAGGGCCCCATCTATTCTTTTTTTTTTTTTTTTTTTTTTAAAATAAATTTTTATTAATGGTAATGGGATGACAATAAATCAGGGTACATATATTCAAAGAAAACATGTCTAGGTTATTTTGTCATCAAATTATGTTGCAAACCCCTCGCCCAAAGTCAGATTGTCCTCCGTCACCCTCTATCTAGTTCTCTGTACCCCTCCCCCTCCCCCTAACTCTCTCCCTCCCTCCCTCCCATGTCCTCCCTCCCCCCCCACCCTTGGTAACCACCACACTCTTGTCCATGTCTCTTAGTCTCATTTTTATGTTCCACCAATGTATGGAATCATGTAGTTCTTGTTTTTTTCTGATTTGCTTATTTCACTCCTTATAATGTTATCAAGATCCCACCATTTTGCTGTAAATGATCTGATGTCATCATTTCTTATGGCTGAGTAGTATTCCATAGTGTATATGTGCCACATCTTCTTTATCCAGTCTTCTATTGAAGGGCTTTTTGGTTGTTTCCATGTCTTGGCCACTGTGAACAGTGCTGCAATGAACATGGGGCTACATGTGTCTTCACGTATCAATGTTTCTGAGGTTTTGGGGTATATACCCAGTAGAGGGATTGCTGGGTCATAAGGTAGTTCTATTTGCAGTTTTTTGAGGAACCACCATACTTTCCTCCATAATGGTTGTACTACTTTACAGTCCCACCAACAGTGAATGAGGGTTCCTTTTTCTCCACAGCCTCTCCAACATTTGCTATTACCCGTCTTGTTGATAATAGCTAATCTAACAGGAGTGAGGTGGTATCTCATTGTAGTTTTGATTTCCATTTCTCTAATAACTAATGAAGATGAGCATCTTTTCATATATCTGTTGGCCATTTGTATCTCTTCCTGGGAGAAGTGTCTGTTCATGTCCTCTTCTCATTTTTTTATTGGATTGTTTGTTTGTTTGTTGTTGAGTTTTATGAGTTCTTTGTAAATTTTGGATATTAGGCCCTTATCTGAGCTGTCGTTTGAAAATATCAGTTCCCATATAGTTGGCTGTCTGTTTATTTTGATATCAGTTTCTCTTGCTGAGCAAAAACTTTTAATTCTGATGTAGTCCCATTCATTTATCTTTGCCTTCACTTCTCTTGCCATTGGAGTCAAGTTCATAAAATGTTCTTTAAAACCCAGGTCCATGATTTTAGTACCTATGTCTTCTTCTATGTACTTTATTGTTTCAGGTCTTATATTTAGGTCTTTGATCCATTTTGAATTAATTTTAGTACACGGGGACAGGCTGTAGTCGAGTTTCATTCTTTTGCATGTGGCTTTCCAGTTTTCCCAGCACCATTTGTTGAAGAGGCTTTCTTTTCTCCATTGTGTGTTGTTGGCCCCTTTATCAAAGATTATTTGACCATATATATGTGGTTTTATTTCTGGGCTTTCTATTCTGTTCCATTGGTCTGAGTGTCTATTTTTCTGCCAATACCATGCTGTTTTGATTATCGTGGCCCTATAATATAGTTTAAAGTCAGGTATTGTAATGCCCCCAGCTTCATTCTTTTTCCTTAGGATTGTTTTGGCTATTCGGGGTTTTTTATAGTTCCATATAAATCTGATGATTTTTTGTTCCATTTCTTTAAAAAATCTCATAGGGATTTTGATGGGAATTGCATTAAATTTGTATATTGCTTTGGGTAATATGGCCATTTTGATTATATTTATTCTTCCTATCCAAGAACAAGGAATATTTTTCCATCTCATTGTATCTTTTTCGATTTCCCTTAACAATGCTTTGTAATTTTCATTATATAGGTCCTTTACGTTCTTTGTTATGTTTATTCCTAGGTATTTTATTTTTTTTGTTGCAATCGTGAAGGGGATTATTTTTTTGAGTTCGTTTTCTAATATTTCATTGTTGGCATATAGAAAGGCTATGGACTTTTGTATGTTAATTTTGTATCCTGCGACCTTACTGTATTGGTTTATTGTTTCTAATAATCTTTTTGTGGAGTCCTTCGGGTTTTCGATGTATAGGATCATATCATCAGCAAAAAGTGATAGCTTTACTTCTTCTTTTCCGATATGGATGCCTTTTATTTCTTTGTCTTGTCTGATTGCTCTGGCCAGAACTTCTAGCACCACGTTGAATAAGAGTGGAGAGAGTGGACAACCCTGTCTTGTTCCTGATTTAAGGTAGAAAGTCCTCAGTTTTATGCCGTTTAATAGGATGTTGGCTGATGGTTTATCATATATGGCCTTTATCATGTTGAGATATTTTCCTTCTATACCCATTTTGTTGAGAGTCTTAAACATAAAATTGTGTTGTATTTTATCAAAAGCCTTTTCTGCATCTATTGATAAGATCATGTGGTTTTTGTTCTTTGTTTTGTTGATATGGTGTATTACGTTAACCGTTTTGCCTATGTTGAACCATCCTTGAGATTCTGGGATGAATCCCACTTGATCATGATGTATTATTTTTTTAATATGTTGTTGTATTCGGTTTGCCAGTATTTTGTTTAGTATTTTAGCATCTGTATTCATTAGAGATATTGGTCTGTAGTTTTCTTTCTTTGTGCCATCCTTGCCAGGTTTTGGTATGAGGGTTATGTTGGCCTCATAAAATGTGTTTGGAAGTATTGCTTCTTCTTCAATTTTTTGGAAGACTTTGAGTAGAATAGGAACCAAGTCTTCTTTGAATGTTTGATAGAATTCACTAGTATAACCGTCTGGGCCTGGACTTTTATTTTTGGGGAGATTTTTAATAGTTTTTTCTATTTCCTCCCTGCTGATTGGTCTGTTTAGGCTTTCTGCTTCTTCATGACTCAGTCTAGGAAGGTTGTATTGTTCTAGGAATTTATTCATTTCTTCTAGATTGTTGTATTTGGTGGCATATAATTTTTCATAGTATTCTACAATAATTCTTTGTATTTCTATGATGTCTGTGGTGATCTCTCCTCTTTCATTTTGGATTTTATTTATTTGAGTCCTGTGTCTTTTTTCCTTGGTGAGTCTTGCCAAGGGTTTGTCAATTTTGTTGATCTTTTCAAAGAACCAGCTCCTTGTTTTATTGATTTTTTCTATAGTTTTTCTGTTCTCTATTTCATTTATTTCTGCTCTGATTTTTATTATCTCCTTTCTTCGGCTGGTTTTGGGTTGTCTTTGTTCTTCTTTTTCTAGTTCCTTAAGGTGTGAAGTTAAATGGTTTACTTCGGCTCTCTCTTGTTTGTTCATATAGGCCTGAAGTGATATGAACTTTCCTCTTATTACTGCTTTTGCTGCATCCCAGAGATTCTGATATGTCGTATTTTCATTTTCATTTGTCTGTATAAATCTTTAGATTTCTGCACTTATTTCTTCTTTGACCCATTCATTTTTTAGAAGTATGTTGTTTAGTTTCCACATTTTTGTGGGTTTTTCCCCCTCTTTTTTGCAGTTAAATTCTAGTTTCAAGGCTTTATGATCAGAAAATATGCTTGGTACAATTTCAATTTTTCTAAATTTGCTGATATTGTCTTTGTGGCCCAACATATGGTCAATTCTTGAGAATGTTCCATGTACACTAGAGAAAAATGTATACTCTGTCGCTTTGGGATGAAGTGTCCTGTAGATGTCTATCATATCCAGGTGTTCTAGTATTTCGTTTAAGGCCACTATATCTTTATTGATTCTCTGTTTGGATGACCGATCTAGAGCCGTCAGCGGTGTATTGAGGTCTCCAAGTATGATTGTATTTTTGTTAGTTTTTGTTTTAAGGTCAATAAGTAGCTGTCTTATATATTTTGGTGCTCCTTGGTTTGGTGCATATATATTAAGGATTGTTATGTCTTCTTGATTCAACTTCCCCTTAATCATTATGAAATGACCATTTTTGTCTCTGAGTACTTTTTCTGTCTTGTAGTCAGCATTATTAGATATGAGTATTGCTACACCTGCTTTTTTTTGGGTGTTGTTTGCTTGGAGTATTGTTTTCCAGCCTTTCACTTTGCATTTGTTTTTATCCTTGTTGCTTAGATGTGTTTCTTGTAGGCAGCATATAGTTGGATTTTCTTTTTTAATCCATTCTGCTACTCTGTGTCTTTTTATTGGTAAGTTTAATCCATTTACATTTAGTGTAATTATTGACACTTGTGGGTTCCCTACTGCCATTTTATAAATTGCTTTCTGTTAGTTTTGTATCTAGTTTGATTCTTCTCTTTTGTTTTTCTATCATTTGTTTTTGTTTGTTTGTGTTCCATACTTCTTTCCTCTGTTGCTACCTTTTTTAAGTCAAGTGTTTTTGTGGTGGTTTTTTTAAGGGTGGTTACCATTAAGTAATGAAAAGGGTACCTACCATATTCATTGTAGTACCCTATCTTATAAGTATTTCTGCACTTCATCATCCTTTGCTACTGTTAATCTCCATCCTCTCCCCCCTTTTATTCCTTTGTTGTCACAGTTTAAGTTTGGTTTTATTGTGTTCTTGGTGGAGCTGTTACTTGTGGTGTTGTTTTCTTTTGTTCTTTGAACCTGGTTGGAAAACCCCCCTTAGTATTTCCTGGAGTGGGGGCTTTCTGTTGATAAATTCTCTCATCTTTTCTGTATTTGTGAATGTTTTTATATCTCCTTCATACTTGAAGGATAGCTTTGATGGGTATAGTATTCTTGGCTGAAAGTTCCTCTCTTTCAGGGCTTTAAATATTGGGGTCCACTCTCTTCTAGCTTGTAGAGTTTCTGCTGAGAAATCTGATGATAATCTAATAGGCCTTCCTTTATATGTTGTACTCTTCTTTTCCCTGGCTGCCTTGAGAATTTTTTCTTTGTCATTGGTTTGTGTCATCTTTATTATGATGTGCCTTGGAGTGGGTTTGTTGGGGTTAAGAAAACTTGGTGTTCTGTTTGCTTCTTGAATTTGAGGCTTTAGTTCCTTCCACAGGCTTGGGAAGTTCTCGTCTATTATTTGTTTGAGTATATTCTCCATTCCATTTTCTTTCTCTTCTCCCTCTGATATACCTATTATTCTTATGTTATTCTTTCTGATGGAGTCAGACAATTCCTGTAGGGCTTTCTCATTTTTTATTATTTTTGAGTCTCTTTCTTCTTCTCTCTGTTGTGCCTCAAGTTGTTTGTCTTCTATTTCACTAATCCTATCTTCAATCTGGGCTGTTCTGTTAGCTAAGCTTGTTATCTCGTTTTTCAGCTCGTGAATTGAGTTTTTCATTTCTGTTTGATTTGTTTTTATAGTTTCAATTTCCTTGGTAATATATTCTTTGTGTTCATTGAGCTGTTTTCTGATCTCCCTATATTGCCTTTCTGTGTTTTCTTGTATATCTCTGAGTATTTTTAAGATTTCTATTTTAAATTCTCTGTCATTTAGCTCCAAGGCTTCCAATATGTTAAGTCTTTTCTCCATAGATTTTTCCACATCTATTTGTGTTACCTCTCTTTCTTTTGTATCCATAATATTCGATTTCCTCTTTCTTATCGGCATCTGAGGGTGGTCTTATTGATAGCACTAATTAGAGTTAATAAAGAGTAAAAAGAAAAAAAAAAAAAAAAAAGGGTAAAACACCCCACAAAAAAAAAACAGTAATAATTTATTATTTCCCCCTTTTTTTCTCTCTTCTCTTTCCCTCCTCTCCCCTCCTCAGGGAAATATCGTGCCTATAATGGAGGGCCTGATTTGGGGTGAAGAGTTCAAGGGGCAAAAAAAGGGAGTAGGGATCTACTAAATGCAAAAAAAAAAAAAAAAAAAAGAAGAAAATCTTAGACAAGCATAAGATGATTTGCTTGTAAGTGATGGTCAACTAAGAGATATACTGAGAGGGATAAGAGGGAATCAGAAAAAAGGACCAAAAAAGAATAATAAAGAAGAAAAAATAAAATTAATAAGTAAAAATCTGTTGTATTAAGTGGAGCGAAGACTAAATACAATGGAGACCTTGGGTTGGGAGGACCCAAAATGCCACAAAAATAAACAAACAAGAGAAAAAAAAAATAAAAACAAAAGCAAAAAAGAGAAATAAAGCCAAAAAAAAGCCTTGAGTCCCAAATTAACTAATTTGTTCGTGATTGAGGATTATATGGGAGGAAAGTAAAATGAGAAAAGAAAAAACGAATAGAAAGGAAAAAATAAGAAAAAGAGAAAAACGAAGGAAGAAATAAAATAGGAGGAGAAAAAAACAAAATAAAGCAAGACAAAAAAAAACAAAAGAGGAGAGAGTGAGAGTTAAGTGTTTTGGAGTATAACCTTAAAGGAGGGTGAGGATGAAGAAGAAAAATAAAATGCAACACTCATGGGTAGTGTAGTTCAAGAAAGGGGAAGCATAAGATGGGCAGAGAATAGAGGACCGAGGTGGAGGAAATAAAGGCAAAAAGATAGAAGAAACAAACAACAACAACAACAAAAAAAAATTAATGGATCAAGTTGTAAAGTCTGTGGGTTTTTCTTGATTTTGAGAGGTTAACTTCTTCCTTTTTCTTTTCTCTCCCTCTTCCTAGTCGGTGACTCTGTACCCCAGGCTCTGCCCCTGTGTCACTCTTAGGTAGGGATTTGCAGTTGATGGGATTCTATGGCAATGTCATATAATTGGCTTTAGTCTTGCTGGAAGTAAAGGCTTGTTGGCGTTTGCAGGGTCCAACGATGAGAGAGTTTGCTTTCCTGGATTCTCTCTCCTAGTCCCCCCTTTCTGAATTAGCAGCCTGGTGATCCAGCTATAAGGCTGCAACTGCTTCTGCCTGGGGAGTAAGAGGCTCAAAGAGCTGGGAAATCCCCATCTATCCCCACTCAGTGCAAGGCTTTGGGAAAGGCTCTGAGAGTCAGGGCCTCCAGTGTAATCAGGCGGGGGTGGGAGTCAATTGTTGTCAAGGTGACTGTTCAGCGCCTATCATTTAGTTGGACCTCTCAACCCAGGCTTTCCACACTTTGTAGCCTGTTTTTGCAGGGAAGAAGAGGCACTAGTCTCTGCTTACGACTAGTGTAGTATAGACCTTATTATCTGCCAAGTCCTTCTTGTTAGCGTTTATCCCTGAATATGGAGGCTCTATCAATCAGAAGTTGCCCCCGCCCCTTTAGCGAGAGGCACTAAAAAATATCACGCCTCTTGTCTTGGATCGCTGAACTGAGAGAGATCTTATCAATTAGAACCGAGGGTGCGCAGATTTTATGGGTTAAGCTAATTTCAGTGATTGGGTCGCAGCTGTGTTTCCGAAGGTATTTTAGGCTGCCTGCGCGCGCCCCTCCCCCAACGCTTGATTGTTAGCTTGAATGGCTGGGTGAGGTGCCCCGCCCACGGAGAGAATCTCCCAAGCCTCTCCCGCTCGCCCCGCCGCTGGCGGCTGGACAGCACCAGGCGCAGGATAATGGAGCCCCCTGGGTGTGCGGGCCAGTAGGGCGCCCTGGGCGCGTGGAATGCCCAAGGCACGCGTGCGAATGGGGCGCTCCGGGCACCGGTGGCCGGCGACCCCCACTCGCAGTGTGCGGGCCGCTGGGAACGTCAGCGGTGCTCAACCGGACCGGGCGCGCGCGCGGGGGCTCGTGGCGGCCGCTCGCGGTGGTGGTTCGCGGGGGCTCGCGGCAGCTCGAGGTGGCGGTTCGCGGGGGTTCACGGGGGCTCGCGGCGGCTCGCGGTCGGCCGCTCGCGGCGGCTTGTGGTTCCCAAGTATATGGGCTGACTCACCGCAGGCACACTCCCTGGCGGCTTGAATGAGCGTTGCTGCGGTAGCTTCCTCCACACCCTCGTCTCTCAGATTCAAGTGATAACAGTCCTTTTGCTTTCAGTTTGTGTGGAACTCCGGAATGCTCCGAGGATAAATTTTTCTGTTTCTAGTTGATAAATTTGTTGTGATTTAGGGGAGAGCTGTCGGTCGCGCTTCTCACGGCGCCATTTCCGTGACGTCACTCCCCCATCTATTCTTGATGGATTTCATTTCCTGCTTTTGGGAGCTACCCAATGGTCTCCATGCGATAGCATTCAGTAGTCACTGCTCTTAGCTGACCTAACCCTTCAGCAACACACTTTCAACACAACTAACTTGCTCCTCTTGAAAGAGTCTCAGCTCTTGGTCTCTGTGACACCGCATTCTCCCATTTTTTTCTTCAAATTCCCTGATTTCTTTTCCTTTTCTGTGGCTGTCTCCTTCTCCACTCAATAGCTAAACAGGAGCTCTCCAGACTTGAAATTGGGCACCTTCTCCTTCTCCATCCATTAAGACCATGGTATTCCTTTAGATCTCCTAGGGAGAAATAATAGATCTTATGGAATTCTCACATTTGAGCTTGTGTGTTAGCTGTTTCCCCAGCCCGAAACACCCCTGCCCCTCTGCATAACTCATTCTTTGCGAGTCAGATTCCTTTGTGTCATTCAGCTATGACTTTAAATGTCACCTCCTCAGAGAGACTCTCTCTGACAACCTGATTGTAAGTCGCTAGCTGCCAACCTACTCTCCAACCGAGCACACCATTTTCACTCTGCGCTGTGTTTCTGATTTTCTGATTTTTTTTATTTGTTCTCTTACTTTCTATTTACTCCAGAAAGAATATAAATCCCCATGTCAGTACAGACTTTATCTGTCTCGTTAGGCAATCAATCAATCAACCAACCAATTTTAAAACATTTTGCCATATATAGTTTGCATTGATGTACACTGTATATATATTAAGCTATGTGCAACTATAGTGCAGGTTACTGGCATTTCCACCCAAAAATGAATAGTCCAGGGGAGACCAGCAAGCACTCTAACTTGGAATTTTGTATTCTATACCCTAGAGAAGTTCTGGCTAATAGAATTATAATATAAACCACATATTTAATACTAATTTTGCTAACAGCCACCATTAAAAAGTTAAGAAATGAATGAAATTAATTTTTGTAATATATTTTACTTAACCCAATATATACAAAATATTATTTTAATGTATAACCAATATAAAATTACTAAAATATTTTGTTTTATTGTTTTTTTGGGGGGGTTGTTTGTTTTGTACAAAGTCTTCCAATCTGGTGTGCATCTTACAGACCACCTCAGTCTGGCTCAGCTGGAGGGCTCCCTAGCCCCATGTGGCTAATGACTAACATATTGGAAAGTACAGTTTTAGAGCATTTACCATAAGTGCTTCTAGTACCTAGATCTTGATCAATACTCTCAATTGTGCAAATCAGCATAGGAAGTGTCCAACATTGTTTTCATTGGTGAAACTGATGGCTTCTTAAATAGCAAGTGAATATTTAAAGTGAACTTTTATGAGTGACATTAAAGTATTAAAGAAATGTGGAGTGGTTCAACTGTTTATGAGACACTTCTTTCTCACTCTTGCATGCACAGGGCATAAGAATTAGGAGGCCTATAATTTGCATGTGCAGAGATGACAGGAGAGACTGAATTCCTAAATGATCCCAAGTCCAGCCATTGGTTTAGGAAGATTTATGGTGGTCTGATGCCAACTTTAAGGCTGATGGAATCCTGCCTCTACAATGTGGGTCCGTCTGCCTGAACTGAAACTCTCGTGCAAGTGGTGGTCTGAGCACACAATGTACCTAAAATATGCGGAGCTGCCACAACATTTAACCAACAGGCAGGAACTGCTTTGTGCTTGCTTACTAACAATTATTTTTTATTGCGGTATAATTGACATGTAACGTTATATTAGTTTCAGGTGTACAAACATAATGATTCAACATTTGTATGCAATCTGAAGTGGTCAGCACAATAAATCTAGTTAACATCCATCATCACACAGGGTTACAATTTTTCTTCTCCTGATGAGGACTTTAAGATCTACCCTCTTAGCAACTTTCAATCTGCAATACAGTATTATTAACTATAGTCACCATACTGTACGTGACTTCTCAGAGACCTGGAAGTTTGGACCGTTTACTCCCTTCACCCCTTTCACCCGCCTCCAATGCCAACCTCTGGCTACAACCAGTCTGATATATATATATATTTTTTAGATTCCACATAAAAGAAATTTCTTTAATAGATGCTGTATGTTTGGCAGATTTTTTTCTGAGTCTTGCTTTCATGGTAGTATTTAAGACCGGGAGTACCCAACTCTCACTTGCCTCAAGCCTCTTCAGCAGCAATTACTTAGCATGTTGAATTTAAACATTGTGTATTACCAGTGGGCTTTGGTCAGTTCACAGCATCTGCCAATCCTCAAGCCAAACCTCATGTTAGCTATTAACTCGCAGCTCCGACTCGACCGCCTCCCTAGGTGGCCTTCAACTACCTTCCCTTTAGCTCCACTGCACCTTCCCAAAGGTCTGCATTGCAGTTATTATGTTTATGTATGTCTGAATATCATGTCATAATTATTTTTATGTGTGTGGACCTCCCCACACTGTTAACTCCTCCAAGGGCAGGGGTCCTATCTTTTAATCTTTGTATAACTAGCTAACTCAAATCAATACTTTGCTGTCAATGTGCATTCAGTAATCACTTGCCGGATGACTGAACTACTGAACCACAGAATATATTCCATTTAATGCAAAGAAAAGGCTCAACATGGAATGGAGACACAAGATGTGTCCTGCCTCAGTGCCTTGTAATCGAGGTAATGCAATCAGCAGACAAAACAGGGATCCAAGATGGCGTGAGGTGACAGAAAATGGCAAAAGTTGGTAGCAGTTTTCTTAATTTCTCCATTAAGGAGAGTGGTATGTTTTTTATTTTTGTTTTTTAATCCATCATCTGACTTCATTTAGCTAATTCAGTCTTCCATTTTTGGATTGATTAACTGTGGATCCTGGCTATAATTGTCTTTATTAGCTTCATAATGACTTTGTCAGGTTTAAGGGTCATTAATTGCTTAATAATGTTTTGCAAATTTGACAAACAGATGCAGAATATTCCCCTTAATTCAAAATTTGATCTAAAAATTAATTATATTACCTTTTTTTTTGCTTCAGGGTTTGCACATTTTCACATCAAAAGGAACTCTTTATCTTAAATGAAGCAATTTTTACAACCATCCTCTGAATATTTAAGATGGGCATGTGCTCTTTTAATCTAGGCAATTATATCTGTGGTTTGGAATTAGCTTTTCTTTTTTGGAAGTGCTGGTTGCCTTCAGCACTTTGCTGTCCCTGTGTCTTCTGTATCGACTCACAGTTTGATGTCCATGCCATTTAGCTTCTAATTCCCTCCTGAGCTATAAAGCCAAACCTTTCAAAGATTTTGTCTCAAGCTTTCACTTTCAGAAAAGTGAACATTCTGTAGCTTTTTAAAAATTATTCTTTTTTTTTTTCATTTTTACAGTCATGTCTACACTCCCCTGAAGGAAATTCTCTTGCTTCACTCATTCCTAGTACTTTAGTAGCCACTCTGATTTGAGGTTAGAAATAGACTTCCAGTTCCAGAAGAAGAATGGAGAGAAGACAAGACAGCTCATCAGGAGGCCATTGGAAGTGTTGGCCTCCAACAGGGAGCCTTTGATCAGCTATTAGAAGCCCTGGGGCAAGGCGATCCTTCCCATCGTGACACTGGGGCTAGTCTGTGAGTAAGGAGCATATGATTCCTTAAGAAGTATAGATCAGGAAACTTGATGAAATTGCTCTAATGTGTAAATCCAGGAACCCACAAAGCACAAGGAGAGAGGGAGAGAGAGAGATGACTAGCAAAATGCAAAAAAATCATGTTTATTCAAAAAGAAGCAAAATGTGAGTGGCAACTGTAATGATTCACCATTTTTATCATGTTCTGTACATTGATTAGAATTTAAAATAAAGAGTAGCTGGATTTTATTTAGTGGTTGGAAGGTTCAGCTTCTGCAGGTCTTAAGAGTCTAGCTCCTAGTGATAAAAGAATCACAGGATCTTAGTGCTGGGATAACCCAGAAATGGCAGCTAATTATTTAGGCCAGTGGTCAGCAAACTGGGATCCCGTGGAGGGAAATGCCTCAGGGACTCCAAATGCTTGACTTTAACTGTATTTTTAAAATATTTGTAAACATTAAAAACCCAAGGCTTTAAAAAAAGTACACGTGCATCTGTGCAATATGCCAAATTTCACACATTGGGAACCAGTGATGCAGTAATGTGAGCTGTAAGTTAACACAATAATCCAAACTGCAAAGTAAGAATAGTTACCATATATTATGTGCTTATATGTACTAGGAACAATCCTAACTAATTGACTAAGAGTCAATTGACTAATAACTATTTGACTATTTATTATTTAATCATAAGTCATTTAATAATATTGTCTCTCTCATAGTGTTTTTATGACAATTAAATGAAAAGAGGAACATCAACTACTGAGATAGTACTTGTACATAGTAAGCATTCATGTACACTATTATTAATTCTCACAAACATTCCTGAGGGGGTATGCCTACTCCTGTTATATTATCTGTAATCCACTTTAAAATATTGTAATGTAGTGTGTGTTAAACTTCGTCTTTATCCTGGGTAGTCAGTTAACATCTGTAGTTCCTTAAATAAAAATATACAACGCAGAGGGTTAGTTGGCATTTGAAAAACTCTAATGCAGAACTCAAACTCCACTGCTTTTATTTCTGATCAACACCAGAAGCTTTTCAATTTCATAATAAATTTTAGAAATAACATTTCATTAGAGAAATGAATAGTGTTCAAGAATGAGCTGACTAGAAATATTGAGTAGGCACTCCTGCCCTTGAATGACTAGGCAATAAGAAACTAGCTAGCCCGATACCCTACACCATTTGAATGGTAACTGGTTCTTAGGATTTTAGAACTTCTGGGTGTAGCTTCCTAATGGAGGATTCTGTCACCTGACTGACTAGAAGGTTGGCTGAGACCTGCTGCCAGCATACTGCTGTACCTGCTTGAAGTGAACCTTTCATGCAAGGTGCTTTCAAAGTATCTAAAAGTACAGAGAGATAGCGCCTATCTAAGCTTCCATAAAAGGAGACTGAATGTCTACTTGATAATTGCTTGTATATATGGCAGAACTGTCCCTATAACATACTTCCTGTGTCCAGGATGCTGTAGGAGAGATTTACTTCTATAAGACGTTACCTCTATCTTCTCAAAAGAACTTAGTAATTACAAACAACCATATTGGCTTGGTCAGTTCATGATCTTCATTTGTCAAACTGAGGCTGAAAGAGGTTGAGAACGGTGCCCAGGGTCCAGTTACTATTTCGTAGTGGCACTGAGCTACTTCATTGTCAAAGCCTATGCTCCTAGCTGATGTATTCTGTCTTTCAGAAAGAGAACTCGTTGAGTGAGTAACTGCCATGTGATGATCATATCACATCACAGATTTTTTTTAGCAGTTTCTGTCAGCCTTGGGTACTTCTTGTCTGACTTCTGTATTAGGATAAGGCAGGCATGTGGTTGGTAGATACTGTTAATGATTCAGACTTCAAACAAAGTGTCCTGATCTTCTCTCCAGCTTCTGAATTAGTCCAACTGAAGAGTATCCAGAGATACCATGGAGAACAGTGAAAACAGTACCATTTACAATAAATACTGTGCACCAAAAACAAAATAAAAATATAATTTGGGTGGTAAGGCTGATATTAAGTGACATCTGTCATTCATAACTTCAGATATCAATTTTTCATCTTTGACAAACAGACTAGTTCTCAAGGATGACTTTATAACAAGTAGATCTAACATATTATGCATCTGAAAGTTTGAAATAATAGCACACATCTGGACTCAAATCCAAGTGTTGATTATTCCAGCTGTGAGAATCAGTAAATAAGTTAACTTTTCTGAGCTTTTATTTAGTACTCTATAAAAGGGATACTGCTACAAAATTGCAAAGATTCCTATGAAGATTAAGTAAACTAAACTATGTGAAGCATCTAGCCTAGTACTGGTGCATGGCTTCAATAAACAAAAGCCTCAATTTTTTTTACTCTTGTTGTTATCATTATCATCCAGCCCCATGTTTCATGTTTCACCTAAAGCAAGAATATCCTCTCCACCAATCTTGGCCTGTAATCACAAAGCTTCCTTGAATGCTTCCAGTGACAGGAAGATTACTACTTTATACTCCATTGAGTCCACAACTATCCCTGGAAAATTCTCACCTGCTGGTTCTAGTTCTGCCTCCTGAACCAGATGTCTACTCCTTCCATCCACAAAACATTCCTTTAGCTATTCAAAAAGAGAACTTCAAAGGAGATGGAATGGTCTTGCCTGATTACGTAAAGCAGGTTACATAGAAATTGCCTGACCTAATCCAGCTTCCCAACTAGCCAAGTTGAATGACTGTATACCAATAACCAGAGCTTAGAAAATACTATGTGCTATAACCTAGGTGGTGACAGGCTTACTGGGGAGGGCAGTTTGAAAAGTCTGGGAAATCCATCTTTCTTTTGTGACTTGGAGACCTTTTGCCTTCAAGAGTCTCAAATAAATGCAATACTTGACATTCTAATAATTTCTGCTATATGTTATAGTCTTTTATGGGCTAGGCACACATTTTCCCATTACCCCCATTTCATAAATGAAGAATTGATGCTTAGAGAGGTGAAATACTTGCACGAAGATATGCGTGTAGTACTGGAGCTAGGCTTCCAACCCACTCTTGTTGAATTGAAGCCCATGTTCTTATCTCCCCAGCAACGAGCCACTTCAACAGTCTTAGTGATGTTTCCTGTGGCTCATTTCAGCACGCAAGAGTAGAAAGCTGCCTCAGAGTTGTTACTTTCCAAGTATGCCAAATATTAACATTTTGACCAGTACATTTAGCAGACCTGAAGTTTTAACTGAATTTATTTTTCTATTTTAAAATATGGCAAAGAATTTGTAAAAACATTATTTCTTCCTCAGGGGCTCAAAAATCAAATTTCCATTTGGGATAAAAAAGATAATGTGATTTATAAGATATTTTTATAATTCCTGAGTTGGCACCCAGGCGCAAATTTGCTCAAACTACCACTCAACACCTGAAACTTCTCTGGTGGTTGTCAGGTAACACATTTGCCTCCTTGAACACTTGCCTTCTAAGCATAAAAAGAAAAAGAAATGTTGGAGACCTTAAATACTTGTACTGTTTCAGTAGTTCTTGTTTTTAGAAGGAAATGCAGCAGAGTATGGTGGTTTGTAAAATGAAAGATTTGGATCAAATGACTTGATAGTTTCTTGATGCTATGGCAAGGATAAAGTTGGGCCCCTACGTCACGTCACATACAAAAGTTAACCTGAAATAGTTCAACCATCTAAATACAAGAGGTAAAAACCATAAAACTCTTAGGATAAATCTTCATGATGTTGGATTCAGCAATGGTTATTAAACTATAACAACAAAAGTACAAGCAATAGCCCTGGCCAGTTGACTCAGTGGTAGAGTGTCAGCCCAGTATGTGGAAGTCCTGGGTTCAATTCCCAGTCAGGGCACACAGGAGAAGCACGCCCATCTGCTTCTTCTTCATCCTTCTCCCTCTCCTTTCTCTCTATCTCTCTCTTCCTCTGTTGCAGCCAAGGCTCCACTGGAGCAAAGTTGGCCCAGGGGCTGAGGATGGCTCCATGGCCTCTGCCTCAGGGGCTAGAATGGCTTTGGTCGCAACAGAGCAATGCCCCAGATGGGCAGGACATCGCCCCCTGGTGGGCATGCTGGGTGTAGGGTGCATGCGGGAGTCTGTCTGACTGCCTCCCTGCATCTAACTTTGGAAAAATACAAAACAAAAAAAGTACAAGCAGTAGCAACAAAAAAGATAAATTGGACTTCATTGAAATTAATAACCTTTGTGCATAGAAGAACACTATCAAGAAGGTAGAAACACAACTACAGAATAAAAGAAAGTATTTGCAAATCATATGTCTGATAAAAACTTAGTATCCAGAATATGTAAAGAACTATTAGAGTTCAACAACAAATAAACAATCCAATTCAAAAATGGGAAAATGACATGGATAGCCATTTCTCTAAAGAAGATACACAATTGGCTGATAAACATATGGAAAGAAACTGAATGAGATTTGTCAGTAGAGAAATGCAAATCAAAATCACAATGAGATACCACTTTATACCTACAGGGGGTCCTAGAACAGTGCTGTAACCTGAATATTGGTGTAAGTCAAAACAGATGCTAGCCTAACACAAACAGAACACTTCCAGCTTTAACAGTTCAAAATGGCGTAGGTAAGCATACTGGGGGACACCAACTCCCTCACTCATATGCTGCATTACTACGTATTCCGCTGCACACAACCAAACTAGCTTGCCCCCGTAGCCCCTAAATACAACACTAATGGCATAAGCCAAAACACTCATGTCTCATTTTTTAAAAAGTTTTTAAGGGAATGAGCAACGTAAACTTGAAACGCCATATGTCAAGACTGTAGTAACCTGAGAAGCCCCTACACTTTAATAGCTATGGTAATAATAATTTGTAAAAAGTGTTACTGAGAATGTGGAGAAATTAGAACCTTTGAAAATTGCTGGTAGGAATGTAAAATGGTTTTGTTGCCATGGGAAACAGTTTGGCAGTTCCTCAAAAGTTAAACAGAGAATTACCATATGATCCAACAATTTCATCCCTAGGTACACAGCCAAGGGAATTGAAAAGAGGTACTCAGATATATGTACATACATTTTCATACCGGCATTATTCATGGCAGCCAAAAGGCGGAGGCAACTCAAATGTCTATCAAGGGATAACCATCCCCTAATGATAAATTCTGGTACTGGCATACAATAGAATGCAACAGGTAAACAAATTGTGGCATATCATAAATGAAATATTATTCAGCCATAAAAAGGAATAAAGTTCTGATGCATGCTACAACATGGATGAGCTTTGAAACTTTACATTAAGTGAATGCATGATGCAAAAGGTAATACATTGTGTGACTCTATAAATATCCAGAATAGGCAAATCCATAGAGATAGAAAGTGGAGAGGTGGTGGCCAGGAGCTTGGGGAGGCACTAAGTCAGAATAACTACTTAATGAGCACATACAGAGCTTCCTTTTGGGGTGATGAAAATGCTTTGCAACTAGATAGGGGTGGTGGTTGCATGATATTGTGAGTGTACTGCCACTTAATTGTTTGTTTTTAAGATGTTTAATTACATGTTATGTGAATTTTACCTCAGAAAAATGTTTTTAGTAGTTCTGAAATTCTGTGAACATAACAAAAATAATAAAGCCATGTACACATCGTGAAATGAAGATAGAAAATGAAAGGAATGGGGGTTATTACATAAAATGAACAATACCACAACTCTAAAAAAAGCCAGGGGTCCCCTGGCCTAGATTATAAACTTTCAGTGGTGCGAGATCTGTTTGCGTCAAACTCCTAATGCTTACATTTGTATCAGAAACAGTTTGGCTAATGTTTTCAGGCAAGGAGTAGAGTCTTTAAGTTTCTAATAGTCTGTAAATAGTCTGTAAATCATATGCAATGAACTTAAAAATAACCCACCATCTTTTATGGCTGTCTTTCTAGATAGGCATGGAAAACAATATGCTGTATTCAAGGCATCAAAGAAGTATCATCACAAGTATGTAAATGACCCAAGGTTTATTAATTTTTTTAAACCATTCACAGTGTTAGCAGAGTAAGCATTTATTCTTTGTGACAACCCCTCAGGGCTGATGCCATGGTCCTGACACTTTAGCATGCTTGTTACTGCTCTTCTGCATCCTACATTTCAAAAAGAAGGAAGTGGAAGTTTGGAAGCTAATAATAGTGTCATCTCATTGGCAGGGGCTGGAAGGAAGCCTGCTCTCGGAAAAACCGTAACACTGGCTGCCTGGAGGCATCCACGAGGGAAATGGAGGAAGAAATGGGGCAGGAAGGACCACAGTGTCAATGCTACAGGAAGGCAGGGACAATGAGAGCATGGGAGCCTAACATCCAGTGTGTGAGATTAAAAAAGAGAGAGAGAAAAAAATATGAGAGCCAAAGACAGGAAGCTCAGAACCAGATCATGGAGAGTGGGCCGTCCAAAACTAGTCAAGGAATTTAGCGGCATTCCTATCATTTAACACGGTAGCTTCCCCTCTGGGGACCCATCTTAAGGAAATGATCCTATTGAGAATACATCTTTTATTTGAGACGATCTAACTTTAGCAATGTGAGGAGCAACAGTTAAGTAAAGTATTGACCACACTTTGACCAAATAGCCATTAGAAAGAGTGTGGTCACTAGAGTTCTTAATAATGTGGGAAATTCTGATGTTATAACTATACAATAAGGTATTTCTTCTTTTTATGAAAATGAAAATATTAATTTGGGAGAATACGAAAAAATATCAAAAATAGAATAATTTATAATCCCATATCTAGAGGTAATCCTAGCTGTATTGTGATTGAATTGAATTCCTCCTGGTCTTTTAAATATAAGTAAGCCTACACATGCATATTTATAGATATGAATTTCATATCTACAGAGTATTCAAAAAGATTAACTTAACTAAAACAGGTGAAAAAGTTGCAAAATCATATATATATGAATATATATATATATATCTATATATGAATGACATCAGATTAAGTATGTAAAACAAAGTGGAAATTTAGAAAAAAAACTATAAAGAAATACACTATTAGGAATGTCCGTATGGTAGACTGGGGAGGGTTCTCCATTCTCATTCCTCAGTAGTTTGGACGTTTCTCTGCTTCCTTGATAGGACTGATTGCAGGTCCTCTAAGGCTGGAAATGCTGGGGGTATTGGGAAAGAGATTGGCATGGGAGGGATGGCTGACTCCCATCCTGAGATGCCACCCGAGAGGATGGGGGCTTGGTGTCACAGGAGCAGGCAGGCTGTCTTACTCCCATGGCTGCAGTGGGACCAGGCAGGGGGGCCTGTCTGCCAGAGCCCCCGGGCCGCAGATGAGGAAACTACACCTTGGAAACCTGGAGTATGTTGGAAATCGAGTTTCCTGATTCTCTTCAGACTTAAGTAATAAAGCCTCATTTTAATGTCCTAGCCACCCTCAAGTCCCTTAGAGCCCCACCTCCTCCACATGTCCACCTGCCTCTCCCACACACAGTTCTAACCCCACTGGCAACTCTGAAGATTGGGATTTGCTTTTATTTAGGAAGCAACTGGTTTCCTTAAAGAGCATGTATTGCTTTTACCACGAGAAAAGTAATAAACTTTTGTTTAATGTTTAAATAAACCTGGTGAGGGATGTTTCGTAGGCTCACACCCAAGTTTTCACTAATGCTATTGAGAGTTTACACTGTCTAGAAAGAACTGCACCTTCCTCCCTGGCTTTATGCTTACTCTGGGTCCCTACAGCCCCGCCGAGGGGTCATGGCCAAGATCCAGGTCACCTAGGCATACTGAGGCAGCCTGACCACTCAGCTCCTTCATTATTGTGCAGAATTCTGTTTCGTTTGCTACCAAGTCCGTACAGAGAGCAGCCAGACCCCAAAAGTTTATTTTATCAGAATGAGCCCTATTCCCTGATAGCAGAATGTGTATTTGAGGATTATTGTTATTCTGCTCCTTGACCCTCTGTCCTTCCGTCTAAATAATCCCAGTTATTTCAAACTTTTTTTGTAAGCATTGTTGTTTCCAACCCTTTAATATCCTCACAATTCTACTCAGAACCTCTCCCAGTGTTCCTCATCCCTCTTTAATTACAGGGCTCAAACACAATATTCTAGGAAGTGCTTGAGCAGTGCTCAGTAAAATGGAAAGCTATCTCAAGATTTCTACATGCTGGGTTTATGCAGCCTTCTCAGGGTCACACCACACTGTCTTTTAAAGCAACTGCTTACAAACGCCTCGTGAACAGTTTATTATCTGCAAGGAGCAGAAGCCTGAGGAGGTGGGCATGGTGCGGGGCCCCTTGGGGTGGCACAGCTCAACCAGCCACCCTGGCAGCCAGCACCTGTGTGCACAAAGGAGAGCTCATAGGGCAGAGTTTGGCTCTGGGGGTCTGGGTCCCTTTTTGAGAACATTTGCAGCGTCAGAAACATCCTCTCCCACCAAACAGACTATCCCATAACCTTTCAAATTAAGGATCACTATCATTATTTGTACTTTGCCTAAATCTCTGTCGTGAAAATGTACTTCATTCAGGAATCTACATTTTAAATCCTGTGACTTCTAATTGAAGAATGAGAGACTTTATTCATTGTTGAGAGAATCTAAGCCCTGGACGGTTGGCTCAGTGGTAGAGCATTGGCCCAGCATGTGGATGTCCTGGGTTTGGTTTCTGGTCAGGGCACACAGGAGAAGCAACCATCTACTTCTCCACCCCCTCCCCCTCTTGCTTCTCTCTCTCTCTCTCTCTCTTTCTTCCCTTCCTGCAGCCATGGCTCGATTGGAGTGAGTTGGCCCTGGGCACTGAGGATGGCTCCATAGCATCTTCCTCAGGCCCTAATAAGAGCTCAGATTCTGACCAATGGAGCAACACCACAAATGATCAGAAAATCGCCCTCTAGTGGGCTTGCGGGGTAGATCCCGATCAGGGTGCATGTGGGAGTTTGTCTCTGCCTCCCCTCCTCTCACTGAATTAAAAACAAGAGAGAAAGCGAATCTGAAACAGTGGCAAGTAAATGGGCTATTTCTGTCTTTCTTCTTCTTGCCTTTGAGTCCATTAGTCAGACCGCCACTAATAGTAACCTTCTTTTTTTTTTTTTTTTTTTTTTTTCTGAAGCTGGAAACGGGGAGAGACAGTCAGACAGACTCCTGCATGCGCCCGACCGGGATCCACCTGGAAGGCCCACCAGGGGCAATGCTATGCCCACCAGGGGGCGATGCTCTGCCCCTCCGGGGTGTTGCTCTGTTGCGACCAGAGCCACTCTAGCGCCTGGGGCAGAGGCCACAGAGCCATCCCCAGCGCCCGGGCCATCTTTGCTCCAATGGAGCCTTGGCTGCGGGAGGGGAAGAGAGAGACAGAGAGGAAAGTGCGGCGGAGGGGTGGAGAAGCAAATGGGCGCTTCTCCTGTGTGCCCTGGCCAGGAATCGAACCCGGGACTTCTGCACGCCAGGCCGACGCTCTACCACTGAGCCAACCGGCCAGGGTCTAGTAACCTTCTTTATGTCACATATATCAGGGTGACTGAGAGAGAAAGGTTGCAGAGAAAAGTGTTTGATCCTGCTTTCTCCTTCCCTCCCCCCACCTTCCCTCTCTCCATTCTTTCCTTTCTTTTATTCATTCAACAAAAGCCTGTTGAATACACACTGTTCTCCTTCTAAGTTCTCAGCTAGGTTCTGGGTTAAAATAATAAAAAATAAACAGAGTCTCTACTTCAAATGCCTCATAATTTGGCATGAGAAGCCAGACATATGAAGAAAGACATGTAACAAAGTATTTAGGGACGATCCTGGATGCTCTGTGACAAAAAGGAGCATTCTACCCAGGAGTAGGAAGGAGCCCTGGACAGGCTTCCTAAGGAAGCTGAAGCTTTTTTTCACCTGTTCCTATACCTGATGGTTTCATTATATCTTGGTGTGGTTTTGCCTGAGCATCAGTGGACTAAAATATGTTACCTTATTATAAATTGTTTTCCAATGTGACCTGTGGTGGTGCAGTGAATAAAGTGTAGACCTGGAATGCTGAGGTCACAGGTTCAAAACTAGGGGCTTGCCCAATCAAAGCAGATACAAAAAGCAACAAGTTGATGCTTCCTGCTCCTCATCCCCCCCCCCTTTTTCCCGCTCTCTCTCCTCTCTCTAAAATCAATAAATAAAATCTTTAAAAAATAAAAATAAGCCTGACCGGGTGGTGGCATAGTAGATAGAGCATCAGACTGAGATGCAGAGGGCCCAGGATAGAAACCCTGAGGTTTTTGGCTTGAGCATGGGCTCACCAGCTTGAGTGTGGAGTCACTGGCTTTAGTGTGGGATCATAGACATGACCCCATGGTCGCTGGCTTGAAGCCCAAGGTCACTGGCTTGAACCCAAAGTCTCTAGCTTGAGCAAAGGGTCACTCACTCTGCTATAGCCCCCCGGTCAAGGCATATACAAGAAAGCAGTCAATGAACAACTAAGATGCCGCAACGAAGAATTAATGCTTCTCATCTCTCTCCGCCCCTGTCTATCTGTTTCTATCTATCCCTCTCTCTCTCTGTGTCTCTGTCAAAAAAAAAATTACTTTTTCTTTTATATTACATGACAGTATCATATTAATTAAAAAAACAAACCCTATGTGTGAAGGTGATTATATTAGCCATACATATCATTTCAAAATAATGAGGTACATGATATTTGTTTTGAAAACGGACTTTGGGTCTGCTATAGACTGCACATTTGTATACCCCACTGTCCACAGTTCCTAAATTGAAGCCTAATCCCTAACATGATGCTATTAGGAGGTGTGGCCCTTAGGAGGTGATTAGGTCATGCGGTGGAACACTCATGGTGGGATTAGCACCCTTATAGAATAGGCTTCAGAGAGCTCCCATCCCCCCTCTGCCATGTGCGGATATAGCGAGAAGGTGACTTGAAGTGAGCTCTCACCAGACACTGAATCAGCCAGAGCCTTGCTCTTGGACTTCTCAGCCTCCAGAACTTTGAGAAATAAACATCTGTTGTTTATAAACCACCCAGTCCCTGGTATTCTAGGTTGAGAGTCATTATTCTCGAATATTTTGCTGCTTTTACAACTTTTTTTTTCTGCTCACAACCTCAAAGTATCATCAGGAGTCTTGATTGCCAGCCCCCTTTATATTTTCCAAGCAGTCCTTCCCACCGTATGCCAGCACCCTTCTTTCATTCATCCTAAGGGGTGTTCCTTCCCAATGTCTGCTAAGGACACTCCTGACAAAGCTCCCTTTCTCAGACCTGAGCCTTCCTCTTTGTCTGTGGCATTGCCTTTTGGCCAGACGAGCAGTGAAACCCAAACCAGATAATGAAGCTGGCTTTGGGGAAGAGGTAAGGCCAGGGAAATTGTCAGGAAACACTGGTTTATCATCTCAACTTCCTAGAACAGCACTGGTCATATCCTGGTCTTAACAAACAAAATAATATCTGCACCCAGCACGGTGGCTGGCACATCCGTGTCTTTGTTTGTGTCAGAAAAGTGGGCTTCTTTAAGACAGACAGTTGCTGAAAGGCTTCTTCTGAGCTGATTGTGCTGAGCGTTCATCAGAGCCCCCTCTCCACCCTGCAGCCTGGACAGCTCCAATCTGAGCCTTTGGTGCACTTTTGGAGAATGATGACCATTTGGGGTTGGTCTGAGGGACATGGCTGACTTGCCACAGTAAGCACTATATACATTTATATATAAGTTTATAATCTATATATCAACCAATATATAAATGAACTGCAAATAAGTATCTTTATTGCTATACTTGCTATGTTATATTAAACTGAGTTTGCATCTCTTCTACTAAACAGAGCTCAAGAGGCAGGACCATTGTTATTCACATTGAATCTCCCATGTAGTTTTAGAGGGGCCGACTCCTCCTGGCTCAGTGGATGGTGTTGACTGACTGTCTGATGGCTAACTGAATGAATGAATGAAGGAGTGGATTCCTAGGGCAGAGCACTGCTCTCAGGATGCCATCTTCCCAGGTAGGACTTCTCTCAATATACCAAGCTTTAAAGTAGAGGAATTAACAGGAACAATAAGGTCCCCTGCCCTTCCTGGTAACACCTAAGGCTACCAACAGACCAAGAGGCTGTCTGGCTACCAACTGATGCTGTTAAATGAACAAAGAAGTCTGTGGTCTTTGGGGCTGCCAGTCTGGCACCTTGCAGGAAAGTGAAACCGAGTGTGAAACACACCTGTTCTCTGTGGCCTTTTAACTGGCGGGATTTAATTCCAAGGGGCAGGAGAGGTGGGAGGTCCAGGCTTTCAAAAAGCCAGAGGTTTAATTGTGTGGTAATGGTTGGATGTACGGAGTTAGGGGGCACCCCGGGCTGGGAAGGTTGCATATTCTGGCCTGTTGGCCTCTTTATTTCTCACTACTGTAAACCTTGTAAGAAGCCAGATGGCTCAGGCCTAAATGAAAACAAATTCGCTTTGGGAAGAGAAACCTTAGAGCATGCTTCTAGTGGGAGGCATTTTCAAACTCTGGGAGCTGTCCTTTGTTGCTCACATTTCAAAAGGTGAATTTTCAACTTCCAGCCAAGATAGTCAGGGCCTTTCAGAGTTGGAGGGTTTCAGCTCCCATCCTCCCTCCCCAACCAGAGTCCTCTCCATCCTCCAAATCCCACTGTGTCTTTTGGCCTCTGCACTGTTGCCATTATCCCTGTGCAAAGTGCCTCCTCCCTCTTCAGCTGCTTTGGTCAAAAGCATACCCCTTATTTAGGGGCCCACTGAAATGCTATCTCCTTCAAGATATCTTTAAAGTTCATTGTTCCACCTTCCTTCACTTCAAAATATTAAAATGCACATTAAGTATTTTTGCAGTAAAAATTTAAAATATAAACTTGTTTCTCAAATTACTATTAAAAATTTATTTAATTTACAACTGGCTATGATTTATTTAATTTACAACTGGCTATGTTTTTTTCAGCAAATCATTGTTTATAACTTAGGAATTCTGGTAAGGTAAGAAGTCTGCTGTAGAGATTGTTTTCAACCTATAATAAAGTTTCATGGATATTAAAATGAATTATTATTGAAGACAGTCATTTTAACTTTGACTTTGCAGTATTTATTTACATATTGGGGAACGTTTTTTTTCTTTCTAGTTCCCTATTCCCTTGAAAAGCTGGGAGACCCTGGGTTCTAGTTTATATCTTCTAAAGGGGACAGAACCTTGTCCCCAGCAGATGTACTCTCCTCCTGTGACCACCCGCTCTCTGAACCTCTTGTAGAGTACGATTTCTTAACGTCAAATTCTGCTCTCTATTATATATCCAGCTACCTGCTAGATACACATAACTGAACAAGATCAAACCAAACAAAAAGATGCCACAATTTTGAACTTGTAGAAAATAGAAATATGCTATGAAAAAATAGAAAACAAACATGTAAAGTTATAAGGAAACAGTTACAAATTCATCAAAATAGTTGCAGGTTTTTATGCTAGTAGAAGAGTACATAAATGGGAAGATATAGAAGACCTGAATAGCACAGTTACAGCTTGATGTAAAAATTTATAAAACTCTATGCTTAACAAACAAGGCTATACCTTCTTTATAAGTGTACACAGAGCAGGGTTTCTAGATGGGGTCATGCTCCTGTTGTCCTCTGACTGAGCTGCACAGATAGATGAAGGATTCACCCTGCTTAGTGCAGTAAGAATAGTGGAGGACAGCTGTTCCAGTGGTGTCTAAAAAGGTTTTGCAGGGAAGACTTGAAGGAATTCACTAGTCAAGGAGGTGAAGAAGGGAAGAGCATTTCAGTGAGTGGAACTAGCTCATATAGATCTAAAAAAGCTCCGGAAGGGGAAAGAGCAAGTATTTCTATGTGAATAGAATACAAGGAATGATGAGAAAGACACTGGGAATGTAAGAAGCAGAGGCCACAGTAGAGAAGTCTTGACAAGACAGCTCCAAGAGTATATAGTTCACCCGACAGAATAGCAGCTTCCAAACTGCTGATACATAGACATAGCCGGCACTCTACATATTTGCCATGTCTATTCGTCAACTGTATTTTTTAAACTTAATGTTCTTCTTTAAGTCAACAAACCCTAAAACTTTGGTATATTTGTTGAAAAAAAATTATATATCGCACTGTAAAGGAACACCCAATATCCTAGTCATTAACAGAAGTTAACTATAAAAATAAATACAATGAACTGTGCTGAGAGCATCCCATATTGCCCATCTCAATAAAACCATCAACTCTTGAGGTGCTTACCCTTCACGAGTTATTATTCACATTTTTAAAAATGGAGATTAATGTAAGGAAAGAAATATCTAATTGTAGAGTAACAGTGTCTCCAAAGCAGCTCATTTATTTAGATCACATAGCCAACCTTTCTTTTCACTAAGTGGTCCTATCCATATTGGCCAAATTACATCTCTCAGTCTACAGAATGAGATAATAATAAATACCCTCTTATTCAATAGGATTATGTGAGAACTCAATGGGTCTGTGTAGCAAAAGTTCTTTGGATCATAGTCTGATATTTATTGAGGGCTTATTGTACATAGAAAAGGCACTCTAATAAGTGTTTTACAGGCATTATTTTATTTAATTCTCATAGCAGCCTTATGAGGTAGGTAGTATTCTAGTTACCACTTTGCAGATGAGGAAGCAAAGACTCAGGAACAGGTTAAGTAAAATGCCCAAGATGGCACAGCTAACAAGTCAATGCTAGCACTTGTACTCAAACCTTCCTGGCCCTAAAATTCTCAATATTAATTCTAATAACACCTTTTGTTTGAATCGTTTATTTTCATTTCCCAGAGGTTTTCCTTTTCAGCAGATCCCATTTAGATGTAGGGGATTAGTGTTACTAATATCACCAGGGAGAAAAGAGAGAACTACATACCCAAATCTGATGACCACCAGTTGGCTGGATAATTAGTTTTATACTTTATTCAGTTTATTAAATTATTAAAGTCACCTCCTTTCAATCAGGAATTAAGAATATGCAATTAATTCAGACAAAAACCTCTTCACATGAAACAGTTAAACCTATCCGCCTCCTTGCCTAGAAGATGGTCTGTTTTTATGTAATGAACCTCAAGACATAGCTGGCTTATCTTCCTTTCCTTGTATCGAATGCTAGAAAGCACAAGGTAAAACTAGCCTTGACTCTACCAACAGTTTGTACACTGACCTTACTCCTAGTTTTCTTTTATTTTCTAACATTATCGACCCTTTGGCCCTATTGCCTCATCTATTGATTTGAGATAAGTCCTCCTTTTTTAAAATTTAAGATTAAGGTTTAATGTATATGTAAGTATTTTTACAACACTAAACTATTACTATTCCAGCAGAAATATAGACAGTCATATGTGTAATTACGTTCACTTATTGGAGGTTAACACTCCTTTCCGTTTTAATGAGTTTTCAGCTCCAAGTTTATGGTTCCACAGAAATGTTGGTGATTATTGTTGGAGCTAAATGCCTTCCTCCACTGGAAACCCCCCAGCTTTCCTTCTTCCTTTAAATCCAAGAGTCCAGGGTATTTGAATAGTAATCTGCTTAACTTCCTCCGTCTCATTGATTTTGTTGTGTATTTTTATAAGCGAATGAACATTCTTTTGAGAAGGTGGGATATAAAGACGGCAACTAATGACTTCATTAACAAAATGGCTCATCCCAAATCCATTTCCCAGTTCCTCCATCATTTCCTGGATTGGCTAATCCACAGGCAACTGTGCACAATGTCTAAAAAACCCCTTCGTTTTGGTTTTCTGAGCTGTCAAAGGACATAGTTTAATATCACTATGAGAAATGTAAAAGCCTAGTAAAGTCTAGGCTGTTGGTCTAGATTTTCTGAGACCTTAATTAAACACTTGTTTTATTTTTCTACAAGAGGCTCGCTTTGGAAGGGCCAGGGGCAGAGGACCAAAGAGGTTTGGGAGCTTCCCACCCACCTAACTGGAAGCAGAAGTTCTTTGCTGGCCTCAGATCCCATCCCTGTTTGCTAGAACAGAGACAACCAGGTGGCACCAGACCAGGGCCTGAGATATCTGCTGGGAGCACAGCCTGCCCCTGTACTGTTTGCCACACGGTTTCTACTGCGACCTAAGGAGTCCACTGACCTGCCCCTCTCTGCAGATGAGAGAGCGCCCCAGCAAACACGTAAGGTGCCCCAGGGCTCTTATTATTTTTAGTTAGTATTTTTAAACCCCAAGTGAGCTCAGGTCTGATTACCAGTGATGGCAGAGGCTATTAGATTAGCGGACTGTTGTGCTCACCTGATATTTGTCTGTGCCTCCGAGGAAGGGCAGGACCCGGGGCCCGTTAGAGAGAGACTGCTCCTCAGCTTCCCCCCTCTGCACTGTGTCTTTCCAGGGCAGAGAGGACTTGGCCAGGCAGGGAGCAGCCATTCGTCGGCTCTCTGCTGTAGTGTCATCTCCACCTCCACAGGCACTCTCAGAAATCCCTGCGGCCGTATTTCATGGTCTAAGACACTCCTGTGCTGGAGTGATGGGGAAGTGACCTGGGCTTGCGCCACGGCATCTGATACAAGGACCTCTCTCCATGGTCTCCTCTTTCCTTTATAAATGTCCTTCTTCACCCCATCAGGCTGATGGGCATCAAAGTCAAGTGTCTGGACTTATCCAACGTGGCTTCTAATGCTGGGGAAAAACATTGTCACACTTTTCAAGTCCTCTAATGCAGGGGTCTCAAACATTCTGGCCTCAGGTCCCCCTCCCACCCTTAAATGTAATTGAGGGTGCCAAAGAACTTGGGTTGATATGTGTCGATATGACTATGAGTATTGGTTATTTTAGGAATTAAACTAATTATTTTAAATATTTATTAATCTATTTAGGATAACAATAAAAACATATTATATGTTAACATAAATACAGTTTTATCAAAATAAATATTTTTAAAACTAAAATAAATGCGCTAAAGACAAGTTACATTGCTCTGCAGTCTTAGCTGGCATTGCATAGCTGCATCCCCACTCAGTCTGTTGTTGCTTTATCATATGTCATGCAGCTTAGAAAGCCCCACTGTGTGCTCATAAGAAAATGAGAGTGAAACAGGCAAATACTTCAGTATTACTATGAAAATGGCTTTGGCTGCAGATCCCCTGACTGGTAGTGTTAGCAGCCCCCTCCCTATGGGACCGGTACCACAATCAGGGGAGCCAGCAGCCTGACTCATGGAGGGCACGAGGCAGGGGCCCCTTGGTGCTCTAGGGCCTGCCTTTCCCCTCCCCACCCAGCACTGCTCTCAGTTTTCCAGTAGCTCTGAGGGACATGTTTGCCATTGGCCAGCAGTCCCTCCCCATGCTGAGCACATGGGGCCTCCCAGTCCACAGCTACTTGTGCTGGGCTTGGAACCCAACCCAACTCCTAAGTTGGACAGTGTCATCCATACATAAAAGAACACAGCCAAGATGGCAGTGTATATAAATGTGGTACTCACCTCCTCCCACAATCACATTAAAATTACAACTAAACTGCAGACCAACAATCATTCAGAACCACCTGATATCTAGCTGAATGGAAGTCCTACAACCAGTGCTTTAAAGAAGAAGCCACATTGAGACTGGTAGGAGGGGTAGAGACATGGAATGGGCTGGTCCCACACCCACATGGCAGATAAAAATCGGGAGGATATTTTGGCTATGGGGTTTTTCCCCAAGGAGCAAGGGGTCCCAGCCCCACACCAGGCTCCCCCCACCCAGGGTTTCAGTGCCAGGAGGAGAAGTCTTTATAACTTCTGGCTATAAAAAACAGTGGGGTTGTGGCTGTGCGAGACAGTGGGCTGCTGAAGTCCCAGGCAGCTCCTCTTCAAGGACCTGCACATGGACTTACTTGGACTCACTCCTTCTAATCTCCAGTTCTGGGGCAGGCATCTTGAAAGAAACCGGGAACATATTGGGAGGGAATGAATTGTCTGGCATCAGGGGGAGAGCAGAGAGGCAGCTTTCTCTCCTGAACAGAAGTGCTGGCAGAAGCCACTGCTCCTTTTCTGAGACCCTCCCTTCCCAAACACATAGAACAGGCATGTGGGTATCATGTCTGAGTCTCCATCAACATGGACCACCCTGTTCACCTCAACCTTGGTGATTTCCTGAGACCCAATCCCACCCAACTTGCTGGCCCACCCAAGGCATTTCCAGTGACATTTCCATACAAATTACCTCTCTTGCCTCATGCTCAGACTTCCCTAAAATCCCTCCAACAAGCAGCATCTGGCCTCTGCATACCCTTTACCCTTTGCTAAGTGGCTTAAGCCTGGCACTAGCAGTAGCCTGCCTTGGTTTGCAGCTTGGCCTTTTCTGGGCACCGCCAAGCCCAGCACAGGTGGCGTCCATCTGCAGATTGCTCTGTAGCTCATGCAGGATGACCCGAGGCAGGGCACAGAGGGTGGCTGACCTTGCACCTCCCAGTAGGCTCCAGTTAGTGCACTCAGTGGACAGCTTCAGGCCACACCAGATTACAACCCTACTACCTCGGTGAGTGACACATTCCAGGTGTGGACTTGGTGAGCACCAAAGCCCCACTGAAGCCAGTCCTGCTCTGCTGGGCTGGCTTTTGCACAGCAGCTCCTCCACTACAGTCATAGCCAGTGTTTGCAGCTGATTGGCCCAGGGGTCATTCCCTCCCCATGACACAGCAGTCAAGGCTGAACTACAACAGGACAGTGTACACTGCCCACACAGGGGTGCAAATGGAGTGCCCAGCTTGGGTGACGGGAAGTTGTACCACTAAGCCCTATAGAACACCTGCTACATGAGGCCCCTCTATCAAGTCTGGGAGACTTAGCAGTTCTACCTAATATATAGAAACAAATATAAAAAAGCAGCCAAAATACAGAGATAAAAACAAAAACAAAACAAACAAACAAAAAAAAAAACAGTTCTCAAATGAAACCACAGGAGAAATCTCTAGGAAAAGAACCAAATGAAATGGAGGCAGGCAAACTACCAGATACAAAGTTGAAAACAATGGCTATAAAAATGTTCAAGGAACTTAGTGAGAACTTCAATGGCATGTAAAAGGATATAGAAACTATAAAAAAAGAACTAGTCAGAAATGAAGGATACACTAACTGATAGGGAATCAACAGCAGAGTAGATGAAGCCAAGAGTCAAATCATCAATTTTGAATATAAAGAAGAAAAAAAACCCACCCAATCAAAACAGGAAAAAATAATTTAAAAGAATGAAGATAGTGAAAGGAGCCTCTGAGACAACTTCAGGCATACCAACATTTGTATCATGGGGGTACTGAAAGGAGAAGGAAGAGAGCAAGAAGTTGAAAATCTATTTGAAAAAGTAATGACAGAAAGCTTCCCTAACCTGGTGAAGGAAATAGACATGTAAGTTCAGGAAGCACATAGAGGCCCAAACAAGATGGACCCAAAGAGGCCCACACCAAGATACATCTCAATCAAAATGCAAAAGGTTCAAGACAAAAGGAGAAGCTTATAAGCCACAAAAGAAAAGCAGTTAGTTACCTACAAGGGAGCTCTGTAAGGCTGTCAGCTGACTTCTCGACAGAAACTTTGCAAACCAAAAGAAGCGGCAAGAAATAGTCAAAGTGATGAAAAGCAAGAACCTACAACCAAGATTAAAATCAAGATGACTCTACTCATCAGAGCTGTCATTTAGAATCAAAGGACATATAAAGAGCTTCCTAGACAAGAAAAAGTTAAAGTTCATCACTACCAAACCAGTATTACATGAAATATTAAAGCATCTCCTTGAAGAAGGAGAAGGAGGAGAAGAAGAAAGATAAAAAATATGAACAAGAAAATAGCAATAAATACATATCTACCAACAATTGAATCTAAAAAACAAAATGAAAACAGAAAAACAGAGCAGAACAGAAACAGACTCATAGATACAGAGAACATTTTGAAGGTTGACAGATAGTAGGGGGTTATGGGGATGGGTGAAAATGTAAAGGGATTAAGAAATACAAATTGGTTGTTACAAAATAGTCATGGGGATGTAAAGTACAGCATAGGGAATATATTGTTGCTGGACTGCAACAAATAATATTCTAGTCAGTAACTGTTGGGGACCAAATAAATAAACAGAGTATTTTTGCAATCTGGATAGAGGTGCTGGGCCCAAACCTCACCTCACCTGCCTAGTTAACAAAGAGCTACACCTGATTCTCGTTTGTCTCACCCATGTTCTCTGGAGGAGGCTGGAAGCTAGTTTCTTATTAGTGTAAAGTTGGATTTGAATGGTATGGTGTGGGTTGTCTTCGAGTTGCCTTGGAAACTTAATTGAATGGACCACGTTTTTTTTCATGAATAAAGGCAGATGCGCTTTGGGGAGCAGTTGCCTTACGGCTCAGAAACAGTAGAGACTGTTTGCTGTGGCGTCCTCCCGAACCCATCTATCTATCATCTATCTATCTATCTATCTATCTATCTATCTATCTATCTATCTATCTATCTACCTATCTTTAAGTCCCTGTCTGTTATTTATTTTAATTCCATACCTTTTCCCGTTCAGGACCCCAGTATATACTTGTTGTGACTGGAGCGCAACAAATAATAATCTAGTAACTATGTATGGTGTCAGATGGGTACAAGATTTATGGAAATGATCACTTAGAAAGTTATATCAGGTCTAATCAGTGGGGTGTACACCTGAAATTAATGTAATATTGTATGTCGATTGTTATTGAAAAATAAAAAATGATTTTAAAAAAGAGACTAGGACACAGGCATAAGGAGAAAAGACCATGTGAAGCACAGGAGGAAGATGGCCATCTATAAGCCAAGAGGAGGGAAGCTTCAGAAGAAATAATTCTTGCTGGCACCTTGAACTTGGACTTTAAGCCTCCAGAACTGTGAGAAAATAAATCTCTGTTGTATAAGCCGCCCAGTCTGTGGTATTTTGTTATGGCAGCCGGAGCAGACTAATATATCCTATGATCCAGGAAAATAAATAAATAAATAAATAAGAAATAAATAAACCACTCACAAAATGTGGTGCATTCTTTAGAATGACCCTGCAGAGACAGCAAGAAATGCCAGAGTTGAGTCTGCAGATGGGGCTGGAGGAGTTGAACTGCTCTGCACAATGATTCTGGAAACTTTCTATGCTGCTAAGAGATTAGAGGAGGGCAGGGGCACGAAGCAAGAATTATAGTGGGAGGCAGATGCCCACGCTGGCAGAAATGACCGAGGTTGTTCACAGAAATAAAAGTCCAATATTTAACTCTTAGTTGTTTGCAGAGCTGTGGTTTGAAGTCCTTCTGTTTCCCCAGAGTCAACAAAGTCTGACTTATTAGCATATGCGCAAAATGAATTGTTTTGTGCAAAAATTAAGGAAAAAGAGGAGTTTCATTACCAAAAGTGGAGGAAGAGAACTGCCCAAGGAGTGAAATATAAGAGAGACAGAATTTGAATGAAGCCAAAGTTTCCATGAGAATATAATCTTAAAAGAACTGCAGAACTCATTTAGGCAGAACTCACTTCCCACGTGGGAAGGGGCATGAGATAGCAGAGTAATGGGGCCACTTGGGGCGTAACTCATCACTCGTGTGAGGACAGCAGGGCAAGCAGCAAGTGTATCCTTATTTGACAGAGGAGAAAACCAAGGTCCACATAGGTTACAGTACTTGCCCAGTGTTACACGCCTAGCAGGTAGCTAAATCCAGATTAGAAGGCAAAACCATGTTCTACTTTTAACTGAAAAGTTCCCTTTGGTTGGCAGCTAAAAAGCAACCAAAATAGTAATCAACAGTAAATGTATAACTCATTACATCTCCAGCCTTCTCCTTACTGCGTCACTTTGCTATAAACTTCACCATCAGTGAGACTTGGAGCAGAGGAAGGAAAGGGTCATTTGATGTAAGAAACATCACCAGAGCAGAAACACTGGGTAGGAGGACATCACATCAGCAAACACAGGATGGGTAGGCCAAGGGTGAAGAACCATGAGAGTAAGTGAATGATCTGCTTCAGCCAGGCCCGAGCTGAACCCGGGGGTGCCAGGGATCCCGGCAGGGCCTGTGCTGTCCATGTGTTGGGGAGGTGGGGAGACAGCCCCAGTTACCACCTTTGTTTTCCCTCTGCACAAACCCTACTAGAATTCTCCCAGTTTGGCACAATACTCCATCTGGACACCTGCCTTCTGAAACCTTCTTTCTGCCTTGTGACCTTTTCCTCCTCTGACTGTTTCCTCCACTCGGGGTGGACCCGTGATTTAGGCTGTTTGCTTAATCTTTCACCACCAGTACTAATCCCCTGGGCTGGGTTCTTTGTGGGCATTTGCTTACTGGGTGATTGCTGGTTGATTCTCTGATGTTTTCACCGTGTGACTGGTGATTCTCACATGATTCCGAACAAGAACCATGCTGAACCCCTGTCGTCTGTCACTTGCAGAGAGTCTCAACTCTTTCTTTCAGCTGCTGGTTCCAGCAAAGCAGCATGGTACTGTCTCTTGATGGTTTTTGTCCCTAAGGCTGTCATCTAATGACTTTATTCCCAGAGGCTGTCCCTGATTGCTTCTGTCCCTGGGGCTACAACCAGAACTCTGGTGCTGAGAAGCAAGGGCAGTCAAGCCATAGAATTAAAGGAGAGAGAGCCAAGGCCCTCTGAGCTGGCAGAGGACTCAAAGGTTGGGTAATCACACATCCTTTTCCATCTGGATGCTTCCACTTAAGTCTGTTGTCCCAGTGTAATTATTAATAGCATCTCCTTTCCAATTGCAAAATGTCCTGATGCAGATAATAAAATATATATGGTCACCCCTCTTTATTGGTTATGGAAAGTAGTAACCTTCTAGCTTTCTTCAAATGGAAACTTATATCCAACGCCTAACATGCAAAGGAGAAAATAGGGAAGCACATACACACATCACCCCTTCACCCCTGAGCCTCCCACCCGCTGTGGCAGCCCCAGCCAATGGGAGCCTTAGAGCTCAACGCATCGCCACTGATAACTCACCACTTTCGTTTTACAGCTGAGGGGACTGGGGCCCATGGAGAAGTAAAGAGACCATGTAAGGTCTTGCCACTAGTTAATGGAAGCGCCCAAGCTAGAAATCAATATTGATATCTCCACCAGGCCAAAACTCCTTCCAATCTGCCAAATGGTCTTAAAACTAAGTGGCTAGACGTGCAATTTTGTGCTAGCTTTTCACTATATATATATTTCAACATATATGTGATGTATCCCCCTGCAAAACTTATGTGAAATTTCCATCACGGGGAACATGGTCACAAGTTAAAAAGTCACCCGTGTCACACTTGAGAAGTCCACAGAGCACGATAGGGAATTGCCTTGTGCCAAGGTGACTCGGTGTGAGTTGTGTGTGTATTATTAAAGTAAACAGTTCTAGGGGACAAATGCCTGGTCCAGAGACTGTATCCTTGAAAATATTTGGATGGACTTCATTAATCCCAACAAACAGCCTCCAGAAAGTCAAACAGGAAGCAAAGACCATGCTGCTGTAGAAAATAAATGACACACGTGTCCCTCATAGGGCCTCCCCAGCACAGGGCTCTCCTTTGTCTTAGCTTTTTTTTTTTTTTTTTGGAACAACAGTTTGGCAAATCTAAATGGAAATAATGCCCTATCATGAAGTACACAGCTTCTCCAAGCCCCTGGTCATTTAAACAGCTGTCCCTCTGCTCCTGTACCTTCGGCTCCTACCTGCCCCATCTGGGACCCGGCTAGGCAGTTTTTAACTTGAACCCTGTGCAGGAAAAGCAGATACTAAATGCAAATCAAAAAGCAATGTAGCTGTTTTATGACCTAAGATAGGCCAGCGGGAGGCAAAGTCATGTGCAAGGCAGCCTGTTTGTGGTCGGTTTGGGTGGAGGGCGGGGTTTTGTTACCTTTATTTTACCTTTGTTGTCCTTTGAGCCAGGCGCTCAGGGGAACATGGACCTGTAACTCTGGCCCACACAGACCAATTTGTCCACGGTCAGAAAGCAATCATTTCCCACTCCTTTGTGTGGGAGAGGGACAGACTGACTAGGGGGCTATGTCCAGAGTTGTCCTCGCCCTTCTCACCTGCTGACTCAGAGTATTTGCATAGCTGGGATTCTGAGGAAACAGTCAAGTTCATCAGCACGAAAGTTCAGGGTAATCTATGCAAAGTATCTTTCCCCTATTCTGAGGCAGAGAACCAATGGGCTGACATTAGAAACAATACAGTAGAAATAAAATCTAACATGGATCTGGCTCTTACTCTGGGCTTGTTCCTCGAATTCAAGCCTGCCTAAAACCCTCCTGGGTGCAAATCGTGCTTGTCCTATTTCAGAGAATAGGGAACAGGACATGGAAAAAAGATGGAAGGACTTCCCCCGCCACTTAGCAAGGCTGTGCTAGCACGAGCTTCGGAGCCCAGGCTGTCCAGCTCCAGGGACCGCCCCTTAACAACCAGACCCAGGAGACACCTAGCCTCCGCCCAGGTTCCCAGACTGCACTGTGCGCTCCAATCACCCGGGGCTCCTGTCAAAGTGTGTGTTCCGACCCCAGAGCTCCGGGATGTGTCAGAGAGCCTGCATTTCTAGGAGCCGCCAAAGGACACCAGTGCGGCTGCTGGTTATGAAGGCTCTAGGGCAGCATTGGCAAACTTTCTGTAAAGGGCCAGATAGGTAATATCTCCGGCTTTGCGGGCCGTGTGCAGTCCCTGTCGCATATTCTTCTTTTTATTTTTATACAACCTTTTGAATAGAACACCATCCTTAGCTCTTGGCTGGTGGGCTGCGTTTGGCCAAGCAGCCGTGTGCTGTTCCCTGACCTGGAGCACTTAGGTCGAGAGGTCGCCGTGCTGACAGGCTAGGTGGAGGTCATTTCCAGAGCTGTCTCTGGTTCTTCAATTAGGTATGATCCTCAGGACAGTAAGAACCCAGACAGGCCACCTCTACAGTGGCCAGTGTTAGCGACAGAAAAGAGGGAGGTTGACCTACTTCAAAAGGAATCCATAGGGTTAGTGAGCGGTCTGGACTCCCAGGCTGGAGAGAGGGCTGGAGGAGTAGGGGGCTGGGGACTGGACAGCGGAAGGGAGCGGGACTCGGCACACACACCACCGAGCTCTTCCCCTCTGGGGAGGTGGGGCGGAAGGTTATCTACGGCTCCACCCATGGATGGGAGGTCAGACCCCGAGACCACATCGACTCTGGGTCTAAGATCCTGTGAGGCTCACACTACAGGCTAATCTGATGCAGTCATGAGATGATGTGCACACACCTGATCTGATTCTCCTGGTGTCATCAGCCACCACTTCTCAGAGCGGCTGCTGAGCTGCCCACTTTATGTCTTGGCCCGGCTGGGGACCGGGCAGCTGAAATGCAGTTCAGGTCGGTGAGCCTCCGCTGCCCTGGGAAGAGGGTAGCCCCAGGCTCCGGGCTCGGAAGTTTTAAGTGAAGGTCCTCTGCTCAAGCCCCTTCTCCAGTCCCTGGGGAGCCCTGTTGCTTTTCCATCTTTATCATAACTTGAGAATGAAGTGACATCATCCTACATCAAGGAATACATTCTGTAAAATAATTAGGAACATAAATAAAGATCCCCACCCTCAAGTGTAGAGAAAAGGCAGAGTAATACATACACCTCTGTGCTTCTCTCTGATTGTTTTCTTCTATTCCCTCGTCTTTCTTTTATTCTCCTCCCTTTGACATAGGCAATCACGCTATTGTACCTAAAGTGCATCTTTTCGGTTGTGTGGGCTCTTGCAAAATGCATATTACTTTGCATGCATATGTATTTTAATTCACTTATCCAGTATTGTACACATAACTTATTCTGTTTCTTGCTTCCTCGCCCACCACCATCTTTTCAGGATCCAGCCAGAAGCTATGTGTAACAACATCTGTTTCTTCAAAATGCTGCATAAACTCCACAGGCAACAGATATGCCTTTCCATTCTCCAGTGATGCTCACCCAAGTTACCTCTAACTTGTCATCACATGCATCACTGTGATGAAAACCTCATACTGTTTCTTTATGGGCTTGGGTAAGAAATTCCCTGTGATAGCTATTCAGGGGAAGCATTTCTAGGCCTTAAGGTATATGTGTACATTAAATTTGACTTTATCTTGCCAGGAAAGCTGTACCGGTCCTTACTCCCACCAGCAATAGATTGGGGTTCTTATCTGCACATCTCTCCCAACAGTTGGCGTTAACCAGCTTTTAGTCCTTCCTAGTCTAATAGCTGTAAGGGATAGCCCAGTGTTGTTTTACTTTGGGCTTCCCCGATTACTCAGGAGTCGGAGCATTTCTGCATATCTTTTTAGCCCTTGGTTATTTTTTTTTAACTGTCGGTTTCTACCCTTCAACTGTATTTTTAATGCTGTTCTTGATTTTTATCTTGATTTGCAAGAGTTTCTGGAATAGTCTAGACGGTAGATATCGGTCATTTGTGAGATTTAGGCATGGCAGGTATCTTTTCTCTGTCTGTGCCTTGTTCACAGTATTGATTGAACAGAAATCCTTAAAATTTATATAATCAAATATATTTATTTTTTGCATCATGGTTTATTTTCTTTTTTATTTTTTTATACAAAGTCCATCTACAATTGCAGAATTACAAGCTAGTCTTCTACATTTTATCTTATCGTGTGATTTTATGTGTCATAGTTAGGTTGTCACATCATCCAGAGTTCACTCGCGTGTCGCCATAGGAAAGGTCATAGTATTTTTTCCAGTTTCCCATCTAACAAACCCTTTCTTTCTTGTTGATTTGTGGTGGCACTTGGTCATAGATTCCATTCTCATATATACATAGGTCTGTCTTTGAGCTGGTAGCAAAATCTTAGTGTTATTGGCATTCATTGTATTATTTAAATTTTTTATTAAAGTATAGTTGGCATACAATATTATATTAGTTCCAGGTGTACAGTATAGTGATTCGATATTTATATCACTTATCATGTGAACACTATACTAAAGTCTAGTCACCATCTGTCACTCTGACAGGTTATTACAATACTATGGATTATATTCCCTGTGCTATATACTACATTTCCATGACTTATTTTATAACTGGAAGTCTGTACCTCTTATTCCCCCTTCACCTTTTTTCATTCATCCCTCCACTCTCATTATCATAATATTTTTAATAAAAATATAAACAACCCTAATGTACAACAGCTAGGAACTGATTAAATCAGTCACAGTACATCCATACAACCAGACTATCATGCAGGGACTAAAACTGATGTAATAAAAAGATGCATAATGTCATGGACAGTGATGTCTTATTGCTAAGTGGAAATAGATTTCAAAACAGCATATAGTGAATGATCTTAAGTCTGTAATATGCTGAGTCTATACATGTATATAATTGGTGGAGTAGACATGCAAATAGTATTGGTGGTTCTTTATGGGTAATACGATTCTGATGACTGTCGAGCAAAGGTGGGGCAGACTGAGAGGACATTGGAAAAACCTGGCTTACTAGTGGAGCCAGATTGTCACCTGCAAAGTCCCACAATAGACCACTGTGTATTCTAAGGGAAGTAGGAAGCATGGTGCTGAAGACCAGAACTTCTCAAAGTTTAAGGTGCGTATTATTACCTGGGGATCTTGTTAAATTGCAGACTCAGATTTAGTGGGTGGGGAGCGACCTGAGATTCTGCATTTCTAACAAGCTCCCGGGAGATGCTTAGGCTTCTGGGCTGGGACCTCATTTTGGGTAGCAAGCCCATCATAGCCGATTCAGCTCTGCGTCTGCTTACCTCACAGGAGAAGGCACTGAGGAAGGAGCCAGCAGCCTTTGCAAGTTGCTCAGACAAGATGAGGGAGAGTGGGGAGTTTGATTTATGTGTTTGTGTTGCCCTGAGACTATTGTTTCTGGAGGGAACAGAGTGTGGGGTGTGTATGTAAGAACTGAAATATCACTTTTATCAATAGTAAATATGGACCAGCAGATGTCTTCCTGACTTCTTCCCCTTCCTGACTCCCCCCCCCCACACACACAGATGGATTTCAACACCCAATCCCCTCTTGGCAGTAAGTCCTGTGGTTGAATAGAAAAGGGTCAGAGCCATCCGGCCCTAGCCCTCAGCTGGCCTATGACAGGGCTCACCTGGGTACAGTGAGGAGCACCTGAAAAACCCCTCAAGAACACATCGTCTGATTGCAAGTTTGATACATGCCAGCTTCCAGTCGAGGTCCCCGTTATCTCTGAGAAAGAGTCAGTGACCTATATCCACCCCATATGGTTAGAAAGCCCCTCCCTTTTCACTGTCCCCCCACCCCGCATTTGTCAGCCCTGGCCTGCTGCTGCTTTGCCCCCCTGACGACTTGTTTGAAATAAAGGCAACCACAATTTTATCTCTCTTACCAAACTGCTCGAAATTGCCAGTACACACGTATTTGTCTTCATGGACCCAGCGATTTTAACTGTCATTATGGACAAAGGGAACATAAACAAGAGAGCTCACACAATAAATAGGTGGCTGATTGTCAGCTCACTATGCAGATTCTAGGAAGCCTCCAACAAAATTTCCATGTGCTTTTACCTGTGGGCACCTGGAGCTTGGTCATCAGCATATACAAAGCCACGTTGTCATTACTATTTAGCCAACATTTATGTCACATTTGCAATGTGTCATATACCAGGCTGGGTACTTTGAAATTTGTTATATCACTTCATCCTCAAAACAGCTATGGAGACTAGATATTATAATGAAAATATCAAGGTTCAGAGAGGTTAAATAACTTGCCCAAGCTAACACAGCTTGCACATGACAAACCCTCAATGAAGGGAAATAAGAAGAGAAGGTGGCAAGTGGATTATGAGGGTACTTTAGAGCATTTGTCTTGAGTAGAGTTCTTGACACAGGGGGGAAAGAGAAGCCCTGAGAGGTAACGTATTCTTATGCTCCTAAGTGGATTAGGCTTTCAGCAGTGTTTCCTAGGCTATGGGAGACACTGTTGGTTTCCTAGGTTATGGAAGAAGCGTTATTGTTCACCTCTTCCCTACTAACAACTGGTTTTGTCCAAGTGTCAGTGTCTATAGCCTCAGGGTATGATCACCATAATCTAAGCAAGGCATGGCAATCTCCTTCCTCTTTCCCAGTGGCTGATTTAGTTGTGGCCATCTGACCAGACATAAGATGAGAAAGAAGATCTATGAGGACTTGTGAGAAAGCCTTCCTCCCTGATAAGAGAGAGAAGTCCATAGAGAGAAAGTCTCATTCCCACAACCAACCCTCCTTTCCATTTGAAGACGTGATACTTACTGTGCACTTAGACAGCCATATTGTAACCATGAGGAGAAGCATGGCCTAACACACTGAGGATGGCAGAGCTAATGATGGAAAGAGCCTGGGGCCCTTGATGATCTTGTTGAACAGTCATACAGTCCTAGAACTTCCAACTATAGACTTTTGAAATGTGAGATTATTAAGCATCTTTATAATTTAGTCTACTGTTGGTCAGGCAGTCTGTTCCAGGCAAAATCACCATAATGATACCATGGGCTTTCATTCAACTCCCCTTCTGATAAGAGGCTAAGCATTTCCGCACAAATCCTCTGTCTTAGATTGACGTCGTGGTCTGCAACATCAACAACTCTATGGTCCTTGGGGAGCGCTGCAGGGGTTCTGTAGTGGCTACAAGGGCTGCTGGGGTCCTGAGCAGTGCTTCCAGGTCCAGCGGCTAGGGACCAGGGCAGGCAGTGGCGGTGGCCAGAGCTGGGGGTGTGTGCACTCACGCTCCGGGACTCAGCTGCAGGTGCCAGTGCAGTGGCAGGGGCTGGTGCAGACATACACGCAGTGGCAAGGGCCAGGCCAGCAGCCAGGGGTAGGGTCAACTGTGGGCACACTCACGCTCCGGGACTCAGCTGCAGGTGCCAGTGCAGTGGCAGGGGCTGGTGCAGACATACACGCAGTGGCAAGGGCCAGGCCAGCAGCCAGGGGTAGGGTCAACTGTGGGCATACTCATAGCTGCGGGATCCCAGCCTGTCAGCATGTCCTTCTCACCAGGGCACATGCATGGCAGTAGAAGCCAGGGAGGAGAGTCGGTCCACAGGATACAGGGACAGAGCTATAGGAGCTAGTTTTAGGAGAGCCCTGCAGTGCAGGCCAATGACAGGAGGCAGGGCCTGATGGAGGCTCACAAGCTGCTACAGGGTGCACTCCGTGGCTACAGGGTCTCACCGTGGGATGGGCACATGCATGGCAATGAAAGCCAGTGATGGAAGCCGGGGGCGAGGTGTGCTGGTGCATAGCCAGAGGGGCTACCCCCCAGTGTGCACAGCAGCGAGGTCACAGCTGCAGAGATCGAGGCTGGAGTCATGCACTCATAGCCACAGAGGCCAGGGCTGGCTGCCAGCGCGGACCCTGGGCTCCAGTGAAGGGGAGAGGAGGAAGTGGGCGAGACTAGGGGCCTGACATCTGTACATCTGTGAATGAGAAAGCTGGTGGTAGGACAAGCTCAGTGGTGAGATCTGCAGGAGGTCCATAGTGGCTGTGCTGACCACTGGTGTTTTCAGGGGCACAAAAGCTGCTGGGGACCTGCACAGAGCAGGCCACTGGGAACCACAGTCACTTCCACCGTGTGGCTGATACAGTTCCTGCTGTTTTGTTGTATCTCTGTGCATCTCAGCTTTGTGCCCCAGGGAGGGATGAGATGGAAGCGGGTCCTTGTACGCATCCCGAAGGGCGGGGGAAGCTGGGAGCTCACGCCGCTCTCCCTGTCCCAGCCAGGGAAACTCTCTCCAGCTGGGAAGTCCACTCTTGTCACTTTCAGTCTGAGGGACGGGGGGATTCAGACAAGGTGAAGCTGTTCTTCCTTTCCTTTCTGGACAGTTACTCTCAGGTGTCTTGTTCTCTTGCATTGTTGAAGTTTCTTACGTGGACTCCTGAGCTCTCCCAGAGCTGTTTTCCGTTTGTGGATAGTAATTGTTGACCTTTGTGGGGGAACAGGAGTGGAGGTTTCCTACTCTGCCATTTTGCTCAGAAATGCCTCTAAATGAGTGTGTCTTGCATCCCGTTTGGAGTTGATTGGCTGTGTGATGTGGTGGGAATGATTACAGCCTCCAAACCGGACTCCCTGGGTTTGAATCCAGGCAGTTGTATGACCTTGGGGACACGATTCAGCATCCTAGTTCAGCTTTCCCCGGGAGAAGACCCTGAAATAATCATTTGGGTGAAAGCAGTTTGCTTGCAGATGCTGCCAGGAAATTTGCATAGGGGAGTGGGAAAGTGAGATAGGGAAGGAGGCCAAGAAGTGTGTGTCACTCAGCAAATTACCACTGTGGACAGCTGGAGTGTCAGCCACCTGGGGAGCTCTGGGGACACACCTACAACCTGTGCCTCTGGGTCACCACACTCAGGGGCAAGGGAGCCAGGGAGTAGTAAGCCGACTGGCACTGGCCTCCACTGAGGCCGCTCTCAGTGATTTCCCGCACGCCGGCCCATCCCACGTGGGCGGACAGGGCGCTCGGCCGGCCCATCCCACGTGGGCGGACAGGGCGCTCGGCCGGCCTGTCCCACGTGGGCGGACAGGGCGCTCGGCACAGTGGTGGTGGCAGTTGGAACTGGGCTGGCAAGTGCTGAAGGGATTCAGGGAGGAACTCATGATGACCGCTACATTTAGTTTTCTCATCTTTAAAACGGGATAATGACAGTATCTTCCTCACTGGATCACGGGGAGGTTATGTAAATTAAGAAAGTAAGGTGCTTAGGTCAGAGCCTGGTACAGAGGAACACCATGGACCTGTTAGTTGTTATCATTTGAAGTTCTTTGCCTTTCCATTTATTTTTTTTACCATGCCCCTCAAAAATGTTTAGTGAAGTTGTTTAAACCCATGAATATTTTGACAGAAGGGGAGTTTGTGGAATAAGAGGAAGGAGCTAACAGCCACCTCTGGTCCATGCCACACAGACAGAATTAGTCCACATGACAATGGGAGATCGGGAGAGGGTGCCGAGGCCGTTGACCCTCGGCTGATGGTTTGCACACAGTCTGGAGGGCTTTGGGCTTTTGTAGGGCATGGATTTGGGAAGCTTAACTCACCGTTTCACTCTCAAAGGCAGTGGAGCCACAGCTGCAACCTGGGTCCTGTACCAGAGTGTATGCTCGCTGAAGGCAGGCACTCTGTGCCCATTGCTGGAGTCTCCCTGCCTCTTTCCTGTATCATGGTAGATTCTCAATTAATTGATTATTGACTAGGTGTGAAGGAAAAGAGCTCAGAAAACCAGAAAATGCTTGTTTTTGCCAAAAATCTTGGGTGATTAATACTATTTCCACATGTAGCTCCTCAGCTAGTGGCCCTCTGGTTCCCCCTGCCTCCCAGCCCCCAGGACCCAGGAAGAAACCTGCTCCTAAACCCACACTCCTGTTGGCAGCTTGGGGAGCTCTTCACTCTCGACGTGTCATTTAGAATACAAAGGACAAGCTGTACTTATTTATACCAACACATGCATTTTATAGGGGCCCTGACTACTTCCTGAAAGGAATTCAAAACTTCTATTGGAACTGAAAACATTTTGTATTTATGTATTGCCAGTTCTTAAGGAAATGCAGAATGCTCAGCAAACATGACCTCTTAGTTAGTCCTCAGGCAGCCCTGAGGGGAGCAGCGGGCCAGCATTCTTCTCCTCCTTGGACAGGTAATAGTGTGAAGGCTCAGGAGGCCAGCTAGCGTTTGCCAGAGCCACTAAGGGTGTGCCCCAGGGAGTCAGGGTAATGGCAAGCAAATAAAAAACTCAAGAGAAGAAGTACAAGGACTTCTGTCTTATACCACCGACCAAGGGGTGTCATACTGATGCGGCCCCCTTGCTCACTGCAGCACTGTAGGAACGAGCAAAAACCTGAATAGTCCAATGTTGCTCAGTACGGGACTGGGTAGTTATATTACGGTTCAAACAATGAGATACTACTCAGCTGTTAAACAGGACCTGTGTGTTCTGCCGTGGAAAGATATCCAAAACATTAAAATACAAAATGCAAGTTGCAAAAAATATATATAATATAATCTCCAACTACTATAAAAGAGATGTATAATATTAAGAAAAATATCTAAAAGGATGTATACCAAATTGTGTATGAAATATATATATATATGTCTTTGTGTGTTAGTATTTTCTTCTTTTTTAAAAATGTTTATTTTATTGAAATTAGAGAGAGAGCAGGAGAGAGCAGGAGAGATACAGGAACATCTGTCTGGTCCTGTATGTGCCCTGACTAGGAATTGAAACAGCAGCCTCCGTGCTTCGGGATGGAGCTCTCACCAACCAAGCCATCTAGCCAGAGCATGTTAGTATTTTCAAGGAAGGCCTAGAAGAATATGTAACAATGGTTGTCAGTAATAGTTGGATTACAGTTACTTTTATTTTCTTAATCACATATTTGTTAAATGTTGAAATTTTTTGCAATGCTGCACGTTTTTCTCTAGTAATCAGATTAAAATTTTCTAAACAACAGAGAAAAAAGGAAATCTTTTATGTCGCCAACAAAGTATTAAAAATAGAAAACTATTAAACTACACTCACATTGTTTTCTCTTATTAAAAAAGAATATTGGTGGCCTGACCTGTGGTGGCGCAGTGGATAAAGCGTCGACCTGGAAATGCTGAGGTCGCCGGTTCGAAACCCTGGGCTTGCCTGGTCAAGGCACATATGGGAGTTGATGCTTCCAGATCCTCCCCCCTTCTCTCTTTCTGTCTCTCCTCTCTCTCTCCCTCTCCTCTCTCTCTCTAAAAAAAAAAAAAAAAGAATAAATAAAAAAAAAAAGAATATTGGGAGTGTTTCCCTTGATGTGAAGAATTTGGAAAAATTTCACTAGAGTTCTTATTTAGTTCCTACTGTGAAATTTGGATCAGAGACTCTATTTTGTCAACATGTGGTCCTATGTGTGCAAAACCAACATACAAATTAAATCTTACTGTTTGGCATACTGGCTAATAGACTTTAGTACAAGGGAAAACACCCCACCCAGCAAGGGATTCAAAATGTCAACAACTCAACATTTTTATGAGCTATTGAACAATACACATAAACTGTGTTATGTCATTAAACTTTAACTTTTAAAACTCTGATTGTTGTGTTTCAGAACAAAGTGAACGTACTTAACACTACTGAACTGTACATCTAAGATATTGTTGGATTAGGTACTAGTTTTGAACAAAAACAATAAATAAAGGTCACAGAGTCTTCTGGTGAATTCACAGCGGGGGGACAGTGGGTGATTACAGCCGGAATGGAGCAAGCCTGAGGGAGGGACCGTGTGTCAGGCACCGTGCTGAGCGCGCTCGGAATCTCCACCAGTCCTCACTGCCGCCCTTCGAGGCAGCGGGATGACACTGATTGACGATGACCATGACTGTGTCAGATGCTATTCTAAGTGCTTTTTACCTGTACTGACTCATTTAATGCTCAAAATGACCGTGACGGTAGTACTTTCATTATTCCCTTTTTACAAATGGGGAAACTGTGCTGCAGAGAGCGTTAGCTAGTTAGCGAGTGGTGGATTTGAGACTGCTAACCTTTACTGACCCGCCTCTCAGCCAGGCATATGGGTAAGTAGGAAGGAGGTACTGTTATTGTTATCGCCCCATGAGAAAACTGAGGCTTGAAAACACAAGCATTAAAGTGTAGAGCATAGGATCTTAATCATTATATCCTATATTCTTCAGATTTGATGGATAAGGAAACTGCTGCTTTAAGTGGTCTGCACGAGGGCCCACCTAAAGAGCCAGGTTTGGCACCAGCCATTTCTGACTTCAAGGCCTGTACAATGTAAACCATGACATTGTCCTGCAATACACCAGACAGTGAAAGTCTCCAGGACAATGAGGGCCAACACCGGCCCTGTCGCTGATGGGCAGAGCCACGTAACCAGCCCCACTTCTGGCTAGGAACAAGGATTGGGGAGGGGTGACGTCTGCTTGGCTTTCTGCCCATGGAAGGTAAGGCATCACCACCATCTGTGAGTGCCCTCACTCCTAGCCCCTGAGCCTGGATGCTGACCTGGATATCCATCCATCCATCCACCATCCATCCATCCATCCATAATTCATTTTTAGAATATTTCTTAAACTATTTCAGGCACTATTCTAAGGGCTGGGGATGAAGTGGTGAGGCCAAACTTAGAAATTATTTTTTATTGGATCCCAGGGTCTGCGATCTTGCCTTCTTCCTTCTTACCCCATCCTATCTGCACCTCATTCCTTTTTATACTGGGGACACTTTTTGTTCTGAAAGTCACTGACACAGTCCATGTGCAGGACTCTGCATTTGTGCAAGTTAGACCAAAGTGCTCCTCTGGGTGCCTGCACCCTCACAGGCCTCCCTCCAGCTTTAAGAGTAGAGAGCCCCCATCCAACCTTTAGGTCAGGCACCTTTGGGCAGGACACGGTCTATTTTATAGCACATAGGACTCCCTCTTCTAGACCTTCCAAGAGATGTGCCCTTTATGCCCAAGCCCCATGCCTTCACGTCCCACCTGACCCCATGCCCACCTACTTTAGCCAGGTGCCCATCCAATTCAGCCCCTACAGCTGGGCCTTGCCTGCCTCCAGCTCTTTTTTCCTCACTCACTCTGTCCACCCTGTCCACCTTCCTAGACCCCTTCCTCATCATACCCTTGTCGGGCAGCTGTGAGGATCTCCCCTTCTCAGTGGGCTCTGCCCTACCTGAGACCAGGGTCCAGCCATCCTGGATGTGGTTACCGCATTGACATCTAAGAATTATTCTGACAATGGGGCATTGTGAGGGTGTGCTAACACTTCACCTTTGTTAACAAAAAGACACTACAGACCTGTTCAATAGCGGGATAGTATAAACACATAACTATCAGGGTGTCCTCATTCCTGGTTTCATTCTAATATTACATGGAGATGTCACTTAATTAATAGGAAACTGTTTAGAGGTAGCACTCAAAATATAGAACAGAGGTATACTTTCTCAAAGGGGAGAGTTGTGACTTTTGAAACCAAATATTTTTGTTTAATCTATGATTGGATAATTCACATGTTCAACTCCTACTGATCCTCAGATCACTGCTCCCTGGAAGCTTTCTTAGATTCCCTCCCCTCCACTGTCCCAAGTCTCTGATTGGCTGGCCTCCTCTGTGCACTTCTCAGAACACAGAACCCACCATAACACTCATCACATTGACTTCTAATTGCTCATTTGCTTCTATACTGTCTCTGAGGACTGTAAATTCTGTGAGATCAAAGACTGAGCCTTTATAGCCCCAGCATCAAACACAGAACTGAGTAGAAACTAAGTAAATATCTGTGAAATAAAATAGAGTTATTTCTATGGGGGGGAAATTGGCATCAATACCAAGGTGGAGGGCCCTGGCCGGTTGGCTCAGTGGTAGAGCGTCGGCCTGGCGTGCAGAAGTCCCGGGTTCGATTCCCGGCCAGGGCACACAGGAGAAGCGCCCATTTGCTTCTCCACCCCTCCCCCTCTCCTTCCTCTCTGTCTCTCTCTTCCCCTCCCGCAGCCAAGGCTCCATTGGAGCAAAGATGGCCCAGGCGCTGGGGATGGCTCCTTGGCCTCTGCCCCAGGCGCTAGAGTGGCTCTGGTCGCAACAGAGCAATGCCCCAGAGGGGCAGAGCATTGCCCCCTGGTGGGCGTGCTGGGTGGATCCCTGTCGGGCTCATGTGGGAGTCTGTCTGACTGTCTCTCCCCATTTCCACCTTCAGAAAAATACAAAAAAAAAAAAAAAATACCAAGGTGGAGTTGTCCCCGACCATGGAAATTCTGACTTCTGGGAAGAGTGAGAGACCTGAGCAGTGATGCCTGCCCTCTGGTCCTCCAGACAAACCCCTATGAGTCACAAATCAGCATAATATGTAGCAATTCCATTTGTTCATTCACTGGAGGCATTTGCTGAGTGTTTCTATATGTCTAGACTCTGGGGATCCTGCAGTGAAAATAATTACCGAAGTCCCTGCCCTCACAGAGCTTGTCTTCTAGTGGAAGCGGGAAGCGTGGAGTGGGACAAGGAGGAGTACGTAGGGAGGGAAGACAGACAGCATAACTGGATGACTTGCACTTACCTCAGCTACTTCTCAGATGGTATAATGGTTAACTTGTCAAGCAGTGAGTCAGACAGCTTGGAAACAAATTCTTAATATGTGACCTACTAGTTAAGCGACTTTTGCGCAAGCCACTTGACCTCTCCAAGCCTCAGTTTTCTCACGCGGCATTAACAGTAATAGCACGTACTTCCTATGACCTACATGTCTGGCTGAGAGGAAGGCCAGTAAGGTTAGCAATGACTATTCCTCACCAGCGAAGTTGTTCAGAAGGGGGTTCCATGTTCTCTGGGCAACAATTCACATGTACTATGCAAATATGAAAGCATTGTTTTATAATTCCTTACTCTCCTGGCTCATGTTGTTTTGCTAGGGGCTAAGTGGCTTAGTTTTATTCTCCTGGGCTGTATAATATTTGCGTATGATCTTTGAGTCCAGACTCAGTTCCCAGAGGCCGCTGCAGCAGATAAGATGCTGCCCACAAGCTTCAAGCCAGAACACAGAGCATGAAGGACTAGGTTTGGGTTCTGGCCATTGAAGTTGGAGCCCAATGGAGCCTATCATGGAGGTTTTGGAGCTAATTTCCACTTGTTATCAAACTTGAAACAACTAAGATAAATAAAACAGATTTTAATCAACTGCATTATAAACAAAAGGCACAGATGGCAGGGTAAGATTGACTGACAACAGCAAATCCCCTAGGCACTCTTGAATACCCTTGGGAGGGGTGCTAAAGACTATGGTCCCCTGTTTTGTTTTAGCGTCGCATTTATGAATTCCAGGAACTCCTTTCCTTGAAGTGAACAGCTGCCATCAACAAGATATGGGTGAATGTTCTGTGAAGCCACAGAGGAAAAACTCTCAATTAGGGTCTGAGTAGGTCAAGGGATACAATTGGTTGTCCAAAGGGTATGCGGCAGCTTCTCATTTTGCCAGGAAGAAAAATCAGTGTTCAAATAGACTAGGAGAAAACAAGCATTGTTGAGTCCAGAAAAATGGAATCACGGAAGGGCAATAAGAGAGACTGATGAGGGAAGTTTGATAAATCTTTTACCAGAGATTCTAGATTCACCTCACTGCTCTTTATGGCCCTTTCATACAAAGCACACACACGCTTTCCACACATGCACACCTGCCCATGGCTCATTTAAATCCTCAACTACTTTAAAGGCAAGGGACATCTCAGTGGACACTCAAACTTAAGAAGCCACATCACCAGTGGCTCTTACCTTCTCTTATTTGATAAACTTTCCTAACACCCAAGGAGTTGTGAGGGTGGGGGGCAGAGGAAGGAAGAAGGGTGGGTCTCTGGAAGGCCCGTGGCTGTGGCCATGCAGGTTCTCATTGGATTCGGGCAGACGGTAAAGGAACTGTGGAGCCGGAGGATGAAGGGCCATTCCGTTTATTAGAGTCTCGCAATGGCGGACAAGCAAGCAGGCAGGGAAGACTGCTTCCCTTTCTCTCTCTATCTCAGGACTCCCAAGCAGAGCAGGCTGGGGTAGGGGGTGCTTCCGGCAAACAATAGCAACCAACGGCCCCTCCCAATGGCAGCAGGCAATCTGCAATCTACAGTCTGCCGCCCTGAGGGCAAGCACCTGCAGCCTTACATAGACTGTACACACATGGCCAAGTACAAGCGAGCAAGCCTGACACACTTGTGATACACTTGTTTGCCCAACAGTCCCTCACTCCTCTTTCCAGCACCACTACCAGAGACCAAACCTTTCTGTAGTCCAGCCTTATGCCCTGCTCGCAAGGGAAAGCAGAGAAGCCCTCACAGTGCTATGGGCAGGGACACATTTGACTAATTATGTCACTGCAAACAAGATCATGTGTTTGAAGGCTCTGTGAAAACTAGAAAAGGGGATACAAAGGATGGAAGGATTTATTTAATAATCATTATCGCTCAGGTGAGATTGAACCTGGCTTGTTGCTAGACTACAGTTAGGGCCCAGGGAGCACCTGGCATTCTGTCAGGTGTGAAGGGAAGAAATGAAACCAGTTCTCAGGGCTTCAGTGTAACGAGTCAAAATGAGACTACCCAGGTCAGCAAGGTCCAGTACGCCGACGTTCCAGCTAGAGGTGGTACGCAAATGCTAACAAGGCAAGAACGAGATTTGGCTGGCCGAGGCGGCAGACAGCGGGAGCTGCGGTCTCGTTTCTTCGGACAGCAGCCCGGTCTCGCTTTAATTTGCAGGTATTTTAAGCCTTGGTTGCTGATACCTGGAGGGCAGAAGGGAGACAGGTGCTTCCTAATAGACATAACAGATTAAAGCCGAAATCCACGAGGGTTAGTCCAAGTTAAAAACATCACTGCCTGTTTTGTGCCCTCCTATGTTTTTCAGCCACTTCTTATTCCTGAAGGATTTGTTAGGAGAGATTTTTATTTCAGGAATGATACGGGACTTATCAAACAATTGCAGAATTTTCAGGAGTCAGTACTCATAAGAATGAGATTCAGAGCCAGATAGGTCAGGTTTGAGTCCCTAGCTGTGTTACTTTGAGTAAATATATTTAGCTTCTTTTAAGCTTCAGTTTCCTCATCTGTAAAATGGGGCTAATGAGAGTGTCCAGGGTATTTTAGGGATTCACTGGAATACATATATAAATGTTCAGCTCCAGGCATGGCATATAGAAGGTACTCAAGGAGTGTAGTTATTATTATTATTATTATTATCATCATCATGATTATTTCTTGGTTACTTATTCCTATGGTCCCACTAAGTGGTGAACTGAACCAGGACCGACTGACTTAGCAGGGAATGTAGGCTACAGCGGCAGCACCATCATATGCTTTACTTTCTTGGCCTAGAAAACAAAGCATCCTTTGAAAAAGGAATTGCTTTCATTTCCCATGGGAAGTAATTTCCACAATCCACGGGTAAATGCAGTCTAATGACTAGAATGTGACAGTAGCTATCAAGAGTGAAATGTTCCATAAACAGTACTGCCTCCTAAAAGTACTGAATCTCAGTGCTCTGTGTGAGCCTCCTCTTGTCCTCTCCATCTTTGCTGCTGCTTCTCATCCTCCCACCCGCCCCACCTCTCCCCCTCCCATCGTTTTGGGATCCTTAGACCCAACTATTGCCACCCCAAATTCCTGAGGAGCGTGGGGGTTGTCCTGGGGTTCAAGATGAAGTTCAAAGGCCTAGATGCAACTCTGCATATTCCAAATGGCCTGAAGGAGGGAGTGTGGGGGCTTGATCTAGCAAAAGGCAGTTTGCCAATAGGCAAACCAGTGGACCATGCCTCAGACGTTTTCGGAGAAACATCATTTCATCTCAGAGCGTCTGCAACAGTCTGCAACATATTTTCCCCGAGGTTTGACTCTAAACTGACAGAAGATACTGAACCCCCTGCGCCACAGATTCTGTGACATATCTGGGCATTATTGAACAGACATCAGTTAGGTGGCTGTCTTGCAGCAGTGTCAGCATGAATAGGAAATAGGCCAGCGCTCTTATCATCGTTGACAGACTCTGTAACTCACCTGCTGATAGTGTCGGGAACACAGCTCCCTGTTTGTGGGGGCTCTTCTCCCACTTTGAAAGCATTGTTCTCAGGCAGGCAAAATAATTAAGGTGTTTTTGGAGTTCATGTTTACTTTTTCAGAGTAAGCAAGAATTCCATGATCAATGCACTGCACCTTGCAGACACATAAGAAATGTCAATGAATTCAATACATTTGGAAACACACCAAGGGCTTACGTTTTTATAGCTTAAACTTCTTTTCTTCCCCCACAATAATGGAAGCTCCAGCTCTAAAAAAAAAGTGTCAGATTTAACACCTTTATTTTACAGATAAAAAGACTAAGGCCCAAATACTGTAAATGATTTCACTGGAGCCACACAGACAATTAGTAGCAAAACAGCGTCAGGAGCCCGGATTTAGGACTTACAGTCAGAGCCTTACCTATGACTTCTCCCTTACTATTGCCATTCATCTCATTATTTGCTCTGAAAATGGATTTTGTCCCTGTATTTCTTTGTCTTCTAAATCAGAAACCACCTACAGCATGAGACATCTTTTGTTTGACCCTTAATGTTTAGAAATATTTTCTGAATCAGTTAACTTTTTTAAAAAACGGAGCTTTTTCTCAAACAGCTACATACAGTTCTGGTTTCTCCTGAAATGTGGGCTGACAACACTGGGTTTGCATTCTTGAAGGCAGCATTCCGCCGGGTCTGGGTAGTTGGTGTCCCTTTCTCAAGGAACCTGTGCTCTTGCCGCAGTCCTCACCAGTCCCTGCTGTCTCAGAGGTAACCTGCTTCACCCCTTTACCTGCCTGGCTGTGGTATGCATTTGATCATGACCCTGAGTTGAAAACATGACAAACAACTCTATGGACATTATTGCTCCAACCTGGATATCAGTTGGAATCTCCCTGCTCCTCGAGAGCTGTCTCAAATCCCCAATTTCATGGCCCAAGAAATTTAAGACTTTTCCAGTAATTGTGTGAATACTAATAGATTAATATTCTCATGGTCTGCTTTGCCTCTAGCACCAATGGTTTTGACTCATGACAACTTAAAAGGAACTAAATTTTTCCTTGGTCTCCTCCCCTCACCCCAGGCAACTAGAATAATAATTAGACTATAATGATGGTTTCTTTCCTTCTTTTTTTTTTTTTGTGGGGGCTAGAGTGGGTGTTATGGAGTAAATATTTTAATAGCATCCCTCACAGCAGATATAACTTAAAAATTCATTCTGCACGAGGATTTTCCTCTGGCCTTCATTCCACAGAGAGCTCTGTCCTTCTGTCTCTTCCTCTACTCCTCAGTGTCTCCTGCCTGTTTCAACTTTCCCTCTCTTAATAGCTGAGCAATCAGCCCTCTCCCAGACGTGTTGTTGCAAACCCAGCGAGCCGCTCACAGGGCCAAGACCTGTCTCTTAGACTGTGTCTCTTAGACAACAGTCAGAATTCTAGACGCAAACGTGTTTTGATCCTGCTACCTTCCACGACTACGCATTGGTCTCTGAGGAGGGAAGTTCCCAGGCTCTTACTCCTGTGAGGAATCAGTCTGATTCCCTGACTTTAGACATAATATAAATCATCCAGTCCTAAATATCAAAATCCTAGGCATATCTGTCTACATGGCTGCTCTCCCTACTGGACTCTAAACCCCGTGAAGTCAGGCACAGGGTCTCACTTATCTTTAGGTTTTCATGACCTACACAACGGGGAGGGTGAAGGGAAGGGCCAAGGAGCAGGGAACAGAGCCGGTGTTCAATAAACAGATGGAGGAAAGAAAGGAGGAGGAAAGGGAGGTTGGTCACCTGTCACCTGATAGGGTTGTACCTGTTGTTCACTGCACAAGGACGCACCAACCGGGCAGGTCAAATGGGTACTGAGAGCCAGACCATGCTCTGCTGCCCAAGCCAGAACCCCTGTCTGTCTGCTTCTTCTTCCCCTTGCTGGTCTTGCCCCCATTTACTGCCCGCCCCCCCAAAAAGCACTTTTTCTTATTTTTACAAAGGTACCATCTGGGCTGGGGGGCTGAATGGAAAAAAATATTTTGTCTAGAAAATGTGCCTTTTTTAACTCTTCAATTTGTTTTAACCCCCTAGAAAATACCCATGACTTTGTCAGGCTTTGCCACAGTGGACACTGATACTGAAGCCAGGACTGCTCCAATTCCCAAGAAGGAGCTCCCCTCAGCACTGGGAACCCCCCGGATCTGAAGAAGGTAGCACATTCTCGCCTGAAAATAAGTTAAAATCTCTGCCCCCCTCCATGGGGCATCTGTGGACCCTTATCCAATGACTGTCCCCTTCCAGAAGTGCTGGGACACAGCTCCACACCTCCACAGCCCAGGCCTTTTTAAAGGGACATGCCCTCTCAGCCGGCAGCCTGGGTCCGCACCTTACCCCAGGCCCCGGTGTTCAGCCTGTCACCTGCCATTACCCGAGCTTTGGCTGGGGAAGAGCATCTGGCCAGGAAGTGTCTGCTGGCCCAGAGGGTGAATTTAGGTTGGATTTCAAGGCAGAACTAAACATTTTGGCTGAGCCCCGGGAAGGCGGGCCAGGTGTGAAGTGAGCACGCCTCTGAGCTGGCGGGCCACGCGGGTCGGAGGTGGCGCCCCAGGTCCCGCGCTACCGCTGCACACTTCTCTCTGGGAAGCCAGGAGCCCGCGGCGTGGCTGTGGCGTGCCCTCCCCTTGGCTCCAAAACACTACACGAGGCAATGGAGGGTAGCTAAGCCCAGGCAGCTGATCACCCAGGCTAGCCTCTCAGAGAGCCAGCGTCATCTCACACTTTGGATGCAACGCAAAGTCTTCATTCAAGATGCCTGTGCCTTTTCCTTCTTAGCATATTAGAGTCAAGGGCAGAAGCCTTCCAGAAAATCTAATCATGGGAAGGGTACCTCAAAGCTATGCTCTTCAATGAAATGGTTAAGAACTGAGGACAGGGCACTGATAGACCTGGGCTGGCAGGCAGCTTCACCACATGCTAGCTGGTTACTTAGTCCCTCTGGGCCTCAGTTGCCTCTACTGTAAACTGGGAATTACCATTAGTAATAGATATTTGGAGGGTTTTTTAAAAATTAAGTGAGATTCTCTCTCTTTCTCTCCCCTCTCTAAAATGAATAAATAAAATCTTTTAAAAAATATTAATTGAGAAATTGTGTTCAAAGAACTTAGCATAGCACCCAGCAGGCTCTGCGGTCACATGTTGATGGTGATGTATAATGCTGACTCTCCATCAGTGATATATATTATATATCTATAATCTCTTTATCTGAAGCCTAGGCTGCTCAAAGTGTGGTTCGTGGACCAGCAACATGAGCGCTCATATAAAACACAGAATCTTGGCCTCACTGCAGACCTTCTGAATCAGAATTTGCATTTTAACAAGGCACCCAGGTATTGGTAGGAAAGTTAAGTTTGGGAAGCACTGCTATAGAACACGCTGAGGTGCAAAGAAACGGCCAGAGGCTGCAGATGGAAGGAAAGAGGAGTTAGAAGCCTGGATGATGCACAGTCTGGGTTCTCAGCAGCTCCTTCAATCCTGATGAGATTAATAGGGAACAAATACAATGAGGCCCAGAGAATCTGAGGCCCAGAATCCACCTGACTTGTTTCGATATTGTGTGGACCCTGATCTACTTTACAGGCTGTGAGTCTGGGCCAAGGATGACACCACTCAATCATTCATTCAACAAATATTCACTGAGTGTCTACTAGATTCTCAACCCCGTGCTAGGTAAGACTAAGATCCCGGCTCCTCAGGTCAAGCTCTTGCTATGCTGTTAAACTATCATTTTAGGTGAAGTCAGGTGTGTGATGGTAGTGAGATCCCAGGGGAAGGGCCCCTCGTGGCTCCAGCTGCAGGAGTGTTGGTGGCTGAGAGTTTTACGCTCAGTCTCTCTTTGGGATACCCTTAGTCAATGTCACACCCCCACCCGGGACATCCCCAACTAATGTCTGGTGGATAGGGAGGGCGCACTTGCCTCAAATCGGAACAGTTCTGAAGGGCCATGGTTGACTGAGGCATGACAGAACAGCATGGACCTCTCTGCCCAGTCTTGCTTCTGTCTCCCTCACATGTACTGTTCCTGCCTGGGCACACACCCCATCCAATGTTTGCCAAGAAATCGCAGAGTGTCAGAATCTGTTTCCGGGGAGTGGACCTAAGATAATTATTTTCTTCCAAGTACTGTCTATGCCTTAGAGCCTCTGGCTATGGCTCAAACTGACGTATTTGCATTTTTGGAAAAACATTTTCTTTTTTTTAATTGACTTTATTGGGGTGACATTGGTTAATAAAATTATAGAGGTTTCAGGTGTACAATTCTATACTACATCCTCTGTATATTATATTATGTGTTCATCATGTTCATCACTCCAAGTCGGGTCTCCTTCCATCGCCGTTTATCACCCCTCTACCTTCGTCTGCCTCCCCCACCCCCTTTGCATCTGGTAACCCCCATAAGAAAAACATTTTCTTATAGCCTCTTCAAGAGTTCCTAGACAAGAGATGCTCTCAAATGTTCTCTCTTAGGTGTGTTTACTTAAAAAGTATAGAAACAACTTTAATACATAATAAACATATGGATATAATCTCATTCTAAAAGAGATGAACAATGTAGAAAAAAATACACAGTGAAAGTTGAAAAACACTTCTGATCTGGCTCCTTTCCCCTGTCCAGCTCTTTCCCCAGAACTAACCGCTGTTTGGGCCAATCCTTCTAGATAGACCTTTTACTGTGCATTAGCACACATGTAAGTAAGTGCACATAAACATACTTACTTTGAACATAAATGGGGTCTGATTGTTTAAAGTAATTACTTACTAAAGTCTTAAATCTTGAAGATCTTTTTGTCATGAAATGTAGATCCACCTAATGCTTTTTAATGGTTACATATTATTCCACAGCATGGATTCTCCATGTAGCTATTCCCTGGGGTTGAGACTTTTAGTGCTCAGCTACAGACAATCTTTTTCTCCTCTGGACACGTGTGAGATTATACTTTCTGCTCCACTGGAGTTGTCTAGAGCCACATGACTCGCTGTGGTCAGTGGGTTGAGAGTGGAAGTATACCCTGTGTCACTTGTGGGCTGAAGTATTTAATTGCAGGTTTGAGGGCTTCCAGTATTCTGTCCCCTAAGACAATGGAGAGGCCTTCTATTGAGTGGTAGAGGCACAAGATCCTGACAGCCTGGACAGCCAGTTCTCAACTTGAAGGAAAGTTACCACAGGGGTTGTCTGGATTCAGAACAAACCTTGGAGTGAGAACTTTTTCTTTGCTATGTTAAGTCAGTGTTTTGTTTTGTTTTGTTCTTTTAAAGACCACAGTATAACCCAGTATATTCTGACTAATACTCTCCTATTGGGCATTTAAGTTGCTCCTAATTTTTCACTATTAAATACAATGCTGCAATGAACATTCTTTATGTATATATATTCCTGAGTACAGTGTGGGTGTTTTTATAGAATAGGACCCCAGAAGAGAAACTGATGGTGTTTTAGTCAGTTTGGGCTGCCATGTCAAAACCCATAACTGTGTGGCCTGTAACAAGCATTTATTTCTCATTGTTCTGGAGGCTCAGAATCCAAGTTTCGGGTAGATTTGGTATCTGATAAGGACTCACCTTCTCATAGAAAGCTGTTCTTTTGCTGTACCTTACATGATGGAAAGGGCTGGCTAGCCCTTGAGGGTCTCTTTTATAAGAAGGTTTCTTTTATAATCTCATTCATTAGTGCTTTTCCCTCATGATCTAATCTCTTACCAGAAGACCCACCAGCTAATATCATCACCTTGTTGGTTAAATTTCAACGTATGAAATTTGGAGACACAAACATGAGATCATAGCAAATAGCCAAATGGTTTTCATATTTAATTCTGAGAGAAACATCAAATTGTCTTCCACAGTCTTTACTAATTTACATAGCCATTAACATTATCTCCCCATAAGTGGATATTGTCTTTGAGTATGTGTGTGCATGTGTGTGCTAATTTGATAAAAGTGGTATTTTGTTGTTGTTTTAATTTGTGGTTCTCTGATTACTGGAGGTTAAACAAATTTTCATATTCTCATTGGCCATTTATATATATTTCTTCAGGATCTCATTATCCACATTTTTCCATTTATTTTCTAAGTCAAAAACATTTTAAAAGATCTCTAAAATAGAATGTGTTCAAGAAGGCTTTTGCAATTGAATTCTTTGTCATCAAAGATATCTCCCCCTCTCGACTTCCCAAAGATATCCTTGTGTCTATTTATCTTTCACAAATATCAATTCTTTCTTTCTTCACAAATATTTATCAAATAGTTGCTATGTACCAAGCATTGGAAATGAACTGGTAAGCAAAACAGACAGAGTTCCTGTCCTCAGGAAGCTTTAGGTCTATCAAAGAAAACTAACACTGAATACGTCCATTTTCTTTGTCTCTGGACTTAACAGGCAATAAAGCAGCAAAGGGGCCCAGAGATATTTGGAGTAGAAGCAATAAAGGGAGGGTATGTAAACGAGGTATCACTTCTTCCCTTGACATTTAGCAGCAGCAACAAATATGTTCTGAGCCCCAGAGCAGGCTCTTAGAATCATGGAATAATAGATTGTTGGAACACCCATTTATATACTGCTCACAAAAATTAGGCAATCAGGGAATGTGCAGATACTTCAGTACTTTCAGCCTTTTGTATAGAGCATTTTCACCAATGAAATAAAAGTTGGTTTTGCATCTCATTTGCATAATCAAACAACCATCTTTGACTTGTTGTTTGCTTTTTTGATGTTCTTGTTTAATAAAAAGAAAATCAAATGCTTTATATTCATTTTGAAATATCCCCTAATTTTTGTGAGCAGTATGGATAGAGAAATTGAAGAACAGAAGCATGGTGACTTGCTCAACGGTTCCTGACTCCTAATCCAAAGATCTTCCCACTCTCTCTAACTGCCTGCCTTGTAGGCTTTGCAGCTGTACCAAATGCTCATAAACCCTCCCACGTACAGAGTGAGGTGAGTACCTGTCCTAAGAGATACAAAAAAAAACCCCTCCCCACCTTCAAAAGGCTTACCATCTAGCTACTGCAAATTTCTTTCTAAAAGAGTCTTTGTATCATTTGGCTAAAAGCTTATTTTCCAGGAGACTAAAGGAAAACCAGCTTATGCTAGGTCTGTTAGAATTTATCTAAATACTCAAAGTTGTCATTAGGATGATGGTTTTCAAATGGAATTTGAAGCTCTCCAGACAGGAAGCTGTCACTGAATGTTAAAAAGTAGGATATGCTTCCCAGTATTGACTTATCCCGACATTTCACCTGCTTTCTTGGGAACAGAAAATTCCAATGTCCATCAGGGAACTCTTTCTGTATGAATTAGTCAATCTTCCCCTGAAGAAATATGTAAACAGCTTTGGAAATATTAGAAAAATGTGCACAAAACATATTGGGCCCATTAGCCATATTCCTTAAGCCTCAGTTTTCTCTATACAAAAATGGGGGTAATAATATGATCTTATAAGATCGTTAGGAAAATTAAATAAACACAAAAACACAACGAGTAGGCACGTCTGCCTCAGAGTAAGCAATCAATAGATGTTAGCCATTATCATCATTCTATTCAATGCCAGGCCCTGTTCCGCACTTGTCAACCAAGAGCCTGGGCATCTGAGCAGCCCATACTGAGAAAGCAGAACCATAAACCACAGCCATCTGCCTTTGTTTTGAATATTTCAAAAATCGATGAACCCTGAAGAATAAACGAGGCATCAGTCCATGTGGATGAGTCATGGACCACGGTTCACTGTGTTTTGTGCTCGTCGCAGAACACACACCTCTGACTTCAGGTGTTACAGTCAGCTGAGAAGTCAGCGCTGCAGAAAGTGGAGGCCCCGCCCACCGCTCTTCCGCCGCCCTCGCCCTCAGTCTTCTCCTTGCTTCTCACTTATTTCAAACCCCGAGTTCTCTTTCTGTCTCTTATTTAGGCTAGCTTACCTGTTCTGTAAAAAAGCACAAACTCACAAAACTAATCTCTTTCTTAAGTCCTTGTGTGTAGGAATATAAAAGTCCCCCGTTTTGCTGAGGCTGTCAGGAAGGGACGGATGGGCAGCTTGTTGGACGGGGATCAGGAGTCTCGGGGTTTATGACGAGCTGTCTCACCAACTCATGTCGTCCTTACTATTTCTGGGCCTCAGTTCTCTCCTCTGGAAACGGAGCAGGCAAGATTGACAAAGGATACCTGCTTCTGGCTGGCCTCATAAGGCTGCTGGCAGAATGAATGAGATTATGTCCAGAAAGCCATTTGAGTTCCTCAGAAAAGGGCGCTCTCTAAATACAGGGCGTGATTATATGTCAGTCACAGGGAGCGGGAGAGTGAGGCTGTCCAGGGGCTACAGAGCGCACCCCCCCCCCCCGCCTTCTCCCAGCATAATTGCAGAGATGCTTTAATAATGGAGGCAGACCACTCACTCCTCAGAAGGTGCAGGTCACAGGTGCGGGTTCTGTTTGAGGACATCTGCAAGCTTTAATAACCGCCTGGGGGCAGGGAGCAAAGCAGAAGCCAGAAATCCTTCCCTCAGCTTGGAGGGCTGGCTTTTCCATACCTCCCCTCACCCTACACACACACCTGTCAGGTGGGAATCCTGAGTGAGCTGGCTGGCAGGCACTCAGTGAATGCTTCTGGAATGGAATGGAAGTAAATGTAAACCAAATTATCTTCCTCGGAAGAGCAGTGGCCATGCTTTTGCCTGTGTCGAATGTTTACTGACACTTGAAGTGATTATGGGTTAAGGATTAAGGTGTCTCCTAATGTTTTGGGAAGTGTGAGGGGTAGCGGAGTGTGAGCCCCCCTTACTCTATACTTCTTTGCTCTCACTTCCAGGCAAGGGTGTGTAAGGAGAGGGCACCATCAGGGGGGCCCTGTGACTGGCACTGCTGGGAGACAGAGTTGTGCAGAGCTGAAGGGGGGTGGGGGAGCATCATTAGAACACCCTGTTTTGCAGAAGGAAGGACAGTGGGCTGTGTCCTGGAGCAGTTACTTGGAAGAGGAGCCCGAGGCCTATTGGCAGAGAAAGGACGAGAAGGACAGGATCCCTGGGGGAGAGAACCAGGAAGATGCCGCATTGCCTGGACTACAGCTTCTTGAGCACTTCTTCCTCCAACTGCGGCTGCTGGACCTCCCTCCACCTCCAGCCCCTGCGCCCCCCTGGGATTCCCACATCCAGACCTTGTGTCTTTGGACTGAAATAAAGTTGGATTTGGATCCCAACTCTGTTTCCTGGATAAATATCTCATTCTCTATACCTCAGTATCTTCCCCTGTCAAATGAAGGTAGTGTGTATCCCCAGACTGGGAGGAGGACGGCCGCGGTCCCAGGAGGATTCCCACAAAGGAGGGTTGATGGCGGTGGCAGGACAGTGACAGGAGCTTTGGAGATCTGGTCTCACACACAAGCTCACTGTGTTATTTGAGGAGTCTTAAGTGCCTGCCTTGGTAACCCCCCTGGTCCCTGGAAGGACAGCCGTTTCGTCCCCGGGGGCTGCTCCCTGCAGGCGTCCATACAGAACCCCTGTTTCTGTGTTTGTTTACTGAGCATCGCCCACCTGTCATTCATCCTCCGATAAATACAGATGGTAGTTTATATTCCAGTGGGAGGAGACAGACAAAATAAACGTGTAAAATATGCAGTATGTTAGATGGTAACAAGTCCTTTAAGGGTATGGGGAGAATAAAGAAGAGAACTGGCGGGTGGGATTGACAAGTTAGAGAAAATGGCCAGGAAGGCTTCATTGGACAGAGACTCTGGCCTGGGGCGATAACTTCTCTGACACTACCTACCAAGTTCTAGGACTGCTTACTGCCTGGGCCCGGCTGCACATCTGGACACACCTTTTATTCTGGCCAAGGGCTTGGCCTCAGGCCAAGACAGACTCGGTGTCAGTGTGCCGAAACCAGTGAAAGGAGGCTAGGCAGGGGCTAACCCGGCAGATGCTCACGATGGGCTGCTCTGGTGGCTACTTTTAAAATTCTACTCTTGAGTGATGGAGAAGATTCTCTGCCGGCCCAGGCTGAGAGTTATCTGCTTTTATTTGCATGTTAGAAAACCTGAAGCAATTGTGAAAGAAAATAGGCAAATAAGAGCAGGTTTGTTTACAAGTGCAGGCGTGTCTCACATTCTCTCCTCCCCAAAAGGTCAGAGGCCGTTTTTATTTCTGTGTGCACAGAGCCGTTTATGTCCAGCCCCGTACACGGTGGTCAGGCTGAAGGCATATTTGGGGAGCCTTATTTAAGAAAGACAGTGCCAACATATATCAATTTTGCAAACTTTACAAAAGTATGTGAGTTTATGTGCATATTGCTAGCACAAACCCTCCCCGCCCCACAGTCCCTGGGGACCTTGGAAGGGGCCTCTGCAAACTGAAGACCTTGGAGCCTACCCCAGAGCTAATGTCTCACTTAGATTCCTAGTAAATATGCTTCCAATTATAATATGCTTCCAATTATAATATGCTTCCATTTAGGTGTTTACTTGTTTATTGGTTTTCTTTCTCAGCTAGGGCTCAAACCACAGTGCTGTATTTATATGTGTAGCTCAAGTTCCTAGCACAGGGCTGGTTTATAGGAAGCAGTCAATGGCTATTTGTTCAGTGAAATGGATTGCTGGAAGATAGGAAAGAATAATGAATAAATATGGCCACAAGCCTAAGTACAGTGAGGCTCAGGCTACATGAAGAAAGCTGAGCAGGTTTGAGGCAGTTACCAAATATCCTTGGGCATTACATTCTAAGGGGACACAGGCCACCTTGACTGTGGAATTGGCTTCTTCCCAACATCCCTTCCAGGGCCTCCGACAGCCAACATCCAGTCCTTTATGAAGAGCATTGCTGGGGCCTCCAGTACTCTGAAGTCCCAGGCCCAAGGCCTACAGCTGTCAGAGCATCAGCCAGGGCCACAGTTGGGTGACCTTTGGAAAGAACTTCCAGGCTTATTCTCTCCTATAGACTTATCTGCAGAAGCCATGATAACCAGTGACCTTTTCCTGAGGATACCCATAGTGTTGTCCCTGGGAAAACATCTACATATCATGGACAAAAACCTACCTTTCCTCTGAGCTTAAAATGCCTTCTGTCATCTCTACCACAGAACGCTCCCAGGCAAGGGTACCCAGCGAGAGCAGTGACCGCTGGATAAATTCCCCATGAGGAAGCAACAGCCCTTTCTAAAAGGTCATCAGCAGGCCCCATCTAGAGAAGGGGCGATGTCCTTGGCTGCACCACACAGCATTTGGTTCTTTGTGGGGGCTCCACTTCTATTGCTGACATGCTAATATTATTGCATTTTCGTTTCTGTGTCTCTGCCTCAGGCAACTTTGCTTTGTTGCTTTCAGGATTTGGGCATGTGAGCTAGGGTTAGGATCTTAATCAGGACTCGATATTAGGCATATTTAGAAAGCCGGAGTGGTAAGAGGAAGGAATGTAATAACAGGGACTTAGAGATGAAAGTGATTTAAGAGAGAAAATGTGAACAAAGTAATAGAAATAAAACTTGACGTAGCTCTTGATGAAATACTACAGTGTAAAAATACAAGAATGCAGGAGAGGGCTCCCCCACCTTTCTAACAGGGTCTACTTGGAATGACCTAGAGGTTAGAGCATGGCTTTTGCAGTCTGGGCCCCTGGGTTTGAACCCCACCCCTGATTCTTACTGGTTGTGTGCTTTTTTGGCCAATTCCTTAACTTATCTGAGTCTTATTCGCCACATCTGCAAAGAAGGGACAAATAAGAGTACCCATCTCATAAGGAAGTCAGGTTTCAAGGAAATCACGCATGCAATGCACATTGCTTAACAACTCCTGGCCCTTAGTTGGTACTCAACAAAGGATAGCAACTGACCATCACCAGGAAAACATGGCATAGTTAGAAGAATCAGTCAAGTCTGCTCATTGAAAAGCAATGTGCAATACATATATAGATAGGTTCTGAGCTGGCTTACTTCAATGTATGCTTCAGGCAAGGGGGTGAAATGTGAGAGCAAAGCGTTAACCGTACTTTTCAGGTGCAGAGAAAAAGCACTCGGTAACTGGTGACTTCAGAAGACAGCAAAAACCAATTGTGGGTAATTAGAAAAATGGAAGGAAGGAAGGAAGGAAGGAAGGAAGGAAGGAAGGAAGGAAGGAAGGAAGGAAGGGAGGGAGGGAGGGAGGGAGGGAGGGAGGGAGGGAGGAAGGAAGAGGAGGAGTAAATTTAGAAAATACCTGCTTACAACAGCATGACAAACAAGACAAGGGTCACCTTGTAGCAACATGATGAAGGTTCTGGGTGAAAGATGGATTTTGTCCAGGAAGAGTCTGGACAGAAGAGGGTTTCACCTCCTTGAGTTCTGCGACTTGTCTGCTAAGTGGCTGGGCAGCACTGAACTAAGTCTTCTGAGGCACAGAACAATGTTAATTAGCCCAGTTTGGGGACCATTTCCAGAGCCTGTCTGAAATGAGTTGTGTCTCAGAGTTGCCAGCTTTGGCAACTAAAAATACAAAGTGACTAATTAAATTTGAATTTCAGATGAACAACAAATAATTTTTTTTAGCGTAAGTATAGGTCCTGTACAATATTTTAGACATACTTTACTAAAAAATCATTAATTATTTGTTTAAACTTACAGGTTAAACTGTCTATCCTGTATTTGCTCCATCATTTTTTCATTTCAGAAGCTCTGTTAATATTGCCAGAAGTATGATGCAAAGTACAGTCTATGTTTGAAACGGTAAGAATTCTTCCTTCCTAGAGGCTACAGGAAGTGTGGTCTGTGGAGTTCCTGTTCTACGCAAGCTCTCTCATGTGTCCCTTCTCATTTAATCCCCCGGCAACCCTGGGAGCAAGCACTATCTTTATCCCAGTGACAGTTGAGGCAACTGAGGTTGAGAAGTACTTTGCAAAAGACTAACAGACCTGGTATCTAAACCAAAGGTTGTTGCTCCCAGAGTCTATGCTCTCTACAATGTTGTTTGCCACATCGAGCACCCCAAGGCATCTGAGCACCCTCAGCCGCCTTCCTGCTATGTCGAACCCTGAACAAGAGACTCATCACTGATCATCTGAGCCTGCGCCAGCACCACTCAGGCAGCAGACAGCAAGGACACATGTATGGCAGAGGCGAGTCTGCCTATCCCTTCCCCATAGGTCAAGGGAGGCACTGCTTCCCTCTGGGTCTCCTATCCTGGTCTGTAAGTCTCTCCTCCGGTTGGTGGAGGTGGAGGGCTGTGTCCACCACACCCCACCTCCAGCTCACTCAGAGTGAAATGTGAGTTCTCTCCCTTCCCCCTCCCACCTTCTCCAGGGGGAAGGCACGGTGGCTTTGATGAGGCTTAAGCCGTCCTTGTTATTAGACAGCTAGCCCTGCACTATCTCTTTTTGATAGTTCTGCCCTCTCCTGAGTTCCCCCCTCACTCTCCTCTGGGACTTTCCTCCCCTTCCCACATATGCAAGTCATCCTGGTCCTCTGCCCTTGCTTGTGTCTTACAAATTCTGGTGCCTTTGCCTTTAGCCAAATATTAATGGAGGTTTTTCTACTGCCCTGCCCAAACTTCTGCTAGCTCCCACAAGGCAACAATAGATTCTGGCACAATGACTGGGGATATGATATGGGTGATCCAATCCCACCGCACCAGTGCTAAGGGCACATTAACCGTTATAAACACGTCACAGTAGGCTCTCATACAAGTCAAGAATTTCTTCTTACTATGATGATTTTGACCCTCTTTGTTGAGAGAACATCATCAGGGCATGCTTTTCTACAGGAACATTTCTCTCTTTCCCACATGTGCTTGCTGTGCAGCAGACAGTACACTGTATATGACTAGATCCTTCTTGCAGTCAGTCTCTGCCTAGCTGTCACTACCCTGGAATACATTTCCCTGGTTATCCAGTCTACTGTAACCTTATATGTCTGCAAGATAGAGGACTACGAGGACCCCCTGCTCTATTCCCATTCAGCAATGACAATTTGATAGCCGTCCATGGACAAAAATACCTTTGTGGGAGTTTTGGGATCCAAGTCTGTGTTGTGTGTAAATCCCAAAACAGCCTTGTAACTAGGCTGCAGGTCCTCAGCCATGGGCTAGGAACACTCTGGTCCAGAAACATGCCCATCTATGCCCCTGAAGCAGGCCCTCTGACCTCAGTCCAACTGCAATGACCCTGTACCTCAACTGCAGGCTGGGAACACTCCTTTTCACTCAGAGACCCACAGGGAGTATACGCATCTGTGCCCCCAAAGGTAGGTCCACCAACCTTGGTATAACTGTGTGTCATTAGGCAGCCCTGTAACTGGCTCTAGGCCCTCACAGCCATGGAACCCATAGGTATGATCTCAGTCTGACTGCAAATCTTGAAACAGCCTGTAACTGAGCTTTAGCTCTCTCAGCAATGGTCTGGGAGTGGTCCTGCCTACATAATAGGTCAAAGAAGAAATCCTAAGGGATATCAAAAAGTACCTTGGGATAGACAAAAATGAATAGTATATAAAAAAATAGAGCCCTGGCTAGTTGGCTCAGCGGTAGAGCGTTGGCCTAGCGTGCGGAGGACCCGGGTTCGATTCCTGGCCAGGGCACACAGGAGAAGCGCCCATTTGCTTCTCCACCCCTCCACCGCGCTTTCCTCTCTGTCTCTCTCTTCCCCTTCCACAGCCAAGGCTCCATTGGAGCAAAGATGGCCCAGGCGCTGGGGATGGCTCTGTGGCCTCTGCCTCAGGGGCTAGAGTGGCTCTGGTCGCAACATGGCGACGCCCAGGATGGGCAGATCATTGCCCCCTGGTGGGCAGAGCGTAGCCCCTGGTGGGCGTGCCGGGTGGATCCCGGTCGGGCGCATGCGGGAGTCTGTCTGACTGTCTCTCCCCGTTTCCAGCTTCAGAAAAATGGAAAAAAAAAAAAAAAAGTAACTTAGTAGAATTTAAATTGTGATGCAATAAAAGCAGGTTTAAGATGGAAGTTTTTAGGGTTAATTGCTTACATAAGAAAAAAAAAGAAACATCTTAAACAACCTAACTTTATGCCTCAAAGAACTAGAAAAAAAAGAACAAATTAAGCCCACAGTTAGCAGAAGAAAGGAAGTAATAAAGATTAGAGGAGAAATAAATGAAATAGAGACTAGAAAGACTATAAAAAAAGATCAATGAAACTAAGAGTTAGTTTTTTGAAAAGATAAAATCAACACACCGTTAGCTAGACTAAAAAAAAAAGAGAGAGAAGACTCAAATAAATAAAATCAGAAATAAAAGGGGAGACATTACAACTGAAACCACAGATATACAAAGGATCATAATAGACCACTATGAACAACTGTGTGCCAACAGACCTAGAATAAATAAATTCCTAGAAACATATAGCTCACCAAGACCGAATAATAAAGAAATGACAAATAATGATTGAGATGATTGAATTAGTCATCAAAAACTTTTTAACAAAGAAGAGCCCAGGACCAGACAGCTTCACAGGTGAATTCTATGAAATATTTAAAAAATTAATGCCAATTCTTCTCAAACTCTTCTCAAAAATTAAAGGGAGAGAATACTTCCAAACTCATTTACAAGGCCAGCATTGCCCTTCTATCAAAGCTAGAAAGGACACTACAAGAAAAGAAAACTACAGTCCAATATCCCTGATGAACATAGATACAAAAGTCCTCAACACAATATTAGCAAACTGAATTCAGCAGCACATTAAAGAATCATACACCACAATCAAATGGGATTTATCCCTGGGATGCAAGGGTGGTTCTACATACACACATCAGTATATGTGATTTATCACATTAACAGAATGAAAGAAAAAATTATATGATCATCTCAACAGATGCAGAAAAAGCATTTGATAAAATTCACCATCTTTTCATAGTGCTTGTCAATGGATGAATTGATAAAGAAAGTCAGTATATACATACAACGAAATATTATTCAACCATAAAAAAGAAAAGTCTGCCTTTTGCAATAACATGAATAAACCATGAAGACAAAATGCTGAGTGAAATAAGCCAGACACAGAAACATAAATACTGCATGATCTAACTTATATGTTGCATCTAAATAAGCCATACTCAGAACCAGAGAACAAAACAGGGGGCTGGGGCAGGGGGAAATGGAGAGATATTCGTAAAGGGTACAAAATTCCATTTATAAGATTAATAAATTATAGGGATCTAATGTGCAGCATTGTCATTCTAGCTAATAATCCTCTATTGTACCCCTGAAGTTTGCTAAGAGTAGATCTTAACTGTTGTCACTATACACACACAAAGTGGAAACCAAAAGAATTTTTTGCTAACATTCATTAAAAGAAAAGTAATCCTCATTCCCTTCTTACTACATTGATCTATTCAGTTTTTTTCATAGTTGGAATTATAATAAAATCTGAAATGTCTTTGTTTTTTGTATACTTGTTTTAGACTGCCCTCCCCCCACCCAACATGACTCTAATCTTCATGAGAGACTGGGCCTTAGTTACTTGGTTCACTATTGCATTCTCATAACTAGAACAGTGTCTGACACATAGTAAGCTCTCAAAAATATTTGATAAGTGAATGAATGTGTTAGGTAGAGTTAGCCATTTGCATGAGCCATCTCGGCCAGAAGTCACCATCTCCTAATGTATATTTTTGATGCACAGTTTTCTTCCCTGTTACAAAAGGAGGTAGAGTTTCACAAATTGCCCATGTGAATTTTGTTGAGTAAAACACAGGCAGGGTGACATGAGTTTGGAATAATCAGTTGAAATAAAGAAGCAACAACAAAGTTGACAAATATCTCCAATAGCAGAGACTTGTGGATTTGGGGTTTGGGGAAGAAATGGCCAGGTACAGATCAGGTAACTTAGGGAGCCGAGAAAGCGCCTGGTGTGATTTGGTGTGTGTGTGTGTGGATAAGGGGACAAGATTGTTTCACAGATCCCAGGTTGGTAGAATCCTCACACCTCACAGAGTGTCTATTCTCAGGGTAAATATCAACCTGAGCTGGGGAAGCTGCTCCCCAGTTTATAATCAAGAGGAGTGTCTGTGTATGGTGTTTAATGTCTACTTTTTGCACCAACATATACACACGCTCCATTGATCGGTGTTTTATCGGGTCCAGACACTGTTATCCTCCGGGCACCAATTTCATTCTTCAGGAGTTGCTAAGCAGTGTCAAATCACTTGACCTATGCACTTACATAGTAAGGTTCACTTTCTGAGCCTGTGAGCAATCTGGAAAGAGCAAAGAATCATTGTAAACACAAATGCCATATGGCCCATTTTCTTAAATGATGTAGATGAATAGCTGAATGCAAGTGGGGATTCAAGTATTTTTCAGAGAACAATTTTGCCAGGAGCAAAGACTTATTAGTGGGGACCACCTGTTCAGAGATGGCAGGGAGAGAAAGATGTGGCTTGGCTGACTGCCCCTGACCTCTACCGTCCACCACTGTCACTACCTCATTCTAGTCACAAGGCCAGAGAACTGGAGCCAAACACCTTACCCCAGGGCCAGGGATGCCACAAAAGACAGAAAACGCTCGCTGTGGAAGTAGAGCCATTTTATTCAGCCAAAGGACAGCTTGTTTCCAAGACACTATTTCTGCTTTGATTTTTAATCAAAATTGTTTTCAGCCTTTATATATATTTTAAGAACCAGGAAAGCAGGAAGTTGCATCCCAGAAGTCTTCTGGAAGTCCAAACTCTCTCTTATGAGCTGCTCTTCTGAGAGCAGTTGTTAACCTTAGCATTTTCCAACAAGGACCCAAAAGGGGAAAATATGGGCAGTTAAATTGGATGTATTATGAAAGATAGGATGACTTGGATTTTAATTCAAGATCTGTAATTACTTTGCATTAAAAAAAGAACAAGGGCCCTGGCCGGTTGGCTCAGCGGTAGAGCGTCAGCCTAGCGTGCGGAGGACCCGGGTTCGATTCCTGGCCAGGGCACATAGGAGAAGCATCCATTTGCTTCTCCACCCCTCCGCTGCATCTTCCTCTCTGTCTCTCTCTTCCCCTCCCACAGCCAAGGCTCCATTGGAGCAAAGATGGCCCGGGCCCTGGGGATGGCTCTGTGGCCTCTGCCCCATGCGCTAGAGTGGCTCTGGTCGCAACATGGCAACGCCCAGGATGGGCAGAGCGTCGCCCCATGGTGGGAGTGCCGGGTGGATCCTGGTCGGGCGCATGCGGGAGTCTGTCTGACTGTCTCTCCCTGTTTCCAGCTTCAGAAAAATGCAAAAAAAAAAAAAAGAAAAAGAAAAAGAACTAGGATATTTTCTTCCATGAATTAAGGTTAACATCTTGGTAAAGTAAAATATTTAGTTACTCACATCTTTTTTTCTTCTTTTTTTTATAAATAAATTTTTATTAATGTTAATGGGGTGACATCAATAAATCAGGGTACATATATTCAAAGAAAACATGTCCAGGTTATATTGTCATTCAATTGTGTTGCATACCCATCACCCAAAGTCAGATTGTCCTCCGTCACCTTCTATCTAGTTCCTTTTCTTTTTTACTTTGGTGAGTGAGTAGGTCTACAGGTCTCAAAGTGAGATGAACAATTAGAAATTAGGTCTAAAATGACCCCAGTGAAGGTTAAAGTGAAAAGATATTGTCAGGCTGAGGATGACACAGACTAGCACAGTATATATAGCCATCATTATTCTCTATGTGGCCTTATCCCAACCCCTTCCTCATCGTCTATGAAAACCAAATTCAATTCACTAAAGATTAAATAGATGGAACATAGGATAGCCATATTGATTTACTCAAGATTAAACACACTGGAAGGAAATAACTATAATCTGGGGATTGTAACAGTGGAAAGAAGCAGAATGGAAGTTAGGGTGCAATTTGGAAGGAGAATGTAGTAATCATATAAACAGAAGGCCCAAACAGAATACTGAGGAAGAAAACACAGGGTGATTTTGAGCCAGTAAAATGCCCAGTCCCTGTGACTTATCCAGGCAATCTGCTTTGCAAGAGAGGAAAGGGCAAGACAGAGCAGGTGGACTGCTCACCATCAGCTCTAGGTTGCTGAAAGTTTGACTGCTTGGCTAGTTGATTCGCCTTGCCTTGCAAAGGAACGTCCAGACCGGGAGGAAGTAGTCTGCAATGGACACAGATACATCTGTTTACAGGTCAGGACTCTTCGCCATCTGTAAAATTGAGTCTGTTCTTCTTGCCAGGGGATGCTTGGATGCCACAAAGAAGTTTATAGAAGGATGGCTTTAATTGTGGAGAGGACCTGCTGACCTTTTTGTTTAGGAGGTAGAGCTGAGCTAGAATGAAATGTGAATATAACAGGGTTTCAGCAAAAAAAAAAAAAAAAAAAAAAAGGACAGAAAACCAAGACAGACCCTTAACTTGCTCACAAATGCCTGAAATACTGAATAAATGAGAGGGAAACTGATCTTTATTGAATTCAAGGAACCTTGACTATATGGTCTCATTTGCTTCTGACATCAATTCCATGATGTAATAGATTATTATTCTCTTGCTACAAAAAAGGACAGTGAGACCTGGACAAGTTACATGGTTAATTTTATGTGTCAACTTCTATGGGTCAGAGGATGCCTTGATATTTGGTCAAACATTATTCTGGGTGTTTCTGAAAGAGTGTTTTGGATGAGATTAATTTTTAAATTGGTAGATTGGGTAAATTGAGATCGACTTCCCCTATGTGAGTGGGCCCCATCAATTAGCTGAAGGCCTGAAGAGAACAGAAGCGCTGACCCTTCCCTGAGTAAGAGAGAACTCTTCCTGCCTGACTGCCTTTGTGCTGTGACCTAGGCTTTTTCCTGCCTTCAGACTTGAACTAAAACATCTGCCCTTCCTGGGTCTTGAGTCTGCTGTTCCTCCCACTGAAACTACACCATGAACTCTCCTGGGTCCACAGCTTGATGACTAACCCTTCATATTTTCAGACTTAGCCTATATAGTTACATGAGCTTAAAATAGATATATATATGTTTCTATAGACATATACAAATACACACATACATATACATATATATTACATGATATATATTTCTCATTGTTTCTGTTTCTCTGGTGACTCCTGACTAATCCACAGGTGAAGCCCTGAGTGACCCTGGCTAATCCACAGGTGAAGCCCAGAATGACACAGAGAGTAAGCAGCAGAGCCAGAGTTCCAACCCAGGGCTGTCTAGCTCACTTTCAATTCATGTTGAAATGTAAATAAGTGAAAGCAGATATCCAGTTGAGAGCAATTCGAGACTTGCACAATTCTAGATTACAGCAGGGCAAAGGTATAATATGAATATCAGAACACTGAGATCTAAAATGAACAAACAAGGACACTGAAGGAGGCCAAAAGTGCAGCCACTTCCCAAATTTCTCCTGGGTTCAGCAGCATCTCTTACATGAAATCGGGGATAGTACCATTAACCACCATTTCTCAAGCCCTTCTAAAGTCGAACACTTCACACACATCCAATGTTTATAATAACTTTGCAGGGTAGATATTACTGTTCAGATTTTGCATATAAGTTCACACAGTTAGGAAGTGGCAATGGCAGAATTCAAACTCAGGTTTCTCTGGCTCCTGAACCCACGCCCTTCCCATGAGGTCTGACCTGCACTTTTGGGGCCTGATCCTGAAGCAAGGGGTTCCCAACATTCACCCACCACCCTTAACATATAATTGATGCTGATGCCCTTTATAGGGAAATAAGTTTCTAGGTAAGTGTAGAATGTGACATAAATATTATATAACTTCTTAAGCCAAATCCTGGATTAAATTCAGACTTACTTAAGTAATCAGTAGGCAAGGAATCTGTTTATAAAAGAAAAGAAATTTACTAAGGCTGGATGTTCAAAACAACTAATGATAACAGGTACTTGCTAATAATAACTCTGTTCATGTGAGTTATAAAGGTACAGGTTCTGAAAATGTAAGATAAAACATCCATTTAGAAATACTGAGTTTTGAGGGACAATATTAAGGTGACAGAAAATGATTTGACTTAGGGTAATGGGTATACAACATAATCAACAGTTTAAATGCTATAGAAATGTTTCCCTGAAACCTATGTACTCTTATTGATCAACGTCACCATGCTAAAGTTAATTTTCTAAATAAAATTTAAAAGTAAAAAAAAAAAAGTACTGAGTCTTAATAATTATAGAAGAGCAATTGTCATGAAGCCAGTGAGTCAACAGTATGAAGTCATTCTTTTGTATTGGACTTTGCTGTAAGTTTCATAAGGAATTTGGGAGTTGGGGAAAGGAGGGATCCCTGGTGGGAAATATAATAAAAATAAAGATAATAAAATATGTTTAATGTATATTTCATTTCACAGAAACTAAGATGATATCAAATGTGATATTTAATATTATTTTATGTACCACAAACAAATAAAAAATGCTGACAAGTATAATTGGGGGATGCCATGCATTGTAAAACATTCTGATTTCAGAAATGTCAAAATTCAAAAGAAATGTGTCTTAGAATCAAATAAATATCATACATAATAGAGAGGAAAAGAGAGCAAGAGAACAAGAACTCATGAATGGTCTCCTTCAAGGCCAAGGGTCAGAATAAATATTTGAACAACAGTCTCTACATTCGAACTGAATTGAACCCTAATTTTAACATTTTACAACTAGCTTTATTTTGCCACAATTCTTAAGTATCAGGAAAATATGAACCATATTTTTCCTATTCAAATATTTTCAATTGTTTGGCAAAAAAAAAATGATGATGTTTTAAACACAAAGTTGTTCAAAATTTCCATTTGTTCATACTTATAAGATTTTATTAAAAAAATGAAAACCAATTTGTATTTTTCTATTGTCTATTTTAGCTCTCTTTTTTTCTTCCCAGTCAACTCATAATTTTGAAGAAAAATTCTACACCCATCTTAAGAAGTTTTTTTTACCCACTTCAAAAAATATATCATATTTCTATAGGTCATTCCTGTTCACCACCATCATTCTGATCTTTCATCATAGAATTGAAAGTCTGAAAATGCCAACATTATATGTCAAAAACTTCAACGGTATAGATTTCTACAATTAGACACTGCAGCTCTAAGACAGTGAAATGGGCTTTATGAAGAAATATACAATATTATAACTCTTGTGCAATGGGCACCTGTAACTCAGAAAGCAAGCCTTCTGAGAATCTAACACACTATTCTTTACTCAAACCTCCCCTCTGAAACCTGAGGAATACTCTCCTATTAAATAATATGCCCTTCTTATCTACAAGCATTTCAACAAGAAAATGGTAGAAAAACGGTTAGTCGCGCTAAGGGAAAGGAAAATAAATGGTCATTCTTTTTCAACAGAAGATAATGGTTACTGAAAGTTCATTATGACAATTGCTCAAAACCTTGTAAAATGGATTTATCAGCCCTGGCCAGCGGCTCAGTGGATAGAGTGTCAGCCCAGCATATGAATGTCCCAGGTTTGATCCCTGGTCAGAGCACACAGGAGAAGAGACCATCTGCTTATCTCCTCCACCCTCTCCCCTTTCTATCCCTCCTCTCCTCCCACAGCCAGTGGCTCAATTGGTTGGAGTGTGGCCCTGGTGCTGAGAATAGCTTGGTTGGTCCAAGTGAGTCAGCCCCAGGTGCTAAAAATAGCTGAGTACTGTAGCATCGGCCCCAGATGGGGTTCCTGGGTGGATCCCAGTCAGGGCACATGTGAGAATCTGCCTCACTATCTTCCCTCTTCTCAACTGAAAAAAAAGGGGTTTCCCAAAGGAAAGATCTTTCCATTAGGGCTTCTCATGTGCCCTAAGTGTTATCTGCTCACCTTCCTGACTGACAGGGTCATCTAGGTGATGTGGTGGTGTTTTAACTGACCATCATTGGGTGTCCCAGGCCAGTGGTTCTCAGCATAATCTTTTGCTCACTATACAGCAGTCATTGGATTATGTTCCCATGAAAGATGTATTTATTCTTTTGTGCATTTCCAGATTATCTATTCAGCAAGTCACATATTGAGCACCTATTATTTTCCAGGCATTCTTCTAGGCACCGGGATTATACAGCATTGAAAAGTGCTCTGCCTTGAAAGACAAATACCATACGGTCTCACTTATATGTACACTTTAATGAACACAATAAACTCAAGAGCAAAATAGAAACAGAGACAGAATCACAGGGAACAGATGGACAGCTGTCAGAGGGAAGTGAGAAGACAGGACTGGATCAAAGAAGGTGAAGAGATTAGCCCAAAATACATATATACATAACACATAGACACAGACAACAGAGTGGCAGTAGCCAGATGGGAAGAGGGCGTGGAGGTAGGGGGATGAGGGCACAGGGGAGGGAATTGGGAAGGAAAGAGACTCGGTTTGGGGTGGGGTGGAGGGGGGAGCAGGATGAGGTATGTACAGGACGTTATACTAAGTTGTACCCTTTAAATCTGTATAGTTTGGTGAACCATGTCAACCCAATACACTAAAAAATAAACTTTAAAAAGAAAGAAGAAGTTTTTGCTTTTATGGAGCTTGTGAGAAGAGACAAAAGAAAGAAAAAAAAGAAAGGAAGGAAGGAAGGAAGGAAGGAAGGAAGGAAGGAAGGAAGGAAGGAAGAAAGAAAGAAAGAAAGAAAGAAAGAAAGAAAGAAAGAAAGAAAGAGAGAAAGAGAGAAAGAAAGAAAGAGAAAGAAAGAGAGAAAGAAAGAAAGAGTAGTGAGTGTTAGAGAAGAAAAGGAAGGAGGGTAAAAGACTGGGAGAGCAGTTTACTATTGAAAGCTTTATTAATAAGAAGCTTTTTGAGGAGAGACCTCGTGGAAGTGATGTATGTGGGAGATGAACATTGCAAAGAGCATAGCCAAGTGTCGAGTCCCTGTCATAACTGTGTGAATTAGACAGAAGGCAAAAGGGACAATGGGGGTGGGAGTGTAGGATTTGAACATAGTACTAATTAAAGCTTTTATAAAATCATTCAAAGGTATTAGAAAGGTTCTTTTACAAGGGGAAGTGAATTTATATGTATATTTTAAGTTTTGAAAGTTGAGCTTCATTAGTAAAATTAGTCTTGATTTTTAAGCCCATGACTTCAAAAGAATGCAGCAAACAAATACGTACTATTGAAGAGTAAGTAAAAACGAAGCTTGTTATTTCCAGTCAACACAGACCTCTAAGATGTAAATATGAATAGAACATTAGAAATTTCACCTGCATCGTCACCTCTCTGACACAGGCTGATAATCGTGGTATTTTTACTAACATGTTTGCAGGACTTGGCGAGCTACCACCTATGGACCAAATCTGGCCTGCCATCTGTTTTTATGTGGTCTGCTAACTAAGAATGGTTTTTATATTTTTTTGAAGGCTGGGGAAAAAAATCAGAAAACAAATAATATTTCATGACATGTGAAAATTATATGAAATTTAAGTTTTATTGGAATACAGTCATACCTATTCATTTACCTATTGTCTATACCTGATTCAGCACTTCAAAGACAGAGTTTAGTAGTTGTGACCAAGACTGTACAGTATGAAAAAGCTAAAATTCTTACTACCTGGTCCTTTACAGTAAAAGTTTACTGACCATGACCCCTGGTTCACAGACAGCATCCTTCTTATTTTCATACAATATAGCTGTAGATAGATGCCTTGCATTTTGGAAGCAGCTTTACTGAGATAGAATTACATATGAGAAAATGCATCTATCTTAGATGTACAACTTGATGAATTTCGACAAATGTGAAAGTGATGTGGCCACCACCAAAAGATACAGAACTTCTCATTGCTCCAAACACTGTCTCGTGGCTCCTTAGGGGCCACCTCCTTCCCAGCACACTGATTCCTGGCTACCACTGATCTGCTGTATAGTATTCAGATTTTGCCTTTTATTGAATATTATATAAATAGAATCACACAACATATAGTTTTTTGTGCTTCTTTAACTTAACATAATTCATTATTAGACTGTGTATCATTAGTTCACTCCTTTTTATTGATGAATACTATTCTATTATATAGATATACCACAATTTGTTAATTCATTCATGTGTTGATGGACATTTGGGTTATTTCTAGTTTGGAAATCTTATTAATAAAGCTGAAAAAACTCATGCATAAGTCTTTCTGTGGCTATATATCTTTATTTCTCTAATGTAAATACTTAGGGATGAAATTGCTAGGTCATATGGTAATGACCTAGATTTTAAGAAGTTGCCAATCCATATGGCTGCACTATTTTTATTTATTTATTTTTTTATTGATTTCAGAGAGAGAGAAGAAGGGAGAAACATTGATTTGTTGTTCTATTTATTTATGCATTCTTTGGTTGATTCTATTTTTTTCCTTTTCATTGAATTTATTGAGGAGACACGGTTAATAAAATTATACAGGTTTCAAGTGCACAATTCGACAACACATCATCTGTATACCTCACTGTGTGTTCACCACCCCAAGCCAAGTCCCTGTCCTTCACCATTTATCCCCGATACCTTCCTCTGCCTTTGCCTACTCCCCCCACCACAGTCTCCACACTGTTGTCTGTTTTCATGAGCTATTCTCTTTTTCCTTTTCGCTCAATCTTTCACCCCCCACCTCCCCTCCCACACCCCCACTTCCCCTCCCACACCTCCGACAATTGTCAGTCTGCTCTCTATCTATGAGTCTGTCTCTGTTTTGCGTGTTAGTTCTACTTCTGGGAATTTATCCAAAGAAACTTGAAACACTAATTCAAAGGAATATATGCACCCCTATGTTCATTGCAGTGTTCTTTACAATAGCCAAAATTTGGAAGCAGCCCAAGTATCCATTAATAGATGAGTGAAATAAAAAGCTGTGGTACATTTATACAATGGAATACTACTCAGGCACAAAAAAGAAAACCTTGCGCTTGTAACAGCTTGGCTGAACCTGGAGAGCATTATGCTAAGTGAAATAAGCCAGTCGGAGAAAGACAAGTACCATATGATTTCACTCATATGTAGAATCTAAGGAACTTTGGTTGAGCCCTGACTGGGGATTGAACCTGCATGCAACTGTGGCATATTGAAATAATGTTCTTTTTTTTTAAATTAATTTTTTTAAAATTTCTTATTTATTGGCTTTTTAGCGAGAGAGAAAGAGAAACAGGAATATCAATCTGTTCCTGTATGTGCCCTGACTGGGGATCGAACCGGCGACCTCTGCACTTAGGGATGAAGCTCTAACCAACTGAGTCACCTGTCCAGGGAGGGATGATATTCTAACCAACTAAGAAACTTGACCAGAGGCAAATGGCTGCACTATTTTGCATTCTAAGCAACAACGCGTGAGAGTTACAATTGCACTACACCTTTGTCAGTGCTTGGTTTTATCAATCTTCTTAATTTTAGCAATCCTGGTGGGTATATTGTGGTACATTATTTGGTTTTAAGTTGTATTTCCCTAGTGGCTAAAATTTGGGAATTTTTTTCATATATTTTTTTGCTATCCATGTATCATCTTTGATAGTGTCCATATCTTTTGCCAATTTTTATTTTGTTGTTTGTTATCTTCTTGTTGAGTTGAAAAAATATTATATATCATATATGCTGACTACAAATTGGTTTTTTGGTTTTTTTTTTTTTTGTATTTTCCTGAAGCTAGAAACCGGGAGAGACAGTCAGACTCCCAAATGTGCCCGACCGGGATCCACCCGGCATGCCCACCAGGGGGCGACGCTCTGCCCACCAGGGGGCGTCGCTCTGCCGCCACCAGAGCCACGATAGCGCTTGGGGCAGAGGCCAAGGAGCCCTCCCCAGCGCCCGGGCCATCTTTGCTCCAATGGAGCCTCGGCTGCGGGAGAGGAAGAGAGAGACAGAGAGGAAGGAGAGGGGGAGGGGTGGAGAAGCAGATGGGTGCTTCTCCTGTGTGCCCTGGCCGGGAATCGAACCTGGGACTTCTGCACGCCAGGCCAACGCTCTACCACTGAGCCAACAGGCCAGGGCCTGACTACAAGTTTTTTTACAGATACATTTTTACAGATATTTCCCCCAATCTGTATTTTGCCTTTTTATTTTCCTAATGGTTCTTTAAATCATTAGGAAACATTTGTAGGTTTGTAAATGCAAGTTAGCATTTTTTCTTTTAGACTTCATGCTTGTCAAGTCTTATTTTAGAAATTTTTGTTTAACCCCAGATCACTAAGTTTTCTTCTTACATTTTGTTCTAGAATTTTTTGGCATTATGTTTTACATGTAGATCTATGATCCATTTTGAGTTAATTTTGTATACAGTGTTAGATAACTAAAAAGATCTCATTTTTGGCCTGACCTGTGGTGGCACAGTGGATAAAGCGCCGACCTGGAAATGCTGAGGTCGCCGGTTCGAAACCCTGGGTTTGCCTGGTCAAGGCACATGTGGGAGTTGATGCTTCCAGCTCCTCCCCACCTTCTCTCTCTGTCTCTCTCTCTCCCTTTCTCTCTCCTCTCTACAATGAATAAATAAAAGAAAACCAAAAAAAAAAAAAAAAAAAAAAAAAAAAGATCTCATTTTTCACTTTCGCATGTGGATATTCAGCACCATTTGTTGAAAGGGTTACCTTGCTCTTTGAATTGTCTTGAAAACTTTGTCCAAAAAACAACAGCCATATAAATTTGGGTATATTTCGGGACTCTCTATTCTGTATCTTTGGTTTCTATATCTATTTTTATGACAATATGACACTGCCTTTATTACTGTAGTTTTATGATAGGTCTTGAACCAGGTAATTCAAGTACTCTAGCTTTGTTCTATTTTTTTTAATTGTTTTGGCTACTATATGTCTCTTGTGTTTCTATATAATTTTAGAATTGGTTTGTCAATTTTTATTTTTAAAAGCTGGTTGGCCCTAGATTAGGATGTATTCAATCTATAGGCCAATTTGGAAAGATTTGACATCTTAACACATTTTTGATCTTCTGACAAACTGGTATAGCTCTCCTTTTATTCAAGTCTTTTTGAGATATAAGTCCTACATATATTTTGTTAAATTTGTCCCTAAGAATTTCATATTTCTTATGCTGTTTTAAATAGTGCTATTTTTAAATTGCAATTTATAATTTTTCACTGCAAATATATGCAAATATAATTGAAATCTGTATATTGATTTTTATCCTGCAAACTCACTAAACTTACTTATTTGTTTGAATAGGGCTTTTTTTTCTGGTAAATTTCTTAGAATTTTCTGCCTTGAAGAGATTATGTTGTCTGTAAATAGAAACTGCTTTCTCCCTCCTTTTCTTGTCAATCTCTGTGCCTTTTACTTGAAGTTCTTGCACTGTGGTCCTGGCTAGCACCTGCAGTGTTTAATAGAAATGATGACAGTAGACAACTCTCGCCCCAAAAAATGGGTTGGGCTTAATGCACAGGAGCACAAACATATTTAGGAACATAAAGTATGTGTCTTCTTGGCTCTACCCTCCTCTCTATTGGCATCACCATCAGGCCCATTTTCTTCACATGAAATCCTCCGGCAGTTGCAGGAAGACACCTGCAACTGGTTTCAGTCTCGTGCAGAGGTTCTCAGCTGTGGATAGTGTTGTTCCCCTCTTACCCCACAGGTATGTAGCAGTGTCAGGAGATATTTGGGGTGGTCACAATTGGAGGTGGGGGAGTAGCTACTATAAACTAGTAGGTTGAGGCCAGGGATGCTGTTAAACATCTTACAGTGCATATCCTCCACAACCAAGAATTATCTGGAGTTATATATCCATAGTGTCATGGTAGAGAAATGGTGCAGTGAGACCTTCTTCTACATAACAATTTCATCCCAAGCCCCAGGATTCATTCTCGCTGGATCAACTTGTGTCACATTTTCATCTGTAAACTAATCACCATGGCCAATATACTAAATATTATCAGTTGGCCAGGTTTGGGCCATGTGTTAATTGGCCTATGTGTTAACAGGCAGGCGCTTACATGCCACAACTACCCAAATCTCTAGAAACATGTCAGTGGACAACTTACCAAAATTTAAATGGGGGGAAAGATGCTGGGTGAGCAAGAAAAGAACATATTCAAGAGACCCCTTGAGAAAGGAGACCAGGAAGAGTCAGAGCCAGGTGGACAGGGGTTGAAGTCCTACCAGGAACTTGAAGTACCAGACAGGACAACAGAGGCCTCCGGCCCACACCAAAAGGGAGGACTGAGGGTGCTCTGGTTCCCAGGGTATATATTGGGGCACATTAGCCCCTGGACCTGTTCACAGCAGGAGCTTACTCCCAGCCTCACTGCCATAAGTTAGAACCGAAAGGGAATGAGGAGACTGACTCCTTACAAATGAGCTCAGAAACTATCAATAGGATAGACTTAGGTGGCCAGTGGAGGGTTTCGGTACCTCCAGACGGAAAGAAACAGGGAGAGAGAAGGGTGATACTGCAGCATCTGCAGACCCACACCAAAGGCCTTTGAGTATTTCTTGCTCATATTCTGGTAAAGGGAGCATTTTCACTACTGAATCAGATTAATAACAGTTATTGTTCAGGTAACTTAGAAGTAACCAGAAAGCTGATGGTGGTTTGATATGTGGTGATTATGTTTCAAACTTCTTTTTCTTTTCTCCTCTAGAAAGAAAACAGGCAACATGACATTTCCCAACAGGCTCAATATAAGCACAATAATAAACAATTGTTCTGTGGAAGGTTATATTTCCTCTCATTCAGTATTTTCCAACAAAAGGCATTCTTTGAGGGGAAAGTTGTGATCTAAGGCCCATAATGTAATAACATCACCTCCATTTAACATTTCTCCATGTAAAACATTAATACACCTTCAGAAAACATTATAAAGATATGTTATTGCAAAGGAAGGAAGGAAGGAAGGAAGGAAGGAAGAGAGGGAGGGAAGAAAAAAGAAAAGGAAATTCTTGGGTGCAGAAGGAGAAAGATTTTTGGTGTTTGTTGATTTTTGGGGTTTCTTTGTCATTAAGGATTAGACAACTCTACAATTCTGGGATCCATCTAGATAAAAAAAATATTGCAGATATGTGAGATTAACACCAATTTATAATGAATATTTCTGACTTAAAAGGCACCAAAGGACAAGCACTTTTGTATAATGAAAGTTTTGATCTTGGTAGCAGTGAAATGGGTTTTTGCCACTGTTCATTTTCTTTCTGGTTTCCAAGGTGATTGGGTTTTTGAATAAAGGAGCAGTTTGGAATCAATTTACAAGGTGCACACGAGGACACAGCAAGGTGGGGACTGCCCAAGATTATTATTGTACAAAAGACATCTTAAAAGCAATTTCCCACTTACTTTCCTCTGCAATAGAAAATCAGAGGTCTGGGAACGTTTGAAGAGTTACAATAGAGTAAGTGGATTAGTATAATTCCCCAATAGTTTTTAAAGTTTTATATAGGAAAGTTTCTGAAAAGGATTCATTAGCAAACCTGAGAAACTTGGAAGCATCTGGGGGCAACTTTAGGTTCTACTGGGCTTTCTTTGTCCATGGTTTTATTTCTACAATTCCCAAGAAATTCATACTGAATTTGCAACCCCTAACTACTCCTCCCAGCAGCCAGGTTTTGAGAAAAGTGTCAGGAATGCATTGCCAACAGAAGGGAAATTCAGATTGTTGGGGGTCTTTTTGTTATTTTTTTTGCCTTTTTTAGGGTATGCTGGCTCCTTTTCTTAACCTCTTCCCACCCCACTCCCACCCCTAGAGGTATTTTGGTTTTATTTTTCTTTAAAATGTTAAAATTCACTGTTAAAAAAAAATAAACAACTGTTTCACCCTGGTGAAAGAGCAGGCAGGACCTGGGTGTTCACAAACCCTTGATTGTGGAAGACAGTGGCTTAACTCCCAAGGTACAAGCAGGGGACATTCATCATTCCTGTCCACTGTCTTCGTGTCACAATGGGCTCAAAGTAAGGAAGCGTGGAGGGGGCAGGGAGAGATACTGATGGTTTAGTTGCTCTCTTGGTGTCTTTGAAAAAGAGGAGTCTTGTAGCAAGGATCACAAACCTACTAGAGGTTTAGCAAAGGGGGAATTTATTGGTATAGTTGCATCCAGCCTCAGACACAATTGCATTCAGAGCTTAGCTCTCCTGAGACTCTCTTCCATCTCTGTCTCAGTGGCTTTTCCTGTGAGCAGCTCATTTTTTCAAACCAGGTTTATCTACCAGCCTGGCACCATGGCTGCCTAGACCTCCAGGACCCTTGATTCTCTGTCACCAGAGAGAAAGCCCTCTCTTCTCTTCCCCTGATGTTTAAAATCCTTGGGTGGTCCACCACTCTGACCCAGTTGGGTTTCATGCTCACATTCTGTAGCCAGAGGAGCTGAATACCTGTTGACAACTTGAAAAAGGACCACCAGTTTGGAGGAAAGAAAGAAACACACTTCCCTAAACCTGTTTCTTGAAGAAAAGGAGGAATTCTCAATCTGGGCAGACACATAATATACTATATTTTAAGGACTGGGAAATACTTTCTCACCATATTTTAACATCTCTGAAATCATGATCAATGTCACGTCATATTTAATTGGCAATATGTCACTTTTTTGGCATTACATAAACAGTGATTCATCTTATAATATCGATGGTATTTTAGACCCAGTGAAATACGGTGTGTCTGAAGGCACGTGAAGGTCAGAAGGAGAGTCGGGCTAATAGCAGACAAAGGAGCAGTAGACATGCCTGTCTGGCTCAAAGAAGAAAATGCCAAGGATCAAACCTTCCAAACGGAAGGAGGGATCTAGAGGTTAGTGCTGTGCAGCACGTCGTGTTTTTGTAGATGAAGAACCTGAGCTTCTGTCACTGACTCAGACAAGTTGCCTGAGGGCCGTTGTTCAACTCCTGGAGCCTTTGTTTCCAGTTTAAGAACTGACAGCTGGGTAAAGCTTGCCTCTGTCTCTGGAATGCTGTCCAAGTTCAAGGGTTGACAACCTGAACATGCTGAGTGTAGGTCTCCTGCAGGTACTGGAGCCATGGAGATTTCTGTCAACACTGATGGATACCCAAGGAACCCCTTCTCAGAAGCTAAGTATTCCAGACATCCAAGATCAATAACGTTCATGAGTCACTTCAGCCACGCATTATCTTGTTTTATCAGTTCTAATAGCTCAGAAAGCAGCAAAGGGGCACTGTGGAAGCTACAGCCCAAATGACTTTGCAGGGCCTCCCGCTGTGCCCTCCAAGTCTGTTTTCAAGATTTATCTCCACTCAGAATTAACTAGAAGGAGGAGGAGGAGGGGAAGGAAATGCTAAATAGCTGCTTCATGTTACAACAAATTAAGCTCAGCTTCCACCATGACAAAATACACTGGGTGCATATTAACCAGGCAGTTTAAAGCAGTGACTTTTCTGAGGGGTTGACTTTGTTTTTATCTCTCATAGTGTTTCTAGATCCAATGTTCTTATAGCTTTTTTTTTTTTTTTTGAGAAATCCAAGTTTGGCTGAGAGACATTGACTCAGTATATTCTCCAACTTGTTAATACAAAATGCCCCATTGTTCCAACATGCCGGAGAAGATCGAGTGGGGCTAATGAGAGTGGGAGATAATTTAAGTTGAAGTATATGCTCTCCCCCAAATACACTCTGGGCATTGGGTCAGCGTGTTGATGAGAGAGAATATGAGACCTGATGAGTAGCAATTGAGTAGTTACTCTGGAATGCCACCGCCAGATCCCTGCCAGCCCAGTGCCTTGAGTTTCAAGTGAGAGGGTGTCACCACAACAGCCTTCCACTTTGCAGTGGGAATCTGGGGAGAAAGGGCAGCAATGCATGAGACACATCTATCTTGTAGACACAACCCATAAGGAAAAGGGACACATCATCCTTCATTCTAGGAAGATTATGAGCACCTGGACTACCCATGCTCTTCCCTTACTGGAGACTGGCGTTCCAGGGCTCCATTTAGCTCTGTGATTGATGTGCAGTGAGTACCACCATTGCAGCACTTGTGTGTTTTTGAATGAATGACACATGACTCATTTAAAGGACAAGAGATTCTGCTCCGTATACACTAGTCCCTAACCCTGATGTGCCCACACTCCCATTTCTTGTCATCCTGGGCATCAGTCTATAGGGACATTTGTTTATTTCATCATTCACTTAACAAGTGTTTGTTGAGTGTACCTGTCACATGCTCAGCCCGGAAGCTCTAGTGACCCAGCTGTAAACAAAGCAAATTCTAAACAGAAAAAAACAAAAACCAACTCACTGTCTTAATGAAGTTTACCTTCCAGCAGGGATCGATGGCTTTGACTCTCCAGCATGCCTTCCTATGGCATCAGCATTTTGGGGTCCCTTTGGGGAGCCATTCTCAGGCTCTGTGATGGGGGGTCGATCAATCCTTCCTCACAGAGGCAGGTGTTAGCTCAAGGCCCGCACAGTCAGGGCACTGCAGCCTCTTGGTCACGGGGTTAGTAAATTGCTAGAGCTCCCAGCGAAAGGGCCTACCATTTCAGCCAGTGGGCAAGGGAGCAATTAGCCAGTGAGCTGGCAGTCTAGAACTGCTGCTGGCCAGCTCTGGCACCATGCAGGCAGTGTCCACCTGGGAATGCTGAGCCGAGCGATGTAGAGAGATTAAGAGAGTCCCTAGCATGTTTTTCATTCCCATAAACCAACAATTCCCATTTCCTATTAGGCCCTTTTGAGTTGGATTTCTGTTATTTGCAACTAAAATATGCCTGACAACTAGCATCTAAGGAGGCTAGATGGAGTTGTAAAAAAGGAGCTGGTTTTCTGTGGCTTTCTGCCTTCCTCATTTCTGCACTTCCTCTCCCAGAGACACCCAGCACATTTATGCCAACGCAATCCTGGGACATCTCCCAAAGCTATTCCATTCCATTCCATTAACCCAGCGACTGAAGGTGCAGAATCCCCTCCTCTGGGCCGCTCGGGCGCCCTCTCCTTCCGTGGAGAGATGAGATGATACGGTGTAAGGGAGCTGGTAGGCTTCAGAGATCAAGTGAGGTGGTTTTGAAACCTGTCTCTGCACCATGACAGCTGTGTGGCCTTGGGCAAGTCATGTCACCTGAGCTTCTGTTTCCTCAACTGTAAAATGGGAATTTGAGCCCCATCCACATGGCAGTACACTGAGAGAAAAAAACGAGTCCCCTTTTCTTTTTATTCTATTCTCTCCCTCCCATCAAAACTCTCACCATGTTGGCCATATTGTACAAATCAATCAGGCTACTGAGAGCTCCTGAGAGAAATAACTAGGGAGTGTGGGGGTGTCTCTAGGCAAGGCAGACTGGCTACAGATCTTCACAAGGGATTTCTGTTTGGCTCAAGCCCCTGCCAAACTCATGTCAGCTTCTAACCCCCAGCCCTGAAAGTTAACGCACAGAAAGTTAATAGTGATAACAAAGCCAAGTGTGTTTCTTTCCAGGGACATTCATATTTTAAACTGGAACAATCTCTTAATGTAAACAGATGACTCGATTACAGGCAATAGCTGGGGTTGTTAGGAGATAGTTTACAGGTACTAGGGTGGGTCCACCACATCAGCACCAGCTGTCTCTCCGTGGCTGAAGGCAACCCCGATGGACAGCCCCTGGCGCTGCTGCTCCGAATTCCCCTCTTTCCTCTCTGATATAAACACGTGTGTTTTGGGCTGCAGCATCTGAACCACCTTCCCCACTATAGTCATCTTGTAAAAAGTACAGCCCCTCCCTGCGATAGGGAATTTTTAAAAATTTTAATTGACACTCATTAACAAAATTATACAGGTTTCAGGTCCTCCAACGTGTCATCTGTACACTCACTGTGTGGTGGCCGCCCCAAGTCTCTGCCCACCACCATTTATTCCCCCTCTACCTTTCCCAACTCCCCCGATGCCCCTGGTGTCAGTCATCACACCATGGCCTCTGTGAGATTTTTCTCTTCTTTGTTCAATCCCTCCATTCCCCACCCAGTCCCCAACCCTCAACAGCTGTCAGCCTGTTCTCTACGTATAGGTCTGTCTTTATTTTGCTTTTAGTTCATTTTGTTCATTAGATTCCACAAATACGTGAACTCATCTGGTACTTGTGTTTCTCTGACTGGCTTATTTCATTTAGCATAATGCTCTCCAGGTCTATCCACGCTTCACAAAGGGTAAGATCTTCTTCTGTTTTATACTCAAGTAGTATTCCATTGTATAAATGCATCACAGATTATTTGATCCAATCATTTACTGATGGGCACTTGGCCTGCTTCCAAATCTTGCTTATTGTAAATAACGCTTCAATGGACATAGGGGTGCATATGTTCCTTTAAATTAATGTTTTGGGTTTCTTTAGATAAATTCCCAGAATTGGAATTGCTGGGTCATAAGTCCATACCACTTTTAATTTTTTGAAGTAACTCCACACTGCTTTCCACAGTGGCTGCACCAGTCTGCATTCCCATCAACAGTGCATGAGGGTTCCCTTTTCTCCACATCCTCGCCTACACTTGTTGTTTGTTGATTTATTTATGATAGCCATTTTGACAGGCATGAAGTGATATCTCACTGCAGTTTTAACTTGCATTTCTCTAATGATTAGTGACATTGAATATCTTTCCATATGTCTGTTGGCCATCTATATCTGATTTGGAGAAATGTCTATTCAGGTCCTTTGTCCATTTTTTAATAGGATTGTTTGTGTTTTTGGTGTTGAGCTTTGTAAGTTCTCTATAAATCTTGAATATTAACTCCTTATCAGATGTATCATTGGCAAATATATGCTTCCATTCAGTGGGTTGTCTTTTCATTTTGTTGTTTCCTTTGCTGTGTAAAAACATTTTTGGTTTAAAGTAGTACCTTTTGTTTATTTTTTCTTTGTTTCCCTTGCCCAAGGAGATATTTAGAAAAAAAAAATTGCTGCAAGATGTGTCTGAGATTTTGCTGTATTTTCTTTCAGATGTTTGTAGCTTTGAGTCTACATTAAAATCTTTAATTCTGGCCTGACCAGTGGTGGTGCAGTGGATAAAGCATCAACCTGGAATACTGAGGTTGCCAGTTCGAAACCCTGGGCTTGCCTGGTCAAGGCATATAGGGGAGTCGATGTTTCCTGCTCTCCCCCGACCCCTGTAAAAATGAATAAATAAAATCTAAAAAAGAATTACAAAATAAGTAAATAAAATAAATCTTTCATTCTTTTTGAGCTTATTCTTGTGTATGTTGTAAGAAGGTGGTCTAATTTCATTTTTTTTGCATATATTTGTCCAATTTTCCCAATGCCATTTGTTGAATAAACGATCTTTACCCCATTGCAAGGTTTTGCCTTCTTTGTTAAATATTAATTGACTATAAAGGCATGAGTTTATTTTGGGGCTCTCTATTCTGTTCCATTGATACATATGTCTATTCTAGATGTATAACCTTTTTGCCTGTGATTCCAAACTCTGTGACTCTGTGAATTAGTAACTATCATTTCAGTAAATTATTTTCTATGTAAATCAGCTAAAGTAAGTTTCTGTTGCTTGCAAGTCAGAATCCTGACACCCACTTATTCACCAAAATGTTGACATTTACATCCGAGCCCTGAGTTCTCACATATTCTGAACCTCACATTGTGTTTTTAGCTAAGAATCTCCAACTTGTATCTGCCATTTCCAAATTTACCCAAGATAATTAATTCCTTTCTTGAATGTCAACTTTTTAATTTCACATAATCATCAGTGGTATCTCTGGTGTCCCGGTCCCTCAGTACTAATTAGTGACCCATAAATCTAATCCTTGGCTCCTTTCTCTTTTTTATTCTGTTTATTCTGTTCCTCAACCAGGCTGGTTAGGCAGAAATGTTTATGGTATGCTTACCAAGCCCAGGCATTGGGAGCGCTGAGGTAAGCTGACAGACACTGGCCTTTGAGGGGCCTGCTTGGGGTGAGGGGATTGTTTTTCTTTATTCATTCCCCAAGCTGTTACAGAGTCTTCCTCTCCACAGCATGTCCATCTTGTCCCTGTATTATTAGCAACACACTGCTTGCCTTGGGCTGTTTTCTTCACCTGCCTCTTTGGTGTGCCTTCCTCTAATGTATTTTGAATCACATCACGTCTCTTGTCAGACACCCACGGTGGTTCATTATAGTGTTGCAAATCCAATTAGGGCCTTAGATAACATGGCCTCACAAGTCCTTGGCAAGCACCTCTCTTACCCCTCTGTTGCCTCTTGCTAAGCACCACACTCAACTTGTGAATTCTCTTACCCGGGCAACCTCTGCTCCTCCTGAAAAATAACACGCCATTCCCCACTTGGAATGCTTCTCTTACCCTTAGTCAGACAGCAGAACATTCCTGGGAGGTCTTCACACACCAGTGCCATCTGCTCCAGCCGTTCTAGAGATTCCAGCATCCCCCGGGCATGTGGATGTTTCCCTATGCAGATTTTTCTGGTTGTGTGCTTGATACCATTGGGCATTTTTAGCTTATATTGGGGAGGGAGGAGTTCTAATCTTTCAGACTATATATTTCTCAAAGGCATGCACAGTGTTCTTATTTCTAACTCTCCTTGCATGTTGTTCCAATAATAATAATAATGGCATTAATGTTCTGATTTTGCTTTATCGTTTACAAAGTGCTGTCACGATATTCTAAAGGCCTCACAGCAATGATTTGTGGTAGGGACAGAGGAAGCATGCAAGTTAAGGCATTAGGCTCTGGATTCAGTAAAGCTAGTTAAATCCTGACCCTGAAACACAACATGGGCATGTGTCTCAGCTTACCACTCTGTGGACAGAGGAGAACAATAGTCTGAGTGCATAGGCTTGTTTTAAGAATTAAATGAATCCAGGTATGAAAAGTACCCGACACATAAATTGGGCCCAATTAAGATTATTATTATTGTTGTTATTGTTTGTTACAGTAAACACCTTCATTTTGCAAATGAGGAAAATGAAGCTCAGAATGTTAAGTAATAATCTCTCAATCTCTCTCTCTCTCCACCCTCCCCCCAAGATAATCAGCAATCCCCAAGGCAACAGAAGACAGTAGCCTGGACCTGACTAATGGTCACTGTAAAGCCAGGAGCCACGGCCAGGGCCAGCATCAGAGCAGCCTCCTGGCCCATGCCGGTTAGCATTGGATTCGGACAGTCGGTAAAGAAACAACGGAGCCAAAAACTGGTGGGCCATAGTCTTTAATCCTAGCTTGCACCCGGCGGGCAAGTAAAAACACACACTGGGCTCCCAAACCCACTCACATTCAGTGCTCACAAAGCCACTGACTTATCCGAGTTTCCTAGAATCAAAGGTTTCTAGCTCACCAGCCTTATTCTCCTCAGTTCCCCATCTCCTTCCTTATCCCAGATACAAACTCTGCACAAACTGGCATCTCACTCAGCACTGCGCCATCTTGGCTGCTTCTCCTGGCCACATGGCCTCTTTCTGCTCTCTGCTCTGCTCCCTCTGCTCTCTCATGCTAATCATCCCAGGAACCAAGAGAGCAAGCTCTCGTTCTGCCCCCATTTCATAGTGTAGCTTCACAACTTTTAATCCAATATACAAAATAAGGAAGTCTCTAATACAAAGTCACTTCTCTGAGGCATGATTGGATTGTACCGCCCCACATCAAAACGGATGGGAAAGGCTTAATCCCAAAACCAAGCCCCAGGCTACAGGGATTCTGCCTGCCTTTAGCTCACCCCCAACACACATTAATATCACCTGGGCGACAGCCTCCTCGTGGGCAGCACTATCTTTAACAAAGTGAGCATAATATATTTTATCTGCCCAACAGTCACACAGTCTGGGACTCTGGCAGGCTAAAAACAATATATTGACCTAAGTTATGTTTCAGTTCCTGAGCCCTAAGGTAGAACCACCCCTTGGCTACTTTCCCCGTGAGACTGGACAGAGGGATGCTGGAACAGACCTCGGGGCTATCCTCAAGACCTGAGGAAATGATTTATTACCGATCCCTCACCACTGACCAATCATCTTTCAGCACAGCCCCAGCCCCTAATCCATGGTGATTTGCGATTCTGCCCTATATAATCTGTAAACTACTGGCCATCAGGGAGTTCAGACTTTTGGGCATTAGCTTCTCATCCTCCCGAATGGCGCCATTCATAATAAAATAGCCAATATTTATCTACTGCAGTTCTCGGTGTCTAGGGTTTGGCTAGCAAGTGCCAGGCAGGCAAACTGCGGGTTCTGAGCACTGTTGTCATGAAAAGCAGCCACACAGGGACTCTAGTACACGTCACTCTGAGAGCAAGTGTGAATTCTCCCATATTCACCCATACCTTTAAAAAGTTAAAGCACCCTCTCCCAAGAAATCAGAGACGCTGAGCTTAGGGGCTGGCTGCCAACCACCACAGGCAGATGGAAGCTAGCTCCTGGAGCACACAACTCCTCTCCTGGGCTCTAAATTTGAGATTATTTTTTATTCCATTTTTCCTCATTGATGAGGAGGAGGGCAAAGTCCCCAGAACAACAGGTTTTTCAGGGGACACAACCCCTCAGTCGATCAATATGTCACTTTCCTATTGTCACAATATATAGCAAGGAATGAAACACCTGATTAGCAAAGAAACACTCACATTTTGGGGGGAAGGAATTACCCACAATTCTGAGAGGCCAATGCTGTGGGACTGAAGGAGCACAGCGGTTGCCACAGGCTGAGCTGTGTGACCCTGGATCACCCACCCAGTCTCCATAGCTCAGGCTTCTTGTCCCTGCAATGGGAATAAAATGCCCACTGCAGGATTGGGGTGGGGACTAAGTGAGATAATGTGCATAAGGCACTTGGCATTGGATCTGGCTTATAATAATATTCAAGGTGGATTTTTTTTTTAATTCTGAACTCTGCTCAGGGTCAGCCCAGGCGCAGTCCACCCAGTGGTTTCCACGGAGCCCAGCATACCTGGGGAGGGGTTGTTTCAGGCAGGGGTAAAAAAATGCGTCTGCTCAACAACTGTGACCTGGGGGCACTCGGCCTGAGCACTGTACCTGAACACCCGAATGTTAAAGAACATACCGTATTGTGTTTTACTTTTCTCTTAGAATTTGATGTGTAATTTTATACTCTAAAGTGCATAAATCTTGTATACCTCTCAATGAAGTTTTACTGCCTGTCCTCCCGTCTACCATGAACATCTTCATTCCCTAGGTTACCCCTGCCCATTGCCGACAGTTCTCCTACACTGACATTCCACCCCACCCCACCCCCACCCCCAGAGGTAACTGCTCTTCTGGCTCCTATCACCTCAGGTTTGGCTGTTTATTCTCTAAGGACTTATTTTTAAAAGAGAAAAATAATTTCATGCTTTTATATCTCCTGCCGCCATCACCAAGAACAATTTCATTTTAGCCCAAGGTTCTTCTAAGGTTGAAGAAAGAAATAGGAAAGAAAGAAAAATAGATTGGGGAGGAAGGTGGAGGTCAAGATAGGTGGGGCCTTGGGAAGGGCTACCTATAACCTGGAGGGAAGTCCAGGACCTAGAAGGAAGCAATTCCCGTAACAGAAGAGGTGTTTACACACTGGAGGGTTAACAAGCGCCTCTGAGGAGTCCTGACTACTCTGACCCTCCATTCACTAACTGCCGGGAGAGATGCCAGGGGGGATGGATTAAAGAAAGTCTTCCAGGTAGAATGTCAGTTTTGCCGGCTGCCTGCAGAGGTGAGCTCGGGCTGTCCCTGGCCCACAGACAAGCCTCACAGGTGGAGGGGCTGACTCCTGGGAGGGCGAGGTGTCTAAACGCTGCAGAGAAAGAGGGGCAAGAGGGAGAAAGAAGGCTGTTCAGACGGTGTATCTGCACCCGTTCGTGTTCAAAGAGCTCCATGCAGTCCTTGAGCTGCCAGATGACCTTCCCCTCGTTAAGCTGTTGGAAGATTACTTAACTACTCATGATTCCTCTGTTGACACCTGGATTATTTGTGCTGATCGAAGAGAGGGCAGCCTCTGAGCCTACGTGGCAGGGGGGAACTGTGGCCAGCGACCACACTGAGCTGAGCTGGGCTGGGAGAGTGGAGGATTAGGAACACCCCAGCCAGCTCAGGGAGCCATTGTGAGGGTCTGTCAGGAAACAGGGCTCCCCTCATCCATTTTTCTTCTCCAGCCCAGCCTGAGAAGGAGCTAGGTGGTCAATTGCTAGAATTGCTGGACATAACTTCAGGGTTTCTGGCCATTGGAGAAGGACCTAAGGTTATGGCTTCTAATCTGGTGGCTAAACACAATTAGATTCCATTTATAAAATGGAATGAGCCTTCATATAGGTAAAGCTACAAGGCTTGTGCATTGACCATGCTCTTCAGTGCCTTCACTTAGCTGCAGGGAGCATGGCAGCAGCTCCAAAACTTGTTTGTTTGGTTTTTGCCTGTATATCTTTCTTTTTCTTTTCTTTTAAGCATGCATGCAAGAGAGATAAGGAGAGACAGGCAGAAGTAAAGAGAGATGAGAAGCATAACTCATAGTTGCTGCACCTTAGTTGTTCATTACTTTCTCATATGTGTCTTAACTGGGGGCTCCTGATGAGCCAGTGGCCATTTAGCTCAAGCCAGCGACCATGGGGTCATGTCTATGATCTCATGCTCAAGCCAGCAACCTCTTGCTCAAGTTAGTGAGCCTGCACTCAAGCCGGTGAGCCCACACTCAAGACCACAACCTGGGGGTTTGGAAAAGGGTCCTCAGTGTCCCAGGCCAATATTCTATCCACCTTGCCATTGCCTGGTCAGGCTGCCTGTACTATTTTTCCTTTCTTTTTTTATTTTTTAAAAATTTTTTTTAGTGACAGAGACAGAGAGAGAGACAGATAGGGACAGATAGGGACAGTAAGACAGGAAGGGAAAGAGATGAGAAGCATCAAGTCATTGCGGCTCCTTAGTTGTTCATTGAGTGCTTTCTCATATGTGCCTTGACTGGGGTGCTACAGCAGACCAGGTGAGCCCTTGCTCAAGCCAGAGACCTTGGCCTCAAGCCAGTGGCCTTTGGGCTTAAGCCACTGACCGTGGGATCATGTTATGATCCCATGCTCCAGCTGGCAACCCTGCACTCAACCTGATGAGCCTGAACTCAAGCCAGATGAACCTATGCTCAAGCTAGTGACCCTGGGGTTTTGACCTGGGTCCTCTGCGGCCCAGTCTGATGCTCAATCCACTGCGCCACTGCCTGGTCAGGCTGCCTGTATATCTTTAAAAAAAGAAATTTTAAGGCCCTGGCCAATAGGCTCAGTGGTATAGTGTCAGCCCAGTGTGTGGAATTCCTGGGTTTGATTCCTGGCCAGGAGGAGCACCCATCTGCTTCTTCACTCTTCCCCTTCTCCTTTCTCTCTATATCTCTCTTCCCTTCCCGCAGTTAAGGCTCCATAGGAGCAAAGTTGACTCGGGCGCTGAGGATGGCTCCATGGCCTCTGCCTTAGGCGCTAGACTGGCTCCGGTTGCAGCAGAGCAATGTGCCAGAGAGGCTGAGCATCGCCCCCTGGTGGGCATGCTGGGTGGATCCTGGCCAGGTGCATGTGCATGCAGGAGTCTGTCTGCCTGCCCCCCCAACCCCCGCTTCTCACTTCAGAAAAATACTAAAAAATAATAATTTTAAGCATGCTCTAATATATGTATAATTGCTTATAAATTATATACACAAACTACACTCCCAGTGTATTCTCTATAATGAAAACAACAAAAAACAAGTTTTAACATTTTTGAGCAAAATTTGAAAAATGAGGTAAAAGATGAAATAAATATTTTAAAACTTAATTTAACTTTGTTTCCTAACAATACAAAAATGTTTTGCTTTCATCAAAAAGAATGAGAATGTTTTAGCAAGAGCAGTAGTTCAGTAAATCTTTGTTTAGTCCATTATGATAAAACAATTTGATGAACTGGTTCTAAAATAAAGCAGAAAAATTCAGATCTTGGTTTCCAAGGCTCACAAAACTGAGACAGTTCCCTCACCAAGGCACACAGAGACAAAAGAAAGGCAACCCTTGCTGGAATTAATAGCTCATGAGAGTTTACTTTGGTCTCATTTGTAAATTATGCAAATTTTTTTTGAAATTTGATTAGGAAATTGGTGTTGATGTCTAACAGTTTTTACAAAGTCATCTTGCACTGTTCTTATACTGTTAGCATTTTTAGCAAATGGGTTCAAAACCTACTGAAACTTTCCCGGAGATCTTCATACAGGTTAGAGCATTATATTGCCAACATTTTAAGGAATGATGACATGTGGCACACTTACACTGTGTGTACCAACAGATGAAAAATTCAAAGCATTTCCAATGCTCTCATATATATATATATATATATATATGTGTGTGTGTGTGTGTGTGTGTGTGTGTGTGTGTGTGTTTGTTTTTTGGGTTTTTTTTGTATTTTTTTTTGTATTTTTCTGAAGCTGGAAACGGGGAGAGACAGTCAGACAGACTCCCACATGCTCCCGACCAGGATCCACCTGGCACGCCCACCAGGGGCGACGCTCTCTGCCCACCAGGGGGCGATGCTCTGCCCCTCCAGGGCGTCGCTCTGCCATGACCAGAGCCACTCTAGCACCTGGGGCAGAGGCCAAGGAGCCATCCCCAGCGCCCGGGCCATCTTTGCTCCAGTGGAGCCTTGGTTGCGGGAGGGGAAGAGAGAGACAGAGAGGAAGGAGGGAGGGGGTGGAGAAGCAAATGGGCGCTTCTCCTATGTGCCCTGGCCGGGAATCGAACCCGGGTCCCCCACATTTTTGTTTTTTTTAGAAAGCCTTTCCTGTTAAAATGTCACCTCTACCTTGAGGGGAAAGATGAAGTGTGTTTATTTTATTTTAATATCTGTTTGCTTGGTAATATTTGTCATCTTAGTAAAGGTGTGCAAATACAACACATTTGTTTCTTGCATAAGAAAAATGTGGAACTCATCTTTAAGTTTGATAAATCTATTCAGAAGTTTACCAGAAAACAATCAGTGAAACTCTGGATGATTCAAAGTATTTTTATGAACACTCTCCATCTCAAGAGAAAGTATAGGTGACTCTAAGTTTAAGATTCCACAGTAACCAGGCAGGTGAGCAGCTCTCACTATCTGGAGGGTATGGAAGGATGAGGGCACGCACTCAACTGTTTGCCTTGGAAAACTGCTCTCTACATACCGGGGCTCTAGCGTGCCGTGTATGACAAGTAACCATTGGCATTGAGACTGAGGGTGCCAGTAATTATTCACATAAGACATATTTTGTTTTGTTTCTGGATAGAAATATATATATATATATAGAGAGAGAGAGAGAGAGAGAAGCTTGAAATGTTCCAGGGATCATAGTACACTTTGGAAACTTGTGCTCCTCTTAATTAGCTTAGTTTTGAATCCTCGTACCCCAACACTCTGGTAGTGAGGGTTTGGGCAAGTTACATAACCATGCTCTGCATAGCGTTCCTCTTCTTCAAACTTGGGTTAATGGCAGTACTAACCTTGTAAGATGGTTCTGAGACTATGTGTGATACTGAATGAAATCCCTTAGAAATGAGAATTAGCTATAATAATGCTTACATTTCAGTTTCCATTAATCAAGAAGCCTGATTTAACCAGATTTAGCCAAAAGAGTCTACCTGGAGTAATCTATTTTTCCTCCACCCCATTCCCACCTTCTCTCCCCGGTCTGACTTTGGGCATGGTAAAAACATTTCATCTCACATGTGGGATTCAATTCATTGAGAGTAGCTGCTTAGAGCACTGGGCTGACATAAACTGCCATGTTGAGTCTAAGTTCAAAGGGGAAAATAAAGTGCTGTGATTAATTCACTGGGGAACAAATTTTTTTACATGTTCTGTTGCATGAGGCTTTAGAACTGTTTCTATATATTTCTGCATCGCTGATTCCAAATCTGAAATTTGTTTTTTGGTGCATGCTCTAGTTTTTATGAAATTTTAATTTCTTTTTGTTACAGTTAATGGCATGCATTGGTTTTTAAATTGGAGTTAAAGGGTAACGACTCTTGGATTGAACATAACCACAAGGCAATTAATGTTTTACAAACATCACTTTTACATAATTGTAGTTGTTTTTAAATGAAAAAATTATTATCTGATAAAAACACCCTCTTATTTTGTTTTAAGATTGAATCATGGCTTCTTCGAGTAGGCGTAAATGTAAGAATAGTCTTGACACCTTCTGTTATATATGTGGCTATTACACACTTCAACGTCAAAGGCACAATATTTCATCATTTGTGACACGTGCATATATTGCCTATTTTCAAGTTCCCCTTGGCGTTCGAGACTAGAATTGGGCTCCTCATATTGTGTGTCATAATTGTGAGGAAATGCTTCGTGACTGGACAAAAGGAAAATACAAAGGAATGCCTTTTCGTATTCCCATGGATTGGCGTGAACCTAAGGACCACAGCAGTGACTGTTATTTCTGTTTGATCCATACAAAGGGCATCGGCAAGAAAAAACAGCATATGATTGCATATCCTAATATTTCTTCAGCAATACGATCTATCCCACACCCTGAGACACTCCCGGTTCCAGTTTTCAATGGTTTTATTTCTTAAGAATGAAGAAAGTGAACATGGTGATTAAGTGTATTTTGATAAGATGCATGAGGAAATGGTTGTAGAATCTGAAGGGTCTTCTTCTGATGCCAAGCAGTCATTAACCCCTCAGCAGTTTAGCCAACCCGAATTGAATGACTTAGTAAGAGACTTTGGCCTATCAAAGAAAGCAGCTGAGTTATTAGCCTCCAGGCTTCAAGAAAAGAATGTACTTTACCAGTCTACTAAAGTATCTCATTTCAGGAAGCATGAACAAATTTTTGTGGACTTTCTTTCCAAAGACAAATACTTTGTTTACTGTCGTGATATCAGTAGTCTTCTCAGGCAGCTAGGTGTTACCACTTACAGTCCAACAGAATGGCAGCTATTTCTTGACAGCTCTAAACGGAGTCTGAAATGTGTTCTCCTACACAACAGTAATGTTTATGCAGCGGTTCCAATTGGTTATTCAACTCATCTGCGAGAAGATTATAATGACATAAAAATTGTCCTCGACTTTCTGAGGAGCATAACTGGATCATTTATGTGGATCTTAAAATGGTAAATTTCCTGCTAGGACAATAGAGAGGTTTCACAAGTATCCTTGCTTTTGTGTTTGTGGGACAGCCGAGCTCAGGATAAACACTGGACACAGAAGGACTGGCTGAAACGTGAAGCTCTGGAAGTAGGGATGCAAAACACTGTGAATGAACCTGCAGTTAATCGAGACAGGATCATTTTTCCCCCACTTCACATCAAACTTGGCTTAATGAAGCAGTTTGTTCAGGCTTTGAATAGAGAAAGTGAATGCTTTCAACATATTATTTCTGCTTTTCCTGCCTTGTCTTTTGAGAAGATAAAACCAGGTGTGTTTGATGGACCTCAAATTCGAACCCTCATACGTGAAGTTTTTTTTTTTTTTATTTACAGAGACAGTGAGAGTCAGAGACAGGGATAGATAGGGACAGACAGACAGGAATGGAGAGAGATGAGAAGCATCAATCATCAGTTTTTCGTTGTGATACCTTAGTTGTTTATTGATTGCTTTCTCATATGTGCCTTGACCGTGGGCCTTCAGCAGACCGAGTAACCCCTTGCTCGAGCCAATGACCTTGGGTCCAAGCTGGTGAGCTTTGCTCAAACCAGATGAGCCCATGCTCAAACTGACTACCTCAGGGTCTGGAACCTGGGTCTTCCACATCCCAGTTCAACGCTCTATCCACTGTGCCACTGCCTGGTCAGGTGTGATGAAGAATTTGCCAGGAAGATGAATAAGGAGGAGAAAGCATCATGGCAGTCTTTTGTAGCAGTGACAAAGAACTTCCTTGGCAACAAAAAAGCAGAAAACTATGAACTTCTGGTTCAAAGAAGGCTGTTGGCTTTCGTGACATTGGATGTAACATGAGCATTAAGATTGATTTCCTGAACAGTCACCTTGATAAGTTTCCAGAAAATCTTGGAGATGTTAGTGATGAGCAGACTACTGCTGGAACATCAAATGAGATTGTCCTCAACAAATACATAAACGCAAGAGCTATAAACGCAAATTTTGCCTGAATAGAATTTAAATAAGTTCTGTGCAAATTTTATGATTAAAATAAGTGTTTTAATATGTTCTGTTTTGAAATTGTAGACAAATTCTGATGCAATCATATCTTTTAGTGTATTAGTGTATTTACTGCATTATATAAATTATTATATTTTCACAAAGATGATGCCCAACAAGACATTCTACTTCATTATGTTAAACTAAATGTTGAAAATTTTACAATAAGATGAAAACCTAAAATCTTGATTTGCAAAGAAACTGTAGCTTATAGAGAAAAACTAACATCAGACTTGAGATCAGCACACTCGAATTAGGTAAGAACAAGAGTTTTTGTGGATGCAACAAAAATTTTGTTCCCCAGTGGTATCAATGTCTGCTACAGGCACAGGAGGGAGAAATGATAGCAAGTTATCCCAGATACTACTGGTCCTCGTCTCATGTCTGAGCACCTTCCGGACCAGAGAGGGCCTCGATCATCCTTCCACAACTAGTCCCCAGCAGTTTCTACAACATGTCAGGGAGTCAAACAAGGTTTGTGGAATGAAGTGAACACATAAATAAATGGCTCTGTCTTGTGTCACTACCATCACACTTGTTAGCTTGAAGGAAGTTATTGTTTTCTAAAAAATGTTTGACGGCTCAGAAGGTTCCAGAGTTGTCCCAGCAGGTCTGCCCGGGTAACCTAAGTTAAAGAAGGGGTGTTGAGGGAGGGCTGAGGAGCAAAGTGAGACTGAAGAGGGCACCAAAGGAGGACATGGAGAAAGTTAAAGGTAAGAGTTACAGGCTACAAACTGAAGTCTAGGAAACTATAAGTCATATTGTAACTGAAATGACTATTCAAGATTATTTGAATTAAATAAAGGATTATTTTTCATGCTGTTAAGCCAGTATTTAAAAAAAAAATGTTGGGTAACATAAATACAAAATTGTTTCTGTGGCTGTAAAGGGCTTAAGAATTGTAAGGGTATCTGCTCGGTGTTCATTGTTGCTACCTATGAAGCATAATCCTATGCTAGATGAAAGCAGTTAGTTTTTAAGAAAAACTTATCTTGGCCCTGGCCGGTTGGCTTAGCGGTAGAGCGTCGGCCTTGTGTGTGGGGGACCCGGGTTCGATTCCCGGCCAGGGCACATAGGAGAAGCGCCCATTTGCTTCTCCACCCCCCCTCCTTCCTCTCTGTCCCTCTCTTCCCCTCCCGCAGCCAAGGCTCCATTGGAGCAAAGATGGCCCGGGCGCTGGGGATGGCTCCTTGGCCTCTGCCCCAGGTGCTAGAGTGGCTCTGGTCGCGGCAGAGTGACGCCCCGGAGGGGCAGAGCATCGCCCCTGGTGAGCGTGCTGGGTGGATCCCGGTCGGGCGCATGCGAGAGTCTGTCTGACTGACTATCCCCGTTTCCAGCTTCAGAAAAATACAAAAAAAAGAAAGAAAAAGAAAAACTTATCTTGTGTCGTTTGATCAAACCCATATTAGAAAGCTTAGAAATTTGTAGCAATATGTATGGAAGAGATGAGATCAAGGAGTCAAATCTTACAATTTTGAAATTTAGAAGATATTTCCCTTTGGTTTTAGGTCATGTCTCCATTTCTCTAGTCTTTTTCACCATCCCACCACCAATGTGCCATGTATCTTTCCTTTTTAAAACTGAAGTGAATTGACATAAATTGAAGTATAGAAATTTAAACATGGTCATGCCCTCTTGAGGCAAGCCAAGACTCCTTGTGTGTTATAAAAACTGAACTAAAAATGACTATAAGGTGTGTGTACACATACAAAATAAATATGCACTTATACATGTACATTATAATTAATGTATAATTACAATTTAATCTCTGCTATTAACTGTTGAGTAATGTCCATCAGTCATTGTAAATAGGCAACAGAAAACACCCACTCAAGTTGTTAAGCATGCCTTTGATTTCCTGACTCTTTAGCGCCTGGTTCAGTAAATTAAATCACTTAGTGTGCACCTCCAGATGAGAGAGATTTTCTTGCCATTTGTTTACAATGAATGTTAGTCAATTCTCGACCAATCAATGTTAGATATAAGGTTACACATTAGCCATATGTTAAGTCTTGTCTGCTGTGTGTACAGAATGTAGCTGTGCAAAGTAAGCTTCACCTGGCATTTGAGAAAGCCCTGTAAATAGCACTCCTCTTCCAGGATCTGGTTCTGAGCCAGTCCAGAAATCAGACAAAAGAATAATAAGGCCGCCAGGAAACTAAATCACCTTTTCTTTTTTCTTCTCCCCACCCCCCGCCCAATAAAGCTGGTTTTGAAGAATGCGGCTTATTTATGAAAGCAGTTGGGTTTTTTGATCCTGGACTCCAGAATTAGGCAAACCAGTCATTGACAGGCCTGAATGACCACAACACCACCCCCTAAAGGTCTCCACAAGGAAGAGCACAGAAGCATGTGTGCCCAGAGGAGATGAAGCACTGGCCCCCAAGCCCCAGGGTCCCTGTCCACCAGGACTAATCAGATAAAGCCACTTCTTCTCTCTTCCTAAGCCCAGTGGTGGCATTCAGCCGGTTTGCACCAGTTCAGCAGAACCCATACCTAATTTTTCATTGAGTTCGGCGAACTGATTGTTAAAATGGCACTTGTAATCAAGGTTCTCTCTAAGGTGGGCACCTGAGCAGCTGCCCAATGTGGAAATCACAAATTTACATTCCTTTCTCTTTTTGAATGTTCATCTGCACAACAGCGTATGCTAAGCGCCTATGGTGATGTTCATTCCGTCCATAGGTGAAAAAAATTGCAAGTGAGAACGCCAATCAAGAAACAATATGGAAATATCTTAAATAGCAGTTTTATTGTTTTTTTGTCAGGCATTAATATTTTTTCATTAATATTTTAAAACTCCTTCTTAGAACATAATCTATTTTTGTGTACCCCTTTTTATTGTTCTTATTTAAGTATTAAATGCATGAAATAATAAACTACCTTTTGTTATATCATATTTTTATTCTGAAAACAGTCATTCAGGCAGAGAACCGGCTGTTAAATTATTTGAATCCCACCACTGCCTCAGCCTCCTGTAGCCCTGGCAGTCGTGAGGTTGTGACAAGGGGACAGTGCTCAGGTCCAGATTCCGAAGAAGGACAGTAGGAGGTTCTTAAAATACTAAACAAGAGCAGAACATTCAGGAAACATGCTATCATTCACTTGAGTACAGGCTCCCTGAGGGTAGGAATCCATCCTGCCTGTTCACAGCGCTATTCCCAGCGCTTAGGAAGATGACCTGGAGCGTGAGAGGGGTTCACCAATGCTAGGCGAGGGGACAGATAGGGAGGAGGGAGGGCGCAGGCAGAGGACACAGGAGTGTTACACATGGCGCTGCCTCTCAGGAAGATGTGTGCCTTTCCCCACACATCTAGGTGATATCTTTAAAATAACAATCATAGCTTTCCTAAGAAGAAATGTTTTGGATTTGACAACTTTGTCATCATAGTGTTATGTGTAGGTGAGGAGGAAAGATGGTATTACTAATATATATTGACATTTGGCCCTGTTTTTGTACCAGGTCTTTGTGCCAAGCCTCCTATATGCCTGTAGACTGGCTACTCCTTTTTTTTTTTTTTTTAAACATATTAAAGTTTTTATTTTTCTAAATACTAACAACACAATTTTGCTGAAAAGTGACAATTTTAGAAAATTCACTGGGCCTCCGAACCAGCCCCGGCCTTTCTTGTCAGGTGTGTCTGGGCCTCTACCAGCTCCCTTCCGCCTGCATTTCTCCCAGGACTCAGGGGTGGGCCAGGGCCATCTGGGGCAGGGGTCCCCAAACTTTTTACACAGGGGGCCAGTTCACTGTCCCTCAGACCGCTGGAGGGCCGGACTATAAAAAAAACTATGAACAAATCCCTATGCACACTGCACATATCTTATTTTAAAGTAAAAAAACAAAACGGGAACAAATACAATATTTAAAATAAAGAACAAGTAAATTTAAATCAACAAACTGACCAGTATTTCAATGGGAACTATGGGTTTGCTTTTGGTTAATGAGATGGTCAATGAGCTCCTCTCACTGGCCACCAATGAAAGAGGTGCTTCTTCCAGAAGTGCGGCGGGGGGCCGGATAAATGGCCTCAGGGGGCCGCATGCGGCCCGCAGGCCGTAGTTTGGGGACCCCTGGTCTGGGGTATGCAGAACCCAGGGGAGTCGGTGCAGCCCTTGACTCCTTGAATGCTGTGTATAATAGCCCTCTCTCCCCTTGTCCCCCACCTCCCTGTTGCCTTCCTCGGGCTTCATATCTGGGAAATTTGATTATCCAGAGAAATTAAATATTTTTATATCAAATTATATTACAATAAATATCTAGATCCAGTCTGCTATCGCAGGGATGAAGGGGGCCCGTGCCCACTTTTTGTCTAATGGAACCCTGGACTTGGTGGGTTCTGAGCTCTCCCTCCCTAAATGCAGGGTGTGAGTTCCCCTGGTAAACTCTGACTGTTGCTGGGCCTCCCTTTCCATTTTACAAGGGAGGCCAATGCCTGCCCACTGTCTATCCTTAGGGAGGCATACTGGTGCACACAGTGTCTTCTGTGACAGAAAAGGATGCGACCGACCTGCAGAGCTGTGCATGGGGTGCAGAAGGCAGTGTACAAAACAGGCTCCTTTTGGGGTCTGGAGAGCCCAGTGAGTAGTGTTCTCTTCCCTGACCAAGTTCATTTTCAACCAACTGAGACGTAAGACAAAGGAGGAAGGCAGCCTGGAAACCAAAGCATCACCTGGATTTACTGGAAAAGCTGGTGTTGGAGAATGTGGCTTACATACGCAGACTTCTCGATACTGAATGCCAGAATTAGGCAAATCAACCTACCCAAGTCCAAGACAGTGCCAGATCAAGGTTACTCACATTACAAGGGATGGTGCTTGTAAGGACACAGATCTGTGCCTCAACTAATGTGAGCTCCTCTTGTTAATATTGAGAAACTTGTTTTCCAAATTAAAACAAGAAAGCAAGGTGTTGAGAGTTACACACAATCTGTATGACCTGCCATTAATTTCTAGCCTAAGAAACAGCTTCTCCACCTCTGACTTGAAAAGTCTTGAATGCCTTGAAATTCAATTTCCATTAACCCTGGAGGAAGTGAAGAAATGTGCAGATCCTTATGGTGAAGAAAGTTTAGACCCCTTCCCTAATGTGCTAATGAACCCACGCACTTTTTCCGCTGAATCTCTATCAGAAGCAAAAGTCCCAGAAAATGTATTGGAAGATTTTTGGGACATGTGATCCCAAAGAACCCACTCACCATCAATGGTCTTTTTTTTTCTTTTTTCTTTTTTTTTAGTGAGAGAGACAAGGACAGAGGGAGAGACAGATAGGGACAAACAGACAGAAAGGGAGAGAAATGAGAAGCATCAAATCTTTGGTGTGGCACCATAGTTGTTCATTGATTGCTTTCTTATATGTGCCTTCACCAGGGGGCTCCAGCCAAGCCAGTCATCCCTTGCTCAAGCCAGCAACCTTGGGCTCAAGCCAGTGACCTTGGGCTCAAGCCAGTGACCAATGGGGTCATGTCTATGATCCCATATTCAAGCCAGCAACCACGTGCTCATGCTGGTGAGCCCATGCTCAAGCCAGCAACCTTGGGGTTTCAAACCTGGGTCCTCTGCATCCCAGGCTGATGCTCTATCCACTGCACAACCACCTGGTTAGGACATCAGTGGTCATTAAGATGATTTTCAGTCTGTGTTGTAGCAAGACTTTGAGGTCACATTTTAATACTTTTCCTTCCTTCCCTCTCTTTCTCCTTCCTTTCCTATTCTTCCCACCCTCCTTCCCTCTCTCCTTCTCTCCTTTCCTTCTTGCCTCCCTCCATCCCTTCCTTCCAACCTTCCTTTTTCCCTCCTTCTTTTCCTTCCTCTAACTACAGAGCTGTGAGCAGAAGATGGGTTGGTGCCAGAAAGGCACCAAGGTGAATTAACATGATTCCCCTAAGGGAAAATGTAAAACTGCTAATAACTTGTTTACAAAGATAGGAGGGGTGGAAAGTGTAAGCCTAACATTTCCTGCAAGCTTCAGCTTGCTTTTCTGGGAGGAGAATGTTCTCAAGGGTTCCAAAATACATTGTGCACCTGCTGACCATCCGTTGGCTGAGTTCACCAGTTCTCACTCTCACTTACAATGCTTTTGGAAAGAAGCCACAAGACTGGGTCTCATCTCCTGCATGGGGTGGTTAGGACTTGTTACCTGTTGAGTGTTCTTTCTTGCTGTGGGGACCACATGGTCTGGCAGGACGGAACCTGTCTGACGGAACCTGTCTGCAGGAGATGTCACAGCAGGTGGGTAGTAGAAGGAAGAATATATAGCATTAGGATCCCTGACTAATAATCTACTCAAAGAATTACTATCCACCCACTGTTATTTAACATATTCAATTCACTATATAGCTCCTAGGTCTATCAGAGATTACCTTGTTTACTTATCCATTTATTTATTGTCTGTCTCCTCCACAGTAATATAAGGTCCCACAAACACACAGGCCTCATCTGTCATGTTTGCAACATCTATGTTTAAGCTGGGTCCTGACTCACAGTAATTAGGAGATAAATATCTGCAGGAGGAACTATGGAGGAAACGAATCCTGTCCTACATGCTCATTTTACAGCACAAGACACAGAGCGACACGGCGACTTGCCTATAACCCAGTTCTTCCGACTCCCAGCACTGCTCCCTGCCTCCCATCCTCCAGGTTTTCAATCAAAAGTCACTTTCTTTTGGAAGCCTGCGCTGGCCACCCTGTGGAAAACACATCTCCACCAGCCAACCTGTCACACTCTCTTCACCGGCTCTGTCTACACTCTCCCAAGCCTGTGAGTACTTTTCAGGACTGTATTTTCTCTGTTCATTGTGTGTCCCTCCCTGTAGATCACAGGTTGCATGAGGACAGGCACTTTTGTCTGTTTTGTTCACTGCTATATCACCAGTGCTGAGCACAATACCCAGTATATATATATGAGGAATAAATGAGCAGGACTATGGTCCTCAGCCTTTAGGGACGCTATAGGACACAGTTTCCAAAAGACAGTTGCAACCTAAGTGCTAAAACTTTAGAACGAAACTTGTGTTCTCAAGACCTTTACCCTTTGGGCAAATTCATCTGAGTCTCTATGTCATGGGGTTACATGTTGACTAAATGATGCCATTTCTATAAACACTCAGCTTGTGTCTGGCATATATACTAAGTGCTCAATAAAACAATTTCTCTCTTGCTCTTAATCTGACTCTGTGAAGATCCACAACAGGGTCCCTGTATCTAAGAATTCAAGGAAAACATGGGAAGCCCCTTGGAATGAGTGTTGACAAGGTAGAAATTATGAGTGAGGGGCGCATGTTGGGGGACCCTTAAGAAAGCACCTTCCTGTTCCTCTTCACTCTTTTTTTTATTAAGTTTTTAAATTTATGTCAACATAGATTCAATTGTCCCATTCAATATAATAACCTCACCCCCCCGACAACATGCCCCCCATTACACCCCCTTTGCACCTTTCCCCCCTACTCCCTCCTCCCCTGCCCCTGGGATTTGCTGTCCTGTTATCTGTATCTCTGTGTTATGCATATATAATTTCATTAATCCTGTCACTTTCTCTGATCCCGTCCCTTCATCCTCCTTCCCTCTGACAGCTGTCCCTCTGCTCCCTGTGACCCTGCCTCTGCCTCTACTCCGTTCCTCAGATCAATTTGTTCATTAGATTCCACATGTAAGTGAGGTCATATGATATTTGTCTTTCTCTGCCTGGTTTATTTCCCTTAGCATAATAGTCTCTAGGTCCATCCATGTTGTCGCAAAAGGTAAGATTTCCGTAAGTTGTTGCAAAAGGTAAGATTTCCTTCTTTTTTATGGCTGTGTAGTATTCCATTGTGTATATGTACCACAGTTTTTTATCCATTTATCCACTGATGGGCACTTGTATTATTTCCAGACCCTGGCTATTGTAAACAATGCTGCAATAAACATGGGGGTGCATATCTTCTTTTGAATTCTTATATTGGAATTCTTAGAGTATATTCCTAAAATATTAGCTGGGTCAAAAGGCAGTTCTATTTTTAATTTTTGAGGAATCTCCATTCTGTTTTCCACAGTGGCTGCAGCAGTCTGCATTCCCACCAGCAGTGCAGGAGGGTTCCCTTTTCTCCACATCCTCGCCAGCACTTATTCTGTGTTGTTTTGCTGTGATAAGCGCCATTCTGACTGATGTGAGGTGATATCTCATTGTGGTTTTAATTTGCATTTCTCTAATGTTAATGACATTGAACATTTTTTCATATGCTTATTGGCCATCTGTATGTCCTCTTTGAAGAGTGTCTATTCAGTTGTTTTGCCCATTTTTTAATTGTATTGTTTATCTTCCTGGTGTTGAGTTTTAGAAGTTCTTTATAAATTTTGGTTATTAACCCCTTATCAGACGTATTGGCGAACATGTTCTCCCATTGTGTGGGTTGATCCCCTTTGCTCTTTGCCTGGGCCTTGACATCAGCGTGATACACACGCTGCCCTGAGGGCGGAAGTCACTCCTTCAATCATGGTGAGAGGAAAAGCAATGACAACCTGGGATCTTCCTACCAAGATCTGAGACTGTTTGCAAAAAGCTCTTAGGGCAGGAGGCGGGTCTTCTGAGAGAGTGACAGAGTGAGACCAAAGGAGCCTCTCTACAGGCTGCCTCCCATCTTCCTGCTTCAAGGTCTATGCTGTCATGTGACCAGGTGAAATGCAGCCGAAAGGGTGGGTCAGGAGCCTAAGAGGTGCTATGCGCTGTCTTCTGCCCAGAGCTCTGCCTACCGGAGCTGACCTGCAGCCTCATTTGATTCCTCGGGTATAGCCGAGTCACACAAAGAGAACAGCTGCCTGTTAAGGTACAAATGGGAGTAGAAAGACACTCCCCAGCCCAGGATGTGGGGCTCCAGACACCTCTGCCTCCTGCCTCCACGGGCCCTGGCTTCTTGTCTCACCTCTGTCGCTCACTAGTTGGGGCAGGTAGCTTATTATCTCAGCTCAGTTTTCTCATCTATACAATGAGCACACTAACACCTGTTGCTCATGGGACTGTTAGGGATTTTAAAGGAGATAATTCTTGTACAGTGCTTGGTACATAGCAAGCGCTCAATAAATATTAGCTATTGTTATTGTTGTTGCTGGGGATACAGCAGTAAACAAAACAGACAGAAAGGCCTGTCCCCATGCAGCCTGCACTCTCCAGGGAGAGACAACACAGCGGAAAAGATAAAACACATGGTGTAGGTTAGTGAGAACAAGTGCTCAGGAAGGGAATGTGACATTTTGGGTGGGTGGAGAGTGGAGTTTTCCACAGGGTGGCCAGCGCAGGCTTCCTGAGAAAGTGACTCTTGATTACGGACCCTAAGGAGGCAGGAAGGAGAATGGTGCTGGGAGTCAGAAGACAATAAATGAAACAAGTCATCCTGATAGGTAAGAGCTATGAAGGGAATCTCATCCAGGTCAAAGGCAAATTCTTCTCATGGAAGAGTCAGGGGTCCTGATGTTCTGTATTTAGGTCCTGTGTCCCCCTGCCTGTGACATCTCTTCCTGTGGACCAGAACCGTGGGGGAGCTGTACCAAGCTAGGCCTGGGTCTGTCTCAAAGTGGGAAACCACCAGCACCAAAATGCGGTGGGAGCCACAAAGGCATAATGGGGAGCAGAACCTTCCCTTGTCCCTGGGACTGTGTGGGAGACTCCCTGGTCCTTTCACTTCTCAGTGGCAGCCATTGCCTGCAAAATCAGGAGAGGCGGGAGTCATCGTTATGGAATACCATGCCGCACCAGCCACCAGCTAATTGCCCTCATCATTCAGTCTTATATGTTCAGATTCTTTCCAGCCACTGGTTTGTATTCATGTTTTCTCTTCTTCCTGCCATCAGAAAGCTACACTTCTGATTATTCTTCTCTTGACAGTTAACAATATTCCTTTCCTGCTGAATCTCATTCCTTTGATTTTTCTGCCTCATGCCCTAAGCTTGTTATATTATCTTGGTTTGTATTCTCCTCTTCGCTAGCATAGTGGTTCCCACTGCAGACCTGGTTGCCACTTCATTAGCAGGCTGTTTACACCACTTCCAGGCCATTAATAACCGTAGTAAATGAGAAAGGCCCAGCACCAACCCCCTCACACCCCTGCAGACACCTCCCTGGTGGGTAATTGCTATTTATTGTGCTGCTCTGTTTATCGTCTTTTATCCAAATGTGACTGTTATTCTCTAAACTAACTTTAACAGATTTTTCAAGGGGATTTCTCATGAGGCAGATATTCACTCTGAGGCTCAGTAATGGCAAGGTCTAGGGAAACTCACTCTGTTGGTAAAATTGTGTCCAGGGTTGGACAAGTAAAACTCCCAGATGCTTCTTGACCCCATGGATGCCACTGCCTTCAGCCTGCTTAGTGGCTTCCTACCTCGTGCTAACTCTGGTCATCATAAACACTTGTTTCTATTCTTCAGGTCCCTTTGTTTAAAATCTGTATGCCTTCTAAAATCTAATCATTATTTTAAAAAATCAATATGAACTAATGAGAAAAAATTTTCTTCCTTTCTTCCTTTTAATGCATTTGGTCTTTTAACAATGTCCTTCTGGACTGACAGGTGGTGTTTCAGTGGACAGAGCTTCAATCTGGGATGCTAAGGTTCCAGGTTCAAAACCCCAAGGTCACTGGCTTGAGTGCTGGCTCATCCAACTTGAGTGCAAGCTCACCAGCTTGAGCACAGGGTCGCTGGCTTGAGCATGGGATCATTGACATGATCCCATAGTCACTGGTTTGAGCCCAAAGGTCACTGGCTTGGCTTGAGCCCTCCAGTCAAGGCAAGTATGAAAGACAATCAATGAACAACTAAAGTGCCGCAACTATGAGTTGATGTTTCTTATCTCTCTCCCTTTCTCTTTCTCTCTCTCTCTCTCTTCCTTGTTCACTTAAAAAAAAAATCCCTTCTGTTTAATTCTAACATGAAATGTTTCTGAGGGCCTACTCCATATGTCAGACATGTTTAAATGCAGAAGTTCAAAGATAATGAAGTGTTTCTGCTTCTGGTAGGATGTGTAGCTCCTAGTGGGCCAAAGCTCTCACAGATAACTATAAACTCTAGATAAAATACAAATACACAAACTACTTGAAGGAACTGGAGAGTGAACAAGAGTAGGAAGATTCTGGAGAGGAACTTAGAGTGGAGAGAAGGTAACAGTACTGGGGAAGTTTCCTATTTTTATGGCTTTTAGACTTGGGGTGCATTGAAGGGTGGAGCAGCTAAAATCTTATAAAAAAGTACTGGTAAGTGAGGAGGGATCAATTACAGAAAGGAAAGAATTAGAGAGAGAAGGGACCCAAACACTGTGCATAAAGTCTGCTGCTTAAATAATACATGTGCCAGTAGATCGCAGGCAGGCCAGCTGAGGATGAACAAACTGAACCAGAATTCAAGTTGCTGCCTAAAGAACAGAGTTCGCATTTTTAATCCAGCTAAGTAAATTACCTGCCTAAACAAGTAAAGACTCTTTAGAGGAATATAACATAATCCAGAGTCATCAAAACATAACATTTATAATGTCCAGGACATGATCTAATGAAATTACTCAACATACAAAGAACAGGGAAATATAACCTATTCTCAAGAGAAAATGACAATCATTGGAGACTGACCCCAAAGGGACCCAAAGATAATGAAGTGTGTTAAATAAATCATTAGAATACAATACAAACTGTGACTTAAATACAGTCCTAAAGTGATGTACTCAGCATAGAAGTGGCAAATAAGAAGGAAGAATAATCTAAAAAAATTTTGATTGTTGCAAAAACCGAAGTGATTTTGCAAATCTCTTCTGATTCAAAGAATAAAAACATCCAGTTTGCATTTTCATTACATTTAGATTTTTCACAGACACGAGTGGAAGACCTTTGGAGTGTCATGTCAACTGTACTTGCTCTGCACTTTATATGTCTTTTTTGGATTAAATAGATCTATGTGAGTAATTCAAACAAACAACAGTACTTATAGATTAAAATAAAATAAAATTTTAAATAAAGAGAAAAAAGGACAGAAATGATTCTTCAGAGGAGTTAGCATTTGAGCTTGAGTCTTAGGACTTAAAGAAGAAATAAGAGTTAAGTAAAAAAGAGAGAGTGAGAGTAAAAGAGAAAATGAGAAGGAGAGAGAGAGGATGAACGATGGAGAAGTAAGTATATGGAAAAAGTGAGGGAGGATACTTTAGACAGAGGAAATATACTGATCACAAAAGTTAGGGGATATTTTAAAATGAATATGAAGCAATAAAATATCCCTTAATTTTTGTAAGTAGTGTAGCAGAGAGTGTTTTGGGAAACTTACAAGAACAGTTGAAGTCCTCCTACCCTATGGTAATTGGTTCATCAAAACTATTGGTGAAAGTGAAGAATATAGAAAATTAACTTTACATGCCTTAAACTTTTTATTTGAATTTAAAAACTATAAATGAGTATTCTTATACCAACTTTTAAAATTTTAACCCAGCCTGACCAGGCGGTGGCGCAGTGGATAGAGCGTCAGACTGGGATGTGGAAGGACCCAGGTTTGAGACCCTGAGGTCACCAGTTTGAGTGCGGGCTCATCTGCTTTGAGCAAAGCTCACCAGCGTGGGATCCAAGGTCGCTGGTTTGAGCAAGGGGTTACTCAGTCTGCTAAAGGCCCACAGTCAAGGCACATATGAGAAAGCAGTCAATGAACAACTAAGGTGTCGCAACGAAAAACTGATGATTGATGCTTCTCATCTCTCTCCTGTCTGTCTGTCCCTATCTATCCCTTTCTCTGACTCTCTCTGTCTCTGTAAAAAAATAAAATAAAATAAAAAAATTTAACCCAGACCTTTTCTTGAAGTACAGTCTTCTGATTAATGATCCATGCTGATTTTTTTATATAACTAAACCTGTATTGCATTGTACACTGTTTCCAGTTTTGATTTTTTTAAGTGAAGCAAGAACTTAAAAACACTTTTATAAAGCAAACTTAAACATAAACTTTACTTTTGTATTATCTTCCCACCTAATCTTTATAGTTACCTTGTTCCTACCTAGTCCAACAGTATTTGGGTGCAACTCATTTTAGTGAGTCTTTCCAAAGCATTCAATCTAGTTTTCATAGGAATATTCTTTTCTCTCTGATATGACTTCTGTAAGGCCAGGAGCTGCCATCGTGGCCATTCACATGCAGGTTCTCATTGAATTCAGGAAGACGGTAAAGAAATGACAGAGTTGGAGGATGGTGGGCCATTCTGTTTATTGGTGTCTCACCAAGACAGGCAAGCCACAAGAGAAACCAAGGGAAAAGCAGAAAATCTTCTTTTCCAATGAAGGGCAAGGGATCAGGGAGGCCCCTGCAATGGTGATAGCAGAAACCAAGAGAGAGCAAGCTCCCAGTCTGCCCCCATTTTATAGTGTAGAAATCAAAACCTTTAATCCAATATACAAATAAAGAAGTCTCTGATACAAAGTCATTTATCTGAGGCATAAATGAGATTCCTCATAAGAGTGCACCACCTCCCTATCATGCAACAGTCAAGGGTGTGGGGAAAAGCTTAGTTTTAAAACTAAGCCTTAGGCTATAATGACTTTGCCAGCTTACAGCCTGTCTCCCACAACAAAAGCGAGCAAACATATATGTCATATTTAAAAACTTATTTGACCAACAACTTCACACTGTGTAATATTTATATATAAATTAATTCCATAACGGCAATGACAAGTACAAAGACAGTGGACTCTTAGTAAATATACAACTTGACTTGTGGGAACAGAAGCATAATAGCCCATGAGAGAGCCACAGAACAACTCAAGCGCTCCTAATTGGAGAGCTTTGGTTAAGAGGCTGAAGAACAAATGTTTTAATTTTGTATGATGGCTACAAAGTCCAAAATACCTCTCCAATGTTTTCTAACCCAGAACAATTATTTTAACATTATGAATACCAGCTAGGAGAAATAGAAGTATTAAAGTTTCAGATCTAACAGAACACCACAATCACTCTTTACACATTGATCCTTATCTAACATTCTCTCCAAAACTGGTCATTTCTAGGTCATATCTGCCCTCAGTGACTTCCTCCTTCAGAGATATCTCCATCAAGTAGTTCTTCTCACTGATTTCCTGTTTTCAGAGAATAACATTGAGTTGCTATTGAAAGTATAAGATGAGCTCAGAAACTTACTAAGCATCTTCTGAAAACCAACTTGGAAAAGTCATTTAAATTTAGTTGAAATGTTTCATTAAAAATTTGGTTGGAAATCATATGTCAATAGCCTTCTACAGCTAACTAAATTAAGAATCACAATTGAAAAACACCCTTAGTACATGTTTTCTTAAGTGGGCTTAATCTAGAAGTCAGAGGCATCGATTGGTTAAGATGGGAAATAAAAATAGAAAAAATATCATTGTCAGACTAATGGCTCAAATAAAAGATAATAAAAAAGAAAATATTTATAGAAAAAGAAATTGCAAAAGATAGTTAAGGTAAAAGAATGATTTATTTATATGCATATTTTTGGCTGACTAGATTAAACTGATTTGGGTAAAATGAAAAGAGAATAAGATCTAGTGATGAATTAGTAGACTCTTTCTAAATGGACAAAGCTTGTAAACTACCCACATAGATTTGGTCTTCTCTTTTGATATATATAATACAGTGCCTTTCTGAGCTTTGCTACTGCAGTATTTTGCATTGAAGATCTAAATCATGATTAATGAACACTCTCACTTTTCTAACTTCTGAGTTTGGGTCAGTAAATATTTATTGAACACCTATTCTGTGCCATATGTTGCACAGAATACTGCACATATGTTTATGAACATGATTGTTACTTGACACATAATTCCTTTGAACTATTAGATCATTTAAAGAAAAATGAAGAGTTTTACGATAGTCTCTGAGGGTCTCAGACTTCTTGAGTAAATATATTCTTTGATCACATATTGGGACTAATTCTTAATCACACACAAATAGGGCCTTGTCAAGATCTATTTCCTACCTACCATAGCATGTAGAGGGCATAACAAATACCTCAATTTAGGCTCTTTATTTGAGAATAAGGAGGGACCAAGTCTTGTGCATCTTCTCACAATTACAAAGATATCATTTTAAAATATAGGTCAGGCCCTGGCTGGGTAGCTCAGTTGGTTAGAGCATCGTCCTGATATGTCAAGGTTACAAGTTTAATTTCCTGGTTAGGGCACACACAAGAATCAATCAATAAATGCATACATAAGTGGAACAACAACTTGATGTTTCGTTCTCCCTAAAATCAATTGATAAATAAAATATAGATCATATTTTTACAGTATTGTATTTTACAATATTTGGACCATTGTTTTTATATTACATATCTATTTAAAATTCTCAATTTGTTGTTCAGTCCTTGTCTTACTGAACTTATCAACATTCAGTACATGTGGTCATTCTTTCCTTCTTGAGAAATTCTCATCCTTTCTGTTCTTTCATTGGAAAGGAGAGACAGAATAAACTTAAACAACAACCCCCAAAAAAGCAAATTATACTCTTTTGGGTTCTTTTCTTTAACAGCATTATTGAGATATATTTTATATATTATAAAATTCACAGCCCTGGCCTGTTGGCTCAGCAGTAGAGTGTCAGCCCGGCCTGTGGAAGTCCCAGGTTTGATTCCCTGTCAGGGCACACAGGAGAAGTGACCATCTGCTTCTCCACCCCCCTCATCTCTCTCTCTCCCTTTCCCCCTCCCACAACCATGGCTTGAATGCTTCAAGCAAAGTTGGCCCAGGGTGCTGAGAATGGCTCCATGGCCTTGGCCTCAGCCTCAGGCACTAAAATAGCTCAGTTACCAAGCAATGGAGCTGTGGCCCAGCTGAGCAGAGCATCACCTGGTAGGGGGCTTGCAGGGTGAATCCCCATCAGGGCTCATGCAGGAGTCTGTGTCTGCTTCCCTGCCTCTCACTTAATTAAAAAAAAAAATCATCTATTTTAAGTGTCCAATTCAATGCTTTTTAATAATTTTATTAAGTGGTGTAACCATTACCATAAATCAGTTCTAGAACATTTTCATCGCCACAATAAGATCCTCCAGGCCTGTTTACAATCAATCTTTCCCTTTACAACTCACCGTTCTTGGTTGTTCTCCCCTCCTTGCCTCCTCCCTTACTTTTTTGCAGGCCCATTATCCTCTAATGAGTTACTAAATATTTTTTTTGTATCTTTTTTTCTGAAGCTGGAAACGGGGAGGCAGTCAGACAGACTCCCACATGTGCCCGACCAGGATCCACCTGGCACGCCCACCAGGGGGCGATGCTCTGCCCACCCGAGGCATTGCTCTATTGCCACCAGAGCCATTCTAGCGCCTGAGGCAGAGGCCACAGAGCCATCCTCAGCACCAGGGCCAACTTTTGCTCCAATGGAGCCTTGGCTGTGGGAGGGGAAGAGAGAGACAGAGAGGAAGGAGAGGGGGAGGGGTGGAGAAGCAGATGGGTGCTTCTCCTGTGTGCCCTGGCCGGGAATCGAACCCGGGACTTCTGCACACCAGACCGATGCTCTACCACTGAGCCAACTGGCCAGGGCCTAAATATTTTTTATTTACCACTTGGTCCCTCTCTTCTTCTCAATCTACACACTCTTATTGGAGGACTTTATGGTGACCATGGCTTCAGTTACTACCCAGACACAAGTAGCAACCAGACTAGACCTCTCCATGCTTCTTCAGATCTGTATGTCCAAAGAATCTACCAGATACCTCCAGTATAGATGTTGAAAGGTAAACTCCATGTGTCCAAAGCCAGATTCATAGCTCTGTTTCAATTTTTGTTCTCAATCTTAGTAAGTGGAACAATTTTCAACTCAGTTCCCAAAGCCAAAGATCCTGGGATCATCTTTGATGAGATCCCTTCCCTTGCCATCCCTATATTTAATGCATCACCTGGTCTCTTCTATTTTATATCCTAAACATTACTTAAATACCTCTTCTTATCCTCATCACATCTGCCATCTGTTTTATCAAGGATTCATTATCTCTCACCAGAAATAGGAAAGAATAGCCTCTAACTTGTGTCTCTATGTTCTCCCTTCCCTTTCCAATTAGTTCTCCATTTTGTAGCCAAAGTAAAATTAAACAACAACAAAAGCAAATCAGATCCAATAGTTTTTTATTCCTCTTAAGTTACGTTAATATAAGTTTATTAACCAAACTCATCACACACTACTACCCCTGTCCCCTGTTCTCCAGCCATACAGCTCATCTTTAATTTTATTAAAAGTACAAAGGTTCCTACACAGGGCTCTTGCATGCTTGTTCTTTTTGCTTAAACCTCTGCTACCATTTGCTTCCATTCACCAGTTAAGCCGCTAGCAATCCTTCAGATCTCAGCGCAATCCACACTTTCTCATAGAAACTGCCCTCATCCACCTAGATCAAGGGTCCCCAAATGTTTTACACAGGGGGCCAGTTCACTGTCCCTCAGACCATTGGAGGGCTGGACTATTAAAAAAACTATGAACAAATCCCTATGCACACTGCACATATCTTATTTTAAAGTAAAAAAACAAAACAGGAACAAATACAATATTTAAAATAAAGAACAAGTAAATTTAAATCAACAAACTGATCAGTATTTCAATGGGAACTATGGGCCTGCTTTTGGCTAATGAGATGGTCAATGTCTGTTTCCATATTTGTCACTGCTAGCCATAACAAGTGATATGACGTGCTTCCGGAGCCGTGACATGTGCATCCCGCGTCACCGGAAGTAGTACTGTACACGAGCAATGCCGCGCTTTGCGGTGCCACCACATACAGTACTCACTGACTCCAGTACTCCACATACAGTACTCACTGACCACCAGTGAAAGAGGTGCCCCTTCCGGAAGTGCAGTGACCAGATAAATGGCCTCAGGGGGCCGCATGCAGCCTGCAGGCCGTAGTTTGGGGACCCCTGGTCTAGATCCACATCTAGGTTAGCATTCTATGATCCCTGTTATAAAATCTACTATTGTTTGTAATTATACACATACCGATGGCTACTTGATTAATAGCTGTCTTTTCTACTAGACTGACTGTAGGTGTCACGAAGACAACAATCATGTCTGTTTTTGTTCCAAAAGTATACAGGAAGTACTCAGTAAATATTGTAAAATGAGTAAGTAAATTAACACAATGAACCAAACCAGTAAAACCCAGCAGAATATAAAAGCTAAGATCTAGAAATGGTTTATATTGAATACTTCCCCCAATCCTCCAGATCTCTGAAATGGCTTTGTTTCACATATAATGTGTTTTTAACCAGAGAGAAGAACAGTTTAAATTCAGAAGCTATTTCTTGATTCAGGCATGTCAGAGTCAAATTTTTACCACTTTTCTGTGAGCATGTCTTCAATTGTGACATGACTTTATTTCTGAAATGATATAACTTCCCTCACTGCTTGGAAAGTATTGCTGGTGAAAATAGGGTCCTTCCACGGAGTCACGAGAAAAGCATTTCAGGGACCCACACATAGGAGGATGAGGTGTGATGGCAAGATTTATTGGCGTAAAAATTGAGGACTGTCCCCAGGTGCCCAACGTCTCATCCATGACCAGGTGGCTCAGCTCTGTCCCACTGTGGAAAAGTCCAGCCTCTGAGGCCTCAGATCTGCACTTTTCCTCACTCAGCCCAGGAGGGCCAGAGCCCAGAGATGCAAAACTTCTCTGTGCCTCATCTTCCCATCTGACATCTGCTGCCAAAGCTGTGCTTGGTCTGTGACAGACGCTGCACTTGGGCCTGCATAGCTGCTAGGCCCACAGGGCAGCCGCAGAGAGAAAGTATGCTATTGAGAGCCAAGGCTAGAAGGCACACATGCCATCCAGACGGCCTCTGTTAAGCTTTGGTTATGTTACCTTGGGCTTGGGGAAAAGCAGGCTTTCTTTCAAATTAACCAATCTCTTGCCTGGCTTTTCACAGGCTTGTGCTGGGTCCTCCCCCTAACCAATCCCTTTTCTAGATCTTCCAGGGTTTTTATGTTTTTATCCAACCCAGTCCTTTTCCCAGATTTTCCCAGGCTTGACTCTGCCCCTTTGTGTTGTCATTTTAGCTTCTACTGCACAGGACTCTCAGAGTTTTGCGTCATCATCTGGTTTCTACTGCACATGTGCTTACCTCCCCATGTGCCATCTTGGCTTCTTCTGGACATGTGCCCAGCAGAAAAATTTCGCCTTTACTGTTTATTCTTCTCCCTCCATAGTCTGGGCAAGTGGACCACTTGTCCTCCAGGGGAGGTGGGGAGAAGTGATGGATGGAAGGATGTTAATCTCCTTGTTGGGGATTCGGATGTCCCCTAAGGGGTCTGAAGCTGTAACTTCCAGACTTAAGCCTGATTAGGTGTAACTTCCAGACTCAATAAGGCCTAGCCAGTCTAGCTCCCTTCTCTTGTGTTAACTCCTACCTGCCTACTTAACAGAATGAAATGAAGAAACCAGTCTTTCATAGCCAGTGTTGCACTGATAAACATTTAAAAATTGGCTCTCTAGGCAGGAAAAGCCCCAACTGGTAGCATTTGATGATATCTGTGGTGGAAATATTCTGACGATGGTTGATTTGAAGTTACCAACCTGATCTCCCTGAAAACAGAGTTGGAAGAAACACACACACACTTCCCTTAGAGCTGCCGAGCCAGCTCCGTCACAACACTGGGCCCGGGGGACACCTGCCTCCATGCTTTTATTATCCTCCGTTAACTAAAAATATGGGCTTTTCTTGCCCCTGTCCAACTATCTGCAGCTTCATGATTATTTTCTTAGTTTAATATTTTTAACTAGTAGGGATTGTTATTTAGACTACAAAGACTTTGGGAGTTTTTTTTTTTTAAGGCCAAATTGCCATTTCTGTCAAAAGCTCTAGTCTGCCATAAGAGTCAAGTGGAGGGGTCAACCTGTATTTGCAGCTTCACAAAGATTTATACCAGACAGTAAAGCTCATAAAAAGAAAAAGAAAAAGAAAAGAAAAAAAAAAACGGGCTCAGGAATCTGACCGTGAATAAATGTTATTTCACAAGGACTACTTACCAACAGTTTCACATGCCTTTGCAGATGCTTCATAAACAGTTTTCAGGGCAATGTTTATACAAAGGATTAGGGAAAGGGCAAAAGTCTCAAGGGAGAGTCCTCACCAAAATACATGTCTCTCTGAGCATTAAATTGTCAACAAAATTAAACTTTTACTCCACCCTAGAGCCCAGCTTCTCAGCTAACATCAGACAGCACGTTAGGTGTGTTGGCAAAGATAAGTCAACACCAAAGCACACATGTCACATCTCCTGCAGAATGACACGACCACCACTGCCCGGGCATAGCAACCCAACCTGCTGGAAATCCTCACAGTAAACACACCACACCAATGGGTCCATCTCCTATTATGTGGCTGACAGCAGGTTTTCTGAAAGCAACTACAGCAAAACTAGCAAGGGCCCCAACTGCTTGTTAAATGTCCAATGATTAACAGAAGCCCAGCCTCTGGCTCTGGGCTGCCACTCAGGGTAGTGTGTTTAGTAAGCAGTCAACCACCAATATCTTGAACAGGTTGAACAGATGGTTCCAGGGTTCAGGCCAACTGTGTTTCTCTCAATTTCACACAGCTTTGGGTAATGCAGGCCATAAAATTTAAGAAAAGTATAAACATAAACACTCCCTCCTCCTCTTCCTCCCTCCCACACCATCGAATAGGAGCTCCAATCTCTAGGTGATGAAATATGACAAAGATGTAAGATTACAGAGAGAGGGAGGGCCTGAATAGTGAAACTTTGAAGTCATTAGAAATTGTCTGTAATTGAAGGTTGAAGAGAAGGAAATGAAATCCCCATAACATTTTATACATACAGCACAATAGGAACCAATACAATAAAACAGTCTAATGGAGCTTGGCTGAAGGCTCAGAAATCTGTAGGCAAAAGTTACTGATTCTAAAGCAGAGACATCTTGTAATTAAGTTTTATTTTTTATTTTATTATTTTTAAATTAAGTGAGAGCAAGGGAGGTAGAAAGACAGACTCCCCCCATGCCCCTGACTGAGATTCACCCAGCAAGTCCCCTATTAGGTGATGCTCTGCCCATCTGGGGTATTGCTCTGGCAACTGAGCTATTTTGAGCACCTGAGACAGAGGTCAATAGCCATCCTCAGTGCCCAGGGCCAACTTGCTCGAATCAATCAAGCCATGGATATGTGTGTGTGGAGAGAGAGAGAGAGAGAGAGAGAGAGAGAGAGAGAGAGAGAGAAGGGGGAGGAGCAGGGTGGAAAAGCAGATGGTCACTTCTCCTATGTGCCCTGACCAGGAATTGAACCTGGGACATTCATACGCCAGCCCTGACACTCTACCACTGAGCCAACTGGCCAGGGAGTGATTAAATTTAAATGGAACATTTGGCCTATCCACCATAGGACTTTTCCATCATATCCCGGATTCTAAATGTTTCAAGCAAGAAAAATGTTAGAGGCTGAGCTATGATCGTCATAGGCTTGATATGATTATAGTATCACTTGCTTAAGACAGAATCAGGAGACCTACTGGTCAACCCTAACCCTGCTACTGATCACCTGTTATGCTTCCTTTGCACTTGTAAAATGGGTACAAAGAGCTTGACTTGTATATTTCATAGAGTTGTTACTAAGATACATGAAACATTTCTTTTGTGCCAGAGAGTATTGTAAACTTATGCTTTTAGAGGCTAGTCTACTCCAAATAAATACTAGATAAAGATTTAAAAGAGAAAAATAACAGACACAACTCTCATTCTAAAACAAGGTAAATCTCTGCATGGAATCAGAAGCACAAAACAGAAAAAAAGCAGATGTGCTCTCCCCACCTGAGACCTACATGTACCTCTCCATGCCTAGGGAGGAAGGAGAGAGATGTGCTCTCCCCACCTGAGACCTACATGTACCTCTCCATGCCTAGGGAGGAGGGAGAGAGATGTGCTCTCCCCACCTGAGACCTACATGTACATCTCCATGCCTAGGGAGGAGGGAGAGAGATGTGTTCTCCCCACCTGAGACCTACATGTACCTCTCCATGCCTAGGGAGGAGGGAGAGAGATGTGCTCTCCCCACCTGAGACCTACATGTACCTCTCCATGCCTAGGGAGGAGGGAGAGAGATGTGTTCTCCCCACCTGAGACCTACATGTACATCTCCATGCCTAGGGAGGAGGGAGAGAGATGTGTTCTCCCCACCTGAGACCTACATGTACCTCTCCATGCCTAGGGAGGAAGGAGAGAGATGTGCTCTCCCCACCTGAGACCTACATGTACCTCTCCATGCCTAGGGAGGAGGGAGAGAGATGTGTTCTCCCCACCTGAGACCTACATGTACCTCTCCATGCCTAGGGAGGAAGGAGAGAGATGTGCTCTCCCCACCTGAGACCTACATGTACCTCTCCATGCCTAGGGAGGAAGGAGAGAGATGTGCTCTCCCCACCTGAGACCTACATGTACCTCTCCATGCCTAGGGAGGAGGGAGAGAGATGTGCTCTCCCCACCTGAGACCTACATGTACCTCTCCATGCCTAGGGAGGAGGGAGAGAGATGTGCTCTCCCCACCTGAGACCTACATGTACCTCTCCATGCCTAGGGAGGAAGGAGAGAGATGTGCTCTCCCCACCTGAGACCTACATGTACATCTCCATGCCTAGGGAGGAAGGAGAGAGATGTGCTCTCCCCACCTGAGACCTACATGTACCTCTCCATGCCTAGGGAGGAAGGAGAGAGATGTGCTCTCCCCACCTGAGACCTACATGTACCTCTCCATGCCTAGGGAGGAGGGAGAGAGATGTGCTCTCCCCACCTGAGACCTACATGTACATCTCCATGCCTAGGGAGGAGGGAGAGAGATGTGCTCTCCCCACCTGAGACCTACATGTACCTCTCCATGCCTAGGGAGGAGGGAGAGAGCAGACTCAAATGCCTGCTGCTGCTGACACTGTGGGTGAGTAGATACACACTCTCTTGAGCCTCACCAAAGGAGCCCTGAGCTCCCAACAGAACACAGGAGCCCTGGGCTCCCAACAGAACAGAGAGTTCTGGATTACAAAACCAAGGGGTCTGATTGAGACAGCCACAAAATACAGGGAGGGATCATATAAGAGAGAGAAACAAAACAAAACTCTTCTATTCAAGACATAGCTACAAATCAAAATTCTAAAACAAAGAAGGAAAATTAAATCTGAAGAAGTTAGCTAACTACATAAAAATCAAGAGATCAAACTATTGACAACCAGTTAACTATTATTTTACTGGCATCTATAATTCCAATGGGCCCATCTGAAAGTAACTGGTAAGTATATTTAAGGATCTCTAAGAAAGAGAGACAGGACTGGCATCCATATAAAAGAGCAAAGGTCATGAGACAGAAAGAAAGAAATATACTTAATAATAATAACAATAACAAAAATATACAACATACATGGATTAATAGAAATCCAAAAAGTGACTTCTGGTTTCAGCTGTGACATGTAAAGAGTTTGGAAGTCATGAGTCTTATCTTTACAACAAGAAGCTGAACAAATTGAAAATTAACAACTTTTCCTGGACCTATTAGTGAACTAGAGAGACAGGTGAGTTCAGAGGGTCACAGTTAAGATCTGGTTATTTGCAGCCGAAGATGCTGAAGCCATAACACGGTAAGAATACTTAAATAGTAAATTTGATGAATTGCTAGAGACTGAGTATGGTCTAGCATGAGAGTGGGAAACTCCTGCGGTCTCAGTCTTAGGAGAAACCCCACACTTTCATGGGTTTTTCCTCCAGAAACACCACCAGGTTCTTGCAGTCATGATCTGAGAAAGACTCCTTTGTGGCTCTGGCAGAAGGACAGAAAGAGTCATCCTTGTAAAATGCACCCAGAGTGTTTCCATAACAAAGGCCTACTTTTCAGGGGAAAGAATTGGTCAGAGTTTTATCCTCGCTGGGGGAAGGTCATTTCTCCCATTCTACCCCCCATCTAGCCAGACCTCATGTTTATCTGATACATCATGTCTGTTTTTCAACCAAAAAAATTGCAAGGCTTGGTAAAAGGTAAGAATAAAACACAGTCTGAAAAGACAAAGCAATCATTAGAACCAGACTCAGATATAACACAGATATTGGAATTATCAGACAGTGAATTTTAAATCATTATGATTAACATATTGAAGGATATACGTAATGGGGAAAAAAACCCCATAAAAGAACAGATGGGTGGTATAAACATAGAGATAAAAATGTGAAGAGAGACTCAAAAGGTAATACCAGAAATCAAAAATATTATAATAGAAATGAAAAATGCCCTAGTTGGGCTCATCGGTATCTTGGAAAAGACTGAGGAAAGAATCAATGAGCCTGGAGATAGATCAATAGAAACTTGCCAAACTCAGAGTAAAGAGAAAAAGAGAATTTAAAACAAAAACAAAAACAAAATAAAACAAACAAACAAAAAACAGACCATTCAAGCTCTTTGGGATAATTTCAAAACATATCGAATATGCATAATTGAAATATCAGAAATAAAATGGAGAAGAAATATTTGAAGTAATAATGTACCGGAACTTTCTGAAGTTAATGACAGATATTGTTGGGCAAACAAGTGTGTTAGGCTGGCTCGCTTGTACTTTGTCTGATTGGTGCATGAGCACGTGGCAGCACCTCATGTGTATAGTCTATGTAAGTCTGCAGGTGCTTGCCCTCAGGGCAGCAGATAGTAGATTGCAGATTGCCTGATGCCATTGGGAGGGGCCAATTTTTGCTATTGTTTGCCGGAGAAGCCCTCCCTACCTCCTGCCTGTTTGCTTGTCAGCCCTGAGTCTTGAGAGAGAAATGGTTTGCCCTGCCTGCCTGCTCATCTACTGTTACGAGATTCTAATAAACGGAATGAATGTCCCACCATCCTTCAGCTCCACAGTTCCTTTACCGTCTGCCCAAATTCAATGTGAACCTGCATGGCCACAAACACCAGCCTTACAGATATCAAACTACAGATTAAGAAACTCAAAAAACACTAAGCAGGATAAATAAGGCCAACACTTAGTCATAACATATTTAAATTGCAGAAAACCAAAGACAAAGAGAAAATCTTGAAAGAAGTCATAGGAAAATAACATGTTACCTATACAGGAACAAGAATAAAAATTACAGCAAACTTCTCGTCATAAGATATAAGAAAAAGAGAGTGGACTAAAATATTTAAAGCACTGAAAGAAAACAAAACTGTACAAACCTAGAGTTTTATATTCAGTGAAATAATTCTTCAAAAGTGAAGAAGAAATAAAGACTTTCTCAGACAGACAAAAACAGAAGGAATTCATCGCCAGCAGACCTGTCCTGCAAGAAATGTTAAAAGTTCTTTGGGGAGTAGGAAAATGATTCAGGTCAGAAATTCACATCTACATGAAAAACTGGAGAATGTCAGAGAAGAAATAAGTGAAGATAAGCCCTGGGCAGTTAGCTCAGTGGTTAGAGTATTGGCCAGCATGTAGATATCCCAGGTTTGATTCCTGGTCAGGGCACACAGGAGAAGCGACCATCTGCTTCTCCCTCCTCCCCCTCCTTTCTCTCTCTCTCTCACTCTTCCCCTCCCACAGCCATGGCATAATTGGTTCGAGTGCATTGACCCAGGTGCTGAGGGTGGCTCTGTGGAGCCTCTGCCTTAATCACTAAAATAGCTCCATCATGAGCATGGCCCCAGATGGGCAGAGTATCGGCCCCAGACAGGGGTTGCCTGGTGGGTCCTGGTCAGGGGACATGGTGGAGTCTGTCTCTCTATCTCCTTTCCTCTCACTTGGAAAAGAAGAGGAGGAAAAAAAGAAAGAAAGAACTGAAGGTAAAATATTTTACTTTTATTATTCTTAATCTAAAAGATACATTTTTAAAAATAATAGTAAACATTCACTGGATGATTATAGCACATGGGTAAGTGAAATGAATTATAGCAATATAATAAAAGGTGGGAAGGAGGAATTGGGAGTACCCTATTATAAAGTAACTGCAGTTACACATAAAGCAGTATAGCATTATTTGAAGATGAATTTACATTAGTTTAAAAATTATATTGTGTGCTCTACAGCAACCACTAAATTTTTATAGGAAATATAACTGATATGCTAAGAATGGAGATAAAGTTAAATCATATGAACTACTCACTTAAAATCAAAGAAGACAGAAAAAAAGTACAAATATAAAAAATAGAAAGCAGTTATAAACATAGTATTAATCCAATTATATCATTCATCACATCAAATGTGAGTAATCCAAATATACTAATTAAATAATAGAGATGATCAGAGTGGATTTAAAAACAAAAAACAAGATTCAGCTATATGTTTTCTATAAGCAATCCCAGGGGGAAAAAATACAATAAAAAAGTCAATGAATGATATAAACTCTTAGCTTTTTCATCAGAAAAGGTATTTAGGAGATAAAATTTAAGAACAGCATGCAATGCAGAGATTTAGAAAAGATTAAAAGTCCAGTTGAGATACCTGAACTCTTGACTGGGATGCTCCAACATATTTTGAATAGGAGTTTCCGAAGATGCGAGAGATCTGGAGGCACAATATTCAAGGAGGTAATGGCTAAGAATTTCTCAGGACAGAAAAAAAGGGCCTGAGACCTCAGAAACAGCAAGGGTTTATATAACAGGATAGATGAAAATAAATTTAAACCTATACACACTGAGGAGGAACTACAAAACATGAAGAAGTAATCGTAAACATTACCAGAAAGAGAAGACGTTACATTCTTTTCACTGACAGCAATCGATACCAGGAAGGCAAGGGGATCACAGCTTCAGAGAGCTAGGGATTGTATCTGTAATTACAATTTGGTTCGGCTATAAGTAATAGAAAAACCAAAAATAGCAGCAACTTAAACAAGGGGAAAGTTATTTCCCTCTTATGTCAAAGTCCAGAAGATAATATTCAAGACTACTGTGCTGGCTCTCCTTCCTGCCCCTCACAGATCCAAACTCCCTCCATCTTTCAGATCTGTGATGCCCAGGATGTGCCCCTTGTCTCACAGCCCCAAAAGACCTGGTAGCTGTCAGAACCATGTTCCAAGCGGCTGGATGCAGAAATAGACAAAGTGGAAGCAAAGGACCCTCTTGAGCTGCCTATTAGAAAGTTCCAGAAATGGCTTTCCAACACTTCTATCTGAATCCATTGGCTAGACTTAGGAACATGGAAACACCCAGAAAGGATAAGAAAGGTGGTCTTCGTCTTGTTGTACCCACTCAAAAATTCCATTTTATTGGAAGAAGCAGACAATAAATATTGGGGGACAAGTAGCAATTCCTACCAGACGATGTATAAAAGCAGGTTTTTGGTTGGTTGGTTTGATTGTTTTTTAAAGAAAAGACATTTTAATTACAAGAATTATGACTATAGCATTATTTATACCAGCAAAAGGTAAGAAAAAAAGTCACTGAGATCTGGTTAAGATTTGGTAGACTCTGGGTAACTTAGTGCCTGTACTAATGTAGCTCTGACATTCTTAGAGCAGGGGTCTTTAACCTGGAGGTTCATGGATGGCTTTTAGGGAATCTGTTCACCTTCTACAATTATATACAGAGTTTGGGGTTTCTGTGGTTTCCTGGGAGAAGCTCCCGAGTTTGATAATTTCTCAGAGGTGTCTATGACCACTCCCTCCTCCGCTGACTTCCAGGGCTTAAATTAACTTTTAAAAATTAGTTTAGGCTAAATCTTAAGAATTCTATATAAATGTTTACACATTATTGAAGACTGAGGGCAAATGAGTCCAAGAAAGTTCTGTAATATTAAAGCAGCATGTAATTAAATGGTGCAGCAGGTGTTCATAATGGGAAAGTTTGCCTTACAGTCTTTTGGTGTACACCACTCACCTGGTACATTAACTCCTCTATTATTAGTTATCTTTTTTTCTCTCTTAAGTAAATTGCATCCCCTTTAAGGAAGGACTTTGTTTTGATACACCTTTAGATGATGTCAAGCACAACTCCTTGCCCATCCTGTTGATTGTTTGATATCTGTTTAATTATTCCCTAGTAACTACCTATCTGGCTTGGCCCTATTCATTTCCTGCTGCCTAGAGGAGAGTCCATTTGGTGATATAAAGCTATTATTGCCCCTTTAATTTTTAAGTTCATTTTCTGCTTCCTAATCCTGTTCTGAAATTAGGTTGCATAGATATGGTATCCTCTTCTTCACAGAAAAGATAAGAGCTTGAGCTTTGGGTATGTTAATTACTCAAGTCTGGATAACAAGCCTGCAGTTCAGGTTGATAGAAGCCAAATTGCTTAATTACCTCTCCTGGTCTTAGCCACATAACCACAAACATTTTTGCAGGGGATAAGAAGGGCAAGACACCACTCCTGCTGTTTGATACTATACTCTGTCTCTCCATCCACGCAAGCTTGCCCAAGCCCTCTTCTACCATTTGTCTTCTAAACTGAGGAACAAGAAGAGGATTTTATCAACAATATACAATCAGAGAACTTCATACTTTCAAGGCCTCAATGAGCATATTTACAGTAATCACTTAGACTAGACACAGTCACTCTCATCAACTTTTTTTTTTTGGCAAGTAAGGCAATAATGTCAATATTTGCTAACATTTATTTTATTTATTTATTTATTTATTTATTTATTTATTTATTTTTTACAGAGACAGAGAGAGAGTCAGAGAGAGGGAGAGACAGACAGGAACAGAGAGATGAGAAGCATCAATCATTAGTTTTCCGTTGCGCATTGCCACACCTTAGTTGTTCATTGATTGCTTTCTCATATGTGCCTTGACCGCGGGCCTTCAACAAACCGAGTAACCTCTTGCTCAAGCCAGCGACCTTGGGTCTGAGCTGGTGAACTTTTGCTCAAACTAGATGAGCTGGCGCTCAAGCTGGCGACCTCGGGGTCTCGAACATGGGTCCTCGGCATCCCAGTTGGACCCTCTATCTACTGTGCCACTGCCTGGTCAGGCTGCTAACATTTATTGAGCTGTTTTTATTATTTTTGTTTTTAAAGAACACCTACCATGTGTTGGACCTGACCTATATGTTTTACAAGAATCTAACCCTCCATGTGACTCAAGGAGGTTTGTGCTGCTAATATTTTTATCCCTATTTTATAGATGAGGAAACCAAGGTGCAGAAAAGTAAAGTAACTTGTCCAATGTCTCACAACTAGTAAGTGAAGGAGACAGATTTCAAATTCAGATAGTTTAGCAACAAACAAAATATTCTGACCGTTGCTTCCAAATCATAGCAGATCTTTGGGGGGAAAACCCAAATACCAAGGTCCTTGTTAAGTTTGTAAATTTTCAGTATAGTGCAGGGGTTAAAAGCACACACTCTGGAGTCAGGAAAGCTGTGTTTCAAGTTCAAGTCCACTGCAACTAACTTAGGTAAATTACGTCAGCCTGATTCGTTAAATCATTTAAACCCTGTGAGCTATCTCTCATCTTCAGAGTCTCCATCCTCGTACCTCTCTAGGATTTCTGTGTGGATTAAGTGTGAATAGCTTTACACAATGCCTGGCACAAAGCACACACTCAATCCACATCTGCATGGATAGAGAATCACAGGATATATTAAATAGGAGAACTGAAACTCCATGCAAATGATCTGACCCCATCCAATCACATTTTGCCATTTAAAAAAATACACACACACAGAGACAAGATGGCGCTGGAGTAGGCAGACGTACCAACATCTACCTCCCAGAACCAAAGTGGATTACAAACTAATTTTATGAACTATCATCTGGAAAAACCAACTTTGGACTAAACTAAGAGGACTCTTCAACCAAGGAACACTGAAGAAGCCACACCGAGACTGGTAGAAAAAGCGGAAACGCAGAGAGGGCTGCCCAGCTCCCCAGAGCAAACGGCGGCAGGGAGAGACACGCGTGGCGGGAAGTGAGTTTAGCAGAGGGGGAAGGGTCCTGATCCCCAGGAACAAAGCCCCAGCCTGCAGCCCCAGAGCCCAGAAGAGGCATAAGGACAGTATTTAGCTGGAAACAAGTCAGGATACTGTTTGTGAGAAAGAGTCTGATTTCTCAGACCCAGGATCCTTCTTAAAGGGACCGCGCAGAACATCTCTCTCACTACCACTCACCCGGGGCTCCAGGGGACAGGGAGAGAGGACCAGAGTAACAGGAAGAGAGTGTAATCTAGGAGGCACAGGGAGAAACATTTTGGGAGGTAGCCACCCTAACCCCTGGGACGAGTCACTCCCCAAAGCTGAAGTGAATATTTCCCCCGGAAACAGCAATACCAGCAAAGGGAAGCAGGAGAGCAGCCAAACAAGCTTCCCCCCACGGCACTCAGAGCAGAGTCGCATAAAAGGAGGGAGCTTTTGGGTCTACAGTAGTGAGTCTTAGGGTCTGAGCTGCAACGCTACCACCCACACGGCTGAGGGCGCGCTGGAGGGCGGGCGGCAGCAGGAGACAAAAGCGCAATTCTGCTGGCAGGGGCGGAAGCCGGCTGGCCACCACTGGGCTCAGGTGTGAGTTCAATCTTGCCCGGCTGGGGAGAAGGGGGCGTGCAAAAGCAGTCAAGCTCAGTTGCCGGGAAGCCTGTAATCCAGCCTGCGAGAGAAGGGCGGGAACCCCGGAAAGGGTGGAGACCAGCCCCGGAACAAGGGCAGAGGAGCACAGCCTTGCCCCGCCCGTGCAAACCAGGCTTGCGGTCTGACTTGGTAGCCGGTTCCTCCCACGGGGGTGGAGCCAAAAGCCCAGAAGAGGCGGAGTTATGCTACTGAGCTGAGCTTGGGCATGCAGTCCTGCCTGGCGGTAGAGCCAAGGCTAGCAGCCGTTCCTCGAGTGGGCTCCTCCTGCAAGGGCAGGGCGAAAGCCCGGAAACAGGCGGAGACCCGCAGCTGAGCAAAGGTGCTTGCCAGTGCCCTCAGGACCGAGCATAATGTCACACAAGGGGGCAGGGCAAAGGCCAAGGCCACCAACACTTGTGCATCCGAGTGCGTGATCACAGCCACTCCCGTGAAGAGAAAATGCGGAGGCAGAGAAATACGACACAAATAAACCAAGAGAAATCCCCAGAAAAGGACCTAAGTGAATCAGACATAACCAAATTACCAGATGCAGAGTTTAAAATAATGATTGTTAGGATGCTCAAAGATATTAGAACAACCATAGATGGCCATTACAAAAACCTAAATAAAGAGATAACAAATATAAAAAAGGACATTGAAATAATAAAAAAGAATCAATCAGAAATGACAAATACAATATCTAAAAGAAAGAATACAATGGAAGGAATTAAAAGCAGGATGGATGAAGCAGAGAATCGAATCAGTGAGTTAGAGGACACGATAAATAAAGGCACGGAAGCAGAGCAGAAAAAAGAAAAGAGACTCAAAAAGTCTGAGGAAACTCTAAGAGAGCTCTGTGAAAACATGAAGAGAAATAACATCCACATCATAGGGGTTCCTGAAGAGGAAGAGAAAGAACAAGGGATAGAGACTTTGTTCAAACATATTATAGCGGAAAACTTCCCCCAATTAAGGCAGGAAAACATTTCACATGTTCAGGAAGCACAGAGAACTCCATTAAGGAGAAACCCAATAAAACCAACACCAAGACACATCATAATTAAAATACCAAGCTAAATGATAAAGAGAAAATTTTTTTTTCTTTTTTTTTAATAATTTTATTTTTAATGGGGTGACAACAATAAATCAGAATACATATATTCAAAGATAACAAGTCCAGGTTATCTTGTCGTTCACTTATGTTGCATACCCATCACCCAAAGACAGATTGTCCTCTGTTACCTTCTATCTAGTTTTCTTTGTGCCCCTCCCCCTCCCCCTTTCCCTCTCCCTCTCCCCCCTCCCCCCGTAACCACCACACTCTTATCAATGTCTCTTAGTTTCACTTTTATGTCCCACCTATGTATGGAATAATGCAGTTCCTGTTTTTTTCTGATTTACTTATTTCACTTCATATAATGTTATCAAGATCCCACCATTTTGCTGTAAATGATCCGATGTCATCATTTCTTATGACTGAGTAGTATTCCATAGTGTATATGTGCCACATCTTCTTTATCCAGTCATCTATTGATGGGCTTTTTGGTTGTTTCCATGTCCTGGCCACTGTGAACAGTGCTGCAATGAACATGGGGCTGCATGTGTCTTTACGTATCAATGTTTCTGAGTTTTTGGGGTATATATCCAGTAGAGGGATTGCTGGGTCATAAGGTAATTCTATTTTCAGTTTTTTGAGGAACCACCATACTTTCTTCCATAATGGTTGTACTACTTTACATTCCCACCAACAGTGTATGAGGGTTCCTTTTTCTCCACAGCCTCTCCAACATTTGCTATTACCTGTATTGTTAATAATAGCTAATCTAACAGGTATGAGGTGGTATCTCATTGCAGTTTTGATTTGCCTTTCTAAAGAGAAAATATTAAAAGCTGCTAGAGAAAAAAAGACTATCACCTACAAAGGAGCCCCCATAAGGATGACTTCTGACTTCTCAACAGAAACATTTGAGCCAGAAGGGAATGGCAAGAACTATTCAAAGTAATGCAGAACAAGAACCTACAACCAAGACTACTTTATCCAGCAAGGCTATCATTTAAAATTGAAGGAGAAATAAAAAGCTTTACAGACAAAAAAAAAAAATCAAGGAATTCACTGCAACCAAACCAAGGCTGCAAGAAATGCTAAGGGACCTATTGTAAACAGATCAAAGGAAAAAAAGAATATAGCAAAAAAGGAATACAGTTTCAAAGAAAAAAAATGGCAATAAACAATTACATATCGGTAATAACCTTAAATGTTAATGGATTAAATGATCCGATCAAGAGACATAGGGTAGCTGCGTGGATAAGAAAACAGGACCCATACATATGCTGTCTACAAGAGACACACCTTAAATCAAAAGATGCACACAGACTGAAGATAAAAGGATGGAAAAAAAATATTTCACGCAAATGGAAATGAAAAAAAAGCTGGGGTAGCAATACTTATATCAGACAAAATGGACTTTAAAACAAAGACCATAGTTAGAGATAAAAAAGGTCACTACATAATGATAAAGGGAGCAATCCAAAAGGAAGATATAACCATTATAAATATCTACGCACCTAATATAGGAGCACCTAAATATATAAAGCAGACTTTGATGGACTTAAAGGGCGAGATCAACAGCAATACTATAATAGTAGGAGATTTCAATACCCCATTAACATCATTAGATAGATCCTCAAGAAAGAAAATTAACAAAGAAACAGCAGACTTAGACATATTAGATCAACTCGATTTAATAGATATCTTCAGAACCTTTCACCCTAAAACAGCAGAATATACATTCTTTTCAAGCGCTCATGGTACATTCTCTAGAATAAACCACATGTTAGGGCACAAAAGCGGTCTCAACAAATTTAAGAAGATTAAAATCATATCGAGCACTTTCTCTGATCACAGTGGCATTAAACTAGAAATCAACCACAATAGAAAAATTGAAAAACATTCAAACACTTGGAAACTAAATAGTATGTTATTAAATAACGAATGGGTTAACATTGAGATCAAAGAAGAAATTAAAAATTCCTAGAAACAAACGATAATGAGCATACATCAACTCAAAATTTATGGGACACAGCAAAAGCAGTCCTGAGAGGGAAGCTTAGAGCATTACAGGCATACCTCAAGAAGCTAGAAAAAGCTCAAATAAACAACTTAACCCTGCATCTAAAAGAATTAAAAAAAGAACAGCAAGTAAAGCCCAGAGCTAGTAGAAGGAAGAAAATAATAAAGATCAGAGCAGAAATAAATGACATAGAGGCTAAAGAAACAATACAGAGGATCAATGAAACCAGGAGCTGGTTCTTTGAAAAGGTAAATAAGATCGATGAACCTTTAACAAGACTCTGCAAGAAAAAAAGAGAGAGGACTCAAATAAATAAAATTAGAAACGAGAGTGGAGAAATAACAACTGACACAACAGAAATACAAAATATTGTAAGAAAATACTATGAAGAACTGCTCGCCAAAAAACTAGACAACCTAGATGAAATGGACAAATTCCTTGAATCATATAATCTTCCAAAAATCAATCTGGAAGAATCAGAAAACCTAAACAGACCAATTACAACAAATGAGATTCAAACAGCTATCAAAAAACTCCCAAAAAATTAAAGTCCTGGGCCTGATGGCTTCACAAGTGAATTCTACCAAATATTCAAAGAAGAACTAACTCCTATCCTTCTCAAACTATTTCAAAAAATTCAAGAGGAAGGAAGACTTCCAAACTCCTTTTATGAGGCGAGCATAATTCTGATTCCAAAACCAGGCAAAGACAACACAAAAAGAGAAAATTATAGGTCAATATCCCTGATGAATTTAGATGCTAAAATCCTCAACAAAATATTAGCAAACCAGATCCAGCAATATATGAAAAAAATCATACACCATGATCAAATGGGATTTATTCTTGGGAGGCAAGGCTGGTACAATATTTGCAAATCAATCAATGTGATTCATCACATAAACAAAAGAAAGGAGAAAAACCACATGATAATTTCAATAGATGCAAAAAAAGCATTTGATAAAATCCAGCACCCATTCATGATCAAAGCTCTCAGCAAAGTGGGAATACAGGGAACATACCTCAACATGATAAAGGCCATCTATGACAAACCCACAGCCAACATCATACTCAATGGGCAAAAATTAAAAGCAATCCCCTTAAGATCAGGAACAAGGCAGGGGTGCCCCCTTTCACCACTCTTATTCAACATAGTTCTGAAAGTCCTAGCCACAGCAATCAGAGAAGAAAAAGAAATAAAAGGCATCCGAATTGGAAAAGAAGAAGTAAAACTATCATTATTTGCAGATGATATGATATTGTATATAGAAAACCCTAAAGTCTCAGTCAAAAAACTACTAGACCTGATAAATGAATTTGGCAAGGTGGCAGGATATAATATCAATACTCAGAAATTAGAGGCATTTTTATACAATAATAATGAACTGTCAGAAAGAGAATCAAGGAATCAATCCCCTTTACCATTGCAACCAAAAAAATAAAGTACCTAAAAATAAATCTAACCAAGGAGATTTAAGACTTGTACTCGGAAAATTATAAAACATTGATAAAAGAAATCAGGGAAGATATGAATAAGTGGAGGCATATACCGTGCTCATGGTTAGGAAGAATAAACATTATTAAAATGTCTATATTACCCAAAGCAATTTATAAATTCAATGCAATACCGATTAAAATACCAATGACTTACTTCAAAGATATAGAACACATATTCCAAAAATTTATATGGAACCAAAAGAGAACACGAATAGCCTCAGCAATCTTGAAAAGGAAGAATAAAGCGGGAGGTATCACACTTCCGGATATCAAGTTATATTATAAGGCCATTGTACTCAAAACAGCATGGTACTGGCATAAGAACAGGCACATAGATCAATGGAACAGAACAGAGAACCCAGAAATAAACCCACAGCTCTATGGACAACTGATATTTGACAAAGGAGGTAAGAAAATAAACTGGAGTTAAGACAGCCTCTTCAACAAATGGTGTTGGGAAAATTGGACAGCTACCTGCAAAAAATGAAACTTAGACCACCAACTTACACCACTCACAAAAATAAACTCAAAATGGATAAAAGACTTAAATGTAAGCCATGAAACCATAAGCATCTTAGAAGAAAACATAGGCAGGAAGCTCTCTGACATCTCTCGCAGCAATATATTTGCTGATTTGTCTCCACAGGCAAGTGAAATAAAAGACAGGATAAACAAATGGAATTTTATCAAACTAAAAAGCTTCTGCACAGCTAAAGACAATAAGAACAGAATAAAAAGACAAACTACACAACGGGAGAATATATTTGACATTGCATCTGATAAAGGGTTAATAACCAAAATTTATAAAGAACTTGTAAAACTTAATACCAGTAAGACAAACAATCCAATCCAAAAATGGGCAAAAGAAATGAATAGACACTTCTCCAAAGAGGACACACAGATGGCCAATAGGCATATGAAAAAATGTTCAACATCACTAATGATTAGAGAAATGCAAATTAAAACCACAATGAGATATCACCTTACACCAGTCAGAATGGCGCTTATCAATAAAACAACCCAGAATAAGTGCTGGCGAGGATGTGGAGAAAAGGGAACCCTCCTGCACTGCTGGTGGGAATGCAGACTGGTGCAGCCACTGTGGAAAACAGTATGGAGATTCCTCAAGAAATTAAAAATTGAACTGCCTTTTGACCCAGCCATCCCACTTTTAGGAAATATACCCCAAGAACACCATAGCATTGTTTGAAAAGAAGAAATGCACCCCCATGTTTATGGCAGCATTGTTCACAATAGCAAAGATCTGGAAACAGCCCAAGTGTCCATCAGAGGATGAGCGGATTAAAAAGCTTTGGTATATATAAACTATGGAATACTACTCAGCCATAAGAAATGATGACATAGGATCTTTTACAACAACATGGATGGGTCTTGATAACATTATACTGAGCGAAAGAAGTACATCAGAAAAAACTAAGAACTATATGATTCCATACATAGGTGGGACATAAAGATGAGACTCAGAGACATGGACAATAGTGTTGGGGTTACAGGGTGGGGGGGAGGAGAGGGAGGGGGTTGGGGGAGGGGAGGAGCACAAAGATCATGGTTTTTCAGCATTTACCATATTCCCCCCTTAATCTATAGACAGACAGCAAATATTTACTTATGGTGTTTCCACTATAAAGACTGCTGTCTTAGGGACAAATGCTGATGAACTATTTCAGGAGTTCCTCCTTCTTCAAAGACTTATATGTCAACATAGAGCTCCATGTTTCATAGGACATACTCAAGCTCACTCCATGCTCCCTGGAGCTTTAGCACAAGGGAATGCCCTTTTTTGTTGTTGTTGTATTTTTTCTTTTATTTATTTATTTTTTGTATTTTTCTGAAGATGGAAATGGAAAGGCAGTCAGACAGACTCCGCATGCACCTGACCGGGATCCACCTGGCATGCCTACCAGGGGGGGGGGAATGCTCTGCCTATCTGGGGTGTTGCTCTGTTGCAACCAGAGCCATTCTAGCGCCTGAGGCAGAGTCCATGGGGCCATCCTTAGTGCCCAAGGTGGCTTTGCTCCGGTGGAGCCTTGGCTGCGGGAGGGGAAGAGAGAGACAGAGAGGAAGGAGAGGGGGAGGGGTGGAGAAGTAGATGGGTGCTTCTTCTGTGTGCTCTGACTGGGAATCGAACCCGGGAGTCCTGCACGCCAGGCCAATGCTCTACCACTGAGCCAACTGGCCAGGGCCTAGGAATGCCCTTGTTGATCAAGCTACCCAAAAGAAAATTATATGGAGCAACCATGACAGACCGAGCAAGTCAGTCTCATACTATTCATCACCAGAACGCTGCAGCCCGGTGTAAACAGTTTCACCTTTCTCGGGAATCAGCACGGCAGATTGGGAAATCCTGTCCAAGGGGTCCTATACTGCCCCTTTATTTGGAGTTAACCCTCAAGAACCCCTACCAGGACAACTTTGGCAGATGGATGTTACTCATATACCTTCATTTGGCAAACAGTCGTATGTCCACATTACAGTGGATACATATTCCAGATCTATAGTAACCTCTGTCAGAACAGGAGAGCCTGCTAAGCATGTTATAGCTCATTGTCTGTATGCATTGTTCTATTATTGGATTTCCTAAACTGGCTAAACTGAAAATGCTCCTGCATATGGAGCAAAAGCATTTACTGTATTTTGTCATGCTTACAATCTTTAAAGTTAAGGTATTATTAAAGTGTACTCAGCAAACATTTTAAGGTCAATTTAAAAAAAAATTTTAAAGGGGGTAGTCATATCCTGGAACTCCTACGGGTCTACTATATCATGCTTCTTACTTAAAAAAAAAAAAAAATTTACATTTCTTTTGAATGCTGATGAACAGGAGACACCAAATCTTTTTCGCCTGCAAACTACTACCTTCTTTATTAGATCCAGCTAATAACACTGTTTTGTCTTTTTCCAAATAGCTCCAGATATATGGAAAAGATTTATATAGGCAGATTGGGATCCTCAAACCCCTCAGTGAGATCTTCTGAGCATGGCTTTTAAGATACATAGAGGCAGAAAAAGCCCAATAGAGATCAGGGGAACTACCAGCTTTTAGGATACACCCTTAAAGGCTCCAATGCCCCAAAGGGGTCTCATAGGATGCCATCTGGGTCCTGCTTCAATAGTGGAAAGGAAGGTCATTGAGCTAAAGCCTGCCAGGCTTACATACCTCTGCTGTGAGGAAACAGGGACATTGGGAGGTAGGCTTCCCCCTCGCTCCTCTAAGGGAGGGTTCAGTCTCTTCCAGCCCTGCTCCAGCCACCTATGACCTAACCTTGCCCAGAAAGCTGGGGTTTGCCACTGAAGGCTGAAGGTGCCCAGGGCCGTTGGCCCCATCTATGACACTGTGGATGAGCCTAGGGTATCTCTTCCAAGAAGCAGGTAAACTGATCTCATTTGCACAAGGGCCACTTAACTATGTTTTGCCTGAATAGTCAGGTTTTTTATTCTTCCCTCGAAAATCTCTGTTGTGGGTGTTGATAGTCCTATTTTCTGCTGCTTTGCTTAATTATATAGTGTTTCCTTTATCCCTCTTACCTCAATGCCCCACTCATATTTCAGGCTGGGACCTACTCCTAATTTAGAGCTCTCTTTCCCCCTTTTGCCAACTTCTATTATGAATCTACCTTTGCCACCCAGCTTAGTGTATCCCAAGGTTCTCTTTACCATGCCACAGTCGCAGAGCTCCAGGGAAAAGCAACCTGGTCTCATCTCTCCAGGCAGAGGAGAACAGAAGCTCCATATCCACGCGTGTTGCAAATGGCTTTTCCAGTCTACCTGAATCATTACCAGCTAGAAGCAGCGGTCATTGGGACTTGGACGTGAGCTGCAAAGTATAGAATGGTAACAACAATTCCAGTGCCATGAGGACTTTTCCTGGATGTGGACTTTTCCTGGACTCCTGCTCCCTGTGACAGCTCCTAACAGACTGAACTGTGGTTGGGTTGCATTTTTGAGGAATTTGGCATGGTGATGGGGCCAACTTGGACTTGGTGAACATGTTAAGGACACTACTCTTTTATGGATTCTTGTTGTATTGGCCAAGAGTTTGCCTAAAGGCTTTTAATCACTGTAAAAAAAAATAGAAGACTGGATAAAGAAGATGGGGCACATACACACCATGGTATACTATTCAGCTAGAAGAAACGATGACATCGGATCACTTACAGCAGAGTGGTGGAACCTTGATAACATTATGTGGAGTGAAATAAGTGAATCAGAAAAAAACAAGAACTGCAGGATTCCATACATTGGTGGGACATAAAAACGAGACTAAGAGACATGGACAGGAGTGGGGTGGTTATGGGGGGTGGGGGGAGGGAAGGAGGGAGAGGGGGAGGGGGAGGGGTACAAAGAAAGCTGGATAGAGGGTGATGGAGGACGATCTCTCTTTGGGTGATGGGTATGCAACAGAACTAAATGATAAGATAACCTGGAAATGTTTTCTTTGAATATATATACCCTGATTTATTGATGTCACCCCATTAAAATAAAAATTTATTTATAAAAAAAAATACACACACACACTGTATACGAAAGTAAGTTGCTGAATCAAAAGGCCTAAATATTGAGGGGAACAAGAGGCAGGAATGAGTGAGACTCTTGAATCTAGCCTTGGCACATGGACTTCCTGTTTAATACCCTCACACCATACCGTGCATGAGAACGAGCTAAACTGTAAGCAGTTCCCCCATGTAGTCACAGGAAATGTTCAGGCCTGATTCTGAAATGGCTCAAAGTGTTCCATGAAGGAGCCTGAGGTCCGTGAAGGAGCAGGAAAATGAAAGTGACTCACACAGGTGACTTCCTGCTGCATTCCAACGCGAGAAAGAGGGAAACCTTAAACTTCATGTAACCTAACAAACAGGGTGGGAGAAAAGTCTTTCAGTAGTCATAACTATTGTCTAATTCATTAGAAAGACAAAGCTCAAAACCAGACAGAATATTTAGGAGTAGAAAATTTGAAACTTTGCACCTTAGATCTCATTAATGATGCTTAAGACAAAGAAGACAGATGTCAAAGGTGATATCGTCTAATAATCAAGGCGTTGATTACAAAATGCATAATAATTGCAGGAGGGTATTCCAAATAAAGTCTGGTGGTTTCATAGATATTTTAGAAAGAAAATGTTAAAAGTTTGCAAGAAATAACAGAGAATAATTAATACAAAATCACTCCAGGGTCTTTGTTCACCATTTGGGGGGGGGTGGGGGGGAAATAAGCCTGATAGTGGAAAATTGTTTGATTTTATATTGCCTTTCTGGCTTCTTCCCTGGAGCCTAGAAAGGTTCGTGCATTCATCCAGTAGGTTTGGGTTGTTAAAGGATCACTGCAAAACAGCATGGAGTAATTAACATGGCAGAAACTCATCAAGTTGTCTCAGGAAGGTCAAATGCATGATGCACAGAATACAATTAGAAGGTTAAACTGGCCTGTCAACTTTTACATTATTAGCTGTTTGTAGGGGTCAATACCTTTCAAGGACATGGGCCCACGAGTAAAATTTCTAAGGAGCTGGCAGAATTGTTGAACCTTTCGCATGTGCTTTAATCATCTCAGACAACAAATTTTAAAATCCCTTAAAAATATGTAACATTCTAAAACCAACATTTGTGAATAAACTAAGGTGCAGTCTCTAGTCAGTAATAAGTGAAGAAACAAACATGTATGTCCATTCAATTGATATCTTTAGTTCCATTCTGGCCCAATTAAAGTGTAACAAACAAAATTTTCTGACCTCTGTTCCCAAATCATATCAGACGATTGGGAAAAATAAAATTGTTGCTTTCACAATAAAGCAACTTGTAAGATGAGAAGAGAGGGTGGAGAAGATATGGAGCATCTAAGACTTTGCTATGATATGCTAAATTTTGAAATTTTAAACATTAAATTAATAAGTATATATTAACTATTCAGTTAGAATGTTTTAAAGAAAAATCTCTAATGTGCTTATATGGGTATATATGTGCTAGGATTCAGGGTCAGGAAGAATTTGGGGGCATAGTTGGAAAGAAAGAACTAGCTTAAGTATATAAGTCTTGGAGAGGGGTGGATAGAAAGAGAAAGAAGAAGGAAGAGCCTCTTGTTACATTCCACATTCTGAAGGCCAAAGGCACTATGACCAATTGTGACCACTTCCATTCCTCGTTAAGGCCAGATTGTTCTAGCTGTAAATAGATATGCATGTGTATATACATAAATGTATATACAATATGAATATAGGAATATGTTTATAGACACATGAATACTATTTACTGAGCACCAATTATGTGCTAGATACTGTTTCAAGCATTTTAAATATAAGACCTCATTTAATTCATAAAACCCTAGGAGAAGTAGGTACCGTATTTCCCCATGTGTAAGACGTACCTTAATTTTTGGGCCCAAAATTTGAAAACAAATGTATTATATAAAGTTATTGAACTCAAGTTTTATTCATCATAAAATTCTTACAACTCTTCATCACTGTCAAAACTCCCATCCATTAGCTTGTCCTCATCTGTGTCTGATGACAAATCACTGTCTTCAACAATGAGCGCAAAAACAAGTGTGAAAAAATGGGAAATGCAAATAAAAAGTCTACAACCACTGTATAGGACACACCCAGTTTTTAGACCCCAAATTTTTCAAAAAAGGGTGCATCTTATACATGGGGAAATACGGTATTATCCCCATTTCATTGAGCAGGAAACAGAGGCTTCTATAGGCTGTCTAAGTTGTTCAAGGAGATCCAGCTAATGGCTGGACTTCTAACACTATATCATGCCCTTATCCAAACACAGAATGGGCCTCTGTCTTTGATAAGAGGGGTTCTGACCTTGTGACTGGGCACTAGGTTCACCATGATCTTTTTATATCCTAGTTGACTTATGGCACCCTTGACATCTCTAAGTGCCTCATTTCGCCGTCTCTCTTCCTTCGGGTTGGCCTTTTGCCTAAGCCACTAAAGGAAGCCAGACAAAACAACATGGGACAAAACAGGCACGCTTCATTTATTCCACTAAAATGTGGACCTCTCAATGCAATGGGTGCCTCCAGAGATTTTATGCCAATAACTTGAAAGCCCCATGACCTGCTTTCTTAAACCTAGGTTCCGGTTTAATTTTGACGGTGACCATCATCTTGGTAGGAGTGGATATCCACGGGCTCTCCTTTGCCAATTATCACAGGGCTTGCTTTGAGGTTTATATTCCTAAGATCTTTGGGTGAAATCCAGTTCCAATTCAGAAAACACAGTGAAAGACTTACAACACTGATTTCTGTCATAGGCATAAAATTAGCCACCTATTTCCATGTATACAGATGTTATTTTTTTTTCCTAATTACTTCTTTATTAAACTACTCATGTCTCAGTAGGTGGGCATGCTGATTTTACTGTACCTCAGAAAATTAAGGAGATGCTGAGCTGTGTACTCTCCTCTGTCCCTTCTCCTTGCACTCGATCTTAGCAGGATGTCACCCAAAGATTGCATCCACAGGCTGCCTCACCCTCAGGCTGGGTTTGGTCAACAGGTAGGAGGAGAGTTGTGGCTGAAATGCCTGTTCTTCTCTCCCTCTGTATGGGCTCACTGTGGGTTTCTGTGTCCCTCTGGGAAGCCACAGCTCCCAGTCACATGGCTTTCTTCATGCAGCTGTCTCTCTTCACATCGGGGAATTAAGGCTCCAGGCTGGTGCTAGCCCTGGGCTACTGCACCATCTCTGTGTGTCTCCCTAAGCCCTGCCCCCATCTTTGTAAATGGTCCCTTTATCAAACTCTCCTAAATTCCCATTTGGGGTGGGCCATCTCTTCCTGTTTCCTGTCCTCTGATAACTACAGATGGGTATTCACATGACTTAAGATTTTCCTCACATGAAGATGATTGCCCATGTAATCAAATGACCCTGGTAGAGAGTGAGTCCCACCTGTGTGTCATATGGCCTGTGACTTCATCACAACGAAGCTTTCCCTTCTATGGGGAGAAAACCCTCTGAAAGTGCCACAGCTTGTCACACAGATGAAATGATGCCTAAATGTCTTTAGCCCGACATCGATCTGGGGTTCATATTCACCCACAAAAGCCTCCTGAGCCCTCAATACAACTCTATTTAGAAACCAAAATGAAACAAACAGAACTGTAACCTTGACACTGCAGAGGTAAATATAATAGTCCCATCAAGTTTCTTGGAAGAAACCAGAATATTTGTCTGGATATTATCCAGATTCTCTGGTTTTTTTAAACTGTTTTCTTTATCCCTTTGGGAGCATTTCATAATATTTATTATCAATCTGTCTCAGGATGAGATTAAACCATTTCAAAACCTGCAATTCAGGCGGGATGCCAATCAAACCATATATCTGCCTTCAATAAACAATGTCCAGGTTGTTTTGGGTGGAGCCCAGGCCGGAGTGGGGTTTGCTCTGCTCGGTTTCAGACCAGCCAAGCCTTCTGCCCTTTCTTGTGACCCAGGGGGAGTCAGAAAGGAGTAGAACAACAGGTTTGGTTTTGTTGGTTTTATTTTTTTGTACATGAAGAAGAGGAAGAAGAGGGTACAAGATTAAAAGGGAGAAAAAGATGGCTTAAAAGCCAAAGAACAATTTTATGTATGACTGTGGGCCCCCACTTTGCACCCATGTGTCTACATTTCCTCTTCTAGAGAATGGAATAACTGAACAACCCGACCGTGTGCCCACGCACGCGCACAAGAAGGGGAGGACTGGACACGATGCCTCCCGCTGGCCCGGAGCACGGAGACTGAGAGGCCAGGCTCAGCCAGGCTCCCTGGGTTTGCACCCTGGACTCACCCTGTGGGAAGTCCGCCCTTTGCAAGTCCTCCAATGCATCGATTTCTTAATCTGAATATTGGGATAATATCAGTACCTCTCCTGAGAGAGTTGTTATAAAGATTAAATGAGTATGTGTATGTGAAATGTTTAGAATGATGCAAAATGTTTAGAAACTCCACAATCTTAATCCAATTCTGATAGGACGCTGGGCTTAGATGTTCATGAAAGGGCTGCCCATGTGCCAGCTGCTGCTGCCGCTTCTATGCTGGAAGCTCCATGAAACCCAGGACCATGAGTCTTACTGACTAAGTGGTGCTAAGTGGTGGCCGGGGTTACTCATGCTGAGGGGGAGGAAGGTGGCGGGTAGGAGGTGGTAACCCCTCACGTTATAGGTATTCCTGTTTCCATCCATGTGTAAGAACTGTGCAACCCAGCCTTACACTAAAGAGCTGCTCTAAGTTTAGCACAGTACTGAGTTGCTTGTGGGGCCCATTAACATCTCTGTCACAGGGCAGTTTTGTGACAGCGAGACGATACGCGGTTGTTTTTTCTCTCCCCTCTTTATCTGAAATGAACAGTTTGCAATATGTGATAATACCATCAGCATCTGTTTCTGAACGTTTCCATTCACAAGAACCAAAAAACTCCCATGAAGAAAAGTCTTTTCTTTCTGTTGAACTGGAATCTTTCTAAAACAGCTTCTACTGGGAGATTAATTATAGAAGCCACGGTATTTCCTGAAAATGGTAAAACATTTTAAAGGAATACGAAGACACTACTTGATAAATGACTTGACTCTTTATTGCCTAACAATCCAAAAGAAAAATGTGTGTTTGTAACAGAACAGGATGTAATGGAAATCTAAGTAGATGGACTGTAAAATGGATTTTATTAACTATTTACAGTGGCTATGTAAATTGTTTTCATCTATGCTTGGGAGAGTTCCCTGTCAGGGTTTCTGGGCCTTTCCTGGTGTGTATCTCATTGATTTGTGGTATAAAGGTGAGCCACTTTGAGTGTGAGGGTTGTTAGCAGATGTCCAGATAAGCCTTCCCAGGGACCGCTGACCCTGCCTTTGAGGGGACTATGTCCTTCAGGGAGAACATCCTCCACGACATAAGGGAAAGGGCCACGAAAAACAAGTGCCTTTGTTCCTGGGGAATGTCTCCTGTCACAAGTGTTTCTGGTGATTTGTCTCTATTCTAGTAGAGTTAGAGGGCGCATGGATGACGAGGTCACCTTTGAGGAGATGGTGTGTAATTGATTCTACAACTTGCTAATCTAAATATAAGCTCTCTTTTTGTCCCATTTGTGAAAAGTCCATCCCAGAGAAAAACATTCCATGCATTTGAAATTAATTTCAATTTACTTTTTTAAAAGGTAATGTAATGTTTGCTCAAAATACACAATTGCTTTTCCATTCTTTGTGGGATTTGTCAAGTAGTTTGTGAATTATTGAGACGCTTGGCTCCTCTGCTCTTGGCCTGACCCATTCATTGGGCTGTGTTACCCTCTAAGCAGATTGGCTGCCTACAAAATGAAGACAACAAAAAAAATATCGTTTTGAAAAATAATTTGAAAAATTAATATATCAAAAGAAGCACTAAGACTGGCATCCCACTGGGGAGAATATAAGAAGCTTGTTCTGCTTCTTTACACTTAATTAAGGTTTAGTACTGTTTTTATTTTTAATTATATACAAGGGTGGCAGCACCATAATCTTTTTAGGGCTCAGGTTCTCTACAATCTTAATCCAATTCTGATAGGACGCTGGGCTTAGATGTTCATGAAAGGGCTGCCCATGTGCCAGCTGCTGCTGCTGCTTCTATGTTGGAAGCTCCAGGAAACCCAGGACCATGAGTCTTACTGACTTTCTTTTCTTTTCTTTTTCTTATGTGAGAAGTGGGAAGGCAGAGTGACAGACTCCTGTATGTGCACTGACTGGGATCCACCCAGCAAGTCGCCTACTGGGTGATGCTCTGCCCCTCTAGGGCCATTGCTCCATTGCTCAGCAACCAAGCTATTTTAGCACTGAGGCAAAGCCATGGAGCCATCCTCAGCATCCAGGGCCAACTTAGTCCAACCTAGCCATGCCTGTGGGACGTAAAGAGAGAGATTGAGAGGGAGAAGGGAGAAAGGGAGAGGTGGAGAAGCAGATGGTTGCTTCTCCTGTGTGCCCTGACTGGGAATCGAATGCAAGACATCCATATGCCAAGCTGACGCTCTACCACTGAGTCAACCAGCCAGGGCCTCACACTGCCTTTCTATCCTCAGTACTGAGCACATCACTGGTTACATAAAAAGTACAGAATAGAGACCTTTATAATTGTAGTCATTAGTTGTGCTATTAGCCATTGTAGTGACTGTTGCTATTAAGGCAGCTCAGTATGACTGATGGCCAGAGAACGTAAAGCGCTTTATCACTCTCCCAGGGCCAATGGAGGAGAGAGCTGTGTTTGAAGTAAGTAGAGCATAGCAGGCACTGTGTTGGGTGCTTTGCGCATGTTAATGCTTTATTTAGTCCTTGTATCAACCCCTGAAGTTGGTATTAGCTTCATTTTACACATAAGGAGCCTGAAATTCAGAAGTCAAACAACTTGACGAAAGTCGTTTCACAATAAATGACATATAGTGGAGCATCAGGACGATGGTCTGCCTGACGCCCAAACTAGTGCTCTTTTCATACATGTGTTGGCAGACTATTTAAGGCCCCATAGATTGATCTCTGGGGTACAAAAACTAAGATAGATGCATGCCTTGAAAATAGCTCAGCAAGTCACGATCAAGTCATATTCAGCATTAAAAAACGTTAAGGACTTATATGAAAGATTGCAGGCGGGAACAACGTAGGAGGGATTCCCTCAAAGTTTTGGCTTTCCCAGGTAATAATTTCTGAGTCTGAATAAATCTTAGAAAACCCTTAGGACTGAGGCCCTTCCTTAGAGTTGGGAGAAGAGCTAGATATGGGATGAAGCCAAGCACTAAGCTCAGGTCCACTGGGTGGGATCTTTGATTTTGTCCCACCTTTTCTGGGCTGTGAAGGTGGGGTGAAGGGGGGAAGTGGTCAGCTCCTAATAAAAAGTGCTATGACATTGGTGAAGGGAAAAAAAAAACAAGAGGGAAGTTTTTTTTCCATTCTCTTTCCTTCTATTTTTAAAAACTGGTTCAGTTCAAGGTTATTTTCATAAAATCCTGGAATTCCCACAATTAATCAAATTGTAGCAACAACCAGGGAAGCTGGAGAGCAAACTTCACGGTCATGGCAGGTAAGGAAGCTGAGAGATGAAGTAGTCTCACCGTTCTGCCTGTGGGACATCTATATTTCTAGGTGACATGACTCTAACCAACCCATCTTTCTAATAACAGGGGGGGAAAGCATGTGAACTGGAGGAGGAAGGGATTAAGTTGCATTAATGAAGAACTTTCATAAATGGAGGGTCGAGCATGGTGGCCCGTGTATTCTTTTGAAATAGGAGCCATAAACACCTGCTACATTGGCGGGGGCAGGACTAAAGTGCAAAGAGAAATTTCTATGGTCCTTTGGATAATTCCCAATTCCATCTTATTCTTTTTTAGTCTAGTTTTTTTTATTGGCTCCATTTACGATAGAAAAGAGAAAGTTATTCTCCAGTTGCAGAAGGCCAAGTCCAGGTCGTTGGTATAGAATAATGAAATGGGAAAGCACACAGACCCCAATGTTAGACAGTAAAAGAACAAATTCGTAGACCTCTGGTCATAAAATGAAATGGGAAATGTGTATTTCTCTTCCTCCCTGGCACAAGGAGAGATAAGAGGATAGGTGATCATAGGCAATACCCCCATATTTGGTTTACCTGCCTAACTTGCTCTTTATTTTCTATGATATTTGGATACAAACTGAATTGTAAAATATAACATCAAAGCTAATAGTGTGAATTGGGTGTTAGGCATGATAAGTCATGAAAAGAAGATGGTTTATAACTGCACTGAAAAGAAGTAGAAGAACTTAAGCATAAAGTAATAATGAGGTATGTCAACTAACAGACATAGGGAAGAAAAAAGATTTGAAAAACAGAGAGTCCATGTGGCAGAGAGCTAATTATCTTGACATCTCCTCTTCCAGGAGGCTAGCGTTGGTTCACTTGCTGAAAGTCATCTAGTACGACTTGCAGAGATATTTTTAAACATGCCATTTCATAATCCAGCCATGCCTGCATATGATAGCCAAACCCTTAAGGACCAACGTTAGAGCAAAATACAAAATGTTCTGTTCAGTTCTGTGCTTTAGATACTGGGAGGTTATTAGCAATAATAAGCCCTTTACCATCATTTAAATGAGTTTCTGAAATTTGCTGCTAATACTTTGAGGGAATGGAGCACCTCTAAGTGAATCATCCAATACTTCGTTTTGTGCCCCTGTTTTTTTTCTGATTGGATTGGGTGGTTTTGGGAAACAGTCTGGGCAGTGGGGCTGAGGGATATTGAAGGAATTAAAATAAAAAGCAATGCCTAGGTAGGATTCTAGTTTCAGAACTCCCTCTAATTAGCTTTGTTATTTTGGTCATTTAGATAAAGTAATAGAGTTACCTTGTTTCAGGCACTTTACATCAACTAGCTCATTATACTCTACCACAACCTTTTGAAATAGGTTCTGCCATTATTCATTCTCTTTCACAGATGAGGAATTGAGAATTAGAGAGGCTGAGTATCTTGCCTGAGGTCACATAGAAGTAAACAAGAGAAGTCATATCTGGATCCAGCTTTTCCTCCCTGCAGAGTCAATGCTCTCCTGTTCCTTGCTCTCTGACACCTCTGAGCTTGTCAGCAATCACCACGTGGAGACAATGACTGACATACTGTAGACAAACTGAGGAGACAAACTGAGCCATGGCTGAGGGTACAGTATGGACCAAACCGACATGTCCCCTATCCTCACCAGCCTTACAGTCTAGAAGCAAAGGGAGGCACTCAACAAATATTAAAATTGTTCAATGAACTCACGTGTTAAAGAGCTCTGAGGAAAAAAAGGTTTATTCCTTTAGGGTTTTTTTTTTTTTCTCAATAAAATAAAGAACAAAAATTATATACTCTCCCTTCCAGTTCTACCATTCTATTCTTTTCAGAAATTTACAACCCCAAATAGAATGTAAACCAACAGTACAAATTATTAGACCTACAAAAATTCTGTTGAACCCATAAAGCTTGTGTTCATCTATAGAAGTCCCATGTTCTCCAATTATAACAAACTTCCTTCTTTCTTTAGGCCTCCTATGAGGGTCCTACGAGGTGTGTTCTAATCCATACTGTTTATAGCATGCCACAGAATTGAGCGACATGTTCCCATATGTCATCTTGTTGAGAGTCTTCCCAACAGTCTTGAGAGGTGGATGCTGGTCCCTCCACTTTAAAGTAATAATCATATTTACTGAGCACTCTGCTATGTGCCAGACCCTGAGCTAAGAACTTCACATACTTTATTCAATCAATCTTCATAAAAACTCTATAAGAAAATAACATGATACACATTGAGAAAGTCAAGGCGAAGAGAAGTATTTTATCTAAAATTAAATAGCTGGGAGGTGGAGCAGCAGGGACCGTCTGCTCCATAGCCTGAGCTCATGGTCCCAAGGCCATTCAGCCAGTGAAAGACAATTTTAGAATTTGACTTGAGCCCTTTTTTCTTTCCTCCACAACCCCCAAACCTCCTATACTTTGATCTGCTTTTAATTCTGGAATTTGGGCACATAGGCTGCTGGAAAGATATTTTTTAAGAAACCCAAGTGTAGGTAAATTGAAGAAGATATCCTACTGCATTTTAAAATGACATATGGCTATTAGCAACTTGTTTTATCTGGGAAACGAAGAAGGTTTGCCTTTATAAGGGGGAATCATTAGCAAAAGTATTTCCCACGTGTGACTGGAGTTGATCGTTGCTGTAGCCTTATCCTATTTTTGACATGTTTATTATTGCGATAATAAAAGTCAAGAAGTACAGAAGTGTGGAATGCAGACACGCCAAAATGAACTTCTCATGTAGTCAGCTCAAAGAAACTGACCCTCAGGCAAGTAGGCTCATCAAATGTAGATATTGCCCAAGAAAGTAGTAGGCTTTGAAACTTTAATGTCCTTAGATGTAGCTAGATTTTGCTGGCTCAGTCTTGCTTCTCCCAAGTTCTTATGAGGAAAGAATCTTTAGAGTCTTTTGATAACAAAATTAATAAATGAATAATATTTACAGCAAACATTTTAATCTATAAAAGGTAGGTAGTGCTCTTCAAGGGATATGGCTGCCCACATTTTGAAATTCCACTATAAATGGGGAAATCTGGCAAATTTTAAGCAATGTTAGTTTTTTAAAGACGGAAATTTAAGTTATTGAGAAAAAAATTTTGCTTAATGTGAAAATTTATCTGTCCTTGAAATAAAAGTATAAACAAAGAAAACCAGAAGGGAACAAAAACAGAAGGACTTGAGCACGGATAGAAGAATTTAAAAATCAGATTAAATATATGGGATAATTACAGATCAGGTTTCTGAACAGCAATTTACTTCCCTGTCACTAGATGGGGCTCACTAGTTGAGGTTATTTCCCTTCCAGATTTGCATTTTGAGTCAGACAACATAAAGAATTCAACTGGGATTTGGGATCAGCATTTTAAAAGATAAGTTATTGGAAGGTATTCAACGGGCATCCTAATAAGATTGACTTCTTTGTTGACCACAATACTCTTATTGAGCAAAGCTAGCTTTATTCCAATTTAACATGAAATAGGTCACTATTAGAAAAGACAGCTTTATTGTGTTTGTATTTGGGATTAACGGATAAAATAAATAGTTCTTTTCTTCCCACGGGGGTTGATGAGCCAGCTTTATTCTAAATGACTGAAGACTTCTGTTCTTTTCAACAAACACAGTCCTCCAATTAGGAGCTGCAAATAAGATTATATGCCCTGAATAAGTCTGAAAGGTCCTTTTATAATTAGAAAGTTTGTGTGTGGGAAGTGGAAGCAGCATTAAGTGCTCACTGTGGCTTGAGTGACAGGAAGATTTCCCAAATCCTCATCTGAGTGCTCTAAAATGATAAAATAAAGATAATCGAAAACAGTAAGTGTATTCCATTTCTTCCTCTTTTTCCCCCCCTGAAAGCCTTCACATTGAAGCTTGTAGAAACACGTCAGTAGTTTGTTGTTTTATTTTACTTTATTTTATTTTATCAGGCATAGTTTAGAAACAGTGTCATTTAATAGTGTCAAGATTGTTAGGATACAAGTGAAAATAACTTCAATTAAGGGATGAAGTTAAAATGGCCTTGTCAATATAGGGCATTCTGTATTTTATTTTAAACACTTTCATGATTGTCACTTTATTACTACTGTGACATTGTGACATGATATTTTGTTAAATACTGTTGAATTTGACATATTAAGCTTCCTGGGCTGTGGACACACAGTAGTAATTGTACCCATCTAACCCTCCAGATCAACCAGATTTTAGTATGCAAATGGATAGTTCCTGGATGAATAAATGCCCTGGCCACATGCACTCGAGGACCCAGTCAGATACTGCCCGCACAGCCTCACAGGATGCTATGCAGCCATGCAAAGCTGCCTGGGGGTGAGGGTGCAGGTGGGAACACAGCCTCCTCTCATCTAAGAGGGGGAAGGCAAGGCAGGCAAGAGAGAGAAAGAGCACGCTATGAGAGGAAAACAGCAGTTCCTGACACGGCTGACAGAACCATATCCAATCTTCAGCTCAGCCTCTTCCACAAATAGATTTTGGGTGCTCTACAATATGCCCGACACTGGGAGAGCAGCAGACAGGACAAAGGTCCCTGCCCTCAAGAACTGACATTCTAGCCACTTCTTAACTGTGTGACCCTGTTGCATCATTCTTTGCCACACTTTTCTTTCTAAAATAGGGATAATAATACCTACCTCTCAAAGCTAATGCACTGGAAACAATACAGTGTGTCTGTAAAGTCATGGTGCACTTTTGACCGGTCACAGGAAAGCAACAAAAGACGATAGAAATGTGAAATCTGCACCAAATAAAAGGAAAACTCTCCCAGTTTCATACCTATTCGGTGCAGTTTGATGTGGGCTCATGCACAGATTTTTTAGGGCTCGTTAGGTAGCTATCCCGTCTAGCCTCTACAGACTCGTCACTGACTGATGGCCTACCAGAATGGGGTTTTTCCACCAAACTGCCAGTTTCCTTCAACTGCTTATCCCACCAAGTAATGTTATTCCTATGTGGTGGCGCTTCGTTATAAATGCACTGATATTCACGTTGCACTTCGGTCACGGATTCAAATTTAGCGAGCCACAGAACACACTGAATTTTCCTCTGTACTGTCCACATCTTGACTGGCATGGCCGTGGGCTGCTTCACTGTATACAGCAGGGGTCCCCAAACTTTTTACACAGGGGGCCAGTTCACTGTTCCTCAGACCATTAGAGGGCCAGACTATAAAAAAAACTATGAACAAATCCCTATGTACACTGCAAATATCTTATTTTAAAGTAAAAAAACAAAACGGAAACAAATACAATATTTAAAATAAAGAACAAGTAAATTTAAATCAACAAACTGACCAGTATTTCAATGGGAACTATGGGCCTGCTTTTGGCTAATGAGATGGTGGTGCCCCTTCCAGAAGTGCAGCGGGGGCCTGATAAATGGCCTTAGGGGGCCGCATGCGGCCCGCGGGCCGTAGTTTGGGGACCCCTGGTATACAGTGTTACATCATTATCTGCGCATGCGCACATGCTGCCACATCATCCTACAGAAACTGGGAGGGTTTCCCTTTTATTTGATGCAGATTTCACATTTCTATCATCTTTTGTTGCTTTCCTGTGACCGGTCAAAAGTGCACCATGACTTTATGGACATACTGTATAGCTAGAGGCCCAGCTAAGTCATGGATACCTAGAAGGCACTCAATAAATATTTCATGAATGAATGAATATACCTACCGAATTAGGGACTCACTCTCTATACCTGGCTTCCTAAACTCTTAAACCCACTTAACAAAATTAAATTGCAGATACCATCTCCTGATGTTTTAATTTAGTAAACACACAAGCACACAAACACAGCACCCTTTAGAATCACCGAATAGCTGAGAAGTAAAATAGATTTTGTTGAGCTTTACTTTTTCTAGCTTAAATTATGAAAAAATTATTATTCAGAAATAAAATCTGATGACAATATTGAATGTGCTCTTTTCAAACTATACTTTTTTTACTTTGGCCCTATCTGATCCAGAAATTTTGACACCCCTCTCTCTAGAACTCACCATGCCAAATGGGTAAAAATGGTGGTTCGCTGCGGGCCTGTCTGACTGAGAGAACTTTCATGCCCAGGTGGAACCACTGGCTTTCTGTCATAGCAAGGTGTAATTTATAGCAAGGTATTCTTTAGACCAGTGGTTCTCCTGGATGACATTAAAGTCATTTTGAGGTGTTTTATAAAACACGTCATGTGTGTAGTGTCTTAGCAATGACACCAAAAACACAGGTAACAAAAAGCATAATAAACAAGTGGGACTACATGAAACTAAAATCCTTCCTTTCAGAAGAGGAACGATTCACAGAATGAAAAGGAAACCTACAGAGTAGAGGAAATTGCTTACAAACCATAGATCTGATTGGAGGTTAAGATCCAAAATATGTAAGAAACGCCTACAACATTGTAGCAAAAACCCAAGTAATTCATAAAGGATTTGAATGGATATTTCTCCGAAAAGGACACATAAATGGCCAACAGGTAAATGAAAAAATGCTCAACATTACTAATCATCAGGGAAATGAAAATCAAAACCACAATGAAATATCACCTTATATCTGTCAGGATGGCCATTATAAAAAAGAAAAAAAAAAAACAAAAAACCCAGAAAATAACAAGTGTTGGTGGTGATGTAAAGAAATTAAAACCCTGAGCACTATTGATGGGAATGTAAAATAGTGCAGCCATTAGGGAAAACAGTATGGATGATTCTTAAAAAAATAAAAAAGCAAAACCACTATATGTTCCAACAATATTAGTCTGGGTATATATCCCAAAGAAATCGGGATCTTAAAGAAATATTGGCACTCCGGTGTTCACTGCAGCATTGTTCACAGTGGCTAAGATGGAAACAAACTACATTTTCACTAATGGATGAACGGATTCAGAAAATGTGGTCGATACCTACAACAGAGTATTATTCAGTCTTAGAAAAGGAGACCTTGTCTTATGCTACAATATAGATGAAATGAGGACAGGATGCTAAGTAAAATAAGCCAGTCACAGGACAAATATTGCATGATTCCGCTTATGTAAGATATCTAAAGAAGTCACACTTACAGAAAGTGAAAATAGAGTAGTGGGTACTGGGATTATGAGGGAGAAAAACGAGGAGTTGCTGTTCAGTGAGTATAGAGTGTCAATCATGCAAGATGAAAGAGTTCTAGTCATCTACAATATAACAATGTACATGCAGATAACAGTATTGTACTGTACACCAAAAAACCCGAGAGGATGTATTTCAAGCTGTTTAACAAACAAACAGAAACAATGCCCAGCCCTATCTAACCAATCAGAACCTCCGGGAGATGGAGGTGGCCCTCCCTTTGTTGTTTTCAATGATGTTGTTGTCTTTGCCTCTTTCAGCTGTGCACATTGAAGAGCTACCTGCTACAGGACAATCTCTAGAAAGCTCCATTATCTTATTTCTTCAAGTCTTCATCCCTTCATCCATATTTGTTCTCTAATAACTATAATACTTAATAATACCTATTTTGATCAGTGGCACCATCATTCTTTAAGTGACCTGACCTGGAAACTTAAATTCACCCTCCCATATCCAGTCATTAAAGACTTAATTCTACATTTTAAAGATCAACCCATCCACACATCCCCCCTCCTTACTCCACTTTCATATCTTTAGAATGGTTTTTGCCTATTATTGTAAAAGTAAAAATCTAATTATGTTGTTCTCATCTTTGAAAAATTTGAACAAATAGCCTTAACCTTCAGAATAAAGTTTAAACCAAAGACAATATGCCCCTTTGGCCTACTCTATACTAAAATAGAAGTTTACACGAAAAAAGATAAGCACTGCATAGTATATTTTAGATCCCTATGATGAATACTTCTTTCCGAGGACTAATCAAATTGGGGCTTGAGTTTAGAGTGGGCCTTACTATTCTAAATGTACGACGGATTTGGATTGGCGGTGCACGTTCTGCCCAGCTTGCCAAGATCTCACCATGGCCTGCTGCTCCGTCTTCACATGGAAATGGTACTTCATTATTTCCAACCTACTCTCCGCTGCTCAAGTGCGCCATCTCTCCCTGGCCTTCGCACATTCGCACAGGTTGCCCACACCCTGTGGAACACCATCCACATTTCTGCCCTGCTCCATGTGACGAACTCCTGTTTAGACTAAAGGACCAGCTTCTGTATTGATTTGTTTAGGGGTGGGGCAAGAACGATCACCGCAGCAGACAACAGAACAGACATGGCAGGTGGCGCCCAAGGGCTCTCAAGCCTCCGCACTTCCACTTCCAAAGCTGGTAGCTGAAGCCAAACTGGCTAGCTTCACACGGTTTATACGGACCCACTTATTCTCTCATCTGTACAGGTTATCTCGAAGGCTATGCTAGAGGAAATGGTACAGAGCCACGAAATTTTAATTACCATTTAGAATTACAAATGTGAGTAAGGCAGAGTTTGCAAAATTTGCAAAACTATGCAATCACTGTGAATTTTGCAGCGATGCCAGGAGGGACTGCGCGTAGTCCACACAAACATGCACACGGGTTATAAAAATACAGAAAGCTTTTCTCACCCATCCCCGGCCACCAAAACCAGAGCCAGCATGCTCTTACTGCCTCGCCCCAGCAAGGTGGAAAGGAGAGGGATCAAATGAGATTTGATATCACTATAATTAATATTTCTTTTCCAATACTAATCAAATTGGGGTTTTGAGTGGGCCTTGATCTTCTAAATGTTGCAATTGATTTGGATATGGCTATTGATTTGCTTTTGAGACTATTATCTATTTGACAGCCAGGGAAAATGATCTTTGGATCTGACCTGCCAGATTTGATTCCCAAGAAACAATGAACATCCATTAGAGGGTCCATATATATTAATGAGCAAGAGGGTGTTGAACTGCATACTCTGTAATTATATTCCACAATTGCTTCTACATTTAAAACAAATTCTAATATTATTTGCATGCATCATTGAAAACCAATTATTTATACATGTTGCAATTTTGACTCTTAAAAAAAGAACACATGTTTTATACTTTTTGAGGAAGGGTAACTGCAATGAATAGAATATAATGGGCTCTCTGAAATGATCAGTTACCAAAAATATTTCTTTTTAATCCAAAAAGGCCTGTTAAATAGGGATGTTTGCATTATTTCATTTGTTTACTTGCTTGTAGTTATTTTTGTTAAAATTTACAAGTCCAATGATTTGACTGTGACATCAAAATTGTATCCAAATAGTTAGAGAAACGTTTTCCCATTGGTAATTAAAGTTTCTGGGCTGAAAAAAATGCGAGAGATTATGTAAGAGATGAAAAAAATTAGTATTATCTTTTACTGAGTAACTGGGCCCTTAGTTCTCTGGAAAAGGAGTGATGTGAAACTTCCTTATTTCTACATAAGCAGGGGGAGGAGGGAGAGTTAGTTGTAGTTAGTGAACACCAACTATGTGCCAGACTCCATCCCAGGAACTGAGAACACAATGACAAATTAAAAAGACACCCTCCCTCAAGAAACTTGTATTTCAGAGGGCTGCGGTGTCAAGTATCGCATATAGAAAGCTATCTACTACCCGGCACGCCGTCTATCAGCACTGATGCCAAGGCACTCCGAGCTCTTGCACTCAGTAGAGGAAGCATCATGAATATTTCAGAGGCTACAAAAAATGTCTGCAGGCTCATAAAGTTTTGGAACTTATACGGGAAGATTAAATTTGCAGACTTAATGGGTGAAGCCGAGCCTTCTCACGTCTTCTGCACTCCCCTCACACCTGGGAGACGGTGTGGGGTAGGGGTTCCTTCCGGGCACCGCCTCTGGAGTTCCTTCCGGGCACCGCCTCTGGAGTTCCTTCCGGGCACCGCCTCTGGAGTTTCTTCCGGGCACCGCCTCTGGAGTTTCTTCCGGGCACCGCCTCTGGAGTTTCTTCCGGGCACCGCCTCTGCAGTTAAGCAATAAGCAGTCTTTGCTTTTTATTAATTTATGGCTTTAAGCAACTGATGTAACAATCCCTTTGGCTCAGTTTATACTTCGGTAAAGTGGACGTAATACTTGTCTTTACCCTGTAGGACTGTTATAAAGATTAAGTGGATTAATGCTTATACGAGGGCTAGGCCCATGGAAGGGTTCAGTGAATGCTAGCTATTGCTTCAGAATCTCATTCATTTCTTTTTCAACCCAAATCCCCCTATGACTTTAGAACTCTGCTCTAAACCCATTGCCAATAGGTTATTTTAAGATTAACTCTAGACCGTTACAAGGAAAGGAAGCAGGGGACAAAATTGTCCTTATTCTCTGCCATCAGGTTTGAAATTACCTCATTAGTGACTCTTTTTATTTTTTTCATACTGCAGACTTTCAGAGCTTTGAAGAATTCCATCTTAAAATGCAGGTTCCCCTGGGAGAGGCCTCTCCCAGTCCACAGGAGAACAGAGGTGGCAAGTGTGTGGCTCTGAACAGAGGGGAAGTAACGCTTCGCAGCTGCACTTGTGAACGTTACATTTGGATTGAAAAAATCCCTGGCCCAGTGCCGCCTCTTCCCCTGATGGCCTGAGAACGATTGCAGGTCCTTCCCCAAAGCTACATCTGTGAAAGGCAGAACTGGCAGGAACAAGTCTCAATGCACAAGTGTCTGGGATGCCAGGCCGAAGAGCTCAGGGGAGCCGAGAGAGGAGCAGCCCCCTCCCTCCACTCACAGGACGGACCGCCAAGGGACCAGATAGTGAAGCTAAAGGCTGAGACGGGCCACACGTGTGTGTTCACTCTGTCTCAGATGCTTAAGGTGAGGAGAATGCAGCATATTGAAGTGAATACAGAATTGGGGGTACGTCTTTTCTCTTCCTAATTCCGCCACCACCCCGTCATGTTGCTGTGCTGGGGACGCGTTATCCACCAGAGAGGGGGCTGTCCAGGCTAGACCTGAGGGGTCCAGTAGAAATATGGGTGAGGCACACCTGTGAACATGCAGTTTTAAAACTTTCTAGTCCCTGGCCGGATGGCTCAGTGGTAGAGCATTGGCCCAGTGTATGGAAGTCCCAGGTTCGATTCCTGGTCAGGGAACACAGGAGAAGCACCCTTCTGCTTCTCCACCCTTCTCCTCCTCCTTTCTGTCTTTCTCTTCCCCTCCTGCAGCCAAGGCTCCATGGGAGCAACATTGGCCCTGGCACTGAAGATGGCTTCATGCCTCTGCCTTAGGCTTAGAATGGCTCCGGTTGCTCCGTTGCAATGGCCCAGATGGGCAGACCATCGCCCCTAGTGGGCATGCCAGGTGGATCCCAGCCGGGCGCATGTAGGAGTCTGTCTCTCTGCCTCCCCACCTCTCACTAAACGGAAAAAAAAACCCAAAAAACTTTCTAGTGATCACATCTAAGCAAAAGCAAAAGGAAGAAGAGAAATTAATTATTTATATAATAATGTATTTTGTTTAACCCAAGAAACTCAGGACATCATTTCACCAATTAATCAATAAAAAGAAATGAATGATATTCTTACCTGCTCTTTCTTTACACTCAGTCTTGAAGGCCAGCGTGCTTTATCCCTACAGCACAGTGCAGCTCGGACTAGCCATGTGGCAAGCGCTCAACAGCCACATGCACCGAGTGGCCACCATTCTGAACAGAGCAGGACTAACCCTTCTTTGAAGGTAAAGTAAAGTAAAGAACTGCCCAACTGCCAGACCATGGATGCCTTCCACCCCAGTGATCAGGACCCCATGAGACTCGTCTTCATACGTTACAGGCTTTCAAGCTGCAAAAGGTGAACTGTCACTTGTTTCCTTTTCTGGCGGCAGGGGGCTGCAGCCCTGCTGCCCCACACTCCAGTTCCTCAGCACCTCCTGTGAAGGATCTCTGTGGCTGACATCATATCCAGGTGTCCCAAGGAGTTCAGTGTTAAGACGCCTCTGGGTATTCACTGCTACTTTTAAGGGTCTCTCATTTTTTTCTGTCAAAAAGTCCAAGAGGGTAAGGGTCAAAAACTAAAAACAAATCCCAGATCAACTTCGCGACAGTGTAGCAAATGCAGAGAATGAATTACTCCATTAATCCCTTGGTACAGGAAGTGGGCAGAAAGTGAATGAGGCCTTCAGCCAGCCTCCCACGATTCCCTTCTCTTCCAAACTTTCCTACCCAGTCTCGGGAACCCACAGTCCCTGAGAAAATGTTTCTCCATCACCCACCTAGTGACAGAACTGTCCCTCTGAGACTGTCTCCCAAGGACCTCTCATTCTCCCATACACACCTCAGCAGATCCTCCCAGTCCCAGCCCAAAGGTCTCTCTTAAGGAAGTCCTCACAACTCGAACAGTTGTACATAGGATGTGTATATTCTTTTATAGTTCCCTCTCATTCATGATTCTTCTATTTTGTAACCATTATGGGTCTGGGTGACTATAAGATTAATACCTATTTCCTTTTATATTTCTTGTCGACAGAAATTGATCTGTTTTGCCACTTTTTGTTTTGTTTTGTCTTTTGTGGCAGAGACAGAGTCAGAGAGAGGGACAGATAGGAATAGACAGACAGGAAGGGAGAGAGATGAGAAACATCAATTCTTTGTTTCGGCTCCTTAGTTGTTCAGTGATTGATTTCTCATATGTGCCTTGACCGGGGGGCTACAGCAGACCGAGTAACCCCTTGCTTGAGCCAGCAACCTTGGGCTCAAGCTGGTGAGCCTGCTCAAACCACATGAGCCTGGGCTCAAGCTGGCGACCTCGAGGTCTCGAACCTGGGTCCTCCACATCCCAGTCCAATGCTCTATCCACTGCGCCACTGCCTGGTCAGGCTGTTTTATCACTTTTAATGGAGAAGATTTGGAATGTTAGCCCCTCTAGCAACCCAATTATCCTATAAAGTTACTAAAAATTTTGTATTGCCCGCAACTTTAAAAAACTCAGTCTCGGCCCTCAACCAAATCTTTATTCATTGTTTTGCTTCTCCTTGCTTTGTCTTTCAACACAGACAATTCACCTCTGGCTCCTCCTTGAAGGTGTCACACCCAGTCTGCCTCTGTGCTGTGTTCCTGTCTCCTCATCCAGTGCCCAGACTCCCACCACTATGTGCCTGCCTCTGTCTCGTCACCTGATATTTCAGAGACCATTAGAATATTTCCTCTGTCCTATGGATAGAACAAGAACTTTCTGTGTTTCCATTGCTATATCCTGGAAGGGAAGGAAGCCATACCCTGAAGTCCTTATCTTTTATTGTGTACAACAACCACAAAAATCACATGAAAATGCTTAAGGGAAAATATTTCCAAATCAAAGAGACAGACAACAAAGAAGCTTGATGTCAAGGCAACAGCAAGCTCACATAATTCATAAATCAGCCTGGGGTTCATTTTCTACTCTTTCTGCCCTTAGCTATGACTTGTTTCAAGATCCTGCCAGATGAATAAAGAATTTAGAAAGCTTCATGCTGGCTTTCTATTTTCCACAGATGACAATAAACAAAATGTCCTCCAGAGACTTTTTTTTTTTTTTTTTTTTTTGGTGGATGGAATATTATTGCGAGAGAGTGATTCAACCTATTGCCAGGCAGGAACTCTTGTTTGAAAAAAATTAGAGCCTGACACAGCGCCTGTAGATGGTCCCTCTGGCTTCAGTGAGCATCATGATTCACTGAAAATAATTCCCTCAGCAGCTTGAGGGGTCTCTGATTGCATGAAGTTTATGTCTGTGAATGCTGGTACCAGGGAACATGAAACCTTTCGTTTTCTACACGAGGACCTGCCTAGTGAGGCATGATGACCAGGGCCTGTTCTTGGAGACAAGAGCTGAAAATTCTCCTTTGGGTTTGCAGAGGGACCAAAAGAAAAAAAAAAAAAACTCTGCCTAAAATATCAATGACAACCTAAAATATCAATGACAATCGTGTGGAACATTTTTATATCAGTCCTCTAACACAGACAGGGTCAGAACGTTTGGGCCATTGCGCAGATGGGAAAACTGAGTCTAAAACCTGGGAGAATAAGAGTAGCAAAGTCAGAACTCAAATCTATACTTCCCTACTTCATCCACAGTTTGTTTCTCTCAATTTTAGTTTTCAATTTAAGGCCAGAAATTATTACCCTAGAATGACTGTTCGTGGAAGACTAATAAGACAAACCCAAAGTGTGATATTTCTATCATATGTTGCAAGTGACCTGAAAATTATCTTAACCTACTAATATGCTTTTAGAAAGTTTGCTGAAAGGTATAGATAGCAATCATGTGTATTTTTGCAGAATAGAATGTTGTCTTTACAAATGTAGAGGCCATTAATGACAGAACAGGAAAACATAATTACTTGTGACCTGGGGATCTTTTATTGACTAGAGATGTTTTTTCAGCAAGTTGTCCTGGAAAGTAAGCATCAAAAAAGAGAAAGAGAATGTGTACAAAGAAAATCTCCTCTTTCAAGCAGCTAAAAAGGACAGCATTATAAGAAAAAAATGAACACACACACATACTCACCTCTTCTTCTTTTCCTCCAGGTCTTAATAAAAACCCCAAAATAGCTTCTCCAAAAAGTAGACCATTCCAGGGAAAAAGCAGATGCCCACAGCACTCTGACTTGATCGATCAAACACTGGACCTAAGTGCACAGTTGAGCTATATTATTTTTATTACAACAGTTTATAAAATTGGGGAAATAAAAGAAGACAAAACACATTTGTGATCCTACCAGCCCAACATAACTATTTCCATATTTGCAAATTCCCTTCTAGTTTTTCTTTTCTTTTTTTTTTTTTCAGTGAGAGAAAGACAGACAGGAAAGGAGAGATGAGAAGCATCAACTCATAGTTGTGTCACCTTAGATGTTCATTGATTGCTTTCTCTTATGTGCTTTGATTGGGGGGCTCCAGCCGAGCCAGTGACCCCTCCTGGCTCAAGCCAGAGACCTTGCGCTCAAGCCAATAGTTTTTATTAATATGCATATTTTTCTAAATTCTCTGAGGTATAGTTTTCTTTGAATTCTATCAAATATTTCAAGAGAAAAGTATATTTAAATATCATCATACTCTTGGTTCTGTGATGGTCATTTTATATTTCTTTTGGTAGTTATTTCAGAAGTTTATCTCATGGGCAGAACTTTTTGCTTCACAAGTTGTACTCAAGTTACAGAGAACCTATTAATATTGTCCTCGGCTCCCACACAGAACTCAGTGTTTGGTCAAAACAGAAACTGATATGACAACATGTATTTCATAACAATTTTCTTCTCTCACTCACAGATAACTTTAACAAATGAGATCCATCATCTGTATTAACTAATTGAAATTTATTATCATTACTTCAGGGCAAAGCATCATCCAGGAGACATTAATAGAGGCAGTATGGTACATGATTGACAGTTTGAACCATTGGATCATGCTGGTTGGTGTTTAAAATAGTGCCAGGGTTCAAGTGATTGAATTCTACTGCAGAATTGGTCATTTTAAACAAAGTAACTCAGTTTACAGCAGCTGATTTGCATAATCACTCAGCTTCTCTTAGGTAGTGATATTGAGAGAGATTAAAGGATTGATTCTGCATCCCCATTTATAAGCTTTCAGAGTTGAATCTGATACTTTGATCTCACAGGTGGATTTAAAAAAATAATTTATTGATTGGATTTTTTACCACCTAAACTGTACTTCTATTCTGTTAGAGTTTCCCACCAGAGCAATAGTCATGGAAAGAAGGAAAGAAGATATTTGAATATGTCCTTGAAAAAAGAAAAAAAAACTATAGCAACTGTACTTAAAAAATACAACCAAAATCCAATTCAACTCTTTCTAGCCAACTAAATTCTCTATTATCAATGTGCAGGTCATATCTGGGATTTTTCTTGAAAAACCAAGAGAGAATTACTTTTTTAATGACTTTGTGCATAACCTTTCTCAATAAATAGCAGAGAAGGCAGATGATAACTCATTTATTCCAAACGTATTTGGAAGGTAGAGTGATTTTCACAATTGAAAACTTTGGAAAGACTCAATATATGATTTTAGTTCTCTAACTTAAAAAGAAAGTACTGGAAACTTTTAATGGTTTGCTATGGTTTTCCCTTTTCTAAGAAATCTGCATACATTATCTTAGCTGCTGCTTTAATCTTTTATGATTATCTTTCAGGTCATGCTCCTTTAACCGACTTAAAATTTTTTAACCTTTTGCCTGGCCAGGTGGTGGTGCAGCAAATAAAGTGTCAGACTGGGACACAGAAGACCCAGGTTTGAAACCCCAAGTTCGTCGGCTTGAACACAGGCTCATCTGGTTTGAGCAAGGCTCACCAGCTTGAGCCCAAGGTTGCTGACTTGAGCAAGGACTCACTCAGTCTGCTGTAGCCCCACAGTCAAGGCACATATGAGAAAGCGATCAATAAACAGCTAAGGTGCCACACCAAAGAATTGAATTGATGCTTCTCATCTCTTTCCCTTTCTGTCTGTCTGTCCCTATCTGTCCCTCTGTCAGTCTCTCTGTCAAAAAAAAAATAATTTATTGAACCTTTTATTTTATATATCAAGTTCATATTTCATAACATCCTCATCTACCACTCATTTATTCCTGGTTCTATCTATTCATATATCTACTAACTCACTCGTTCTTAATTTATAGCCCTTCAGGGGCTGTGGATGTACGACACGATTGTCCTCAAGAAACTTAGATTCGCCTGACCTGTGGTGGCGCAGTGGATAAAGCATGGATCTGGAACATTGAGGTTGCCAGTTCAAAACCCTGGGCTTGCCCAGTCAAGGCACAAATGAGAGTTGGTGCTTTCTGCTTCTCCCTCCCCTTCTCTCTCTCCCTCCCTCTCTCTCTCTCTCTCTCTCCTTTCCAAAATGAAAAGAAAAAGAAAGAAAGAAAGAAGAAAGGAAAAATAAAGAAAGAGAGAGAAAGAAAAAGAAAGAAACTTAGACTCAATCCTCAAATAAAATTCATGTGCTGGCCCTGGCCAGTTGGCTCAGCAGTAGAGTGTCGGCCCGGTGTGTGGAAGTCCCAGGTTTGATTCCCAGTCAGGGCACACAGAAGCGCCCATCTGCTTCTCCACCCCTCCCCCTCTTCTTTCTCTCTGTCTCTCTCTTCCCCTCTGTAGCCAAGGCTCCACTGGAGCAAAGTTGGCCCAGGAGCTGAGGATGGCTCCATGACCTCCGTCCACCTCAGGTGCTAGAATGGCTCTGGTTGTAACAGAGCAATGCCCCAGACAGGCAGAGTATCGCCCCCTAGTGGGCATGCTGGGTGGATCCTGGGCTCTTTGCCTCCCTGCTTCTCACTTCAGAAAAAAAAAAAAAATTTATGTGCCAGAAACTACACATTGCTATAGAGGCAGATTCTCCCAGGATAAGTCACTTTCTTTGTATTAGTTGAAAGGTATATCATTTGAGTAAATTTAGACATTAAAGAGGGAGAAAAAAGGACCAGCTTATGGAGAAGAGAGCATGGTGGAGAAGAACTTGAAAAACTAATAACTGATCTGACAATGCACACTGCATTGCTTAGTTACCATTGTAGGATAGTCAACGAAACAGAAACTATTCATTGCATTTTTAAGTTAAATCCTGGTGTTGGCGGGCCTGAAGTGAAATCTGTTCCTAATGTGTAGGTTTGTTAGTTCTACTGGAGAAGAACTTTGAAGCTTGGAGAATATCAGGAGACTGAAAGGGTAGGGAGAGGTGGAGGTAGGATTTATCATTTCTGATCCATGTGTGCAATATTTTAATGTGGAAATAGCATCTTTCATAGAGGTGTTTGATTGAATTTTCAATGATCATCTTGTGCAGGTGAATAAAAAACAAAAGACAGGAGAAGAAACTAGCTTGTGTCTACTCTGAGCCAAACTCAGCAGACCCAAGGAAACCAGGTTTAAAAGAAAATGGAGGGCAGCCTGGAGGCACAGAGCGCTCCTGAGGCTTTCCTTGGGTTTATGGAGTTTTCACGTATTTGTTTTTGTTTGAATGGGAATAGGTATTTGAAAGAAACCACCCAAGGGTAAGTATTTTAAACAGATTCTCTGTTCTTTGTTTCACACTGGGAAGAAATAACAAGTGTCAGGATGGGGCCAGGGAAATAAGAGACATTCCTTGAAATTCAAGATGACCATGTAAATTTTGTTTTCCTCTGGATAATTTTTTAAAATTATTTTGCAAAACTAGAGCGGAGGACTTTGGCTGTCCTTGTGAATTATTCTAATGAGGCCATCACAGAAGGTGGTTTTTTGAAAGAGTTACATGGAAGAAAAGTCTGACTTCCAAGTCACATGTCACCACAAAGTTTTCTAATTAGTTCTTTTACAAACCAGGCACATGGTAACCTAGAAAGATCAAGTGCATCTCCAGGGGCCATGTCGGCCTATGGGTGTGGTATTCCACCCACCTTTAATGCTCTCTCTCCTTTTGTTCTCTGCCATCCTTTTCTGTGTCCGGGGCTTCTGCTGTTGTTGATATCATTTAGTGGCAGCTGTCACTCTTTGTCATTAAATTCAATAAAGTCCTAGTTTGCAAATTTACAGCATTGATAAAGTAGGACACATTCACTTTTCTTAGTACAAAACCTCATATTGGCCTGACCTGTGGTGGCGCAGTGGATAGAGCGTTTGATCTGGAATGCTGAGGTTGCTGGTTCCAGACCCTGGGCTTGCCTGGTCAAGGCACGTGTGGGAGTTGGTGCTTCCTGCTCCTCCCCCTTCTCTCTCCTCTCTCTCTCTCCTCTCTAAAATGAATAAATAAAGTCTTAAAATAAATTTAAAAAAAAACAAACAAAAAAAACCCTCATATTGCATCTGCATTCAGGTTGGATTGTATAATGCCACCAATGTGCTGTAAAAAAACATGGCCGAGGGATCAGGAGAGAAGACAATACTTTTCACTATTCACCCTTTTGTTCTGTTTGAAAATGTTACCATAAATATGTATTACCCATTTTTTAAACTCTACATGATGGTTGATTTGTTGATTAATTAATTAGAGTCAGCTCTCAGGTGTCTTCCTGCGAAGTTTGCTGCACTGTTTCTGTGAAAGGGCATCTGAGGTTTGGTGCTGCTCCCCTTCAAACTTAGAGCTATCAAGGGGGAAACATAAATGATGAAATATTCAGGAGAAGCAAGATTTTGTTTATGTAATTTAAATTTATTCCAAACTAACACAGACCAAAGCAAATACTGAAGTTTATTGGAACAATTGTTTCTGCAAAATGGACCAGCATTTTATTGGCTATCTGCTATTAAGCTAGAAAGCAAAGCCAATGACAATTACAGTCAAGCAAGTGACAGAGGAGATGGTTCTCATGCATTCAATCCCTTGTGCAGCCTTCAGTTGGCTATAACTTTTTAGTGTCTTTTACTCACTTGCAAATCCCAAGACTGAGGTTGAGGATAGCTTCCTTGGGAACACTATCAGCCTCTGCTAGGTAGGAGAGAAGCCAAGGAGGGCAGCTTTGGGAGAAACAAATAAAGAAAACAGTGGGTCTGAGTTTGCACAAGGAAACATAGCCACTCAAGTACCAGGGAGATGAGGCTCAGAAATCAGCAAGAACATAGCCCCAATGTGAAGGTACAAAAACAAGAGTCTGATGCAAGACCTTGGCCAGTGTACTGCATGCACAGGGAGGAAGCGAATGAATTTCCGGTTAGTTCTTCATTTCCATCCTCATAACCAACCTGACTTCCCTTTCCAATAACTCCGCGCTAACGAAGCAATATCACCTGAGTCTTATTCTCCTCAACTTTTGGCTTTTCTTTGGCATTTGTCACTGAGACTTCTTAGAGGATAAGACTATGTCTAAAAATAGTAATAGTATTATTAATGGCTACTAATTAAGAAATATCTTCCATACACCTGGTAGTTTTCACAAACCTCTTACTTGATCCTTACAATTACCCTTTGATACCTCATAAGTATGATTATCATCTCTTCCCCCAAAAAATGAAGCTTAGAGAAGGGAAGGGATTTAACTTACATTTCTTATATCATGTTTCTAGTATTCTTGACCCTGTAACTTTCTAATAAATGGGCCATTAAAGTAAGCTACCTACAGAGTATCTCCCATACTGTAGCACTGTGGGAATTACAATGAAGTGAGGCATATTAGAAATAGTAAAGGTTTTAGGAAAGGACAGATCCCTGATCCAGATACATAAGAGATTCTTAATAATTGGTAGTTATCCCCACTGACACCACCATTATCATGATCAACACTCTTGTCATTGTCATTGTCATCACCATCATCATCATCATCATGACTTGAGTTTTCTTGTCCAGAAACTCTTGCTTATTCAAGTATATTACACTTCCATGGTGTCTATAGCATGACAGGTACTCATTAAATAGTCCTAAAATACTTGTTGATAGTGCCTGATTGGTGGTGGCAGAGTAGATAGAGCACTGACCTGGGACACTGAGGTCCCAGGTTTAAAACTCTAAGGTCACCCACCAGCTTAAGCACAGGCTCACCAGCATGAGTGCGAGGTCGCTGGCTTGAGCGTGGGATCATCAAAATGATCCCATGGTTCCTGACGGGAGCCCAAAGGAGACTGACTTGAAGCCCAAGGTTGCTGACTTGAGCCCAAGGTCACTGGTTCAGCTGGAACCCCCTGGTCAAGACACATATGAGTAATCAATAAACAACTAAAGTGCCACAGCTACAAGTTGATGCTTCTCATCTCTCCTTTTCTATACATACATACATACATACATACATACACACACATACATACATACATACATACATACTTGTTGATAGATTAACTGATTCTAATTTGTTTTTCCAGATATAGTAATATTGATTGGCAAAAGGACTAATTAGTAAAGTAACGACCTGGCATTCTGTTCCATAAATCAGTTTATAAGCATTTTGGCTAAAAGGATATTTCCCATATTTTAGTACCCAGGATCTGCAGGAGTCCAGAACAGAAGAAATAGCCTTCAGTGTCCCCTTTTACTATCATAACCAATGTCAAGTCCAGATAACAACAACAAAAATCACTAGTCAGCCTAAACCAAAGAAATCAGAGTCTTCATAGAGTAAGAAAACCCCAAGACAGTAGGTGTAATCCCAGCTTAATTCTTTGTTAGACTGAAAGGAACATGGCTTGTATGTTTTAATCTTTTGACCTTGCTTACATGGTAAAATTGTGTTTACCTGAATGTTAGTACAGCTGAACTAAGGGAAATCAGCTAACAACATAAGTTAGCATAAATGTCTTTAAAACTTCATCTTCTGAAGCCAAGCCTAACACTGCTACTCAAATGAAAATGGACAACAAAAATAGAATGTATTTCCCAATGCTAACAGAGATTTCTATCTCCCATCATTGCAACAGCAACCACTATAAACTAAATCTAAAACAAACACAGAGCACTAAAAATTCCACTGTTTAAGTTAAAAGTCAAACATCTGGTTCCCTGTCTTTCAGTTTCACCTTGGTTCCTGATGGTCTCAAGTAAAACTGCAGAAATCTGGAGCTTTTCTCCTTTGCATTCATTTTCAAGAGTTAGTTCTGAGCTTTTAAATTACCTTTATTTGTTAAATCATCGCTTCTCTTTCAGTCTAACAGTCATGGGAAGAAGGACCATCTATGGCAGGGGTCTCAAACTCGCGGCCCGCGGGCCGCATGCAGCCCGCCAAACAATTTTGTGCGGCCCGCGGACTAATCCACGAAGTTCAAAATATTTTGGATAAAATTAAGTAAGCCTAGGGGCCTACTTGTATTTTTCATTTCTCTAGCATCCTAGCTAGATATTAGCTTAGTTAACAGCAGTTGTGATGCGAACTACAGTTTCTGGTCGTTTTGTGACACTGAGTAAACTGCATGTACGATTGTGCTTGTTGTACTGATTTTTTTTGTGTTTTCAACTGCAATGAGAAAAGTGTTGCGTAACAGTTGCCTTTTGTAGACCTAGTGCGGCCCGCCAAACGGCTGTGATCTTGCTCTGCGGCCCACATGCTGAGTTGAGTTTGAGACCCCTGATATGGGGTGAAATCAGCCTCCTGATTGCAAAAGACTTGGGTAGAGAGTGTGGTATAGTGGGAGAAAGCCAGAGAGACCTGGGTTTGAACCCCGCCTCTGCATCTTAGTTTTCAAGTGGTCTTGGTTTGTTACTTAACCTTATACTAAACCCAAGTTATTTATTTAAAAATGGTATCAATAATATCTGGGTCACAGGGTTGTGAAAATTCAAAAGGTATTCGCCTGGCATCTAAAAAGGGCTCAGGAATAGACACCATTATATCATTATTGTCCTCCTTCACATGGATGGAGGAAAATGAACCCTAATTACCACTCCCTGAGCACCTACTATATACCATGTCTATATCTGCAACTAATTCTTAAGACCATGTTGCAAGAGCAGTATCATTACCCCAATTTTCTGATGATCCACACAGCTCCTGTGCAGTGGAGCCAGGGTTCAAATCCAGGTCTGTTTCCCTCTAAAACCTGGGTCTTTTCTGTTATCTTCCACTGTATATAAGATCAGAAGAGTGAACAAATCACTTAATTTTGATGAGCCAAGTCATCACCTGTGTGAAATGAAGGATTTGAATTACATTCGGCTTTTTCCAACTCTACAATACTGTAATTGTATTATTGTATATGATCACACAACCCATTGGTCTCTCCAAAACTGTAAGACAGTCTTAGAGTACATGATGACAAATTATATCTGTATTCAGGAGATACTGACACAAATGCTTTCTATTCCTTTATGAAAAACTGTGAATGATGCATATGCGTATCATTCAGTGATTATAAATATTGGTGATAATGTAATAATGTGTAAATAAATAGTGAGCTTTCTTAAAGTGTTTGTCTTACTTCATAAAACAAACATAAAGACATATAATAACTAACATATTAGAGAATAAAATACTTAAGTGTACCAGTAAGGCAAAACTATTTTTTTTTAACTTTTCCATTGATTGAGAGAGAAGAGAGAGGAAGGGAGGGAGAAAAGCATGACCTTGTTGTTTTACTTAGTTGTTTCATTTAGTTGTGTACTCATTGATTGCTTCTCACGTGTGCCCTTACTGGGGATCAAAACCATGACCGCAGTGTGCCAGAAGGATGCTTTATCCACTGAACTACCCAGCCAGGGCAAAACTATTTTTTCAAATAATTTTATTTCCTTATAATTTACATGATTTCAAGGTCAATGAAAAATATACTTAATGAAAAATCTTATTTTAAATGCATTTAGAAATGTTTTGTTTTTCCAACTGAAATAGATTATCCTAAGTTTACCTATTAACCATTTCTCAAGAAAGGGCTTATGTAAAACACTTATAAAAATAGATTTTCAGGCCTATTTTGTGAGGCAGGGGATTGGAGAAATCATATTTAATCTACTATTTTGATGGAATCCAAAGGATTTTTGTTAAAAGCTAAAATACTTTGAACTCAAGTATTAGTTTCAAACCAAGCTTTAAGCACTAGAGGAGATGTAAGTCAAATTTTGATTCAAGTCAGCCTAAGACCCTTAGCAGAAAAAGTACTTATGTTCTTAAAATACCTAATAGATCAGATTCTCGCATTTTTGTGTGCACACTTACAAAAATGCACTTCTCTCCTGTGAATTCTGCTAACCCAGCTAACCACTCATTTTGAGGCATTTTCTTTTTTCTTTTTTTTTTTTTTTTTTTAGTTCAAGGAGAGGAGGGGAGGCAGAGAGACAGACTCCTGAATGTGCCCCGACTGGGATCCACCTGGCAAGCCCAATAGGGGGCAATGCTCTGCCCATCTGGGGCATTAGTCTATGAGCAACTGAGCTCTTCTTAGCACCTGAGGTGAAGTCCATGGAACCATCCTCAGCAGCACTCAGGGCCAACTTGCTTTAATTGAGCCATGGCTGTAGGAGGGGAAGAGAGAGAGAGAGAGAGAAGAAAGAGGAGGGGTAGAGAAGCAGATGGGCACTTCTCCTGTGTTCCCTAACTAGGAATCAAACCCAGGACATCCATACATCAAACTGACACTCTACCACTAAGCCAACTTGCTTGGGCTTCATTTTGAGGCATTTAAAATATATAATTGTTTCTACCTTTGTTTAATGAATATTTTGTACTGAATATTCATCTGTTACCAATTGCAAACTTCCAAAAAGCTCAAAGTAAAAATATAAGAAGACAAAAATGACAACCAAGCTATAAAGGAACAGAAATAAAAAATTAACAAGGGTTGGGTAAAGCCTTATTGTGGTATTAAAAGTAAATCATCAAATAGCCAAAATCGGAACCCTTTCTTAGGGTCACAGAAGAACACATTAAACAGTTATAGAACAGACCTTCCTTGTAGACAGGGATTGGATCTCATTTGTTTGTAGCTCCCCTGCTCCCAGAATTCCACCCAGCACATAGAAGGTGCCCAGACAATCTGCCTTCTTTCAGGGTTATAAGGCATTGCAGCACACCAATATATATACTTGAGACATGTATGAAGTCGTTGCTTACTTCCCCAGTTACCAAAAAAGACATAGAGTATTTGGCAGTTGTTTTTCATTCAAAAATGATCATGTCTGTCTAATTGATGGAGGTTTGCTGGTGCCAAAGGATGGCTGTGAAGGACTTTGCCCTATGTTCCATTCTCTCCCCCTTAATATCCACACATGAAATTCTTTAATGTGAACAATTGATATTTTTCTTAACCTATTGGTATGGGCTCTGTAGAAGAATCTCAAACTCTCTCACCCCAGCCCTCACGGATGGCTGGGGTGAGCACTCATTCTTAGGGGCAAGCTTTTGTTAAAGAACTGGTAGTCTGTGGAAACAGAATGCCCAATGAGCAAATGGCCCTAGGATCTTGCCATGGTAACCAACAACACAAACTAGACTGGTCTAGAGAATCACAGGTTCTCTGTTACAAACTCATCTTTAATGATCAAATGAAAATGCAAATTTGGGAAAAAACCAATCATGTTATGTGGAGGACAGCATGCACTGGGAGGGTATTCATGTCCCTGTGGTTTCCTAAGGAAAGGGACTCATTTGCTTGCAAGCAAAATGTCAATCCTAATTATTCAAACTGATATCCCACAGGCCCTTTTATAAAAGCTGAGGTAGATCCAGAAGAATGGGCAGGACCTGAGGCTTTCATTTTAGAAAATAGGATGGGTCAGAAACCTGTAGGTAGTTCTGATAAAGAAGATTCTTGAGGGGCTGAATCCAGCAGTCTTGGTAACAGAACCCTGTTGAGTAACTTTGGGTAGGAATATTTCCTTTGGCATATCACTTTCTATTAAACCGATTAAAGAATCCCTTTTTAATTGAATTTATTGGGTGACATTGGTGAATAAAATCATATAGGTTTCAGGTGTACAATTCTCTAATACATCATCTTTATATTGTATTGTGTGCTCATCACCCCAAGTCAAGTCTCTGTCTATCATTGTTTATACCCTTAGCCCCTCTTTCTGCCTCCCCCTTTCCCTCTGGTAATCACTATATTGTTGTCTGTGTCTATGAATGGGGTTCTTTTGTTCTTTTTTCTTAATCCCTTCACCTTTTCCACAGCCCTGCAACCCACCTCCCTCTGACAGTTGTCAGTCTGTCCTCCATCTCTGAGTCTGTTTCTGTTAAGTGAACACTTTCTTAAGTAAGAGCCCTTATGTGACACACAGTGCAGTATGAAACATGAAGATGAAAAGTGTTTTTGAGATCACCAAATGAGGTGGTCTTTGAAAAGTGGTTGCATATTTTACTGTAATTATTATTATTATAAGTATTATTAATGACTAAGCTCTCCTAATGGGTATAGTAATTATCTATTGCCACAATAATTTTCCATAACAAACAACTACAAAACCCCCATCGCATACAAAAATAAACATTTAACTCATGAGTAGGCAGGTTGGCCCATCCGGGCTGGACTCAGCGGGGCAGTTTTGGTTTTCTCTGAGCTCACTCACAGTTCGGTGGCTGGCTGGCTGTGATGGTTTTCTCAGAGGTCACTCACAGTACGGTGGCTGGCTGGCTGTGACCAGGTTTAGGATGGCCTTGGCTGAGGGACTGGGGCAATTCCACTCTTCTCCATGACATTCTCATCCCCCAACAGAACAGCCTGGACATGTTCTCAAGGTGACATCAAAGGACAAGAGTAAGAGCCAGCCCAGACGCAGAGAAGCAGGTGAGCAGAAGCCCCGAGGATAGGTCTTGCACTGGGCAGTGGTACTAAGCAGGCCTCTAAGTGATAACACTGCCTCTCAGACCTTCTGTGCTTTGGAGAATTGATAACAAGGGCCAAGCCAATCTTTGGGATAAACTAAGAAAGGGAAAAACAGTATCTCAAGCCAAGACCAAAACCAGTAGTGACAGTGGTGGTACCTAGTGAAGGACAGCTTCACTAAGAAGAATGAATAACTCCTGAAGGTCATCAACAGTAAAGCTTTTTGGGGTTTTTTTGTTTGTTTGTTTTTAGTACCAGGCCGGCCATGTAACAGGTATTTAATAAATCTTAGTTGAATGGATGAGCACACTTCCACAAGCAGCAGAGGTCTGATCGTTGGCTGAGGAAGCCGGAGTAGAGAAGTGTAGAGTGGACAGGCTCTGAACCCGGGAGCCCTGCAGACAGCCGCCCGAATGAGAAGGTCTCAGGAAGACCGCTGGGAGACACTCTGAAGGAGGCTAACGTCTGGCAGGCAATTTGGTGGGTCTGAAGGCATAATGGGGATGACTTTTTCTGTAGCTGTGGGGGTATGGTGGGTATCCTGAGGAGTCCAAGTATAGAACACCTTCCAATGCTGAGTGAAAGATTTATAATATCACCTTAAATGCTAAGCTGAGTTTAAGAAAATAAAAATGGTACTCATAGGATGAAAATAGTAAAAAAATAAAATAAAATAAAAATAAAAAGGCCTGAATTCAACGCAGTAATTGGGCATTAAAGCTAAATCTTATCATCGGGAAACCAATACATGGTTATGAAGGATTTTTTTGTGTGGTTTTAACAGGATATAAGGACATGTGTGGGGAACGGGAGGCAATGCCTGAGGTTTCATTCAAGCTGAGAAGGCAAATTGAGACCCTTGCCCAGAGCTAGTCCTATAAAATTCAATAGCCTTAGTGAAGGCAAATTGGAAAAATAAAATTACTATCACAGTAAGAACTCTCACCTCTGTCAGCTTTGACTCTGGGTAAAGCAGAAAAGTAAAGTCTCTTTTGAGAATTACTAACCACAAGGTGACTATCACCTAGGTTCAGTGTCAAAATTCACACTACTTGAGTGGCCCCGAAATCCCCAGCCTGAAGACTGAATTTAATGATTAAAGGTCTGTAATGGTCCAAAGTGCCTGGAAGAAGCAATCACAAATCTTTGGGGAAATGAACCTTAATCCAAGTCTCAAAGGACAGAAAAGTTTCAATGACTATAAACTCATAGAAAAAAAAAAATCACAAACATACAAGCAAGCCAATTGGCATGTACGAGAGTCGCAGAAATAATAACATCAGACCCGCAGGAATACATATATAAGAAAATTAAGTTAAATTTTAATTAAATATATTTAATAAGTTCAAAAAATATAAAGGGAGTATGACCAAAGAACCAGAATTTTTTTAAAAGCCTGGGAATATTTGATATTAAGTAATTACAATAGGTTTTTAAGATGGAAAGAAAATAGTATTGTTGTTTGTTTTTCAAAGAGAATCCTTGTCTAGTAGAGATCCATACTGAACTATTAGAGAAAGGATGTCTGGGGTTTGCTTCAGAATTGTCTGGAGTGGAAGAAGAAGCAGGTAGAGATACAGAGGAAACAAGATTAGCCATGAATTAATTGTCCATTGTTGAAGTTAGATAAAGGGTACATAGGGGTTTATTATACTATTCTTTTTACTTTGATATGTTTGAAGTTTTTCATATTAAAACATATTTTTAATGAGCAGGCAAGTATGAAGAAGAGATCCAAATAGAACTTCTAAAGATAAAGAAGTATACTGAATAAAATTAGAGACTCAATGGATACATTGTATCATATATAAGATCAAGATAATTAGAGAACCAAAGGGTAGTTCTGAAGTAATTGCCAAGAACGCAGTACAGAGAAAACTATATGATGGACTGTATGACAGTCTGAGATACCTAGAGGGTAGATGCAGAAGGATCTAAGATATCAGAGGGAAATAATAAAGAAAATGGGTAAGATTACCCCCCATTATTAAAGACCAAGAATTGATGAAGAACACAAATGCTCAGTTTCAGAAAGTTCAATGTCACAATCAAAGGAATCCAAACCTGGTACATCATGGTAAAACCACAAGTTACAATAACAAAGAAAAGATCCTTTAGCCTGACCAGGCAGTGGCACAGAGGATGGAGGTTCGGCCTGGGATGCTGAGGACCCAGTTTCGAAACCTGAGGTCACCAGCTTGAGTGCGGGCTCACCAACTTGAGCATGGGGCCGCCGGCTTGAGCATAGGATAATAGACATGACACTATGATCATTGACTTGAGCTCAAATGTCACTGGCTTGAGCCCAAGGTTGCTGGCTTGAGCAAGGGGCTACTGACTCAGCTGGAGCCCCCCATCAAGGCACATATGAGAAAGCCATCAATGAACAACTAAGGTGCCACAACTATGAGTTGATGCTTCTCATCTCCCTTCCTCTCTGTTTCTTTCTCTCTGTCTCTCACCCCCTCTCTCTCTTGTTAAGAAGAAAAAAAAGATCTTTTAAAAGAGAAAAGATGTATTATATAGAAAGGTATGGTTAGACTAAAAATTGAATTCTCAACTAGAAGCTTTGAAAAATCAGAAGACAACAGAGAAATATTTTCAAAGTATGAAATGGGACTATTTTTCTCTCATCTGACATACAAGTGTATTCTAGTTGAATAAGCATGTAAATGTGAATCCAGAAAATTCTTAAATTTATAGAAAAAAAATAATAGAGCATAACTGAAGGACCTTGAAATAGGGAAGACGTTTGTAAAAAATATTTTTGATAGATTTAATTAAATTAAAATTAAGAGCTCTTTATTCAAAAGACACAAAAAAGGCTAAAATATAAGCTATAAACAAGGAAAAAATACCTGCCTTAATATAATCAATAACTAATTAGTATCTATAATGTAAATATTTTTAAACATCTAAAATTAATAAGAAAATGATAAACAACCCAATAGAAATATAGATATAAATTATAAAAAATATAATTTACAGAAGAGAAAACATAAGGAGCAAATAAACGTATACAAAAAATTGCACATATTGTTGAGTGAAAAAAACAAGTCACAGAAGTATGCATTCAATCTAATTGCATTTATGCAAATTCAGAAATATGCAAAACTAAAAAGATATTGTTCAGAGATGCATTTTTTTTGGTCTTGTAATACTGTAAGGAAAACAAGAAAATAATAAATATAAAATTCAAGACAGAGATTACCTCCAGAGAAAGGGTAAGTGATGTGATTAGGAATGCGTACAGAGAAGGATTCAAAGATACTGAAATATTCTCTATCTTAAATTGTGTGATGAGTGCAGAGCTTTTTGTTTTATGGGTATTTGTTTTATGCTTGAAAGAACCAAAGAGAAAGAAAGATCTAACATATGTTAGATAATATAATGTGGTAGATCTCTTTATACATAAATATATATTACGTATAAAATGAACTACAATGAAAATGGTTATATATAGAATAAATACATATGTATTATTTATTACATCTTGTTGTGGTGAATTGATTGCAAAATTGATCCAATTTTTTACCCTTCCACTCTTTTCAGGGAAGGAAACAGGGAAACTAACCTTTTCACAGACTATATAAAAAGATTTTCTTAAAACAAGGAGATTTTATGCAGTCTGCTGACTTCCAAGTCTTGTCCAATTGCTCGCTTCCATGTAAATTATTTTTGTTAGACATGTAGTTTTATAAAAATTGATGTGTTTTCCATGCTTCCCTTTTCCTGTAAAGGCCAAAGATCTTAAAATAACACGCTTGAGCTCCAAGCTGAAACTTAAACATGGCAAAACAAGTAAATCCTCAGGCTATCCCTGATAGTGAGCCAATTACACAGCACAAGGTCTTCTTCGCCAGAAACAACGAGCTCTATCTACCTGCCTCCCTCAGTGACTACCAAGGGAGGGGCCATCTGAATTGTGCTGAAAACTTCCACTAAACATGAGATATTTCCAAATGCAATCCTTTCCTGTTTCCTATGTAGGGCACTAATATATTTTAGGTATGGTATTTTAAGTGCCACTTTTAAAATAAAATTTTAATTGTAGAAGTTTTCAATTTACAGAAAAATTGCTAGGATAGTATAGAGCAGCAATTTCCAACCAGTGTGTCACAAGAATTTTTTAAACATATAATACTTGGCTAGTTAGTCAAGGGCACTGACCTCTTTTCCCTTAGATTGTCAAATAAAATATGATAACAGCTGCCTGACCAGCCGGTGGGCAGTGCTATAGTGGACAGAACATCTACCTGGGACACAGAGGACCCAGGTTCAAAACCTCCAGTCACCGGCTTGAATGCAGGCTTATCTGGCTTGAGCATGGGATCATAGACATGACAGAGTATTTGTTGGCTTGAGCAAGGTCAGTGATGGCTTGAGCCCCAGGTTGCTGGCTTGAGCAAAGGGTCACTGGCTCAGGTGGAGCCCCCTGGCAAGGCACCTAAGAGAAGTAATAAATGAACAACTAAAGTGAAGCAACTATGAATTGATGCTTCTCATCTCTTTCTCTCCCTGTCTGTCTGTCTCTCTCTTTCTCTCTCTCTCTCTCTCAAAAACAAAAAACAAACAAAAAAATGACAACAGCCAATACAACAGTGTGAATGAATAAAAATTATACCTACTTTTTTAGTCAGATTGGCAAAAAATATATTTTTCAATGTGCCACAAAATTTTAGTAATTAGTATCTGCATGACATGAGATGAAAAAGGTTGAAAATCACTGGTCTAGACGAGAATTCCCATACTTCCCCTGCCCAACACACACACACATGCACACACACATATGCACACAGTTTACCCTATTGTTTATATTTTACTTTTGAATAGTGTATTTACCACAATAAGTGAGCTAGTATTAATAAACTATTATTAACTAATTCATGTTTTATTCAGAGTTCCTCAGTTTCCCCCTAATGTCCTTATTTTGTTCAAGGACACTACTCCAGATCCCGCATAACATTAAGTCATTATGTCTCATTAGGCGCCTCTTGGCTGTAACCGTTTCTCAAACGTTCCTTCTTTTTTATGATCTTGAAAGTTTTGAGCATTACTGGTCAGATATTTTATAGAATGGCCCTCAAAAAATTGATGTTTTTCTTATGATTAGAGTTATGTATTTTTGGAAAAAAAGACCACAGAGGTAAAATGCTATTCTGATGAAATATCATTTTTTAAAATCCCATTTTTCGGCCCTGGCCGGTTGGCTCAGTGGTAGAGCGTCGGCCTGGCGTGCGGGAGTCCCGGGTTTGATTCCCGGCCAGGGCACACAGGAGAAGCGCCCATCTGCTTCTCCACCCCTCCCCCTCTCCTTCCTCTCTGTCTCTCTCTTCCCCTCCCACAGCCAAGGCTCCAATGGAGCAAAGTTTGCCCAGGCGCTGAGGATGGCTCTGTGGCCTCTGCCTCAGGCGCTAGAATGGCTCTGATTGCAGCAGAGCGACGCCCCAGATGGGCGGAGCATCGCCCCCTGGTGGGCATGCGGGGTGGATCCCGGTTGGATGCATGCAGAAATCTGTCTGACTGCCTCCCGGTTTCCAACTTCAGAAAAATACAAAAAAATAAAAATAAAAATTTTTAAAAATCCCATTTTTCCTTTTTGTAAGGTAGGTGTGAACATGTAGCAGTGAATATGTACATTGCAAAATAAAATCAAAATACTATATTATCAGACGTTACTTCAGGATACTGAAACTATTGAATACCTGTACCTTCTACTTTTTGCTTCTCTGTGTTTTCTAGATGTTCTGCAATAGACGTGTTTTTAAATTAGAAAATAAAATATTTTAACGTCTGTTTTTGGAGCTGTCTACACTTGTCTGAAAAAGTACTTAGCTTCCTGAGATGTACAAGTTCTTCCCAGGATTGGCAAAAATAAGAAAGTAACTGGAGTTCTCCCATGTCGCAGGGAGGTGACCCTTCCTAAGCAGAGTCACAGTAAGTCTTAACTCTTAGCTGCTTCTCGGAGAACCCCCACTCCTGAAAGAAAGCCAGGGAGGAAGCAAAGAGGGGGCAGATGAAGGTGAGGAGTCTGTCCAAAACAATCATTCGTACTTCAAGCTCTGCTGTGCCGAAAGAAAGCAAGTCTCTCTTCCCTTTCTTTCTCTGTCTGCCTGTCTCTGTCTCTCCATCTTCCCCCTGTTTCTCTCATTCATTCATTGGTTTATTTTCTCAACTATGTACGATCTATAGAGTGCACTCTAGATTGAGAATGACATCTAAAGACATTCCTGTCCTCAAAGCACTTACTTCCTAGGGGGCTAGGTGCATCTGAATACAAGTACTCTGTCGGGTGGTGATAAATGTCAGGAAGGAAAATGAAACAGGGACAGAGCTGGAAGGAAAGAAAGGGGATTTGCAATGTTAGAGAAATCTTGAGCTAGGATTCGGGTTCCAGACAGAGGAACTGGCAAGGGCGAGGGCCCTGGGAAAGGATTTGAGGTCTTAGAGGTGTGCTGGGGGTGGGAGTAGTGCCAGGTCACGTGGAGCCTTGTAGATATGTACTTTATTTACTTTTTTAAATTTTATTGATTGATTTAAGAGAAAGGATACAGAGGGGGGGGGCAGGAAGCATCAACTAGTGGTAGCAGTTGCTTCTTGTATGTGCCTTGACTGGGCAAGCCCGGCATTTCGAACCTGCGACCTCAACATGCCAGGTCGATGCTTTATCTACTGCGCCACCACAGGTCAGGCTAGACTTAAGGGTTTTATTCTGTCAGGTGGAAAACCATCAGCACGTTTTTAGTTGAACAGTGATATGATCTAAACAGAGGCAATGAACTAGAACAAGATGGTAGTAGTGGAGGTGGAAAGATGTAGGTACATTTCTGAATATAGGTTGAAGGAAGAGACAAAGGGATATGCTAATTAATTGGATGTGAGATGTGAGAGAATTTCCAGGTTTCACACACACATATGAAACTATTTTGTAGGGAAAAAAAAAAGTAATGCTTTACTGAAGCATTCAGCCTTAGTTGAGATTTGACAAATTCTCATATATACTCTCTCTTGGAGTACATAATATAAAGGAAGGGAGACCTTTTTTAAATTTATTTTTCTTTTCAATCCTCTTCTCTCCCATTCCCCTTCCCCCAAAGCTATCCACTCTAATATATTTGTGTCTTTAAATGTGCTTATATCCTTGCTAAATTTATAGTGTTATTTTATGTATTTTGCATTTCTAATTTACCAAAATGTATTGACTTCAAGATTTCATTTTGTCTATTACATTTTCTTCAATGCTATGCTTTTTAGGGTCTATTTATGTTGCTATTTATACATGTAATTCAAAGCTTTTGTTTATTAGTACTTAATTTGTGCATTTATAACATCACTTTTAGGAATATTCTTTTTTTTTTTTTTTTTTTTTTTTTGCATTTTTCTGAAGCTGGAAACAGGGAGAAACAGTCAGACAGACTCCCGCATGCGCCCGACCGGGATCCACCCGACACGCCCACCAGGGGCGATGCTCTGCCCACCAGGGGGCGATGCTCTGCCCATCCTGGGCGTCGCCATGTTGCTACCAGAGCCACTCTAGCGCCTGAGGCAGAGGCCACAGAGCCATCCCCAGTGCCCGGGCTATCTTTGCTCCAATGGAGCTTTGGCTGCGGAAGGGGAAGAGAGAAACAGAGAGGAAGGCGCGGCTGAGGGGTGGAGAAGCAAATGGGCGCTTCTCCTGTGTGCCCTGGCCAGGAATCGTACCTGGGTCCTCGGCACGCTAGGCTGACGCTCTACCACTGAGCCAACCGGCCAGGGCTAGGAATATTCTTATGTAGATTGCATTTTGGATCTCTTTGTGGGTTTCTCTGGGATAAAGATAACTTTAATTTTCTATTCACATCCTTTATTTTTTTTGATTTCAGGAGTTCCTTCTAGTCTGGATACTAATCCTTGTCAGTTTCAATCAAGTGTTTATTTTTGGTCTGTTACCCATATGTTAACTTTGTATCTAGAGTTTGCTTTATTTGAAGAAAATCTTTAATTTTAATGTGGTCACATGATCTGCTATCTTTTAAAAATTATTAACATATAGAGAGTTCAGAAGAATCTCAAGAAAGAACGTAAACTCAAGGTAGGAATGTGACAAAAACAAAGAGCATGTTTAACACAGGGAGACTGCATTTCTGTTGAATGGAGCATAATGTGGAAACATCAGTGTTTTAAGTTCCATCCACTTATGGAGCTATGTTCTACCCCTACTCATCTTCCTCCCCCACAACACTTCCTCCCCTGAAAGGTCATAGACTCCACTCTCTTCCTTGAGCATTGTAATTGAGAGAACTCCTGCATTCAGCAGACTCTAGCTGAGAGCTCTTTTTAAATTCTGGACTCACATTTCCACTGCTTGATCTAGGGTGAAGTAGAGTTCCACCTGCCCTTCATTTCTTCTCCTTTCTTCTAACTAACAGAATAATTGTAATAGCAAACGCTTCCCAAAATGACGCATTTTTTTCTGAATAAGAATTCTCTGAAACCTTATAACAACCCTATGATGTAGACAATCTTATTACTCCCATTTTACAGATGAGAAAATCAAGATTCAGAGAATTAAGTGACTTGCCCAAGATGATACAACTACTAAATTATGGAGCTGGAATATACCTTTTATCTGTGGAGCTATATATTTGGGAGGAGCTGACATATCCCTAGCCCATAGAGTGGGCATATGACCCTGGGCCCCGGCACATGACTTGTTCAAGAATGGGTATGTGATCCAAACTGGATCAAAGTCCTTCATGCATTGGGAAATGTTTTATTTCTACTAATGATTTTAAGGTGGTGTGTGTGAGCCCTAGTGGCCATCATGTTTACCACATAAGGGACTCTAACAAGATAGAAAGAAAGAGATTAATACCTGATGACATCGTTTGAGTCCCTCGGCAAACCACAACAGAAGCCATTATGAACCTGGACATTTTAGTTTTGTGAGTCAACTAATTCCCTCTTTTCCTTAACTCAGTTTGAATTGGGTTTCTATTAAATGTCATTTCATGAGACTAAGAGACATGGACAAGAGTGTGGTGGTTACCAAGGGTGGGGGGGGAGGGAGGACATGGGAGGGAGGGAGGGAGAGAGTTAGGGGGAGGGGGAGGGGCACAGAGAACTAGATGGAGGGTGACGGAGGACAATCTGACTTTGGGCGAGGGGTTTGCAACATAATTTGATGACAAAATAACCTAGACATGTTTTCTTTGAATATATGTACCCTGATTTATTAATGTCATCCCATTACCATTAATAAAAATTTATTAAAAAAATAAAAAAATAAAAAAAAAATGTCATTTCAAAAGTTTTGATTATTATTAATGACCTACAAGCACCTTTGTCAAATTCCAGGCTGCCACCATCATTTAAAGAGCCTTTCTTTAATGGGGGAAATTCCCACATTATCAATTCAGCCTCATCAATGTGCAGATATCTCCCATTTGTCATTCATGTAAATTCAGAACCCAAATTCCCAGCCCCCTTGACAGCTGGGATGCAAACACGTGACCCAGACTATGGCAATCATTTGACTGTCTACACACCAGATTCTGCTTATGCGAGGAGCTTCCATCTTTGCTGGGGCAGGTGGCAGCCTCTGGGTCCAGCTTTGGAGAGTAGCAGGAGTAATGAAGACAAGTCAAGTTCTTGATGCAAAAGTAGCACTGGTGCTGGAGGAGAAGCCGCTGCAGCGAAGTCAAGCTCCTTCCATTTCCTGTTTGCAGTGGCAGCGATGGCAAAGGTGGCCGCCTTATCCAGATGGGTTCTGTGACCTGGTTTGGGGCCTTTGCTCATGAAAGCTTAGACTTGAATCTGTTTCTGTAGGTCTCCTAACCATTCTGGGCAGTGACCAACATCCTTTAATAAATCACATTTCCACCTAGACTAGGCAAAATGGTTTCTGTTCTTTGCAACTGAGGAACTCTGACTGATATACACACTCATAAAACACAAGTTCCATGAGAACAGGAGCCAACTCTCTTATTTGCCATTTTATCCCTTGCACACAAAACAGTGCCTAACAAGAAAAATCGCACACAGTCCCATCAACAGAGATAACGACTATTAAACTTTCTGCAACTCAACTTCTAAATTTTTTCTCTGTAAATGTATAGACATATAGATATATAAAGAAATAGATTTTAAAGCAAAATTTGATTATAAAATACATATTGTTCTTTTAATGATTTTAATTTATTGTGTTTACATAGATTCAAGTGTCCCACCAAGTATATCTCCCCCCACCCTTGTGTTCCCCTTAGCCCCCCCCCATGCCTCCTCCCCCCAATGCTTCCTCCCTTCCCTCCAGGATTTGCTGTCCTGTTCTCTATAACGCTGTGTTATGTATATATAATTTCATTAACCTCCTTCCCTTCTCTGTTCCCATCTTCTCTTCCACTTTCCCTCTGACCACATTCCCTCTGGTCCCTTTGATCCCGCCTCTGCCTCTGTTCTGTTCCTCAGAAAATACATATTGTTTTTAAACTGCTCTTTTTTCTTCCTTTCTTACTTTTTTTAAAAAAAATTATTTATTTATTTATTCATTTTAGAGAGGAGAGGGAGGGAGAGACAGAGAGAGAGAGAGAGGAGAGACAGAGAGAGAGAAGAGGGGGAGGAGCTGGAAGCATCAACTCCCATATGTGCCTTGACCAGGCAAGCCCAGGGTTTCGAACTGCCAACCTCAGCATTTCCAGGTCGACGCTTTATCCACTGCGCCACCACAGGTCAGGCTCCTTTCTTACTTTTTAAAAACTCAATGCATCATAGACATTATTCCATGTCAACAAGTTTTACGCACATGATTATTCTTACTGGTGTTTAATGGTTGCTGGTATTCCATTGTTTATGTAAGCTGTAATAAAACAATTTCCCACTTTAGTTCATATGCAACATATGCCATATATTTTATATATGCATTAAATTATTATGTGCAGTTATATATATTACATACAATGATGTAATGATCAATGCTTGTAAAGAAATATCTTTCACCATATATCTCTGCTCACTTAATTAGAACCTTCTCTCACTCTGTTTCTCCACAGGAATTGCCTTCAATCCTTCATCTTTTACTCTAAATCCCTGGAATCAAACCAGCAAAAAATAGAAGCACATCAAATTACCTACAGTAAACATTAAAGGGCTTTGAGATTTGTTTACTTGCTTGCTTGTGTGTTTGCTCGTTTATTTATTCACTTAGTTCACTAGATTTGTGCGAAACAAAATTCATTACATTTTAAGCTTAGATTTTGCAGTATTTTGAGTCAAACTGATTTTTCTCAAGTGAGTTTTTAAAAAGCCACCTTACTTTCGCAGGTAGTGGCATATGCTGGGTTATTAAATATAATGAACCACGAGCTGAGAGAAACCCCTGAATCAAAAAAGAGAATAAAAAATCTGGCAAAGAAAAAGAAATATTTGAAGATTGCTGAGAACTAGGTATGATAAGTGAGACCTACCAGTTTCCCTATTTCGTGAACAGCAGAAAATCCCGTCAGGTGTTGGAGATTTCCCTCTAGGCTAGGTGGGGAGAAATAGTGCCCCCTAGTGATTAGAAAACATGTATTTCCAATTTGGGGCACCTGTGCTTAATTGTCTTTTTTGTCTCAGGGATAGCTTTTCCTGGCTCCTCCTCAGAAATGTATCATCCTCTCAAAGATACTTCTATATAAATAATAGAATAATTGTAAAAATGAACAAATGTACCTCTCTGCATTGGAGTGGTTGCCATGGCAATGAGTGAGCCACCAATGTACATTTCCTAGGAGCCAGCCACTCAGGGAAGGACACAACTCTGCATCTCTTAACCAGAAGCCGCCTGTGCAGCTGAGCTCATGGAGCCCTATTTCGTGCAGCTAGAGGACACTCAAACCCACCCAAATCTCCCGACTTCTCTCCCTGTAATCCCACTCAAACTGCACACTGAATTGGTTTCCTAATGAAGTCAGCAGAGAAGTGACTTACATACTAGCCCTAAGTGTTCATTAGAAATACTGGTACTAATGAACTAAGATAATTTATCTGAAATATGCACTTAAAAATCACTCTTCTCTCTGTTTTCAGAGTAGTAAACTATTTTCCCCTTCAGTGACAGAGGAAGCTCTCCGTGCGGTTGTCATCATCTGTTATGCACGTGGGGGCCAGTTTTATATTCTGTCTTTATGTTCATAATTATGTCTTTCTCGTCTCCCTTTCTTCCTCAGGATTTGTTTCTACGTCAGCAGTTAATGTCCAGAATATATTAAGGAAATCGTTGTCAGGATTCGTTACTGGGATACAGCCTGAAAAAGCCAATAGAGGCAAGAGCTCGTGGATGGGAAGAGTGCAAAGGCCAATGCCAAGTACACTGGATGTTTGGGTAATGTGTGAGTGTTTGACAACCATGAAGGGAGATTCCCGTGTATTAAAACCCTACAGTCTACAGCCAAACTGGCCTTTGATCTCTGGCCAACTCAGAACCCTTCTTCCTGCCTCCATCTCATCCCCAGGCAGTGGCTGGTAAAATTCCTCATGTCTGGAAGACCCTGACCGGTTCTGGGTAAGCACCGAGTCCTTGCACTGCCCGTTTTCTATAACCAAGAGGATGGAGGGAGCTCATCCTCCAGCCTTTGAGGCTCTTGGACACCCCCTGAATCAGATGACAACTAACGAATTTGTCGCAGCCCTGGCTGGTTTGTTCAGTGGATAGAGCATTGGCCCAGCATGCAGATGTTCTGGGTTTGATCCCTGGTCAGGGCACACATGAGAAGTGACCATCTGCTTCTCTTCCCCTCCCTCTCCTCCTTCTCTCTCTCTTCCCCTCTCACAGCCAGTGGCTCGACTGGTTTAAGCATCAGCCTCGGGCATTGAGGATAGCTCAGTTGATTCAAGCATTGGCCCAGATGGGGTTTGCCAGGTGGATTCCGATCAGGGACATGCGGGAATCTGTCTATCTCTCCTCCCCTCACTTAAAAAAAATTTATCTCCCCAGAAGTGCACATTACACACACAGAAGCACAGTTTCACTAAACTTTTGTTACAGTTTCAAAGGGTTAATGGATCCTCATTGAAGCCTAGGATAGTCACAGAGCAAAATGTACTAGACGGGGAAGGGGTACTATCCCAGATCCTTGCTTCTTTTGTCCTAACATCGATTTATCCACGAGTGCTGATTCAGCACTTCTTTGATGCCTAATCTCTAGCTAGATGCTTTGATATGGAAAGCAAAAGAAGATATAATCCTTGTTCTGTAGGATTTTGTAGATAAATGAGAGGCAAATATCTGAATAAGCAAATGGAAAATAATATAGAAGAGTAAAGGGAAAAAAGACAAGTCACACACACACACGCACACACACACACACAAATACACACAAACAGTACTGAAAGGAAGACATCTTATGGGCTGGAATTAGTCATCAAAGTCTTCCAAGAAGAAGCAATTGCGCCAGCCCACAATGGAAAGGGAATTAGAAACTTTCAAAGAAGTTGGGCTCTCCAGGGTTAATGTTGTATTGAATATATTTGCTTCCTTATTAGTGCTATTGTTAATTCCCACATCCGGAACTGGCAAGGAGAAAGGATGAGCAGTTTATAGGAAATGAGGAACTTTCCTATTCACCTGAAAGTGGTTTGACTCTGCCTGTCCTCTCGCTGGCTTTAAAATAGTTGTGGAAAACCAACAGTGCCAAGAAGCTATTTCCTTGTCACCTGGGGCAGAGTTACTCAAGCCAGAGAGCAGCTCTGTTATGGGAAGAGTTCATGGAAGTATTTCTTATCCAGGGAGAAAAATAACAAAAGGCTTTTTTCCAACTTAAAATATTTATATGAACAGGAAAACTTTGCTATATAAATCAAATACTATGCAGGGCTGCAACTCCGGGCAACCTTCCTGGGGCCGTGCCTGGGCCGCACAGCCGAGCTATGAAGGCACAGTTTATATAAAAAAGCATAGCCAGCCCTTGAGGATCCATATGTAACCATCCTGAGAATGAGAGACTTGTGTATGAACTATGTGCCATTGGCTTTCCAAAACACCGGAAAGGATGTATACTTTAGAGAGCACGTTCTGGTTTCCATCATTTTTAAAAAAGATTTTAATACAACTGTCTGAGCTGACCAAGTGATTTAGACAAATCTAATCAGGGCTGTAAAAAGAAATCATTGCCTTTTGGAGTTCCACTCTAAGTTCGCATAGCTAAAGTTCAGAAAATGACATTTAAGAAACATGAAGTTTTCACAGACTCAGAGGCAATTTTAAGTTCTCTGAGGTGACTTGTTCCCAAATCATGTGGTCTTGACTCTAGAGCACCCTTACTAGTTACAGAAATAACCTAAACCATCACCTGGAAGTAAAGTGAGAAAGCGAATAATATTATTAGAACTTGAACATTTCTATTTTTTTAATCTGAGTTTTAAATTGGTGACCTTGCTGAGAAAGGACATTACAAATTGGAAAAGGAAGCATCACTCATAAGCACTGCGTCAATGTGCCTATTTGGTTTTGCATTTAATTAAAGTTATTTGGAGTCATTTGCTATTATTTGGAAAAAAAGGAAGTAGAAAATGGTCAGAAAGCCCTTCTGTTGGTCAGCAGAGAAGGGTGTGAGCGTCCATCCCTACTTCTCATTGGCTCACTGATCATGGCCCAACCAGCAGATCAGGTGGCCCTTGGGAGTCCTCTTCCTACGCAAATTCTCTGCAGCGACTCGCCCTCCTACTCCTTTCTCAAAGCTCCTTCTCAGAGTCTGGAACACAGCACCCTTCACTGTCTCTGACTTTTCTGTCTGGTCTTTATCTTCTCCCCACCCCTTGGCTCTTCTTCCTGAGTCCCTCCTTCCCCCCTCGAGTGGGAGTCTTCAGCCAAATTTCCGGTCTGGACCCTGTTCTTGCTCTACACACTTTCCCAGGGGGATCTTAACCATGCCATGATTCCAGTCATCTCTGTATTTCCATCTCCAACATTTCCAAAACTCGACTCCAGCCTCGCTTTCCTTCCTGAGTGTCAGGCCCAAATTCCCACTTTCCACCTCAGACCTTTTCACTGGAATGTCCCACAGGCCACTCAAATTCAACACATCCAGAAAAACTCATTATTTTCCCCCTCAAACTTGCTATTCCTCCTGCATTTCCTTCCTTTGTTAATATCACCACCATCCACCTACTCATTCCACACTTAATGAGCACCTGCTATGTGCCAGGCACTGTTCCAGGTACCCGAGATACATCCGTGTACAGACCAAACTCCTGCCCTCGTGACGTGGACATTCTAGTAGAGCATCCCAAGGAACACAGCCGGGAGTGTTGGAATCCATCCCTGACTTTCCCTTTCCACGGCCAAGTTACCATGAAGGTTATTTTCACGTCTTCCTCGCCTCTTCTAACCGCCCATAGCTACCTCCTGTCTCTTCCTACTTCACTCTCTAAATTGCCAGCTGGCTAAGAGCATCAGAGGCTTTCCATTGCCTACAGGATAAATCCAAAGTTAGCCTTGTGCGGCTTCACCTCCTCCCTCCTGTCGTCCGTGTCCTACTCACTGGGCACCCTGAGGACTTCTCCCCAACCATCAAGTCCTTCCCCTCCTCTGCATCCCCTACACAGCAGGGACAGTGTCCCCACCATCATTTTCTTTCCTAGCACAGAAATAAGGGATCACAGCAATAGTTACTGTGCCTTACGTACTCATTGAGCTGCCAGAGACTGTCAAACACTTTATGAACACTTAAATTCATACAACAGTCCTGTGAGGCAGGTACTATGATTATTAACTCTGGTTTACAGAGGAGAAAACTGATGTGCAAAGACATGGAATAACTTGCCCAAGCTACACAGCTATAAGCTATTCCAGAGCCCCTGCCCCCTGCGCGCTGGACTCCCCTATCCCCAGGGGCCTTGCTCATATCAGGGTCTCTCTGGATTCTGATTAAACAGCTAAATTTTTGCTCTTTTATATCTTCATCTTTTGTCACAGTTGCCATAACACCTTAGGAAGTGAATATGGCATAAATAAACTCCAGTCGAAATTAGTTTAATTAACAGGAATATCTTACTACATTCTTCAGATCTCAGAATTACAATTCTGTCAAGATAGGTGTAAATTTTTTCTTTTCTTCTCTTTTCCCTGGCTTTCTTTTTTCTTTTTCTTTTTTTTAAATTTATTTTAGAGAAGAGAAAGAGAGAGAGAGAGAGAGAGAAAGAGAGAGAGAGAAAGGGGAGAGGAGCAGGAAGCATCGACTCCCACGTGTGTCTTGGCCAGACAAGCGCAGAGTGTTTTTTGAACCGGCGATCTCAGCGTTCCAGGTCGAAGCTCTATCCACTGCGCCACCATAGGTCAGGCCCCCTGGTTTTCTTAACTTTAGGAAGTTGCAGCCCTGGCCAGTTAGCTCAGTCAGTCAGAGCGTCATCCACAAACAACAAGATGGAGGGTTTGATCCCCGGTCAGGGCACACATGAGAAGCAACCAATGAGAGCACAACTAAGTAGGACAACAAATGCTTCCCTTCCTTCTGTCTCTCTAAATCAGTCAAAAAAACAAACAAACAAACAAAAAAAAACTCCACGTCGGAAGTCAGAACAGAGGGAGATAAAAAGGTGAAGTGCTTCCCAGAGAGAGAAGACGGTCCCACCTTATGCCCCGGGAAACACTGCCCCTGCCTCCCAGCCCATACTAGTTTTCTCCCCGAGTCTTGGCCTTTCTCCTCTCCTGGTCTGTCTAGGGTGACAATAACAATGGGCAAAAGTGACAGGGAAAAAGCGTGAGCTCCCGCATCCTAGTTCTGGAAGCCCAGCGCCCACTGAGAACTCAGAATGGTCTCCTGGGAAAGTTGTCAGGTTAGCAAAAAAGTTCTGGCAGCTCCAAGTCATAGATTTTCTGGGGTAAACGCAAATCCAAATATTTTGCTCTGCTTTTGCTCACTGTAACCCAGCACTTTACTCAAACATCATGAAGGTTCCCACAGCCCCACGAGCAAGTTGGGGGGCAAAAGAATTCCTCTCTATCATTTCCCTCTCTGAGGACTGAGGGCAGCATGGGACAGAAAGGCTCAGAGCGGAGGGGGCTCCCGTCCATAGCCCCAGCTGATGTGGCCACAGGGCTGCATGCATGGGCCCACAGGACGGACACAGAGGGGAGAGGGCCTAAGGTCAAGGGGGAAAGCCTGTGGCACAGCACTGGACACTCTGTGTGGCAGCTCCCTGTGCTACTGCGGGGCAAGGATGCTGGACCAGTGTCTGTCTCCCTGCTGGTGTGAGCAATGTTCACAAAGACGGAGCTAAGAGAGGCATCTCCTTCACTGCTGCTCCTACAGGCTGGAGGCGAGGCTGTACCCAGCATGGCGGCCCCAGCCCTCAGGGAACGGCTTCATGCCTGTGATCAGAAAGGAGGGGGAGCCCTGGCTTTATGAACCAGGGGTCAGAGGGTCAGCCAGGAGTGTGATCTGTGGCACATTTGAGCCACTCTGGAAACCAATGGCTCTGAGCTACAGGCCTCCTTTTCCTAAAAGAGTCAGCCCTCAACACAGAAGGGATGAAATACTGATCCAGCCTCGCAAGCCCTCAGCCTTCCCCAACGCAGAACCTCATGCCTACCCTGGCCAAGCCACGCCCCCTGCAGGGTTGGGGGGGGGGGTGCCACAAAGGCGGTGGTGGGGAGGGGAGCATGGAGGTGGCCGTCCCCACTCCCCCTGCAGGGTTGGGGGGGGTACCACAAAGGCGGTGGTGGGGAGGGGAGCATGGAGGTGGCCGTCCCCACTCCCCCTGCAGGGTTGGGGGGTACCACAAAGGCGGTGGTGGGGAGGGGCGCATGGAGGTGGCCGTCCCCACGCCCCCTGCAGGGTTGGGGGGGGTGCCACAAAGGCGGTGGTGGGGAGGGGCGCATGGAGGTGGCCGTCCCCACGCCCCCTGCAGGGTTGGGGGGGGTACCACAAAGGCGGTGGTGGGGAGGGGCGCATGGAGGTGGCCGTCCCTTGCAGTGGAACTCCGAGATTGCGCCCTGGGGCACAGCCAGGCCTCCTTCCTGCCTGTTGGCCTACAGCGGCTGGTCCAGCTCTCCCTCAGTCACAGATGGGCCCCACAGAGGCGAGTAGGTTCAGTCCAGGCTCACTGGCCCCCAGGGCAGTGGTCCAAACCCAAACTCTACCACACAGACATCTGTACTTCCTGGTGGAGGACAGCCAGAAGGTGCAGGAGACGCGGTGAGCAGCCCTGGCTGACCAGAGAGGGGCGGATGGGGGCCGGGGTGGGGGGGATGTGTCAGCACCACCACTCCGGGAGGCAGGCAGGTCTGGGCGATGCTCGAACGGGAAGAGAAGCCCTTATGTTTATAATTTACAAATAACCTCATTTCATCCTCATTTTGTCACCCCCCATTTTATAGATCAGGAAATTGAGACCTTTAGAAGTTGACCTTTGATGTTCAGCAGGTCGTTTTGACCCTTCGAGGCCCCGATTTCTTCCTCTGCCACCAGCTGGGTTTCTAGTATATCCTAGTTTTTATATTCTGTGGGGCTGAGACTTTCACAGGGAACACATCGTGCCATCATTTCCACCACACTAATTTGCACCATCCTGAAAATGACACTGGTGAGGCCGTGCCGTCTGTGCTGCCGGTGACGGACGGGCCCCACAGCAGGTTCCCAAGACCTTGACCTTTGTCTGGAGGTCAGGAAGCAGCCTCCATGAGCGGAGTTACCAACTCACTCAACGTCAGTGCACCACTTTATAAGACCAAAGGCCCAAGGACAGAAATCCAAGCTGGCGTTCATGAAGGGGACAAGCAGAGAAAGAAAAAGGGAAAACCAGGTGACAGCAGGAGACGTTGCAGGTAACGAATGTCTGATTTTGAAGAAACGATGCCGGCATGTATGCATAGAATAAATATGGAGGCTGCTGAGACTTAGACCCTGCCAGGCCTGTTTGGGCTGGAGTGGTGGGCGAGGAGGGTGTAAACGTAACAGCAAAGCTTCTGCTATGTTTTCCTGTTGATTCTTCAGCTTCCCAAGGGTTATATTCAGAGTATACAGTTTGGGGTCTTTCTCAATTTTTTTAGATAACTAGCTGGCTGGGCCCCTCTGAGTGAATGCTATCCTGACACACCAGCCGTGCCTCAAGTTAGGGTTGCCTTCGGCCCCGTGAGAATCAGACTCGCCGTTACATTTTTTTCACTTCAATCTTTTATGGACATCATGATGCTGATTTTTAATATAGATCTTTTTATGATGAGCTGGAGGGTGGCAGAGTGACTTTTATGAGGACAAACCTGGTTACTATGTATGTAATTCATTGGGGTTTTTAAGATGTAGAAATTTGATTGCCTGCCTAGTGTAGGGACTTTTTTTTTTATTACATATCCAAGTTTGTTTATGAAATTCTCCAGAACCAGACAACACTGCTGCAGGATACAAGCGGGGAGTGTTTGCGTGACCTTGCAGTGATGGCAGCTGGGGTTGGAGGGTCTCCTCTCTCAAATACGCGCTTGGTGCAGAACCTGCGATGACTCCTCTCAATGAGTGGAGGCTTGCCAGCTCCATAAGCACAGGGGAGGGGAAAGGGGTGCCACATCTTCCTCTCTCAGAAAACCCAGAGACCCCATGCTCACCCCACCACAGGGCAGGCCCGCCTCCTCCTGAACCACGGAGGACACCCACGGGAGGATGGGGGGGCTGTGAAATGGAGGCGAAGTGTCCAAGCGTGCAAACACAAGAGCATGAGTCAGACCGTCATGATGGAAGCTATAAGCACACCTTCCAGGGCCCACCAGACATCTCACCACCGGGATTCCCAGCCAAGGAAGATGGCCCTTGGAGAAAAGACTGAGCCCTCTCTGTACTAAAGGGCCAGCCGCTGCTACTCAGGTGCTCTGGCTGCTCCTCGGACACTGTTCAATGCACTGCCTGCATGGCCTCGTCTAACCCTTACGGCGGCCCTGTCAGAGGGGGAAACTGAGGCCTATGGAGTGTAGGTAGTTACCTAAGGCCACACAGTGTCTGTACTTCTGACCGTTAACACTTCACTAATCTGGTCTCATCCTACCATCTAACAACCTGGCCACTGGTCTTCAAACTCAGTGTGTCTACAATCAAAGCCACCAGCTTCCCTCCCAATGTGGCAATGTCTCGTGACTTCCCTACAGTTCATGGTGACACCCATGTCCTTGTCATTATCTCAATCTAGTCTCTTACCAAAACTTTTAATTTTATGATCACCTCCTCATCAACCTTCCTGCCACCAGTCCTTCTCCCCTCACCCACTGCCTGGGTCACAGTTTGCTTGATCGTTTCTTAATGTGACATGTAACTGTCATGTCCTTCGCCACAGTCTTCACAGTCAGTGCACTGTGATGGAAGAGGCATGAGGTTTAGTGCCACACCATTCAGGGTGTGACCCTCAGTTCTGCCACTTATTACCAGGTGGCCTCTGAGCCTCAGTTTCCTCATTTATACACCTGCTAACCTCTGAGAGTTGGTATAAAGATAAAACACACTTGACCCTTGAACAACATGGGTTGGAACAGCCCTAGTATACTTATATGCAATCTTTTTTTCCAGTAAATACCTGTGCTATTTTTGATCCATGATTGGGAATTCCAGGATGTGGAAGGCCTAGTATACGCATTGATCTACATCGTTTTATAGAGGCAACTTAGCATCTGTGGATCTTGGTATCCACAGGATGTCCTGGGAGCAATGCCCCGTGATAACAGGGACAACTTAAGTTTTTAGGAAGTCAAAAGTTATATGCAGATTTTCCACTGAGCATGGAGGTGAGCACCCCTAAACCCCATGTTGTTTAAGGGCCAACAGTATACTAATATATGTCAGGTGTCTAACACAGGCCTTGACCTTAAATGTGCCTTAAAGGGTTGGTGTTTCACAAATATTAGTTCCTATCTTTTCAAAGAAACTCACTGCCCTGTAGATAAATTCAACCCCAGACACTACAGTAAGTTTCTCACCTCCCTCCATTTCTGATACCACTCATCAACAAAAAACCCTTCTTTCTCCTGACTGCCTTTCCATTCCCCGTGCCACTCACCTTCTCTGCCAGCCCCTCACCCACGCTCAGGGTGATGGAAGACCGCCTCCTCCCTGTGTCCCTGGACTGGCTCACTGGGGGAGCTTCCCTTCTCTCCTCACACGCTCCAGAACAGGTGTGAGTGCTTCAGGTAGGACTAACCCTGGCTATATTTGAATTGTAGTATTTTCCCTGCATGGCTTTGTTATCTCTTTAAATAGATGACAAGTGCTTTGAGGGCAGGGCACAAGCTTCCACATCTTTCTCTGAGTCCATGTTGCCTTTTCTGTCTTCTTGCACTGAAGTAGTACCAACAACTCTCCGTGGTTGAAGGCTGAAGGCTTGAACTATGTGCGAGACAGATCCTATGAGTGTGAGCATGTCCAGGTATGGCTCACCCCCTCTCCACCATGCTGCATCTGCCTGTGGCTCCCTAGTTGCCAAGATCTCCCCAAAAGCAAGACCACATCTGCTGCTTGCTGAGCCCATCACAACAAACAGATAGATGTTTAAATAAATGATGGGTTGATGATGACAGCCTTCACTAGAACTTAAAATATGATGAGCTATTGCTATCCTGGTTCCCATCTCTCAAATAACATCTTTGCAGTCACTGCCAGGCCCCTGGTAATGTGTTTCTTCAGTGTCCAAAGCACCGCTGTGGGAATGAATCACTCCGCTTATCCTCTTGGCTCAGGGGAATACTTCTGGAAGCTCAGAAGTAGTATCTGTTTTCTTCTGCCCTTACCTCTCCGTCCAGGTTGTAAGTCACCTGAGGACCAAGGTCATAGTTTATGTATTATTCTGTCACCTACAGGGGCTAGCACAGTTCTTTGCACATAGCTGGTAACTTGTGGTTGTCACCATAGCCTAATATGACCCCCTGAAATGGCGCTGGAATTCTCCTCACTCCTGGGATTTCACTGCCAGCTCCCTTGGGCACGGGTGAGGCAGGTAAGCCATGTGATCCATAAATGGTAGGCAGTGATGAGTGGTACTTACAAGCTGAAGCATGTATTTGCTGCTGTGAACCCATATACAGCTCTCTTTTTCCTCTGGCCATGGGCAGCAACATTTCAGATGATGGCAGCCCATCCGCAGGGTCACTGAGTAAGTTCAATGAGCAGAGCCCCCTTGCCAACCCTCAGGGGTACAGAACATGAGACTTAGAGATAGTTACTGCAATAGACCTTACTGATCCCTACCTATATCCTCAAGAAGTATTTACTGGAAGGAAGAAGAAAAGAATTTGGAGTGAACTGCAGTAGTCGTCTGTTTCGTAAAGTCTATGATAATGGTTAAGGAGCAGTGCGTATCAAGGACAATATTTGCTGCAATGCTCGCTCCCTTCCACAGCTGGCACTGAAGTACCATGCCATGGAGTCAAGAAACTGGACGACTCGGGCTTATAAAAAAAATTAACCTGATCAGGTGGTGGTGCAGTAGATAGAGCATTGGACTGGGACACAGAGGACCCAGTTTTGAAACCCTGGGGTTGCAGGCTTGAGCATGGGCTCACCAGCTTGAGCGCGGGGTCATTTGCTTGAGTGTGGGATCATAGACATGACCCCATGGTGGCTGGCTTGAAGCCCAAGGTCTCTGGCTTGAGCAAGGGGTCACTCGCTCTGCTGCAGCTCTCCCTCCGTCAGGACACATGTAAGAAGGCAATCAATGAACAACTAATGAGACTAAGGAGCCTCAACGAGGAATTGATGCTTTTCATCTCTCTCCCTTCCTGCCTGTCTGTCCCTATCTGTCCCTCTATCTGTTTCTCTTTCTTCTCTGTCACAACAACAACAATAATAATAATACAGTACTTCCCCTTTATCCACTGCAGACACATTCCAAGACCACCAGTGGAAGCCTGAAACCACAGATATTAACCAGTCCTACACACACCTTTTCCTATACATACATGCCTATGATAAAGTTTAATTCATAAATTAGACATAGTAAGAGAATAACAACAGCAGTAACTCAGTAGAACAACTAAAACAATATGCTGCAATAAAGGTTATGTGAACAGTTGTGGGACCATTATTAAGTAAAATAAGGGTGACTTGAAGACAAGCACTTTGATGCCTCAACAGTCAGTCTGATAGCTGAGACAGCTGCTGACTAGTGGGTGGGGCACATGAGCAGCACGGAAACGCTGGGCGGAGGGATGACGCCCTCCTGGGTGGGAGGCAGCAGGACGAGGCAAGACTTCAGCACGCTGCTCAGAACAGTGCGCAGTTTAAAACCAACGAATTGTTTACTTCTGGAATTTTCAATTTAATATTTTCAGACCATGGTTGGCCCCAGATACTGAAACCATGGGTAACAAATGGAGAAAAGTGAAACTGTGGCCAAGAGGAACTCCTGCAATTAAATAAGAATTTAATTGACAGTACCTGTCATTTATTGACTGTACTCCAGGCACTGTGCTAGAGGTTTTGCATAATTGTCCCATTTCATTCTCACTATGACAGTTATTTGTGCAACTGGCTCCCATTCTGCAGATGATAAGCCTAAGATAGGGAGAAACTAGACCACCCTAGTTTCTACTCAGGACACTCAGGTAGTGAGTGACAGGACCCTGCTCTGAGTACTCAAGAGAGAGGATCTCCATTCTTACTAGAGCTGCCCAGGATTCCCCCTGGCTATCTCTGGAGAACCTGAAACTGAGCAATGACATCCAGGCAAGGTAGAGAGCTCATCTGAATAATTCACCTTTACATATAATGTCAACAATTTTATCTAGACAAACAATCTGCAGTGAACCCCGGCTTCATTTCATTCCCATAGCTCTGATTTCTGTAAGCGTGACTTCCCAGACAGAACTTCCAAGCTGAGACCTGAGGACAAATAAGTATTAATCCAGGAACAGGGTGACACAAAAGGTGTAATGGGATGAAGGGTAGAGCTCCAGGTGGAAGAGAGTGAAAGTGACAGAGTGCACACAGGTGCTGACAGACTAATTTGTGTTTGGGAGGGGGGTACTCTGAGAGATTAGTGTACCAGCCCAACGTAGAGTCCGTCCCTCTGATTTCTCAGCTGTAAAATGAACTATAACTAACATTTGTTGAAGCTATACTACAGGCCAGACATTATTCTAAGTGCTTCTATGTATTAACTTATTTATCTTTGCAAGAAACTTATGAGGTAGGTACTATCATTTATCTTTATTTTACAAAGAAAACAGAGGCCCGGGAAGGTTAAGTAATTTTCCCAAAGTCACACAACTAGTAAGTGATGAAATAGGAAGCGAATCCAGAGTCCACTTTAACCACTATACTCTGGATTCTAAGGTATAAATTCTATAAAGGCAGAATTTTTTTTCTTTTTATGCTTGCTGCTGAATCCTGGGTATCTAGAACATTGTGGCAGGCCTTAAATAAGCAATTGTTGAATGAATGAATGAATAATGCAAGTAAATATTTAGGTAAAACATTATAGTTTTCTTCCCTAAGAATTCTGTGGTTAATTTCTCCTGTGTGAACTACTAAACCCTGTCATAGCATACCATTGGATCTTATCAGTCACTTGTAGACCTGGTCCTCTATCTCTTTTTTGTGTGTGTGTGACAAAGACAGAGAGAGACAGAAAGAGGGACAGATAGGGACAGACAGACAGGAAGGGAGAGAGATGAGAAGCATCAATTCTTTATTGTAGCACCTTAATTGTTCATTGACTGCTTTCTCATATGTGCCTTGACCAGGGGGGCTACAGCAGATTGAGTGATCCCTTGCTCAAGCCAGCGACCTTGGGCTCAAGCTGGTGAGCCTTGCTCAAACCAGATGAGCCCACACTCAAGCTGGTGACCTCAGGGTTTCAAACCTGTGTCCTCTGCGTCCCAGTCTGATGCTCTGTCCACTGCACCAGCACCTGGTCAGACCCATCTCTTTTTTAACATGAATCTCATTACATTCCATTCAAATGTTGGTTGAGCCCCAACCATGGGCCAGGGTTTCAAAGAAGAATATGCTCAGATATTAAGACTGAAGCTCGCCTGACCAGGCGGTGGCGCAGTAGATAGAGCGTCAGACTGGGATGCCGAGGACCCAGGTTCGAGACCCTGAGGTTGCCAGCTTGAGCGTGGGCTCATCTGGTTTGAGCAAAGCTCACCAGCTTGGACCCAAAGTCGCTGGCTCAAGCAAGGGGTTACTCAGTCTGCTGAAGGCCCATGGTCAAGGCACATATGAGAAAGCAATCAATGAACAACTAAGGTGACGCAACGAAAAACTAATGATTGATGCTTCTCATCTCTCTCCATTCCTGTCTGTCTTCCCTATCTCTCTCTCTTTGTAAAAAAAAAAAAAAAAAAAAAGTGAAGCTCAGGGTTCAGTAAATGCACAGACATGAGAGCAAATAGTACAATAATGATATAAAAAAGAAATTTATAAAGACCTTTGTGATGCAAATATGCAAGCGCTCATTCTCCTGCAGGGGGAGCTCCTGCTGGTGGGAGCTGGGCAGGAAGGGTGAGTTGGAAGAGACCAAGCCCCCACTTGGAATGGCATTCCAGTAGATGAACAACAGCACAAGCAAAGACCTGCGGTGGTAAAAGGCACGAGAGTCCCAGCATTCAAATATAGCTCAAGTGCAAGTAAGCAGCCGGCAAACAGACCAGGAAAGTATGACGAGAACTGTTTGTAAGAGATTGGCATGCTAAGAAATATCTGCTTTTTCCTATGAGCCCAGAGCTATCAGATTAAGTAATATGGTGAAATGATCAGATCTGACTTCTTCAGAGGAGATATATGCAGAAATTAAGATATTTGAAATGACTATTTCTATTCATCTACCCTTTTCTCATCTCTTTGGGAGAACAAATGGGACAGATAAATACTGTCAGAAGATCTAAATGAGATAGGCCAGCCCGATTACAGGACTTCTGACCATTTCTGATAGTTTCTTAATCTTACAGGGAATCTGAACAGCCTTTGTCTTTGTCATTGACCATATTTTCTAGATCCCACTTTGGTGCCTGCTTCCGTGCCTTCATTTAATCTTCTGAAAGATTAATGGCCCCGGCATTTGTGCATGTGATCAGCTCATCTGATGTCAGTTACTGTGCTCAGATGCCGGTGGAGAGATAGTTGGTTACAGTTGGGGACATGTGACCTGTCTGACTGAAATGGACTGTGTGAGGGAAGCATTTCTCTGGGGAAATAACTGGGCATCTCAGCTCCATACAGGGGCCCACCAGGGAGAAGAGAAGATGAGATGCCAATTTGCTAATGGGAATCTACAACCTTGAGACCCCTCTCTGCGGAGAGCTCCCATGCACGCTGGCAGGGACTGACTACATTTAGTTACATCTTGGAGGCTTTGGTGGAAATACAATCTCTAAATATTGAAGGCAAAGCTGGAGACACAAAAATCACTTTGCTTTTATTCGCTCCAAACCACATACACTCAAACAGATGAAATATGTATGAAGCGAGCGCGAACCATCTGCAGCCTGCAGAGCAAATCCCACTGAGGCACCCAGGGCCTCGTCTTGAGGTTCGGAGATGGGGTGACTCATGACACATGGGGGGAGAGTGACGACAGCACCTTTGATTTGGGCTTTTTCTGTTTCACATGCAATTTCTTCCCCATGAAGTCTTGAAATTGCACTTTAAAAATGCACCTGCCCAGTTTTTAATCTTGGACCTCTCTGCCCACAGGACGCTGAGAGTGTTCCTTTTGAACAGAGGGCTTACAAAGAAAGAAGACTGGCAGAGCTGGGGAGTACTGAGAGGCAGGAGAACATGGTAATAAAGGTTGTTTGCAGCAGGTGGCTGTGGAGTGTCTAGAGAAGAGGTGTCTTTAGTTTACAGAAGGCCCCGTATGGCCCAGCAGTGGGGCTGGGGTTTTACACCGCGTAGGGCATTTGTGGTGGGAGGCCTCCTTCCACTGTTTCTGCCAATCTGGGATCAGAAGGTGATGGGGGAAGCTGCTTATAGGTGACAGCTGGTGTACCGGGAGCCGGGAGGCAGATGGCTCAGAGGCAGACAGGTAAGACTTCCCTACACAGCCAGTGGGCCTGACAAGTCTGGCTGGTATCGCCCTCCTTCACAGCAGCCTCCTGCCCCTCATCTGCAGTCCCCACTGCCCAACACACAGAAGCCCACCTTCTGTGTTACTCGGTGACACTCCACCCTTTCGTCATCCCCCAACGTTCTCAGCCAGACTTCCATGCTGTCCTCCAGCACTTGCCACTGGCTCCAAGGAGACAGGACTGCCAGCTCCCCTCCTGTCGGCTGCACTGCACAACTTCCTGCAGGACCAGAAGGGACCCTGCCTCAGGCCCAGCTCAGAGTGCCTTCAGTTTCTGACCCAGCAAAGCCCAGACTGGTGTGTGCCCCTCAGAGAGCAACTGCATGGTGTCAGAGGCAGTGAGGAAGAGCGACAGAGGACAGCAGTAAGCCACCTTGCCCTTTATAGCTCGCCTGAGGGCCAGGCATTAGGAAACCTGCCCACAGGTACTACCATGCCTAGCCCTGCCCTCGGGCCTCTGGGGTCACGCACCTCCATGCAAAGCCACAGGTGAACGTGGATAAAGGGAAAGGTCTTGGATGGAAATGGAGGAAATGTGGGCTAAGATCCTAAGACCCGGGCTACCATCTGATCCTGCCACCTGCAAACAAACCTATGATGCCATTGCCCACAGAACGAAGAGCCGAGGTCCAAGTGCAGCGGGCAAGGCCCTGCACAACCAGATGCTGTTCACCTCTCCCACTGCATCTTCTCTATGCTCCACGCCCCTCCACACTGGCCACCCTCTGCCCCACACACTACCCCACTCCCCCCCCCCCCCACATACACACACACACACACACTCGGCTCCAACAATAGCCAATAACCTGGAATTTTCCTCACATCTCATGCTGCTTCTGGCTCCAGTGCCTTTGCTCATACTGTTCCTCCTGCCCTCCATGTCCTTCTACCCATCTACTCCACAAACTATTTCTGAGCATCAGCTACCTCCCAGGCACAGAGAACAGAAAGCCACAGCTCCTGCCTTCACAGGCTTCTGAGTTCTCTCTCTCACTGTTTTCTCTCTCCTCATCTATTTCATGAATTCCTATTCATTCTTCAGAATTTAATTTAACCCTTCCTCTGGGACACTCTCTGCTTCCGCCTGGCCATGAGCCCCCTCCTACGTGTGTATGACCCCTGTCACGACGAACGTTGTCCTCCTCACAGAGCGAGTTCTCTGACTCCCAAATTCTGGGTGTCAGGACCCGTCAGCGCAGAGCACACTGCCAATCCCTGTATGTTTCTGTCTCAATGGACAGAACTTGGCTCAAATCTTCTTTGGAGGCCAGTGTTTCTGTCCCTCCAGGTATGGCATGCACACGCTTGTACAAGTGGACACACTTACACGCTCTAAGTACTTCTTACGGGGATCTGTCCATTTCTTTGGTAGGTGTTAATGGCAACATATGATTTTCCTCATTAAAAAAAAACATAGGGCCTGACCTGTGGTGGCGCAGTGGATAAAGCGTCGACCTGGAAATGCTGAGGTCGCCGGTTCGAAACCCTGGGCTTGCCTGGTCAAGGCACATATGGGAGTTGATGCTTCCTGCTCCTCCCCCCTTCTCTCTCTCTCTCTTCTTTCTAAAATGAATAAAAAATAAAAAATAAAAACATATATAACTTGAAATGTAATAAAATTAAAAAGGTGCAACCGCCATTTCTCTCTCTCTCTGAAGCCTTCCCGGAGAGACTACTGTCATGTCTTCAGTCCCTCAGGCTGCCATAATAGTAGACTGCAGACTGGGCAGCTTAAACAACAGAGATTTATTTCTTACAGTTCTGGAGGCCGGAAGTCCAAGATCAAGGTGCCGGCCAAGGCAGTTTCCGGCTTCCTGGCATGGAGTTGGCCACCCGCCCTGCCGTGTCCTCGCGTGACTGTGTGAGAGCAAGCACTCTGGAGTCCGCTCTTGCAGAGACTTGAATCCTACCAGGGTAGGGGTCTACCCTTGTGAGCCTGTTTAACCTTAATTTCTTCATTATTCCAGACACATCCACCCTGGAGGTTAAGGCTTCAGTATACCAACTTGGGAGACAGAATCCAGTCCCTAGTTGTATTCCTCTGAAGCCCCAGCCCCCAGAGCAACCTGACTCCACCTACTCCATCCCCAAAGAGAAAGGTCTTGCATGCCTGGTGACTTGTATATGACTCTGACAATCACCTATCCTCAGCTGTATTTTTAGGGAGCTCTTAAGAAAGATAACTCCCCCAAACTTGGAGAATATAAAAATGTGCCCACTTAAAATCAAAAGTTACTGACAAATCCCATAACGCAGAGGTAATATTTTGATGTGCATCTTACGAGCTGATATACATAACTATCTATTTGTCTATATTTTCAATAAAAGCTTATGATTTCATAGAGGCAATTCTATTGCTTCAGAGGACACACAACCAACACCATGCTTCTCATTCATTGCTTTGGGATGAAGACCAAGTATTCATTAGCCTGTGGATGCTGGCTCTGTCCACATTTCCAGCCTCATCATACCACTCCGCACCTCCTCTTTTAATATTTTATATACACTGTACTCCCTTCAAACTCCCAGCCTTGTACGTATATGCTGGGCCCTCTGTGCGGAGTGCTCACTCCTCATGCCTTTGCCTGGATAACACCTGCTTGTCCTTCAGATCACAGCACCTTGAGTCCTACTTCAGAAGCTTTCCTTCGATCCCAGACGAGCTCAAATTTCCCTTTCATACAGGCACTGAACCCCTGGTACCTCCTTTCCCAGCACGCATGTGGGTTGTGATATAATATTTATGCCTATCCTGCCAGATGGGAAGTCCTCCTCTTCACTCTGTCCCCTGCTCCTAGCCCCATGCCCGTCCCATAGTACGCACTCAGTATTTGATAAAAGAATGATGGGAGAAAAATGTATACTTGATTTTTTTTTCTTTAATATGCATTTTCTGATGAGCTAAGCAAAATGGGGGCTCTCAATTTATTTTCTCTCCGAGATCACACAGCCAATTAGATCAAAAAGCGTTGAGACCAGGGCACCTCCTGCTGTGGGTAGGCTGCAGGGTGAGACCTCTCCTGCAGATCAGTGACAGGGAGAGCTGAGTGGCAGGTTTCCTAAATCGAACTTTTAAAGCAAAATCAGGAGAGTGGGGTTTATTTTTCTGGGGCAATGTGGAAACTGCAACATTGTGATCAGGATAAAAAGATATGACTCGGGTTTGAAGGAAATTGCTTTTCACCTGAGAAAATTATTGAGCACTTTTCATCACCGAACACAATTCCTTCTCTGATTATGAACTCATATTCCTTTTCCATATATCATTTTTTCCCTTGAGTCTATGATATGTATCAAATAAAAAATATATTTTTTAAAAAGAGGAAGAAGAAGAGAAATAAAACGATAAAGTGACCAAATGGATGATTTTCCCAGGTTCACCATCTGCTCCTTTCAAAAATGCAAGGGGCTTCTTTCCATGTAACATTTACCAATATCGATTCTGTTGTATTGAACAGAAAAATCTGTAAGAGAGAAAAAAAGTAACTAGTGGGCAATAAGCATTTTCTAGAAAACAGAACTTCTGGAATGATCAGTATTTGGTTTGTTGAAAATCTGGGCAGAAAGAATGGTACAGACAGTAAGGACAGCTGTGATGGAGGACATGTCAATCACAGGTGGAATGGGCATAAATCCTGGTTCACATACGTAAGTATACAGAAACATAATGTTTTTTCTGATCTCTTAGAACTTGTCATGATAAAGCTCATTTTTTTGTGAGGTAAGCACCTTCTCCACTGTTTGTGCCACTGTCCTAAACTTCTGGGATGTCAGGGCAGCTGAGGGTGTATGAAGAAGACATCTCAGTTCACACAGATTGGCATGAAGGTGGCACTGGTGACATGGCGCCTCAGGTCATGCATGGCCTATGGTCTTTGGAACTAGATGCCTCATCATCTAGGTCTTTCCCTCTTGGCTCTTATTACCATCTTTCCACAATGTCAGAAAACCAATCAGTATAGAAAAGAGAAAGTCCAGTGTTAAGGGTTGAATTGTGTCCCTCCAAAAAGATATGTGAAAGTCCTAATCCCAAGTGCTCCAGAGTGTCACCTTATTTGGAAATAGGATCTTTATAGATGTAATCAAGTTAAAATTGGGTCATTTGGGTGAGCTCTAACCCAGTAAGACTGGTGCTCTTATTAAAAGGGGAAATTTGGACACAGAACTAGACATGCACAGAGGGAACACCTTGTGAAGATGCCCAGGGAGCAGGCAGTCACGTGGCTGGAGAGGTGACTCTACAAGCTAAGGAAAGCCAAGGGTTGCCAGCACGCACAGAAGCTGGAGAGATAAGGAAAGGTTCCCCTCTAAGTCCATCAGGACAAGCAGAGCCCTGCTGACGCCTTGACTGTGAACTTCTAGCCTCCAGAACTGTGAGACAGGAAGTTCCTGCTGTTTTAAGGAACTTGGGTTTTAGAACTTCGTTCTGGCAGCCCTAGGGAACTAATACATCCCATTTCTCCGCGTCTTCTGGCCAAGACACTTTGTCTCTGTAAGACAAGCCACTCCTCTCAAGGCTTTTAGAAAACAAGGACAGAAAGATTTGTAGGCTATCTGTTCTCCCAAGGCAGTGAGCACAGACTCTGCTACCTGCTTGAATTAGGAGAAAGATAAAGGAGACAACAGAGTGAGAAAAAACCATGGGTTGGTACCTGAAAATATTATCCTAGCTATGCGGTAACAGCAACTTCACAGGGTGTCAAAGTCTTTAGCGGCCCTAACACACCCATTATAGGTTTTCAGCTGGGTGAGCTATGGGGTCATTTGGATCAGAGCAGCATAAATGCGACACTTATGCCTCTACTTCATAACCCAGCACCTCTGGAGGCATTGCTAAGCACACTTCCCTGGAGCCTGGTCTTGGTCTCCAAATATTCAATGCAAAGTTCTAGGCATCTACCATTGAATCAAAGGTGGTGATTCGAGTGAGTAAACTTAGTAACACAAGCCTACAGAAAATGACTGGTCCACCTTCTCTGAGCCTGTATCAGGTAGCCGGGCTCTGCTTGAGAGAATCAACGACTTCATGGGTTTGAGATTTTACAAATTTCTGGTCTCTAGTTTCAGCCGGGTCTTTGATGCTGAGTATGTCTCTTTAGTAAGCTAATTCCACACCAATGAAGAATTCCAAATTCTGCCTTTCTCAAACTCTACACCCCCCATTTTTCCCTTCTGTGCAACAGATGGTTTCATCACCTACTTTACAAAAGAGCAGAGGCACCATCTGCTTCCTGCTCTAGTTTGGATTAAGTTACCTATATCTCCATCTATCATTTCCTTTCTCCCTTCTGCCTCCGTGAACTAGGAATCCCTCCCCTAATAAAAGCCTCGTCTTTCCCCTTATATGCTCTCTACCTACTTCTCCACCTTTGAGACCTCGAGTTGTGAGAATATAGATGCCTCAAGACCCTGTCTGTTGTGTTCACCAACTGCCTGGCACTTAATAAGTACTCAAAATTATTTATAAATAAATATATCCACCATTCTAGCATCCCCAATCAATCACAAATTGTATCTTCTCTGCACAAAAATATACTGAAAGAATAAAACAAACAAAATTTTTTTCAATCTATGAATATCTGCCCAGTCCCCATCTCTTTCCTTCCGTTAACAACTAGATTTCTTAAAGGAACTGTCCACATTCACTTTTGTCCCAATCTTGTCCCAAGACCCCCGTCACCTGTTTTCTCCTCAACTCATGGTAATCTAATCTTCACTGTCTCGCCCCCACTGCTCTCCTTGAAAGGGGTCTTTCTCTCTCCCCAGGGTCACCAGTGGTCTGGTGACAGCCCCTGGAAACACTTCCACCCTTACTTGGTTTGCCCTCTTGCTGTCCTTGATACTCCTCAACATCACCTCCCTCCTGACACCTCCATTCCCTGTTTTCCTCCTCCCTCGGCTACTCTTCAGTCTCACCTAGGGCTCCTCTTTCTCAGTTCTGCTCTCCCTCCTCCCTCTCCCTCCTCCCTCTCCCTCCTTCCTCTCCCTCTGCAGTCTCATCTCTACACACTGACCTTCCTGCACTTATTCCCTCAGCTGCAGCCCCATGTGCAGTACTGAATTCCTCCTCAGCAACAGTCCCAAAGCCCTCCTAAATTTCACATGAAAACCTGAGTCTGCCTTATTCACTTTTTGAGCCTGCCCTCCTTCTGCATCTTCTGTATCTATAATGGGCCGTATGGGTGACTCAGTCCCCTAAATAGGACACCTGGGAGTCACCTTCGATTTCTCCCTCCATCTTACCTTGGAGCACAAATGAGTCACCAAGATCTCCTAGCTTTCCTTTGCAAAGTGTGTGCCCTTGAGTCTGGCCAACTTCCCATGGCCACACCTTTAATCCAGGCATCGCCATTTCTCAGGTAGAATCCTGCACAGGCATTCTAATTTAATTTTTTCCAACCCGCTTCATCCTGTGGTCAGTTATTTCTCACACCCCTGAGTGTGATCATTGCATCCCCCTGCTTAGATTACTGCAGTACCCCCACTCTCGGCGTGCTCACACTGCAACACGCAAGCCCTCCGCGACCAGGCTCCTGCTCCCGGAGCGCCACTCTCGGGGCTCCACGCCTCTGCACACTCAGAATGTGCTCCCCACTCCCGTCCTAGCTCACTCCTACCTGTTTATCAATACTATATTAATCAGGACTCCTTTGGTTGTTAAGTGATTAAAAACCCCACTCAAAAACACTTGGGATAAAGCCGGAATTTATCTTCAAGATAATCCATTGTCTTCCAAGAACACAGATATGCTTGGGCTTCAGAAGTACATGGACCAGGGACTACGCGTTTTCTAGGACTGTCAGAGCACTGCACCACAGATTTGGTGGCTTCAACTACAGAAATGTATTTTCTCTCAGTTCTAGAGGCTGGAAGTCTGAAATCAAGGTGCTGGCAGTGCTAGTTTCCTCTAGAAGCCTTTCTCCTTGATTTGTAGATGCTGTGTTCTCTGTCTCTTTACACGGTCTTCTCTCTGTGGGTGGGTGTGTCTCTTCTCATAAGGACACTAGTAATACAGGATTAGGTCCCACTCTAACTACTTTATTCAACATGAATTCCTCTTTACAGATCAGATCTCCTGAACCAGTCACGCTCTGAGGAAATGGGATGAGGACCGCCACATGAGCATTTTGAGGGAGCACCATTTGGCCCATCCTGACCCTCCATCTCTAACTGCTGCTTCTCTACTCAACACTGTCCATTTGTACATTAGCTGACAACGTGGCGTGCCACCGCCCCAATGTTCCCATATTGTGGCTTCAGTCACCAGAAGGACTACCCCAGCTTCCTCACCCCAAGGCCAGAGAGTCCTGAAGGACAGACCCTGTGGGCCATGCAAGGTCAGAGCGGTTCTGGTGGTATCTCCAGACTCTCAGTTTCCATGGAAACACAATGGAATGGCTCCCATTCCCAGTCCCCAATTTTGTACAGAATACATGTGGAAAAAACCCAAACTCCTCACTTCCTAATTGTCCTACACAGTCCGCTTGTCGTGCCAGTCTCCACGCTTCCTTCAGCAGAACTGATTAAGAGGACATTCATTGCTTGGGTAGGCTGTCTTACAGAGCGTATGTTCCCTTAGGCTAGGCTATTTTAATTTTGACTAAACTGAGAAGATTGGAATCTGGGTAGGAGAAAGATATGCCTCCAGGTAACCTCTCCAAATAATTGCTCTTCCCTTGTAAAACTAGTAGAAAGTGTGTTCTCTCCCCCAACACACACGCCTGCTGCTCACACCCCTCCCCCAACCCAGTCTTAGTGTAGGTGGGACATTTCAGTCAGGCCCTGAGAAGATGCCCTTTGTCACATGTGCCATACCCACGCAGTATGCCGTTCCTGTCGTGCTCTGTGACAAGGTGATTACTTGGAGGAATAAAAGCTTTTTTGGACCTAATACCTATAGAGAATCTACCAGCACTGGCTGACTATGTCTCCTCAAAGTTATATAATGATGCTCTAAACCCCATGTGATGGTATGAGGAAAATGGGACCTTTGGAAAAAAAACTCAGTGTAGATGAGGTTATGAGGGTGGGCCCCATGATGGGATTCGTGTCCTTCTCAGAAGAGGAAGAAACACCAGAGCTCATTTCCTCTCCTGCCATGTACAGACCCAGAGGAGAGCTCTCCCAGACACTGACCATGCCGGCGCTCTGATCTCTGACTTCCCACCTCTCCTCCAGGGCTCCGCAACATTTCCCCCCTTTCCTTAAAACAGGGATCAAAGTCATCTGTGACCAGAGTAGATCTGAGAAGCAGAAAAGCACAGTGACCGGCTCTGGAGCCAGACTGCCTGGGTTCAAATTCAGTCCTGGCCTGGCACAATACTGTGTGACCTAGGACAAATAGCTCTTACTCTGTGCCTCAGTTTTTTCTTATGTATAAAGATAACATTAGTGGTACAGTGATACCTCAGTTTTTGTCGATAATCCATCCGAAAACAATCGGCGAAATCTGAAACCGACAAAAGCCAAGGCAATTATTTCCATATGAATCGATGTAAATCCAATTAATTTGTTCTAGACTCTCCAAAATACATACCAAAAACACATTTTATAGAGAATAAATGTAGTGTTTAATACTAAAAACAATAAGAAATTAACATAAAATGAATATAAAAGACTAATGTAAAGAATAAATTGAACATTTAACATGGCATTTGCCTTTCTGAAGACTCTTCTTGGCGAATGGAAGATGGCGAGGAGGGAGAGAGAGGTGCAGATACTGTATACGCAGTAATCACTGACATGTAATTGTAGTATTAGCACTCGCAATCAATTTTAAAAAGCACAGGAACACTGGAAAGCAATGAAATTCTCTGGCTAGATGCGTGGGGTGATGCTCACACAAGGAGAAGCAACACCGCACTGAGCAGGAGAACACATTGGTCGCCCTTTGTTTTCACAAAATTAGCAGTAAGGTCACGTGGGCACACGGACCTAATCAGAGGCAACTGAGGAAAACAGAGACAAAATTTTTGCGGAAAAAATAGACGAAAACCGAATCCTACAATAACTGAAGTAAACGGAAACCGGGGTATTACTGTATTTTAGAATGTGGCAGCGACTGTAGGCACCCCATAGATGACAAGAGGAACATAGTGTCCCTGGAGAAGGGAAGGGGAGGGTGGTGGATAGGCTATCCTCAGTTATTCCCTCTAAAGACTCAGTACACATATCACCTACTCCAGGAAGCCTTCTGGGGTGCCCAAAAGAGTCTTGATAGCCAGACCAAGAGTCTTGATAGCCAGACCATAGAGCTCCACAGTGCAGTTTTTTAGATGTATGCATGTCTGCTGTTATCTTACGCATGCGTAACTTGTACTACTCAGAGTGAGTGCTAAAGACTGGCAGCATCACCTTCACCTGGAAGCTTGTCAGCCCAGCTGAATCTCAGGCTCACTGGAATCAGAATCAACCTTTTATACAAGTCCCCAGGTCATTCATTTCCACATTAAAGTCTGAGAAGCACTGGCTTAGATGTTGCCTCTGAAGTTCACAAGAACCTCTGGCACCAGCACTCCTGGGGGGGATTCATGGAGGAAAACTGAAGGGGCTTTCAATTCAGGGAGCTGATGAATTCCACTAGCCCAGCAGTCATCATCAGTAGTGCTGGACCACATGGCGCCCCTCACGTGGACACAGCCTGCCCTACTACACTTAGCTTGTGGCTGGGCATCCATTCCAGAATGTACCTCCTCTGCAAAGCCCTAGAGAGAGAACCTGGAGGGAGCTGAGCCTGCTCCCACTTCACCACTCACAGCGCAGAGAGGAGCCAGCACTGATACTAGCGGGAGTTCCCAGTGCAGACACTTGGGAGGAGGAATGTTGTATCCTGGAGAAAGTCCTGATTCCACTTCCTTGAGGTCTTCTCCAATACCACCCACCATTGTTCCTTTATGGACCCTCCTGAGTCCACAGAGTGAGCCACCATAAGGTTTACAAATGAACTGAACCAGTACGTTAACCGAGGATCAAATACCTCATTAATCCTAGGCTGAAATTCACTTTCTCTTCTATTTCCCATATCAAAACATCATCTAATATAGCTAATCAGAACGTCTGAAATTAGATGTATGGACAACAAAGATATTCCAATAATAAAAACGCCTCTTTATTATCAAATTTTGGGGGAGAAATTTAAGGACTAGATGCTCTTGCAAACTGAAGTCCAAAGGAAATCAGAGTTCTAAAGCAAAACCCTTGTGAGTCCAAAGTCCAACATTCTTAAGTTGAAGTCAGAGAGATATTGATGCAAAAGAAAAGGAGCCTGGCCTGACCGGACAGTGGCGCAGTGGATAGAGTATCAGACTGGGATGCGGAGGACCCAGGTTCGGGACCCCGAGGGCGCCAGCTTGAGCGCGGGCTCATCTGGTTTGAGCAAAAAGCTCGCCAGCTTGAGCCCAAGGTTGCTGGCTCCAGCAGGGGGTTGCTCAGTCTGCTGAGGGCCCGCGGTCAAGGCACATATGAGAGAGAGCAATCAATGGGCAACTAGGGTGTTGCAATGCGTAACGAAAAACAAATGGTTGGTGATTCTCATCTCTCCGTTCCTGTCTGTCTGTCCCTGTCTATCCCTCTCTCTGACTCTCTCTCTGTTTCTGTAAAAAAAAAAAAAAAAAAAAAAAAAAAAAAGAAAAACAAGAAAAGGAGCCTGGCGTGCGGGAGACCCGGGTTCGATTCCCGGCCAGGGCACATAGGAGAAGCGCCCATTTGCTTCTCCACCCCCACCCCCTCCTTCCTCTCTGTCTCTCTCTTCCCCTCCCGCAGCCAAGGCTCCATTGGAGCAAAGATGGCCCGGGTGCTGGGGATGGCTCCTTGGCCACTGCCCCAGGCGCTAGAGTGGCTCTGGTCACGGCAGAGTGACACCCCGGAGGGGCAGAGCATAGCCCCCTGGTGGGCAGAGCGTCACCCCTGGTGGGTGTGCCGGGTGGATCCCGGTCGGGCACATGCGGGAGTCTGTCTGTCTGACTGTCTCTCCCCGTTTCCAGATTCAGGAAAAAAAAAAAAAGAAAGAAAGAAAAGGAGCCTGACCTGTGGTTGCGCAGTGGATCAAGCGTCGACCTGGAATGCTGAGGTCACTGGTTCAAAGCCCTGGGCTTGCCTGGTCAAGGCACATATGTGAGTTGATGTTTCCTGCTCCTCCCCCCTTCTCTCTCTCTCTCTTTCTCTTTCTCTCCCCTCTCTAAAATGATTAAATTTTTTAAAAAAATTTTTAAAATAAGGAGACAAGGACTCAGGTTCTCTCTGCAGCTGTCCCGTGTCATCCTCTCAAAGGGATGGATAGAATTTATCCAAGTTTCAAAGTCTCTTGTGAATGTCATCTTTTTTAACTCTGAAGATTTAGTATGACACATATTATTACAGTACTAGTTTCATACCCACAAAATTTAAAAAACAAAAGCACCCTGAGCTATTCCAGGAAAACATGGGTTTCTAGAATTAGTGTATGACGTTGCCCAGGACCACAGTGAAGACTTGGAAGCTAAGAAGAAAACAGAAAATTGTGGACTCGGCCTTCAAAGAGCTTCACTAGAGCTAGGACGTTAAGTTCAGTCAGGAGACCCTTTTTGTATGGGGCTTAATTCCTCTTTTTTTAAATTTTTTTTTATTTATTCATTTTAGAGAGGAGGGAGAAAGAGAGGGGGGGGAGGGAAAGGGAGATAGGAACAGGGAATATCAATTGCTATATGTGCCTTGACCAGGCAAACCAGGGGTTTTGAACCAGCGACCTCAGCGTTCCAGGTCAACACTTTATCCACTGCGCCACCACAGGTCAGGCATGGGTCTTAATTCTGACACAGTTTATTTACCATGTCTGGGGGGCATATCTCTGCTCTGAGAGGGGCCTCAGAGGGTGCGGCAGTGGTGGTGGTAGTGTTGGGACTGGGTCCCATGTCTGGGGGGCATATCTCTGCTCTGAGAGGGGCCTCAGAGGGTGCGGCAGTGGTGGTGGTAGTGTTGGGACTGGGTCCCATGTCTGGGGGGCATATCTCTGCTCTGAGAGGGGCCTCAGAGGGTGCGGCAGTGGTGGTGGTAGTGTTGGGACTGGGTCTCACATGAGGCCTTTCTCTTCCTTGCAGCACAGTCAGCAGCTCTGAGTGTCCTTTCTCTTGGAGACCTGTATGTCTGACACCTTCAATGCGAACGAGTTAGGTTCTAAGGGACACCCACCCCAGGTTCTCTTGGAACTGAAAGGGGGCAGTTAGCACTGAGCCACAATGGTGCTTTGATTGTCTCTCATTGCAGAATTGCTGAGGCTGGCAAAACCTGCTTCCTGGGGAAGTGTCCTGCTCGCCTTTGGGTTTGCTTCCAGAGAACCGCCCTGGGCAGACCCCGGAACTGAACATGCAGGTTCTGAGTCCAGAACCTGTGTGCTGACATGCACCCGTGCTCCATGCCCCTCTGCTGTTCCCCTGCTCCTCTCTGAAGAGTGAGTTTTAACAATTCAACCTATTTCTGAGCCCGATCACCTTTCCCCGCCCCTTTCTGCACATCTACAGAATTCAAGTGTCCTCCTTCCTTCCTTTTTCCCTCCCGTGGCCCCTGTTGTGTTTTCCAGCATATTCCTCACACTTGGTCTCCTACAGTGAGAGACATTAAGTCAACAAGATGTAAGACTGACAGAAACAATTACTGTTCAAATGTCCATTGTCACTCCAGGAGATATCTCCCATCAGACTCACATCTAGCCCAGGCCTGCCTGCCTCCCTTTGGTAGGTCACATCTTTGCTGGGTCTTCCTTGACTATTGTACTTCTGCAAATTTATTGGTCAGGAATCCACAGGTAACAGAGAAAATCTGCATGCTTCCCTTCATAATCATTGATGCACACCAGGGACACTGCAGTGTCTTGGGTTGATCTTTCTAATCAGTCCACCTCAAACCTATCCCATATCACACAACGACTAGGCACAGTTGTCTGGATCTTCAAGGTGGCTCCCTGGTGACAGCTCTTCCTGTGGACTCTATTAACATCGCTAAGAGGCTGCTTCCCCCTGCTTTTCTGAATTTTAACTTCTTTTTGGGAAGCCATCCTGGTCACTTCTCTTGCCTCTCTTCCTCTGTTAGATTTCACTGCTCTCTTGCCTGACCAGGTGGTGGCGCAGTGGATAGAGCGTCGGACTGGGATGCTGAGGACCCAGGTTCAAGACCCCGAGGTCTCCAGCTTGAGTGCAGGCTCATTTGGTTTGAGGAAAAGCTCACCAGCTTGAACCCAAGGTCGCTGGCTCCAGCAAGGGGTTACTCAGTCTACTGAAGGCCCATGGTCAAGGCACATATGAGAAAGCAATCAATGAACAACTAAGGTGTTGCAACGCGCAATGAAAAACTGATGATTGATGATTCTCATCTCTCTCCATTTCTGTCTGTCTGTTCCTGTCTATCCTTCTCTCTGACTCACTCTCTGTCTCTGTAAAAATAAAAATAGATTTCACTGCTCTCAATCCATGTTTTCAGATCTTGTGACAACTAAACACCCCCATCTTTCCTAACTCCCTCATTAAGAGTCGTCACACCTGGAAGCACCCCCTTTTCCCATTTCTCTGAGGCTTCCACATTTTCCTCCTTTCTGCTGGTGAAAGACACCAGTCTTTTTCCTAAGGAAAACCTTCTCTCCTGCAGCTGTATGGGCCTGCTCTCCTGTCTCACTTTTATTCTTCCTGTATTCCCGTTCTGGTGGTGAGAAGGACCATATTTTTCATGCCGCGCTACTTCCTCATTGATTTTTAGAACAATCTGACTTCTGGAGACAGAAAGTTCCAGGCATGGGTCCTTGTAATTGATCTCATGGACTTCAAGTGTGCAGTAGTGTTATTTAATTGTTTCTCTGCCTCATTTCAAGAGAGTGACAAATTCTCTTTTTAATAAGGATTCATTTCTTTTTTTTTTTTTTTTTGGTGCAGACAGGTATTTGTTTATCAACAAAACCCACTCTGTGTGGGTGAAGCCATCTGATGTCATGGTCAGAGCTTATATAATCAACAAATCCAGGGTCAATAAGAAATGACATGTTTGGAGCTAATAGACAAATAAATATACTGCTCAAAAAAATTAGGGGATATTTTAAAATGAATATGAAGCTATAAATATCCCTTAATTTTTGTGAGCAGTTTAATTGCAGGTAACATCTCCAAGAGCATACACGAAATTCAGCCTCTCTCTCTCTCTCTCTCTCTCTCTCTTTATTTTTCACTTTGAAGTCTCTGCCTGCAGGCACAGCTGAGAAACACAATAAATGCAGCAAATATTGTTCTGCCTGCTCATGCCTAAAATGATTTAATTTCTGGCACAGCCTTGCCAGAAAACCAGGGCCAGAGAGGTTTCAAGTCGAGTGGCACCACTCAGCATAGGGACAGAAGAACACATGCTCACTAAGACCCATGCTAGGACAAAAGCAGCCACTTCCTGTGAACAGTTTCCATAGGAGCAACATTCCACCCAGAGAGAAATCTCACACACCCCACGCTTACTAAGCCTGAGGCTTACAACCACCCAACACAAGATTATTTAGAAGCCTCACTTTCCACCTGTTATTTTGTTCTCCAAATGTTCAGTCTTGTCAGTTTCTCGTGGTTCTGGGTCTATGAAAGAGATAACAGAGTTTTGGGAGCCCAAAAAGTAATACACACACTCTTCATCCATGTTCAGATGCAGATCAGAATATCAGACCTTATCACCAATTAAAGCAGATCGAGAATGTGGCCTAGATCTACACTCAAGTAAGCTTGCTGATAAGTCACCCTAAAGTCTCACACTCATCCAGACAAGGATCTGACTTGGACAACCAGAGCCTCCTTCTCCCCTAGAATAGAAAGCAATCCGAGTTGGGACCTAAACTTTGGATTCTTGCCGCTGATAGTTCTGGAACATGTCACCTCCAAAGATCTCGGGTTTAACCAGAAGATCTCTGAGAGATCGTCAGAAACCAATGACTGTGGCTGCTGAAGCAACAGACCTTTTCTGTTTTGCATTCCAGGCCTGAACTATTTTTCATTCTCAATTTCTTGCCGGGCAGGTCCTGAACCCCAGAAGGGCCCTGCAGCTGGACTCCATTGACAGAGCACCCATTTCCAACTCCAACTCCTGCTGTGGTCACCCCACCCTAAGTTAGCTTCGCTCGCTCTTCACTGCCTTTCTTCTCCTTTGCCCACTATTAACTCCCCTAGACATCCCTGGGCCCCTGGACTCGGCCTCCCCCTTCCACTTGTCTCCTCAATCTCAGTGCTGCTCCACTCCAAGACCCTCCCCTGCCTCTTCTTCCAAGTCGTGTAAACATCACAGAGCACCCCCAGGCCTCAGGACAGAAAAAGAGATGAACTAAAACAAACTGTCACATATGCCACTCATAGAAAGACATTTCTGTTTAATCCATGAGCCTGCCTAAGAGTGTGTTGTCCCTTCTCTGATTGTTAGCCCTGGGCGTGAAACTGCCTACCTTCTCCGGTGGGGGCTGTTAAACTTTAAAGATCCTCTCATCTGCCATGTCATTGGGACCCTGGGGGAAGCTTTTATTATTTCACACAGACCAGGAACCTTCAATCCATGATGTTTCCCACTGATCTCAGCCTCACTAGATACATGCTCTATACCTCCCCTGCTGGCATTTCCGTATGATATCGCCGCTATATGGATGTTGGTAAATGCTATATAAAAGTCTATTAAATTAATCTAATGGCTGCCATGCTGGTCCCCTAACAACATGGTAGATAGAGGGTCTTTAAAGCTGAAGGGCTTCCAGGCAAGCTTGGAATTGTTTTCTCAGTGGACAGTGGTTTAAATAAATAAATATAACAAACTATATCTATTAAGGGGATCGTCCCACAACCTAAACATTCTGTGCCCTAACTAGAGGCTCCTTACGGGGGCCCACTTTGCTGGGACTCTTGGAGACAAACTTTGAAAACATTTAGATTTATTATTCTCATATTCTCTTCTGTGCTTTCCCATCTCTGCTTCCTGTGCCCTTCTCTCCCGATGTCATTTTTTTTAAAAAATTCCACATAAAAGTGGGGTCATATATATTGCTGACAACAATTAGGGGATATTTCAAAATGCACATGAAGTGATAAAAAAAAAGAAGCATTTGATATTTTTTATCAAACAAGAACATCAGAAAAGCAAACAAGTCAAAGAAAGTTATTCAATTATGCAAATGAGAAGCAAAACCTTTTATTTCATTGATGAAAATGGCTATACAAAAAGCTGAAAGTATGTGCCCACTGCGGCAGCAATATACAAAAGGCTCAAAGCACCGGAGGATCTGCATGTTCCGTGATCCCGATTTCTGTGAGCAGTGTAGTACTTGTCTTTCTCTGACTTATTTCGCTTACCATGGTGCTCTCAAGGTCCATCCCTGTTATTGAAAATTACAGGATTTCCTTCTTTGTATGGCTAAATAGTATTTCATATTTATACACACACACACACACATATCACATTTTACTTACCTCTCATCCATCAATGATCAATGGTCATTGAAGTTGTTTCCATGTCTTGGCTATTATAAATAATGCTGTAATAAATATGAGGATATAGGTGTCTCTTCCAGATAGTGATTTCATTTCCTTAGGATAAATATCCAGAAATAGGATTGCTTGATGATACAGTAGCTCTATTTTTAATATTTTGAGAAACCTCCATACTCTTTTCCATGGTAGTTGCACCAAAGTACATTCCCACCAACCCTGCTGAGGGTTCCCTTTTCTCCACAACCTGGCCAACAAGATATCTTATGGTTTTTTGTTGTTGTTGTTGTTGTTTACAGAGGCAGAGATAGACAGGGACAGACAGACAGGAACGGAGAGAGATGAGAAGCATCAATCATCAGTTTCTCGTTGCGCGTTGCGACTTCTTAGTTGTTCATTGATTGCTTTCTCACATGTGCCTTGACCGCGGGCCTTCAGCAGACCGAGTAACCCCCTGCTGGAGCCAGCGACCTTGGGTCCAAGCTGGTAAGCTCTTTGCTCAAGCCAGATGAGCCTGCGCTCAAGCTGGCGACCTCGGGGTCTCGAACCTGGGTCCTTCCACATCCCAGTCTGACGCTCTATCCACTGCGCCACCACCTGGTCAGGCAAGATATCTTATGTTTTTGATGATATTTATTCTAATAGGTGTGCAGTAATACTTCATTGGAGTTCTGACTTTTATTTTCCTGATGATTAGTAGCGTTGAGCATCTTTTCATGTACCTGTTGCCCATTAATAGGACTTCTTCGGAAAGATGTCTATTCAGATCCTCTGCCCATTTTTAATTAGATTATTAAATCTAATAAATAGTAAGATTTATTAGAAATAGTAAATATCTTATGGTTGAGTTGATGAATTCCTTATATATTTTGGATATTAACCACTTATCAAATAGATGGTTTGCAAATATTTTCTCCCATTCTGCAGGTTGCCTTCATTTTGTTGATTTTTTCTTTTGCTGTGCAGAAGCTTTTTACCTTAATGTAGTCCCAGTTACTGATTTTTTTTTCTTTTGTGCTTGTGCTTTTAGTGTCATATCCAAAATATAATTGCTAAGGTCAATATCAAGGGACATCGTCTCTGATGTTTTCCTCTACCAATTTTATAGTTTAAGTTCTTGCATTTGAGTCTTCAATTAATTTTGAGTTAATTTTTGTGAGTTGTATAACATAGGCAGCCAATTACACTCTCTTCCATGTGGACACCAGTTTCCCCAACAGCATTTATTAAAGAGACTCTTTTTTTCCTAGTGAAGATTCTTGGATTCCCTGTCAAACGTCAGTTGACACATATATATTGGTTTTTTTCTGGGTTCTTGATTATGTTCCATTGCTCTCTGTGTATATATTATGCCAGTAGCACCCTGTTTTAATTAGCATAGCTTTGTAATATAGTTGGAAGAAAGTATATTATCTCCAGCCCTCCTTTTCTTTCACAGGATTGCTTTGGCTATGTGGGGTCTTTTATGGTACCATATAAGTTTTAAGAGTTTATTTTCTATTTCTGTGAAAATGCCATTAGACTTTTGACAAGGATTGAATTAAGCTATAGATTGGTTTGGGTAGTCTGAAAATTTTAACAATATTAATTTTTCCAACCCATGAACATGGATATCTTTCCATTTGTTTGGGTCTTCTTCAATTTTTTCACCAAAGTTTACAATTTTCAGTGTAGAAATCTTTCAACCAACCCTTGGTTAAATTTATTCCTAAGTATATTATTTTTCTTGAAGTGCATATAAATGGGACTGTTTTCATTTCTTTTTTTTAGTTAAAAAAACTAAAAACTGTTTTCTTTATTTCTTTATTTAATATTTCATTGTTAGTGTATAGAAATGCAACTAATTTTTGTATATTGATTTTGTATCCTGCAACTTTATTGAATTTTTTTTTTTTTTTTTTGTATTTTTCTGAAGCTGGAAACGGGGAGAGACAGTCAGACAGACTCCCGCATGCGCCCGACCGGCATCCACCCGGCACGCCCACCAGGGGCGATGCTCTGCCCCTCCAGGGGGTCGCTCTGGCGAGACCAGAGCCACTCCAGTGCCTGGGGCAGAGGCCAAGGAGCCATCCCCAGCGCCCGGGCCATCTTTGCTCCAATGGAGCCTTGGCTGCGGGAGGGGAAGAGAGAGACAGAGAGGAAGGAGGGGTGGGGGTGGAGAAGCAAATGGGTGCTTCTCCTATGTGCCCCGGCCGGGAATCGAACCCGGGTCCCCCGCACGCCAGGCCGACGCTCTACCGCTGAGCCAACCGGCCAGGGCCTCAACAGGATTTTTTTGTGGAGTCTTAGGAATTTTTTATAACTAATATCATATCATCTGCAATCAGAGAAAATTTTAAGTTCTCCTTTCTGATTTGAATGTCTTTATTTTTTTCTTGCCTAATTGTTTTGGTTAGGACTTTCAGTACTATGTCGAATAAAAGGGGTGAAAGTGGTTACTCTTGTCTTGTTCCTGATCTTAAAGAAAAAGCTTTTAACCTTTTACTATTGAGTATGATGTTAGCTATGAAGTTCTCATGTATGACCTTTATTACATTTAGGTATGTTCCTTCTATACCCAATTTTTAAAAGTTTTTTAATTGAGATATAATTGACATATGAATTATATTAGTTTCAGGTATATGCAACATAATGATTTGATATATAAATATATTGAAAATAATCATCCCAATTAGTGATGACAATAAGCCTAGTTAACCTCTTCCATTGCAGTTACAATTTTTTTCTTGTGATGAGAACTTTCAGGACCTACTCTCTTAGCAACTTTCAAATATACAATTCAGTACTATTAACTATAATCACCATGAGAGAATTTAGCATGAAATAATGTGAAATTTTTCAAATACTTTTTCTGCATACTGATTTTTTTCTTTCATTCTCTTCATGTGGTATTTCACAATTATTGACTTGCAAATGTTGAATCATCTTTGCATCCCAGTGTGTAAGAGTCTAAACTTCCACAAAGGCCTTCTCACCTGGAAGCGACTGTCTAAATCTGCATTCTTTGAAGGAAAATAGGATAGAGAGCTCTTATTTTTCAGTGGAGATTACTCCCCACATTTTATTTATCCATTCATCAGCTGATGAACATCTGGAATGTTATCACTTTGGATTATTGTAGTTATGAACATATTTATGTACTACTTTTTGTGTGGACATATATTTTAATTTCTCTTGAATATGTACCCAGGAGTGGAATTTCTGGGTGATACTACAACCCTTCTGAGGAATTGTCTGACTATGTTCTTTTTTTTTTAAAATAAATTTTTATTAATGTTAATGGGGTGACATTAATAAATCAGGGTACATATATTCAAAGAAAACATGTCTAGGTTATCTTGTCATTCAATTATGTTGCATACCCATCGCCCAGAGTCAGATTGTCCTCCGTCACCCTCTATCTAGTTTTCTTTGTGCCCCTCCCCCTCCCCCTAACCCTCTCCCTCCTTCCCTCTCGCATCCTCCCTCCCCACACCCCTAGTAACCACCACACTCTTGTTTATGTCTCTTAGTCTCATTTTTATGTCCCACCAATGTATGGAATCATGTAGTTCTTGGTTTTTTCTGATTTACTTATTTCACTCCATATAATGTTATCAAGATCCCACCATTTTGTTGTAAATGATCCAAAGTCATCATTTCTTATCCGAGTAGTATTCCATAGTGTATATGTGCCACATCTTCTTTATCCAGTCTTCTATTGAGGGGCTTTTTGGTTGTTTCCATGTCTTGGCCACTGTGAACAGTGCTGCAATGAACATGGGGCTACATGTGTCTTTACGTATCAATGTTTCTGAGGTTTTGGGGTATATACCCAGTAGAGGGATTGCTGGGTCATAAGGTAGTTCTATTTTCAGTTTTTTGAGGAACCACCATACTTTCCTCCACAATGGCTGCACCACTTTATAGTCCCACCAACAGTGAATGAGAGTTCCCTTTTCTCCGCAGCCTCTCCAACACTTGCTATTACCCGTCTTGTTGATAATAGCTAATCTAACTGGGGTGAGGTGGTATCTCATTGCAGTTTTGATTTGCATTTCTCTAATAACTAATGAAGATGAGCATCCTTTCATATATCTGTTGCCCATTTGTATTTCCTCCTGGGAGAAGTGTCTGTTCATGTCCTCTTCCCATTTTTTTATTGGATTGTTTGTTTGTTGTTGAGTTTTATGAGTTCTTTGTAAATTTTGGATATTAGGCCCTTATCTGAGCTATTGTTTGAAAATATCATTTCCCATTTAGTTGGCTGTCTGTTTATTTTGATGTCAGTTTCTCTTGTTGAGCAAAAACTTTTTAGTCTAATGTAGTCCCATTCATTTATCTTTGCCTTCACTTCTCTTGCCTTTGAAGTTAAGTTTATAAAATGTTCTTTAAAACCCAGGTCCATGAGTTTAGTACCTATCCTGACTGTGTTCTAAAGTGGTTACACCATTTACATTCTCATCAGCTGTATATGAGATGTTTAATTTTTCCACATAATTGTGAACACTTTCATTGTCTCTCTTTTTTATTCTCACCATCCTAATTGTTGTAAAGTATTATCTCACTGCAGTTTCTTTTCTTTTTCTTTTTTTTTTTTTTTTTACAGGGACAGAGAGAGAGTCAGAGAGAGGGATAGATAGGGACAGACAGACAGGAATGGAGAGAGATGAGAAGTATCAATCATCAGTTTTTTGTTGCAACACCTTAGTTGTTCATTGATTGCTTTCTTATATGTGCCTTGACCGTGGGCCTTCAGCAGACCAAGTAACCCCTTGCTCGAGCCAGTGACCATAGGCCCAAGCCGGTGAGTTTTTTTGCTCAAGCCAGATGAGCCCACGCTCAAGCTGGTGACCTCGGAGTCTTGAACCTGGGTCTTCCGCATCCCAGGCCTACACTCTATCCACTGTGCCATCACCTGGTCAGGCTCACTGCAGTTTCGGTTTGCATATCCTTGAACATCTTTCCTGTTACTTTATTGGCTATCTGTATGTTTTCTTTGAAGAAATGTCTATACAGATCTTTTGAACATTTTCAATTGGGTTACTTTACTTTTCAGTTGACCTCTTGTATCCATCCACTTCTTTTCATCTTCTTAGTCTAAGACACCATCATGTTTCACCAGGACTACTACCTAAGCATCCTAACTGACCTCCCTGTACAATCCACTTTTGCTCCCTCTTAATCTACTAGTCATATAGGAACCAGAACAATATTTTTAAATTGTAGACATAATCTTATCACTTCTTTACTTAATAATTTTCCATAGTTTCCCACTGCTCTTAGGACAGATCCCCAAATCCTCCTCATAGCCCACAGAGTTTAGAATGACTGTTTCATCCTTGTTTTGAACCTCCCCATCTCTCATTCTATGCAATCTCCATTTAGATTCTCAAATGCTTCGAATTCCTTCACACTTCTGAGTTTCTTTACATGTTATTCATCAACATATTTTTACTGAGTACCTGATATATTCTAGGCACTGGGTTGGACACTAAATGTGCTACATTGACCAAGACCAATACAAACTCCAGCTCTATCAGGGAAGATAATCCAGATGGGGAGACAGAGTATAAACAAGTAATTAAATGGCTACATAACATCAGATGCAAAAAGGACCAGGAATTTACAAAAGGGGCTTAAAAAGTATTCTTCTCTAACTTGACCTGAAACTAATCAACTAACATGCCACTTCCTCAGAGAATCCTTCCATGATTGCCAGATTAGGTCAAAGTCTATAATACATCATCAAAAATTTAAAACAATTATTTTATCTTTCATAATTATTTGCTTAATATCTATCTCTACCAATGCATCAATTAGTCTTCTTCCTTACATCTCCCATGGTACTGGCATATTAAATAAAGAATAAATAAATCCAGGCGTACAATTAATGACTAAAACCCTAGGTGCCCCACAGACATTCAATATGACATCTGTTGTCATAGACTGCCCCCCTCTTTCATCACAATTACTCAAATACTAGATAGTATCTTTTTTTAAACATGGTCATGGGAATCCAGGCTTTTCCTTTTGTGTGTGTGTGTGTGTGTGTGTGTGTGTGTGTGTGTGTGTGTGTGTGTTTCTGAAGCTGGAAACGGGGAGAGACAGTCAGACACACTCCCGCATGCGCCCAACAGGAATCCACCCGGCACGCCCACCAGGGGCAATGCTCTGCCCCTCTGGGGCATCGCTCTGCCGTGACCAGAGCCACTCTAGCGCCTGGGGCAGAGGCCAAGGAGCCATCCCCAGCGCCCGGGCCATCTTTGCTCCAATGGAGCCTTGGCTGCGGGAGGGGAAGAGAGAGACAGAGAGGAAGGAGGGGGGGTTGGAGAAGCAAATGGGCGCTTCTCCTATGTGCCCTGGCCGGGAATCGAACCTGGGTCCCCCGCACGCCAGGCCTACGCTCTACCACTGAGCCAACCGGCCAGGGCCGGCTTTTCCTTTTTTATACCCTCATTTCATAAGTTTGTGCCCCACTGTCCTCTTCAGAGATGACTCACTGGAAGTGTCACTCACACAGCCATTGGAGTATAAGGAACAAGGACAGCACTGGAAGTCCTGAGGCAGGGAATAGATGGATGGATAGATGATATAGATAGATAGATAGATAGATAGATAGATAGATAGATAGATAGATAGATAGATAGATAGAATCACAGTTGGAGTGAACAGTATGTTCCAGGGACAATCACAAACATGACTCAGGCATTCTTCTGCCTGGCTAGCCAACATGTTTTAGATTCTATTTTATTTCCTGGCTATTCTGGATTCAACAGGACCTTCTCCTGGCAACTATGTATACAAAAGAGCTAAAAGCCTTCCTGGTAAATTTTACAAGCATAATCCTTAGGCCAAGACAAACCCAGGCTCTCATGCTTCCCTTCAGTCCCCCCACCCTCATGCTCTGAAGCCCCTCTGCACGAGTTCTTTCCTGGTCTTCACCATCTTCAGTTATTTAGAAACATCCCATAATGCCCCTTGCTGTAGCTTCCCCTTCCCTCCCTCCCAGTCCCTTTTGTTTCTATTTCTGTGTCTTTGTGTCTTCTCTCATTCTACATCCCTAGGATCCCAAAGTCAATCAGCTTTCATTTAATTTTCTTAATAAATCTTACTGGGCCACTTTTGATGAATAGTTTGATGAATATTCAACATTAAAAACTAAGAGGTAGCCTGACCTGTGGTGGCACAGTGGATAAAGCGTTGACGTGGAACACTGAGGTCACTGATTCGAAACCGTGGGCTTACCTGGTCAAGACATATATGGGAGTTGATGCTTCCTGCTTCTTCCCTTCTTCTCTCTCTCTTTCTCTCTCTCTCACTCTCTCTCTCTTCTAAAATGAATAAATACAATCTTTAAAAAATAAGAAAGAGCAAAATGGATACCTGTGATATGGATCTATTTGGGGAAAAAAAACATATTGCAGGCTCATTGGGCCCTGATTGCACACCTATTCTTCCTACATCCCATTATTATCATTTCAATCTTTGTTAATTCCTTGAGACAGAAGTATTTCTTTAATCTCTACTCCTGGGATCAAGCACAGAGCCTGAGCGTGGTAGGTACTCAGAGCACGTTTAAAGAAGGAAGGATGTAAGGAGAAATGGACAGGAGGAAGCGAAGAGATGGTCTTAAGTTTATACAGAATTCTATCTCCTTAGTACATTGTCGAGAAGCTAATTTGTCAGATACAATAGCAACTAACCACAGGTAGGTATTAAAATTAAAATTAATTGAAACTTAAAATTCAGTTTATCAGCACTACTCATATGTCAAGTGCCCAAAAGCCACATATGCTTTTGGCTACAATATTATACAATGCAGATAGAGAACATTTTCATCATTGCAAAACATTCTAATGGACAGATTCTAGAAGCCTCCTAAATGTCCAGAAATGTTTTGTTTTAGGGGAATGGGGACACATTTGGTGGTTGTTTTGCTAAGGATGTGATAAGAAGATGAAGACTCTAGTTCTTAGAAATATAACATAGGCAAAGCTTTTATGTTTCTTTCAGAAGGTCAGATAAAAAGAGAGAGAGAGAGAGATGTTTAGCTTATCTGAATTTAAGCAGATAAAATAATCTTATGATATTATGGACCTATCGCATGAGTCTAAAAAAACAACAACGAAGTAACAAAAAACTCTTTTGTGATTATTTCGATTACTCTTAACTATAACTTATGTTTAAACATCATGACCCTGCCACAGGGATCGCATCAGCTAGCTAAGTGGGCAAGTCCTATAACCCAGGGAACCCTGTCACCACTGATTGCAATCCGCTAACACAGACTTTGGGAAATTGCATTTTTTAAAATTTTTATTAATTTTAATTTATTGTGTTAACATGGATTCAACTGTCCCACCGAATATAAAACACCCTCACTCCCCCACCCCTAGAAAATTGCATTTATTTTTAATGTACCAATTTAGGTAATAATGTGGAAACTCTTCAGGAAAGTCTCTCTTCAAGTTATTTAAAAAAAGTATTTTGGCAATAACGTCCACACATTATATATTTTTTATACTTATTAAAGTGTATTTCAGCAGGACTCCGCTTAAAAATTTTTTATTAACTTAGTTCTTATTATTGTATTTTTAAAAAATAAATAGGTGAAAATTCTTTAACTCAGAATTTTCATTACTTTAAAGTCAGAGCTTCTCCTCTCTCTCCTTCTGGATTTCTGTCTCCCGTCACCTCCACTCTGAAACAGAAAAATGGTACCGTCTTCCCAGACACTGAAAGGGCTGCTTACTCAACTGGAAAACAGTGAAGAGGACCCTCTGCTGCAAGTTTAGAAAAAGAGCAACAGCGGAAACCATATACCAGACAGAAAGCAACACGTCCCCTGCAGAATGGCAAGAAAATCTGTGACAAGGAAATCAAGAGAACAGCCTTAGCAACATATTCCAAACTTCCTGAGGTTGTTTATATCTTCAGATAGATGAGAACTTTCTATATATAGCCATGCTTTAGCAAAAACACTTTCCAGCTTGGGCTATAGCCAAGAATTATAGGTAAAGCACAATGAAATATTTGCAACCACAGATAATTTTTTTTCAGTTCTAAAAATCAGATATGCAAGGCATTCAGGTGCCATGGTCTTCTCCAAACCATGCCATCGCTTTGGTGGGGTAAAACCAAACATTGAATAATTAAAGCCAATGTACACTAGTAAATAATTCAATATTGAATCAAGGCTGTGAAGATCAGAGGCTTAGCTCTAGTATATTGTTTTCGTTCTAAAGGTCCGGAGATATCCTGGTGACCTCACCTAACAGAAAGAATCCAAAGGAACCACTAAGCCTCACTGACATAAAATCCACGTAACCCTAAGTCTCAAACCTGAGAACACATGACCTCCTAGAATCAGTCCTCTGACTCCTTGGCAATGTCTCCTTTCCTTATGGTCACTGTAACACCATTACTACCTCAGTGATCTTAAGCATTAACTTCTTTCTGTCTCTTCTAAAATTATATAACTAGCCTGACCTGTGGTGGCGCAGTGGATAAAGCGTCGACCTGGAAATGCTGAGGTCGCCGGTTTGAAACCTGGGCTTGCCTGGTCAAGGCACATATGGGAGTTGATGCTTCCAGCTCCTCCCCACCTTCTCTCTCTGTCTCTCTCTCCTCTCTCTCCCTCTCTGTCTCTCTCTCTCTCCCTTTCTCTCTCCTCTCTAAAATGAATAAAATTAAAAAAATAATAATAAAATTAAATTAAATTATATAACTAGCCTGACCAGGCAGTGGCACAGTGGATAGAGCATCGGACTGGGATGCAGAAGACCCAGGTTCAAGACCCTGAGGTCTCCAACTTGAGCGCAGGCTCATCTGGTTGGAGCAAAAGCTCACTCGCTTGAGCCCAAGGTCGCTGGCTCGAGCAAGAGATTGCTCGGTTTGCTGAAGGAATGCAGTCAAGGCATATATGAGAAAGCAATCAATGAACAGCTAAGGTGTTGCAACACGCAATGAAAAACTGATGATTGATGCTTCTCATCTCTCCGTTCCTGTCTATCCCTCTCTCTGACTCTCTGTCTCTGTAAAAAAAATTAAATAAAATAAAGTTATATAACTAATTAGTGATACATATACTTCACGCCAGTCCAAACCTCTCATGTGAACTCCAGATGGCTCTGCCCTTAAATTTGTTTCACTGTATTCTGCTCCATCTTTCCAATTGATCAGGTCAAACAGCTTGGAGTAATAATGGTACCATAATACTAAACAGTTTTTGCACAGCAAAGGAAGGCATCAACAAAATGAGAAGATAACCTATTGAAAAGGAGAAGATATTCACAAATGGTACATCAGATAAGGGGTTAATAGCTGTAATGTTGGTTGAGGCCACGCAGGTTGAGGCCACGCAGGTTCGCATTGA